>NC_143579.1:179448565-180056434 GCF_048544385.1 Mastigoproctus giganteus | reverse complement strand
TAAAGATTTCGTTCCATTCTCTTCTCTTTCTAATGCGAAATTCAGTCTAGGATGAACTTTGTTAAAGGTATGTAGAATGTCTTCGATGGTATGATCATCCGTAATGCAGAGAAGAACGTCGAGATATCTCCCATAGTATCTAATACGAGGTAAAAAAAAAAAAAAAAAAAAAAGGTGTTAAATGTACATGTTCAATTGTGGAAAGGTAAATCTCTGATATTAAACTACTCAGTTTTAAGCCCATGGGCAAACGAAAATCCGTTTGCAAACTTTATCCTGAAAGGTGACCTAATTAGCTTCAATTAGAAGTCTAATTAAATCAAAAAAATCTGTTTAATAGGAAGTTTGGTTTGATTAAATTCAAGGCCGAACTGGATATTTTATTTTATTTATTTATCAAACTATGGCCACTATGTGCGTAATATGTGCTGCTATCGTAGTGATATAGGCCAATCACTGTAGTGTAGTGTAGTGTCACGTTATGTTGTGTGACTGGACGCTTAGTCTAGATGATGGCGGTAAGCCTCCGCAAGGTGGATAAAGTGTAAAGTGTGTTTGGTGTCAAGCGGCACCAGGGATTTTCCCCCATCTCTGCGTCGCTTGCATTGTGATGGGTGTACCAGTTTACTGGAAATGCCAGAGGTTCAAAAGTGTGTGGATATTGTATATGTGTGGTGTCGTGTACCGTTGTTCATTTGGTAGTTTAGCCGCTGGACCCCTACTGAGGCCCAACGTTGCCCCACTTTCGTGCCGTGGAGGCAGACCAGGAAACACCAATAGACTAAGATTTACTCTGACAGGTCCTGCCACCTAATTTCCTGAGATTTCAGTGGCTAGGACCTAAAAAAAAAAAAAAAATTACACGCTCGCGTGGCACGGAGGCACTAGGAATGGGAGGCCGAAAGTAGTGGGCGAAGGTGATTTTAGATAGTTTAATTTAGATTGTGTGGGGCATTCACTTGTGTTCAGGTAGAGTGGGAGGGGAGACTGAAGACTAGGGGGTGATGAAGGCAGAGACATGGAGCCAATAGGGAAGACAGCTCCAGTTTACAGTGGAGCATGCCCATGCCCCACCAGAGAGTAAGAAAGGGGTGGCGCGGAGGAAGACGGTGGAACCGTCACCTATCCCACCCTCCAGGGAGGGGTGGAAAAGGTGAGCCAGGAAAGGGAGCTAGCTCAGGTCGCCAACAGGGCGCTGTGTGCAGAGACCACCTGAAGTAGATACAACACATGAACGTAACGAACTGGACCTGACTTCTGGACTTGGACCTCCACCGGACTAATGAAAAGACGAAGATTGCAACTTGGACACGGACCTCCGAAGGACCCGAATACACAGGTGAAGATTGCATCTTATGATGCCATACAGCCATATGGCGCTCCGGCTCTGTCTAGCCTGCTTTTTACTCCTCTTTCCGTAGCAGGGGGGAGGGGACGGCCTGCTGTCTCCTCCCCCTCCTGCCACCCCTTTTTCTCCTCTGGTGGGACATGGGCATGCCCCACTATTTCAACAGGGGTCATCTTCCCTATCGACCCCTTACTTCCAATTTCCAACCCCCCAGTCTTCTACACATCTTTTTCCCCTTACACAGCGCCTGCCCCACACGTACAAATTTAAAACACCAAAATTCATGCCCGACCTATTAGGAAATCTTATCACCTCCAGCGCTTATCCCTTATAGCCCCTCTAAGCAGCGTATAATATACCATCTGTGCCAAAAAGAAAAGAAGAATTTTTATTTTATTTATTTATATTTTTTATTTTTAATTATTTTTTTTATTTTTAATTATTTATTTTATTTTATTTATTTATTAATTTTTTTTTTTTAGGTCCTAGCCACTGAAATCTCAGGAATATAGGTGGTAGAACCTGCCAGAGCAAACTTTAAGGGAATACCTGGCTGGCCTCCACATGGCGGAGTACGTAAACGACAGGTCCCATCTGGGGCCTAGCGGCTAACAAGCCAGAGGAACAAGGGGCACAACATATTACACAACACATGACCCATCCCTGGTGCCGTTAGACCCAAAAATACTCTGTACTCTGTGTGCAGAGACTGCGATTTGTCCATGAGGCATTTGGTATAGACCAGTAGGATTGAGTTTCTACCAGGATTTAACTCCTCTTCTCTGATATCCGTGTGAGCCAAGTTTGGACGCCTATTTGGAGGTCGCTCATTGGAGCTGGGACCCGTCCAGTTAAATCAGATTTAGCGTCCATAGGATAATGTGTAGAGGGCTGCTCGTCGCTTTTGGTGTATACTCCATGGCGCCTCCGTAGCCAGGTGGGAAGAAGCAGCAGTGCGTAACGCACGCTTCTTGATTAGACCGGGGTTCGATCCCGTCACCACCAAATACGAGGATGCGGAAAGATCAGGGAATGATCACCGAATATTCCCGGAGCAATACGGCCTTAGTTGCTAATGCTCCTAAAAACCAAATAACTAACAGTGTATACTCCATCTGTAGGTCAGGATTGAGTATTCAAGAACCAAGTGCAGGTCCATTTGATGCTGGAAATGTAGGATCAATAAGTCCAAGTCAATACAGTGCAGTCAATGCAGAAATTTGTTGAGTAGTCGCTCGTGGGACCCATGTCCCGTCCATGGATATTTGGAAGAGTAGGATTTATTCGCCATTAAGGCAAATTCCGTGGTTGTTTGGGAGAATGGAGCTGTCAAGCAGAATGCAAGTCTGAGTCGTATATTGTGCACGGAGGCTATGCTTGCTCTTTTGTTTGGAGGTTGCCCTTGGGAGCCATGTTCCGTCCATCAGTCAATTTGCGGTGAAAGGGAATTGAGTGTAGTTGAGGTGAGTTCCAGTTCCGCCATAATGTCCAGCGTTATCCACTGGGGTAGAATTGGGAGGTTCTCCCCCATACTGTTCCTGTAATACGTGTTCCGTTTGGTTAAAATTGATGATGAGAAAGGGGTGGCGCGGAGGAAGTCTGGTATTGATAGAATTATAAATTTCCACTTGATTATGGAGCTTTCAGGTTCGGGGTACGTGGAGTACTACATTTGTCCTTGTTGGTCCTGGTTTGCAGGCAGTGGAAGGGTTAGTCGTCTAGCGTATATGCTCTGAGAAAATTCAGTTAAGGCTTTGTAGGCTGCCCCATCCTCTAGCAGTGGTGCTTCTGGTCTTCAGGGTTCTAACGCACTTGCGTGATCAGCTGAGCACGTAGGTCGTCATACAGTTCACACTCATGCATCTGGTGATCTCAGGTCTCGGGGGAGCCACAGGCACATGTAGGGTTGTTTGTGATTCCAAGGAGATGGATCTTGTGACGGATCGCTCCATGTCCTGTAAGGAGGTAGGTGACACGCAGTCCGGGGCAAAACCATATTGGAAATTTTGGGTATACTTGCTCCAGATTTGGAAGGAACTTTCGCGTGACTTCCCCCATGTCAGAGTTTGTCCAGCGCTGTTGCCAGATTGATCGCAGGTAGATTTGAAGCTAGCTTGTTCTTCTCGGCTTTCCGATTGCTTGTCGGATCTGTTGTGTGGTCCAGGTACGTTGTAACATTTCCCCGTCCAAGCTGCTGCAGCATGGTTGTTCGGGTAACCTCGAGGTCGAGGGGGAGAGCCCCCTAAATCACTTGCAATGCGTGGGTCGACACTGTTTTGCATGCTCGGGTGAGGATCAATAAGATGGGTCTGTGTATAATATCGAGCCGTCGGCGATGCTTATTTGTGGCCCATTTCAGGGTCGAGTATTCACACGAGAACACCGGTTTCTGAAGTGAGAGCGACGCAGATGCCCAAATTTCAGCAGCGTATAAAGTAACCAGATAAACCGTGGTTTGAAGATATCTGGTAGTGGTAGCGGCATCGTTGGGATGAAGTAAGTGTTGCTTCGCTCTCCAGCGTAGGGTGTTAAATCGCTTCCGGAGGTATTCTGTATGAACATTAAATTTCAGCTTCGGATCAAAATAGACACCGAGGTCCTTATGGCAGGTAACCAATGGGATGAAAGTACCAAAACACTGATGGTTGAATTACTGTTGGTTGCTTTTTCAATGAGTAAATAATTATTGCAGATTTTGAAGAGTTAAGATTTAATCCAAACATCTTCAAGTAAATCGAAAGAGCGGCCAAGTTCTCTGTGATTGAAGATGTAATTGCCGTTGGGTTTGCAGACGGTGGGATTAAGGTTAGAAACTTTATATCATCGGCATATATTAGAGCATCATCACGGGGACGCATGAAAGGAATTAGAATGGCTGAGAAAAGAAGGCCAGACAGGACGCCACCTTGTGGGACTCCTGCATTGATTTTTCTTGTAAAGTGAGCCTTCTTCATTGTGAGGTGGACACTTCTATTCCTCAATAAGGTGGTGAAGAAAGCTAGTAGGTCTCCATTAATCCTGAAGAAGAATTGCAGAAGACTGAGAAGGGCTGTGACGTCTAGGCTGTCAAAAGCAGCTTCAATATCGACGTACACAATAGCTAATTCGGATTTAGTTTCGAAGGCTTGAAGAATTGATGTCTGTGAGGCCATGAGGTTTTTTATGGTGGATCTATTTGCGACTGCGAAATGGAACTGTCTCGGTTTCTGTGGCATCAGCTGTTTGTTTAATGCTGGAAGGAGTACCCTTTCAAGAAGTTTGAGGAGGGTGGAAGAAGTTGAGATCGGTCCGAAATCTTTTAGGCTTGTTGGCACCTTAAAAAACACCTTAGGCAGTGGACTCACAGAGTATTCATTCCATTGAGCAGGGAAAACTCGTGTGGAAAGAACCGAGTTTTAGATTGAGAGCAATGCATAATAGTTCTAAAAAGAGAAAGCAATGATATTTCCAAAGAAAAAAAAAAGTGCTCCACATTAAAGATAAATTTTTCTGATTTTTAAACAAATACATACGATGGACATACCCATCACCCCAGCACTTCCCGGTTTCTCTCTCTTTTTCTCGCTCTGGGCATTTTTCTCTTGAACGGTTTTTCACCGGGAGCCACCTTGGCATGGTGCATTCATTGTCAAGCTGAAACAGAATTGTCCACAATGCAAATATACAGGCATAGCATTCAGTTTTCAGGAACAACGACTACTAGTCTTAGCCAAAATTACGAGAAGCAACTTGTGATGACGTTGACAGCACCTTCACAAACTTCACAGTTAGGACGATACGCTGAAGTAAATAACATCAGATTGGAGAACTGTATCATTCCACAACAGCTTTCAAACATCCGAGAACCATTTCCGATGGGTTGTGTACTAGTAATCCACGGTGGGCATTGAGTGCTATGATGTTTGGTTTGTACTGCAGCTGGACGCTACTCAGCTCTTTACGTTCATCCTTGTACTGATATTAGTTACCGTCACCTCACCTCTTGAACTCCTGACAGTATTCCATGAGGACTGATGGGATCTACTTTCCAGACATTGACTGGAAGTTGTGGGTTGGTCACTCACAGAGCAGCAAGAATTTTTCTGGATTTCTTGGATTGTTTTTTTTTTATTCTAGCCTGTTAGAGCGCTACGAGAAAAAAGCAATACTCTTGACCTGATTATCAGCTGTGACTCTTCGAGCATTAAGAATATCCAGGTAAAGGAACCACTAGGTCGCAGTGATTGCACTGTTTTAATACGGGATCTTCTTAAACATATAACTACTGTAGAAAATACGAGCAGAGGAAGGCGATTTTGCTTTCGTAAAGGGGATACAGTGGTGGTAGATAATTTTTAAATTCCATTCGGTGGGACGAAGTGATGCAATAGCAAATTCTAAATGGGAAGCATTCAGAGAAGTAATCGTACACTAGGCTTCTTTATCAATTAAGAGATACTGTTTGAGATTAAGAATTAAATGACAGTAGCGGAAAAGAATAAAAACGCATGGGATTATTACAAATTAGTAGAGGTCACAGTAAAAGTACAGACTAGCCTGAAATCAAGTCACTAAGGCAGGGTGGGGTGTTGGTCAAGCCGAGGCAGATTATGAGAAGTCTTTGACTAATAATGCAAAGCATTCTTTGCTTTTGTTAGCAATAAATGGAAACGGATGAACCACATTGGCCCACTAGATATGAATAACCTAACTACTGATGATCCAGTTCAGGTTTCTGACCACTGAATCGCTGGTAAATGTAGATGCAAATATTTTGCATCTACATTTACCGGCGAAGAAATTTTTAAGGATCGGAATATCAGAAGTACGCCGAGTTATAACTGGGAGTTAAACGATTTTGCAACAATAACTGAGAAGGTGGAAGAGAAATTGTTGAAGCTAAAAGTAAAGAAGCCACCAGAGACTGATGGGTTCAGTGAGAGTGTCCTTGCATTCAGGGATGGTATCCATGGATTGGAGATATGCAAAGGTTTCCCCCAATTCATAAAGTGGATCAAAGGGTAAAGTAAGTAATTAGAGAGTGTAAACTTGCTTTGTATTTCAGAGAAAATATTGGAATTGCTGGTTAAAGGAGTAATGCAAGAACATCTATACAGGATAGTTATACGGAAAACACAGCATGAATTTGTTAAGGAGCAATCTTGCGTGACCAATCTGATTGGATACTATGAAACCAAGATATAACATAAACAAATAGTTTATTTGATTTAGCACTTTTAAATCATGTGACAATAATAGTGCCGAAACTCCAGGAGATTACACAGTTAGGTAACTACTGCTTTTATCATAAAAAAAACACACACACACACACACACACACACACACACACACACACACACACACACACACACACACACACACACACACACACACACACACACACACACACACACACACAATTAACGAGCCTACCAAATTAATTAAAGAAAGAAAACCTACTTTTCAACATAGGAAGACCCCTCAACCCTTCGCGAGGTTGGCGCGATTCTGAGAGCCTATGTTACGAAAAAAAAAAAAAAAAAAAAAAGCACTATCCATCTCCAAAGACGAAAGCACGCTCCCAAATAAGTATTTAGCTAAAATCATAAAACAACAACAAAAAAAAAAAATTAAATGAACAGGGATAACACTGATATGATTTCTTCAGGGGAAGCACAACCCATACATTTCGACATCCACAAGGTCATATTTCCACAATGTACTATTTAAAAGCAGCCAAGAGTCCATTTATGCGACCTATAGGGGAACCAGCGAATTGCGCAAATTCAGGTTTAACACTGAAAAAAATGCAAAGTACTTGCATATGGGTAGTAGTAATCTCATAATAATAAAACAACTGTATGGTACTACACTGAAAGTAGTAGAGAACAAAAAAGACCTGAGGATAATTATACAGTCACATGCGGAGAGATCTTATTAAGGTGTTTAAGCTTTGAATGGATTGAGTAAGCTAAATGATGACAGTCTCAGCTCACACACGTAAGGGAGTATAAATTTAAATTGAGGAAGGATGGTTGCAGGATTGAAGTGCGGAAATTTGCTTTCAGCCAGAGGGTAATTGCTTGTTGAAAGAAACGTCCATCTGGTATAGAAGTGGATAGTTTGAATAAATTTAAGGAAAGGTGGAGGGGTGATTTCAGAAGTTTTTTTTTTTTTTTTGATGATGCTGTATAAGCTTGCTTCCTTGCATCTTTTGCCAATACTAATACTAAACCGAATCTGTTTATATAGATGTCAGTATTTCTTGCGGTGCAATAGGGACAAGATGGCTCAATGATAGCATTTACGTCAACTGACACATTTGCTACCAAATTCAAAACTTTTCAGTATATTCAAAAGATTAACGGATCCTAACTACTGTATACAAAATATACAACTTTTAAAGTATCTTTATAAAATACGTAGAAATTATTTTGACATCACTAATGATTCTTCATCCTTTTTCTTCAAAATTCTTCTTCCTTGGCTCTAGTCCAAAGGCGTTCTGCGTTGGGCCAAGGAAGAAAGAAATACATCCTTTTTCCACGCTATAGAAAATGGCTGGGTTTCATTCTTTCCGCCGGGCAGAGATGGGAATGCACCCTGTTAGAAGCAGTTTGATGAGCTTTTTTTCTTTCTTCGTTTTCACACCTAACAAGGCGAAGGTTGTGCAAAGCCAGATTTACCAAGATGCAAAATCTCAGTTGATTCAGGGCCCAAATAACTGTTGTGAAAACAAAAAAAAAACACCTTTAATTGCATTTCATTTACTTTGATTATGCTCGTTTATTTTATTGTCTTTATTTATATTCCCCACTGTTTCATATACCATTCATACTAGAACACTATCACTATGCAAACCCCTTCATATTAACCCCGGGGGCTCACATCTGGGTCCTGAGCTGGATATCATCATTCTTCATTTTCTTGGTGATTCCCTTCTACTTCTGACTCTCTCTCTCTCTCTCACAGGGTAACTTGGGAATTTTTTTTTTCCTGGTGCAGCATAAGCTTCCTTGCACCATATGGCTAATAATAATAATAATAATAATATGGCAAACATAAAAGTATGTTTAAAAATATGCGCTCTAGGACCCCAGACTACATAAATCTGGCAATGAGGTTGTCTGTTCCCTCCAACTCCCAACTGAACTTTTTTGCACCCTGTTAAAAAGTGACATTAACACCAGAGAACGCATGCAAGTTACAGACATTAAATACATGAGGAATACAACGGGAAAAATCATTAAATGAGCTAGTTACATTTATCCCCTTCCCAAAAGAACTGGAAAGAGGGTGTTGCAAGAGTTAACAAATTTAATAGTCTAAGTTCATATGGTATGCAAGCAGTTACCAAGAGAGGAGGGGGTGCATTACCGTATAACCACGTCAGGCGCAGTTACACGGTAATAATATTATTTTGAATAATTTCTATTACTCAAAATAATATTATTTCCGATATCGTCCATTAGATGGCGCTAAAGAAGATGTAACTCGCAGTGGGCCTATAAGCCTGTAGATCTAGGTTTGGATAGAAGATAGATAATATGGATGAAACAGTGAAATAGCTGAGATCTGCGTCACTACTTTCCAAAA
The DNA here is from genome assembly GCF_048544385.1 of Mastigoproctus giganteus. NCBI lineage: Eukaryota > Metazoa > Arthropoda > Arachnida > Uropygi > Thelyphonidae > Mastigoproctus > Mastigoproctus giganteus. Next base: position 180,047,511 of record NC_143579.1, on the reverse strand, counting down.
CAACAGAACATAATATGTAAACAGGTATCTCTGGTTACCTTTATGATCTTGTTCTATGATAAGGTTTGCATTTAGCCAATTTCTTAATAAAATTATAATCTCATAATTTTAATACTGCTGTTATTATCTAACACCAGACAAGCAATGGTCCAACATCTAAATGCATGTACTAAACTGTTTATTAGATCTATTTTTTTTCTGAAACCACTGGACAATCAGGCAGTATAGGGTATGTTTCAAAGTGTGTTCATATCTCTGAAATAATGATTTAAAATTAATTTTAATAAAACGCATTAGGTATCGCAAAAGCTTCATTTTAATAGGAAGTACATTCACATGGAACGCAAACAAAGTATGCAAACACGGCATTTTTTTTATAATATCTCATATTGTGAAATTATTCAAAACGGCTTCCCTAGTCATGCACTTTTTTTTTTTTAATATATGAAAACTCCATATACACGAGATGTATTAGAACTTATAGTACTTAGTACCGTGCATAAGTCGGAGGACGAAACGATAAAAAAAGATGTTTGTTGACACTGGACGTGAACTTCTGTAGGTTGAAATTTTCAGGAAATACATATGAAGGAAGGTTGTTCCAGAAAATGGCAGTTGAAGGAATAAATGAGGAAGATGAAAAGTTGGTTCTGTGGGTTTGAAGTTGGACAGTAAATGGATGTTGGCTGGTGGCTGCACGTGTGCGGACTGTTTTGAAAGAGGAAGCAGGAATTATAGAAGCCAATTCAGAAGAACAGTGCCTATGGAAATATCTGTAGAAGAGGCATGCAGCAGAAACAGTACGTCTATGAGACAGCGAGTGGAGAGACTCTGTTGGAGATGAATCATTAATTAACCTAACTGCCCTCTTCTGAATGGAATCAAGAAGCCTGAGAGAGGTTTTGGGGGCACCACCCCAGATGTGGGAACAATATTCCATGGTAGAGCAGATCTGCGATTTGTACAATGTAAACAACTGTTTGGAAGAAAAGGAACGCCGAGAGCGAATGTTAAAACGCAATTTTGTAGATGCAATATTTGTAAAGTGCTTATACAATTTGTATATATATTTAAGTGCTTGTATATATATTTGTAATCCCCAATACAAATATATGATATTGCCTAGAAATCGGAGTATCATCGAAGATAAGCAAAGGAGCAGAAGAAACCTTTTTGCGAGATATATGACAGGAGTGAGTTTTAAAAGGATTGAAATCCACTAAGTTATCTTTGCCCCACTGGAGAATTACCTGGAGATCAGCAAGTAAAAAAAATTGGTAGTGGATTTTCGAGAAGTTGAAGCTGTTTGAGCAGGGCAAGGTTTTTCAAACTGGAAGGTGAAATGCAATGTGCTATTGTCAGCAGAACTATGGATAGGGTCTCGGGTCAATGGAAGGAGATCATCAGTCTTCTTCCATTGAGTGGGAGAAAGAACTGAACCTTGGGGAACACCGGCATTAGTTGAGAAGTTAGAAGACAGAGAGCCATGTACCATCACCCGCAGTGAACGATCAGAGAGAAAACTGGATACTCAATTACAAAAAAAGCAGTTGGCAAACCATAAGATGGAAGCTTATTTAGAAGACCTTTATGCCAAACATAATCAAAAGCCTTTGAAATGTCAAGAGCAACTGCTTGAATTTCACCAAACCTTTCCATTGAATTTGTCCATATGATGGACATGATGGATAACATAAGCCAGAATATAACAAGTGGATCGACACTGATAGAATCCATACTGCTGATCACTGATCAGATGGAAGATTTCTAGATATTTTAAGAGTTGGCGGTTAATTGATTTCCCTATTACTTTAGAAAGAGTAATGGGAAAATCAATTAAGTGAGAAAGTAAGTGCAGTGAGACGATAATTGGATGGGAGAGATTTGTCACCCTTTTTAGGAACTCGCTGGATTTGGAAAATTTCCAAGACTTTTGGAATAAGAAAGTGAAAAAAGGCGACACAGAACAGGAATAAATTCAGGAGCACAGGTTTTGAGAATAGGTGCAAAAACACCATCAGGACCTGCAGCTTTCTTACCATCAAGATTCTAAAAAGCCTACTGATATCCTTTTGACGGAAGACCATAGGAGGCATTGAATGGAGTTACTGAGAACGGTGGGAGGTGGTTTACCAAGCTCATTAATAAACGAGTTGGAAGAAAAAAACGATGATAGAAGGTCAGCTTTATCCTTGACTGAAGTGGTAATAGAACCATCTGGTTTTGACAGAGATGGGCAAAAGTTGCGGCCAAAATAGCTTTGGCAAGAGTCCAGAATGCTCGACTACCATTTGGACAAAAACCAAGTTTTCTCGAAATCTACTTAGGACTGATTAATAACTGCTTTACAATTGTTGAAAACTTTGGTGTAGGCAAAAAATGAGATAGAACATTTGGAAACAAGCCAATTACAATATGCAACATTCTTCTCTTGGGCAGCCTTAGCACATTTATTGGAAACGCAAGGTTTAGATAACGGAGGAGATTTTAAGATGGAGCGTGGAATAAAGGATTCAAACGTTGACATCAGAAGTTTTGAAACAGTAATCCAACCAAGGAAAAGAAGAAGGAAAAATATCTCGCAGATCATCTCATTTTCCATCCTTGTAATGCCAAATAACACGATGTTGGGAATGGCCATGAGAGAAAGGCTCCATTGGGGAAGAAACCATCAGCAAATTGTGATCTGAGGTACCTAGAGGACCACTCACCTGGACCGTATACTTAGAAGGGTTGTTTGTGAAAAAAAGATGAAGTGCGTTGGCTGCGTGGTTAGGATTGTCGGATATTCTGATAGGTAAATTAACAATCTGCGCGAGGTCATCAGTAATTGCAAAAGCCTCAGCACTCGATCAGCTGGGGCTGTGTCACTAGAAAATGGAAGCCAACTGAAGTTATGAACATTAAAATTACAAGGAAAGTTACCTTACTGTTAGGAAAGTTGGACTGGAGAAAGTAAAGTTTCAAAGAGAGGCAGTCAACGAGTTCCAACTGATTAGTGGAGTTGGGAGAACGATAGACATCATTGCTGACCAGGCACACCCTTTCATGGCAACGGTCTTCCCTCTGGCGGTGCCGTCTTTCAGCAGGATAATGCACCATGCCATACCACCCAGATTGTTCGAGATTGGTTCGCGGAACATGAGGAAGACTTCCAGGTATTGCCCCGGCCTCCAAATTGCCCAGACATCAATCCCATTGAGCATCTGTGGTTTGTGTTGGAACAGCAACTCCGATCTGCAGCGTCTCAATCACGGACCTTACAGGAGTTAAAGGATCTGCTTGTTACGTGTTGGTACCAGATACCACAAGACACATTTAGAAATCTTGAAGTGTCCATGCCTCGCCGAGTACGAATTGTTTTGGCTGCACGTGGACGACCAACTTCATATTAGGTAGGTGGCCATAATGTTTTGGCTCATCGGTGTATACTGGATATTGTAAGTTAAAGCACTGGACAGGCAATATCTTTTTTTCCATTTGAAACTATCTTGGTGAAACTTTTCACCGTGTTCATCGGAAATTGCTTCCAAGTTTTCAGGAAAAAAGCCTAAATGGGAACGTAGGAAATGAAGCTTTAACGACATGTTGCATCCCAACTCTCTGTACGCTAAAATAAGCTCATCCACAATTTCACTGTAATTTTGTGATTTCTCATTGCCTAAAAAGTTCTGAAAGACGTTTTCGAATGTCTTCCAGGCTCTTATTTCTGTATCATTTATTTATTTATTTTTTTTAGTGAATTCCTCAACTTGGAATAGCAGTTTGATTTTGAAGACCACAAAAATTTCCTCTTTTATCTTGGCCTCACTGATCCGAGGAAACTTTTGTCTCAAACCGGAAAGACCTCCTTTTTTATCCGTCACTTTCACACATAATTTTATCAAACCTAGTGTGATCTGCTATGGAGGTAAACAGATTTTTGACTTATCCACCAGAGGATCTGCTACATTTTTTCTGGCCTGGTGAAGTTTCTGAACGGTCTGGCCAATTTTTTACTCTGTAGTGGCAATCCTTCGCTGGGCTGTCCCACTCTTGCATAAAAAGCAGCAGTATTTAGTGTATCCACCTTGCAACCCAGTCAGCAAAGGTCGAATATCTGTGCCCACTTTTAGGTGGGCACAGATATTCCATTTGTATCCTTGATAGCATATTTTTTGAAAAAGAACCTGTAGGTTATCGTACATTTCCTTCATGTGAACTACATGGGCCAATGGTATAGATGAATACTTATTTCTATTATGGAGTAAAACTGCTTTCAAACTGACTTTGGATGAATCAATGAAAAGCGTCCACTGCTCTCGGACGCGCTCTCGCAGATATAACTCTTTCATTAATTCCTAGACATTGTTACAATAAACCAAAGCACCATCTATGGAGTAATAGGTCGTTATATTAGATTGCTTCTGCCTATAAAAAGACACCTTGACACCCTTTTCAAGGTGATTTCACTGATGAAGATGTCATATTGCCGTGTCATATGTGGTTCCCATATTGAATCGTTGTGAAGTGATGTGATGTAAAAAAATAACTTTGACATTTTCTCTTTCACTAGGTTGACACTGATATCTGTCCTAGTCTTTGTGCAATAAATCACTGAAAGTGTTCCCATCATTTATAAATACCCAGTATATATATGAATAGGACTGGCCTGTTAACTTAAAGCCACTTCGTCGTTATTTTGAAATGAGTGGAGGCAGAAAGATTAATTTCTCCAAGCGGTAAATATTCTCTTTTTTAACCTAACAATTTGAAAAAAGTTACTGAATATTTCTTCATAAAATCCCATCAGTCAAACTGTTTTTCACAAGGCAATATTAGGGGGGCTCGGGGGCTCGTCTTGCCTAAGGAAGCCGTATAATCAGAGGCGGATTTAACGGCGGGCGCCCTGGACCCCGACATCTGAAGGGCCCCTCAAAACGACAACTTTACACTTTTTTCTAATGACACCAAGTTTGGTTTCATATGTGCAATTTTAATTACGTTCAAGTTTACAATCGGCGGTAAAACCCGATAGTATGTTTATATTCGCTTATTTTCATTATTTCATTACTACGCTGCATACTACGTTGCATAGGCTCCGCGCGGCTGCGCTACCGCTCATCGGAGGAATAGAATCGTATTTGCTCCTTTGTACTTACAAAGGTTCTCCTGCAGTGCAGACTTATAAAAAAAAAAAAAAAAAAATAAATAAATTTTATATCGTATACGCGTATATCGTATATTGTTGAAATTATATTAATATAAAATTAATTCCTGTTGTTACATCAGCGCCTGGATTTTCGTAGTTTATGAATAATTTTTGAATTTTAATTCATCATTAATTTATTGCACTATAACGAAAAATCTCTTCTCTAGTAATCTACTAATCTCTTCTAATCATTAGACTATTAAATTTTATATTTTTCTTTTCATTGATAGCTACCAATTTTTCTAGCTACCAATGGTAGCTTTCATTTTTCTAGCTACCAATGGTAGCTAGAAAAATGAAACGAAATCTCCCAGGCTGAAAAAAGACAAATTAAAAAAAGACGCGAATATAATACATATATTATATTCAATTTTTATTGAATATAATATATGGGGAGGAAAGCAAACGGAATAGGAACGTGTATTATAAAACGTGGGTGGGGAAGTAGACATGAAGCAGTGTGATAAGAAGATTGTGGCGATTTAGAGAGCTGTATGTCATCAAGGAGTTCCTAGAAATTTGACACAAGAAATTTATTGTATAAGATGCATACAAGAAAGATACTATTACAAGTAACGATATATTTCTAAGAATTTTTATAAACCTAAGAATTGTTCTAACGTTACCCGTTATTATTGATTCTGCTGAATGAAAATTCAGCAGAATCAATAATTTGACTCTCTAAAAGTTTACTGAAAATATTGTTGGCATCCCTCTATTTCATTTTCCAACTTGCAAGTTGGAAAATTAAAGTTAAATCCTCATCTAATGATGACGCCTCCACAGGGGCCCAGTGCAGGTGACGCCTACATAGGGGCCAAGCCCTCGTCATCTAATAGGTGACGCCTACATATGGGCCAAGTGCCTCGTCTTCTAATACGTGACGTCTACATGACTATATATAGGCAAAGTGCCTCGTTATCTAATATGTGACGTCAACATGACGACTATATACGGGCCAAGTGCCTCGTCATCTAATACGTAACGGCTACATGACGACTATATACGGGCCTCGTCACCTAATAGGTGACGCCTATATACGGTCCCAGTGCCTCGTCATCTAATAGGTGACGCATATATGGTCAAAGTGCCTCGTCATCTAACATGTGACACCTATGTAAGGACCCAATGCCTCGTCATCTAATAGGTGACGTCTGTATAGGGACCAAGTGTCTCGTCATCTAATAGATGACGCCTATATAGGGGCCAATTGTCTCGTCATCTAATAGGTGACTTAAATAGGGGTCCAGTCCTCTGATGAACGGTAGCGCAGCCGCGAGTAGCGTAGTATGCAGCGTAGTAATGAAATAATGAAAATAAGCGAATATAAACATACTATCAGGTTTTAACGCCGCTAATAGACAATGCTAATAGGTGACGCATTGTCTGCAGCCCCTTCCATGTCTTCTGCCTCCCCACCTTACTTTTCTCTTACACAACGTTTTTTTTTTTTTTTTTTTTCACCCATGGGTGTAAATCTAAATACATCAAAATTATTGCCCGGCCTAGAACAAGTTATCAGCAAACAACCTAAAATTACAAAAATTATGAGATTAGAGTTCCCTGTAAATTATTACATCTACCCATATTTATTTTGTCTCTAAATTGCGTGTGTTCTCTGGTCGATTTGCCTGTTTTTCGGACGAAAAAACCCCAGGTCTGGGGGAAAAAAACCTTGCTATGCCTGACTAACTGTTAAAATTACAACCGTTGCTCAAGAAACAGCGATCACTTCATTCTGAAATCTGGTTTTAGGTGGCAGGACCCGCCAGAGTACTCTAGCATCAGTGGTGCGGTAACCACTGATGGTGTGGTAACGTCAGGTCCCACTAGGGTCTTCGCTGCTAATAGACCGGAAGAACAAAGGGCACAACACAATATACTGCACATGACCCAACACACCTTCAAATCTCTGACCCGATACAACGCACACCCGCGGAGATGGGAGAAATCCCAGAAGCCGTTAGACACCAACATACCTTACAACCAGAGGCGGATTTAACAGCGGGCGCACACTGGGCCCCGATTCTGAAGGGCCCCAGAAGTCAAAACCCCAACTTTACACTTTTTTCTAATGACACCAAGTTTGGTTTCATATGTGCAATTTTAATTAGTACAAGTTTACAATCGGCGGTAAAACCTGATAGTATATTTATATTCGCTTATTTTCATTATTTCATTACTACGCTGCATACTATACACATACTACGCTGCATAGGTCCCGCGCGGCTGCGCTACCGCTCATCAGAGGAATAGAATCGTATTTGCTCCTTTTTACTTACAAAGGTTCTCCTGCAGTGCAGACTTATGATATACGCAAATACGCGTATATCCTATATTGTTGAAATTATATTAAGATAAAATTAATTCCTGTTGTTACATCAGCGCCTGAATTTTCGTAGTTTATGAATAATTTTTGAATTTTAATTAATCATTAATTTATTGCAATATAACGAAAAATCTCTTCTCTAGTATTCTAATCATTCAGACTATTAAATTTTATATATTTCTTTTCATTGATAGGCAGTGGTAGCTAGAAAAATGAAACGACATCTATCAGGGGCTGAAAAAAGACGCGAATATAATATAATACATATATTATATTCAAATTTTATTGGAAATAAAACATGAATAGTAGATAATATTTTTTATTTATTTAAAAAAATGGTTAACATGTATTTTTATTTTCCCTATCTCTCTTTTTTTTAAGGGGCCCAATATTTTCTTCTGCGCCCGGGGCCTCAACCAACCTTAATCCGCTTCTGCGTATAATGAATCTAACAGCTTCGTTATGATATTATTTGTCTCGTAGGCGTGAAACGAACCAACAAACTCGCTTTTTTAAATCCTAATTGTAAACAAATTATCCTTTCATTTAATTCTCCTTCACTGGCTTTACTTCAGACAACATTCCATTCTGGAGTTTTATCCTGTTTTTTTCCAATCTCTCGATGTTCTTTTGGGGATGTTGCACTGTCTAATAGCAGCAACCACTGATAATCCTAAATTTGTATATCACAGAAATTCTCTGTTTGCCATTTCGCTCTGTTATTCAAGCATTTCTGCCCCACTCTTAAAATAAAAATGAAAAAAAAGAAAAAAGTTATATTAAAAGCGAACATAGTTATTTTAAATAGTGTTAGTTGGCTAATAATTTTACAATACTCTAACTTTATATGATTACTCTAGATTCACGGTTGTACTGAATTTTAATTTAGGATGATTTCGCGTAATAATAACACAGGCATCATTTTTCTCTGCAGCTAAAAAAGGAACGCAGCGCACTCCCGAATAATCAAGTGTCGGTATTTCCCGAACCATTTCTTGCACCTGACCCTTGAATAACACAACCCAAAGAAAAATACAGTCGCACCTACCAAATCTGACAAGTTAGGCTGTTAGGTGTACGTGCTTCGGCTAGGGAGAGACACACCTACCCACTTTTTTTTTTTTTTTTTTTTAACTGATCTCTGTTCAATATATCTGCCAAGTATATCAACCATGAAGTTGCAGACTCCTGTCGCCGGAGACCGTCAAACAGAATTAAAAGAAAATTTAAATCTAGAAAAAAAAAAAGAGAGGTTAAAATGGTCAAAATAGGTTCACCAATCGATATCCTACATTATAGTGACTTAAATGAAAATGTGAGGATTTCCTGGTAACAAAGGGACTAGCCTGGTTTTGAGAGCCCTCGTAGGTAGTTGGCAGAATCGCTGTCTTCCCCACACCGGGTGGAAAACACTTGAATTCGAGTCCCGTCGATGACGTGAGGAAATTAAGGGGCCACTTTTATAACGACGCTGAATTAGTCGGTCTCAGACGAGAGTAGCATGGTTTATTCTCCCGGAAACTCGGGTTTTTTCGTCCATAAAAAAGAAAATCAACCACAGAACACGCACAATTTATAGACAGTATGCACGGAGAAAGGCCTAAGTCGCTGATGCTCCTAAAACCTCACTACAACAACAAATATCAAACTGGTTTCGGCTATTTAGAATATGCTGTCGAGGAAATTAAGGCCATGAAGTGTCAGTAAAAGTATGCTGAATGAAAAAACAGTTTCCACGAGACAAATTCAAATCAATTAACTCGGTCACAATTAAAAAAAGGAAAGTATTTTAATCCGTCTTTTTGCTATGCAACTTGAAGAAATCGCAGCTATCCAATGTATTTTATTCGAGAGAAAAAGAGGGAAAATTTTAACAAGATATAGTATATTAAATGTTCTGACTGCATAAAAAGAATTTTGGAAGAGTGAAACCAACAATGATGGCAATCTCAATGACGATCTCAAGATTCAAATTTATATATGACATATCAATCACCCCTTTCAAACTTTTAACTCAAATGGAGATCGGAGGGCGTAGATAAATTAACATAATCAGCCGAAAACTTTAGAAGCAGAGAGAAATCTTATGCTATTTTTCGATTAACTTGTTTAACCAAACTAAAGTATCCTTATTTATCTTTGCTTACTTATTAATAAGTTTACTTGGTGGACGTCGTTTCCTCCCTCTTCCCACTTAAACCTATTGTCAGTTTCGTTAACATGCCCATAATTCTGTTTTAATTATCTGCTACAATTGTAGAATTATTATTTCATTTCGAAACACCATAAGTTTTGTTTTGAAAATAAATTAGATGGGCGCTAATTAAGGCATAATAATTTTGGCGCTGAATTATCCTTTTCAGTTAGCATCTCCTGTTTATGATATATATTTTAAAGAATTTTTAGAATTTGTTATTGTGCGTTTGTCAAGTTTTCTGCAGTAAGTTTCATTAAGTAAACAGTGATATCTTTCTAGCCTCTTTTTACAGTGGCTGTATTAACCCATAGCAGGACACAACCGTTGTGCCCTAGAAAACTATGGACCCTTGTAGAAGCTGACTCCCTTCATCCCTGACCCACATTTATTACTATGTTAACAACACAAGCACAATTTGGGTAACATAAAGGCAGTTCGATGGGATGCACATCAGAAATAAAATATAACAAATTCATGCTAGTGAAAAGGATAAAATGTAAACCCACAAAATACCTCAAGAAGAGAAGAAAACAAGGGAAAATAAGATAAAGACAGGAACAGAAAAATAAAAATCTAAAAACGAAATCGGACAAGATGCAAATATAGAGGCACGCGAATAAAATTATATGTAAAAGAAAAACGCTGAATGTACAAATATTTGAAAAACAACTGAAAAATTATGAAGCCAATTTCTGTGCTCCTGATGCAGTCGTTGAAAATATATATGAGTTCTTTTTTTAATAAATACTAGGAGGCTTCGTCCCCTGCTCATCAACTCCAGCGCACGCTTTTCTACGTAAAATGTAGAGGTATGACGGAGTAAGTCAAATCTTTTCTATGTAAAAGACACACCTGTCGAAACGCACTGACCAATATCTAATCAGGAAATTACCTATGTAATTATTTACCAGTGCATTTGTAGTGACATAATTTCCCCTCCCACTTGTGCCACGTGACCTGCATCACCATTCTCCCAAATGGCTACCCCCACCACGTAGCATTCTCGAGGTCGCATAAATATCACTATGTAATTATTTACCTGCGTTTACATAGGTCACTTAGGAAAAGGCCTTTTGCTTCGGGTTCCATAGTGCATGAGGAACATTGTTACACCCAAAAGAGCAAGACTAAAATATTTAACTAAAAATTTTACAAACTATACAAATATTTAAAATATTTACAAAATACTAAAATATTTACAAAATACTAAACTATTTACAAATATACAAACTATATCGGGACGATCGGTCCCTTCATCGGCTGACATTAATGATAAAAAACGCTACAATGGAACGTCAAATGATTCCGGGCCTGGTCGTGTATTAGACAGTGAAGCACTTTCACAAGATTGGTGAACGTTATGGAGGCAGGCAGAGGTGAACGGTATGGAATGTTATGGGGCTTAGAGAGGAACAGACATTCTGTGTGTTATCAGACACTCAGTCTAAAACACTGATGGATCCAATATCTTTATATTTCAGAACATTTAGGAGAATTCCGGTTGGCCTGCCTCCCTAAAATCCAATCATGCACACCTTCTCGATGGCAAGCCTGCTACGTCACTTACGTGGCAACGAACGTGTAGAGTGGTTCTTTTCAAGACGCGTGGTCAGCATGAAGAGGAAAAGACCAAACCCTCCAGCACATGACAGCACGACGAAACAAATGGCCCTCAGTCCCCAGCGGCTATCACTCCCCCTCGTACGGCAACGAGAGGATCAGAGTGGAAGCATAGGGTGCTAAGAATCTCTGGGTACGACGAGGCTGCCATGCACGGAAATGGAACTTGCCCTGTTATAACATAAAATCGCTCATGGGTGAACATAGGATATTAGAGCTCGGAAAAGGAATTAGAAAATGTGAATTGGAATATCATCGGTTTGGCTGACAAAAGAAGAAGAAATGAATCACTTATAAGTTTATCAAGTGGAAATTTGCTACACCAATGGAAACAGTGAAAGGAGCGAAGGTGGAGTTGGCTTTCTGGTCAATAAAGATATAAAAAACAACATTTTGGAATTCAAAAGTACATCACCAAGGGTGTCAAGGCTACTACTCAGGATTTCTAAGAGGTACAAGCTAAAAGTTATTATGATTCATGCACCAACATCAAGCCATGACGATGAAGAGGTTGAAGAAATGTACACCGATGATAGGTTGAAGAAATGTACACCTAGATGAGCAGAAAACCCAGTATCATTATGGTGGACTTCAATGCTAAGGTTGGAAAGAGACAAAACAGCGTAGGAAGGGGCACTGTAGGAAATTTTGGAATTGGTGAAAGAAATAAAAGAGGTGAAATACTTGTGCAATTTGCAGAATCTCGAGGAACGTCAGTAATAAACACTTTTTTCAAGAAAAGGGTAAACAGAAAGTGGACATGGAAGAGCCCAAATGAATTAACAACTAATGAAATAGACTTCATCCTTACTGACAGAAGATATATCATGAATGATGTTACCATCCTGAACAAGGTAAATGTTGGAAGTGATCACAGAAGATATAGATGTAAGAAAAGAAAGGAAAAAACCGACTGGAGTAAATAATACGAAGGTCTTTGAGATAACAAAAGAGGAGAAAAAGCAGTATGTACTGGAACTTAAGAACAAGTTTGAGCTTCTGCAGACTGCTCAGGACCAAGATATCGACGAGGAACATTACAACTTTGTGAAAGTGATAAAGCCCAAGAAACCTATAGGTAAAAAGAAATCCAAAGAAGAAAAAATTAGTCAAGAAACACTTGTCATGACGAACCGAAAGACAACAAATGAAGAGCAAAATAAACACTGACAAGGAGAAAATTGAGTATATTGAGTTATTTATTTATTTATTTTTTTATGTGAACTCCAAACACGAGAGGTATTAGAACCTATAGTACTTAGTACCGTGCTTGGGTTGGAGGTTGAGAAGACGAAAGAAGATATTTGTTGACACTGGACTTGAACTTCTGTAGATTGTAATTTTCAGGAAATACGTATGAAGGAAGGTTGTTCCAGAAAACGGCAGTTGAATGAATAAATGAGGAAGATGAAAAGTTGGTTCTGTGGGTTTGAAGTTGGACAGTAAATGGATGTTGGCTGGTGGAGGCACGTGTTCGGACTGTTTTGAAAGAGAGAGCGGGAATTATAGAAGCCAATTCAGAGAAACAGTGCCCATGGAAGTATCTGTAGAAGAAGCATGCAGCAGAAACAGTGCGTCTATGAGAAAGCGAGTGGAGAGACTCTGTTAGAGATGAATCATTAATTAACCTAACTGCCCTCTTCTGAATGGAATCAAGAAGCCTGAGAGAGGTTTTGGGGGCACCATCCCAGATGTGGGAACAATATTCCATGGCAGGGCGGATTTGCGATTTATACAGAGTAAGCAGCTGTTTGGAAGAAAAGTAACGCCGAGAGCGAAAGAGAAAACCAAGTTTTTTAGATGCAGAGGAAGCAATATTTGTAATGTGCTTGTGCCAAGAGAGAGTAGAAGTCAGGGTAATCCCCAAAAGCGATATCTCATTTTGCCTAGAGATTGGAGTGTCACCAGAGATAAGCATAGGAGCAGAAGAATCCTTTTTGCGAGATATAAGACAAGACTGAGTTTTAGAAGGGTTGAAATCAACTAAGTTGTCTTTGCCCCACTGGAGAATTACCTGAAGATCGGCATTTAAGGAATTGGTAGCAGATTTTCGAGAAGTTGAAGCTGATTAGAAAGAGATTCAGAGAGGACATAAAATTTAACACAAGAAAAGTAGAACAATCATTAAGGGAAAACAAAGGACTTAAATCAGCAGCAATGAGCAGTAATACAGAAAGACAAATGATACTGATACTGAAGAACAGCGATGGTGTACTTATAAATAGCAGAGAAGGCATCATTCAAATAGTAGAAGACTACTATAGAGAATTATACAAGGAGCGAGGGAATGATGTCACAAATTAGTAACACATACGACACACCAGATTTCCTTCCTGATGAGGTAGAACATGCGTTGAAGAAAATGAACAATCAGAAAGCCTCGGGGGAAGATAAAGTTACTGTAGAGTTGTTAAAATTGGGAGGAAGAGACATGACACAAAAACTGGCAAGACTCTTCACAAAATGCATTAGAAAAGGTGTGACGCCTAAAGAGTGGAATAATGCAATAATGGTTTTGCTGCACAAGAAAGGCGATAAATCAGAAATTGGAAATTATAGACCAATAAGCTTGTTATCCCACATCTACAAGTTGTTCACAAGGGTCATTACTAACAGATTAGAAAGAATACTTGATGAGAACCAACCGAAAGAGCAAGCTGGCTTTAGGACAGGATTCTCAACTATGGATCTCCTTCAAGTAACATCATAGCTAATAGAGAAAGCAAATGAACATAAAACACCTTTATGCCTGGCATTTGTGGATTATGAAAAAGCACTTGACTCCATACAACATAAGACAACGTTTCGGGCACTGGAAAGACAAGGCATAGATACCCCATATATTATGATTTTAAATAAAATATATGAGAACGCTACATCCTTTATTAGACTAGACAAAGATAGTAACAAATTTAAAATTGAGAAAGGAGTTCGACAAGGAGACACAACATCTCTGAAGTTGTTTACTGCTGCCCTTGAGGAAGCTTTCAGAAGATCAGACTGGTCGCAGAAAGGAGTCAATGTGAATGGAGAATATCTAAACCATTTACGATTTGCAGATGACACTGTGATCACAAGCCAAGATCCCAAAGAATTAGAGGAAAATCTTAGTCAGTTATGCAGAGTTAGTAAGGATTTCGGATTAACGATGAATATGGCTAAAACAAAAATAATGATGAACAAGTATGCCACAGAAAGGGATATAATCATTGAAGGAGCAGTAATTGAAAAGGTGAAGTCATATACTTATCTGGGACAAGTCATTATCTGTAATAATGATAAATGGCTGGAAGTCAAGAGAAGAATAAATTTTGGATGGATAGCATTCAGGAAATAGCGTTCTCATATATTTTCTTCAAAATCATAATATATGGGGTATCTATGCCTTATCTTTCCAGTGCCCGAAACATTGTCTTATGTTGTATGGAGTCAAGTGCCTTTTCATAATCCACAAATGCCAGGCATAAAGGTGTTTTATGTTCATTTGCTTTCTCTATTAGCTGTGGTGTTACTTGAAGGTGATCCATAGTTGAGAATCCTGTCCTAAAGCCAGCTTGCTCTTTCGGTTGGTTCTCATCAAGTATTCTTTCTAATCTGTTAGTAATGACCCTTGTGAACAACGTGTTCACAGGGGTCAATAATGTATACATTGGTTCAATAATGAGCCAATGTATACTCCCCACCATGACTTATGGAAGTGAAAATTGGGCATTCACTAAAAGAATGGAAGAGAAGCTGAGAACTACCCAGAGAAGTATGGAACGAATTATATTGTGAATCAGACTGTTTGATAAGAAGAGAAACACGTGTATTAGGCAGCAAACTCAAGTAAAGGACAATCTTATCAAAACTAAAGAACTAAAATGGTCCCCAAGAAGAGCTAGAAGAAGACTTCTTCGGTAGTAAGTGGATGGCCATTGCACAAAACAGAAGGAACTGGAGAGGCCTTCATCCTGCAGTTGCTGGAGAGGGCTTCATCCTGCAGTGGACTGAAAATGGCTGATGATGATGGAGGCAGTTGTCTTGCAATGTTGAGAATGTTGACATGCATCCCACGTACGCGTGTACATTGTCAACTGCATGTACCTCATTCTCCCCAAGTAACTCATTTGTGTTCCTTCCATTTAACGTTCACCAACCTGGTGCACGTGTTTCACTAATACATGACCACACCCGGCATCATTTGATGTTCAATTGTGACGTGTTTTGCATATTAATGTCAGCTGATGAAGGGACCCATCGTCCTGATATAGTAGAGGCATGATTGTAAATAGTTTAGTATTTTGTAAATAGTTTAGTTTTTTGTAAATATTTGTATAGTTTGTTATTATTTGTATAATAATAACATTACACAAATATAACGCCCTGACAGAAATCTAATCAGGAATTACCTAGGTAATTATTGACCTAACCATTTATAGTTACGTAACTGCCTCACCCTCTTCTCTCATTGGCTCGAATAAATATCACTAGGAGGAAAACGTTTTTAATGTATAGATAAGCTGATGAGCCAAAACATTATGACCACATACCTATTTTGATGTTGGTCCTCCTCGTGCAGCCAAAACAGCTCGTACCCGGCGAGGCATGGACGCTACAAGATTTCTAAATGTGTCTTGTGGTATCTGGTACCGACACGTAACAACCAAATCCTCTAACTCCTGTAAGGTCCGTGGTTGAGACGCCGCAGATCGGAGTTGTTGTTCCAACACAGACCACAGATGCTCGATGGCATTGATGTCTGGGGAATTTGGAGGCCAGAGCAATACCTGCAAGTCTTCCTCATGTTCCGCGAACCAGTCTCAAACAATACGGGCGGTGTGGCATGGGGCATTATCCTGCTGAAAGATGGCACCGCATAATACACACGCACTTTTCACTCACTTAAACCGCAGGCCCATCGTAGAAGTTCTACTTGCATACAGAGGATACTGGTGGAGATGGATGTTAGTCCAGGTGCCACCTTAGACATATACAGGCAGTTCTCGCTTTAGGAGTTCCCGGGTTTACGAGTTTTTTTTTTTGTTTTTTTTTTCAAGTATCATGTAGTTTTTTGAACAAAATCGAAAATATGAACATTAATTGCAAAAAATGAATGTTATACATTCATAAATACCGCATTTCAAACTACCCGCGTAGCTATACAATACAGTGTACCCCGCTTTACGATATTAATCCGTTACCATCGTATCGCGAAAATATCGTAATGTGAACCCAATAACATTGTTTTTTTGGTAATTCATTCCACGACCTCGGAAGTTCAAATTTTCGTTATATAACTCCCTAAAAGGTCGTTTTTATAGTGTAAAATGTATTAATTACCGATTCAAATCATTAAACGCACTACACTTTCAACGTTATCATATGTTATAAGAACCAATTTTGAACGGCTTTGTGATATTTTTCTAAAGCACATTTCTGGAAGTCACGACCATAAAACAAAAACAATTTGCACTTTCCGGTTTATTGGGCTTTTCTGTTACTGCAAGCATTTATAATCGGGTAGTAAACTCGATGTTATTGCATTTGTGAAAATACCGATAGCTGGAATTGTGTGGGTTTTTACGTTATTATGGTGAAATGTGTTAATGATTCCGAAAATTTATTTATGTTTTTTATATGATTTTCAATCGTATAAAAAATATAAATAAATTTTCAGAATCTTCTCTTCATTCCTTTTTTTTTAAGCTTCGTAAACATGTTATTCGGCGCAAATCGTGTTAGTTGCTATTTGTGAGTTCCGTTAAAAAATGTTTATGCATGCTATTGAAATTTATGAAGAAAAGAGAAGATTATCTTGGAAATAAACACCTCTTGAAGCATTTCTGAAGAAGACGCAACAAACCAATGAGTACCGAGTCAATAATGACTGATCAAGGAGTGTGCATTCAGTCGATGATGATTTATTTATTTATTTAGTATGATGTGATCAATACACGAAGGAACCAGTTTTTTCTTGCTTCCTTCGTGTATCGTGGCCGGGATATCCAACCAACCGGTTGGTTCGGCACCATCGTGATATCCAGCCCGAGGCAGGAATCGAACCCGCGACCTTTGGGTTGCCAGGCAGGTACTATACCTACTCGACTAGCCCAGTCGGCAGTCGATGATAATCATCATCATCGACTATTTTATACCGGCTATTTTATACGCTGCTGAAATTTGGGCATCTGCATCGCCCTCACTTCAAAAACCGGTGTTCTCGTGTGAATACTGGACCCTGAAATGGGCCACAAATAAGCATCGCCGACCCCCTCAATTGAGAACAACTGACATGGCTGAGCAGCTAAATGTACCCAGGCTCCCGAGGTTAATTGACAGCAGGCGTTTAATGACTTCAGTAAAAATGTACACAGGAGTGATAAACGCCCCAAACATCTGGGATTTCTGTCAGTGGCACAATCCTACGCCATCCTTGAGGTCAGAGCCCACACTAATCCTCAAATACAACCGGTTGAAACTGTGTAGTCGGTTCCTACCTGCCCAGGCACTCCCCAAAATCCAGGCGCTGCTCCGTCTTGGAGTCGACCTTCCGAAATTAGCTACCGACTACAAATGCCGTCACATGCTCCTCGAGTGGATTCCATCTGTGGAACTGGGATAATTTCCTCCATATGACGTTTAGTCCTCACTTTTCATTATTATAATTTACATGTTTGTAACTCATAATTTCCATGTAACAGTATTTTTTTCCTTTTGCCAATTAATTTCCTTTATAATGTAAAACTCCTGGCCATGTCGCCGTGTTGAGTATTATTGTCTCTAGTACATGTCCTGTACTTATTAGCAATAAAGAATTTATTTATTTATTTATAATAAAGAAGAAGAAGAAGAATAAACATTTTTTAACATTTGTAAGTCATAAATACTTTCTCTATTATTATAATTTGCTTGATTTTACAGGCTACGATTTAATTTCTTCGGATAAATCAATCATTGTTTAAACATAAACTAATTAACTAACTAATTTTATTGTTGATAACCGTAACATAAACAAACTAATTAGCTAACTAACTTCATTGTTGATAATGTAACCCTATTTTTAACATTATGTCTATGGGAAATAAATTCCCGCTTTACGAGCGCGCGCTAGGAACGAATTAACTCTTAAAGTCAAGAACTCCCTGTACATACATAATACCTAAACATCATTGCTGACCAGAAACACCCTTTCATGGCAACGGTCTTCCCCTCTGGCAGAGGGAAGACAGTGGATGTAACATACAACGCTTTTGATGGCAGCAGTGAATCAAAATTTGAAATTACATAAAAAAGCACATACTGCCCTACCACAAATGTAAATAAAGTGAGCAGTCACCCTACGACTGTCAAAAACGCATTTATAATTTATTTGCACCAGTAATTAGGGTTCCCGCAGAGTCTGTCACAGTTACTACATTCAACTGTCATTCTTCCACATCGTGTTCAAGAGGCCTTAATTCGAATTCAGTACAAATGGGAAGAACTTTTATAGACTTTTTTTTCCCCCACTGCCGCCGAGTTAGTTGCTTTCGGGGGAGGGTTGTATTGTTTTTATTTTCTGGATTTTCATCCGAAAAATCAGGCAGACCGACGCTGAAACATACAAAGTACACGATAACGCTATTTTAGATACAGTACAGTGACGCGTCATGGCCATAGCTGCTTAGCACTTAACAGACTCTCTCTCTCTCTCTCTCTCTCACACACACACACACACACACACACACACACACACACACACACACACACACACACACACACACACACACACACAGTTACTATGGTTCTTAAGCATAAAAAATATATAAATCGAATTTTGCAAAGGACTGTCACTACTAATTACCTGTTACAAAAAATGACCTACATGTAGTAGAGGAAGACAACATATAAGGACGTCCATTTAATGAGTGCAACTGGCGTGATTTAGCAGATAAAAATAATTAATCTGTGTTCTAGTTCATTTTCTTCGTTAGTGCTAAAATCGAATGATAGGCTTCGCGGATGAGCTATTGTTTAATTTATTCAGTAATTTAAAATTGATTTGTAATATTAACTTTGAGGGAGGCTGCGAATTTCAATGTTTAATTTTATGGCAATGAGCATCACTGGGATACAGGGAAAAGCATATCCCTTTTCCCCAAAACGTTTCTAAAGAAAACTTCATAGGGGATTAAAATATATTCTTTCGATATTTAGAATGAAAAATTCAGGAAATGCAGACTATTGCATTATTGTATCAAGTCAGCTCATGGGTCGGATTTTTACAACGTTGTTTTTTCCAATTTTCCAATAACGTTAAGAATTATAATATATAATTCGTATATATTTGATTAATTTCCTGTACAGATGTTGACTAATTAATAACGATCACTAATTAAAGTATATGTTTAGTAATTCGGAAAGTTTTCTGCTCTATTATTGTGCTGATAGCCTCTGGGCACTCCATGTAAACACGACCTGCCCCTATCACATTACAGTCTCATTATCGAGACTGCAGCCTTGAAAGAAACCACTCGATCCAGTCTCTCCAGTTACAGAGTTTGCTTCTGTCAGTTAGCTAAACGATGCCATGGTCTATGCATGAATTAGAAATGCCAAGATTAAATTTCGGGAAGAGAGAACGCCTCGAGACAGATGTGTCCCAAAGTATTCATGCAATCATTCATTACCACGTGGTATTTCTTTTCTTTAAATTGTACAGTGAGCGAACCAAATATTTCTACAACACAAATTTTCTCGAGAATCCCTAAATATTGTGTACTATGGTAAAACAAGGTCCAGACCAGGGATGGAGTTGGGTGGTAGCAATTTCTTGCTGTTATATGCATTTCGCTTTATTTGGATTCTTTCGATCTTGCGGAGTCCTGTATGTAGCTTTACTAACGACCTATGGGGTCAGCAGAGGGGAAGCTGCTTGGCCATTTGGTATCTGCTCGGCAGTCTTTAATCTCATAGGTAAGTCCACCTTCTATTGTTTATGAGCTAGAGATCACAGAAAATTGTTTTTATTATTATGCGTTCAAAGAAAGAGGTTTCCGTGGATAATAGACATCATCCAAAGAATAACTGTAATTCAGATATATTTTAATCGATCTTCTATCGAGGTATAAAATATCTTAATTAATTAATAATCTTTATTGTAATATTAGAGACTATTATAATAAAGATTATTATAATTAAGTCTTTAATTAATTTCTGTATTCCATATTAAAATTGGAGTATATTTTCTTTATTTTTAAGGTATACTCCATGCTTCCTCCATGCAAAAATGATGGCCTCATCACTGCAATAAGTAAATAAGTATTAAAGCAATAAAAAAACAACAACCAGAAAATAGATACACGTCTATAAGACTTTAGAAGCCCAGAAAATAGGCCATTAATTGCTATTTCATTGCTTAAAAAAAAGTAGTTCACGAAAGCCTCTTTTCAATTCATGGAACCAGTAACCACCTAGAAATATCTGATTCTCGTCGATGTGATTATATAACATTGGACTTAAGATCGTTTAGCTTTCTTTCACAGTTGTTCCTTAACCTGAACTTTGAGCTTGCATGCCATTCTGATAATCAAGTAACTACATGTCGTTATGAATGTAATAAGTCGAACATACAAGTTTTGGTTTCATTTAGTTCAACTTGCATTAAATTTACAGAGGGTGAAACTTATGAGTCGCAAAAGGGTGAGTAAGAATTGATTGTTTACAGAAAAATGTACACGGTAAAAATTTTCATGAAACTGTTATCAAGGAAGTTCGGGATTAGAGAGAGAGGACAAGACGACGGCAAAGCATATCATTAGGTTTTCATAAAAAGTAGTAGTAGTAGTAGTAGTAGCATGTGATGCAAGAAAGCAAGTGTATGAGCTTATGCAGCATCAGCCAAAAAAAAAAAAAAAAAAGTGATAATATACTTAGCCTACGGATTAATGATCAAAACAATGACGTCTAGATATTAACTCAGATTTTATACTGTCAAACTACATTGGTGTTCAAAGGCTATTTTAGCCTTTTAAAATTTTAGCAGTAATACTGCCATAAAAATACAGACTACAGCAGCACTGTAAACAAATATGCTGCGCATAATCTGTTACAACATGCAAATCAGGCAATCAAATAAACTACCTCATTTTGAAAACGTCTTTATTTCGGTTTATATGGTGATATTAACTTCAAAAAACCACTGTTGCGAAAACTATGGATCGCCTCGTACATCGTAGTTATGCACGAAAGTAGAAAAAGTGAAATATGTAACTTAAATAACTTTTGAATAAAATTTTGTTTCTCGACATTTTTGAAGGGTTTGGTTCTTTACTTTCTTTATACCTCGTATAATAAATATCGAAAGAATAAGGTGCTTGTATTATGTCCAAACAGTGGAATCACCTCTGAACGAAAAACTCGAAGGTTTGAGTTGATTAATTCAAATATATAACATAGTTCCCCATGCATTCTGTAAACTGAATGCATGAGGAACTATGTTATAGCGCGGTTAGAAAAACAATTGGCTAAGTCTATCCACTCCATATACAGTACACACTATGAAGTGGGTGACCTTGGATCGCCTTTCGTTTTTCTACTAAATATAGTATGAAGACCACAGCGGAATAAATAATTTCCGTTTATTGCAGAGATGGCCGAGGCGAAAAAGTTTACAAATGCACGCTGCAATGAAAGACTGTGCATTTTTCGATCGATGCTGCAATCTTCTTGCTTTTGGCAGCCCACACCAACCACTGGACCACGAATGGCTCAAATGTAATGCTCAAGTTTTTAAATAGGTCAACAACTTTAATGGTTTCTCCAGGAACAGAATAATGAAATAAGAGAGGCAGTTTACCATGACAGAAAACAAAATCTACAAAATTTGCATTTACTGGGATTCGAAAATATTTTGTTCTCTTGAAGTCAGATTGTTATACTATCTAGAGAAGATGTTTACACTTTTTAATCAGGCATTTAAAATGATCAGCAAACAACTGCCAATTTATATTAGCTGAAGTACTGCTGGAAAACCAATGAGATAAATAAAAGAAATCTCAATGGAGAGCAGGAAGGAGTAAAAGAAAAGCTCGATTTATCAGGCTAATTTAACTTTATCAGGCCAATGAAATAATAAATTTACAATACGATTTAACAAATATGGACACAGCCCTAACACGATGATAATTTATTATCATCGTGTTAGGGCTGCAATTGTGTCGTGATAATTTATTATCATCGTGTTAGGGCTGCATCGTGTCAGCAATTGTTCTTACAATATTTTTAGCTCTTTGAAAGCTTTCAGGAATTGCATAATTCTGGGAATTTTTTAAAACGTTTTCCACGAAATCTCGATAATCATTAATATCAATTTGGTAATTAAAAATGTCATTAAATACGAGCAATTGTTCTTCAGCTGCTTTCCATGGAACTAGTACTTCTTCAATATTCAAGTAATCTGGTTCCAAAAAATCGAGGAAGCCCAACAAATCGATGATTTTATACAAATTTTATATTTTTTATGCTTTCTAAAGTAATTAATTCATCAGCTTTTTTTTGTATGAACCCTTTTCCTTTCCAATCATTTGAAATGCTTTAATAGATCTTATCACGAGTTTTTCAGCCTTTATTATGTCTATATTTCTTGCTTGCAGTGCATTTGAAATAAGAGAAATTTCGTTTAAAATATCAATCATCAATGCCAAATCAGTTATAAAATATTTTCAAGACGGTGAGCCATACCTAAGTATTTTTTTTATTTGAATAAAAATAGTGGTGTAGCGCTGGATAAGCCGCCACGCAGCTAGGGTTGACCTTAAACTACAGCAGCCCATCTTGGTCCCAAAACTCTACAAATCTTTATAATTTCAAGTCCAAGTTGTTCAGATATTTTGGAAAGTTCAATTTGGTTCTTATTGGATTGATGAAAAATAGTATATATCTTATCAATAAATATTTTTAAATGATTTACTTGCTTTATTTCCTTTATCAAATAATCTAAAACAAGATGAAGGCGATGAACAGTGCCACATTATTATGTTTGGAAACTCTTTTGCAATCCTGGTGCTCACTCCAGATTTTCTCCCAAGCATAACGCTGGCACCATCGGAGCAAAATCCTATTAAATTTTTTTTAGGTAGTTCTTAGTAAGCCCAACATTATTTAAACTTTCCATAACTGAAGAACATATTGTCTCTTATATTGAACATATTGTCCTATTCAACTAGTTCAACGAAAATTGTTAGTGATGTAACTGAATCCTCAACTTTTAAGACAAGTATAATAACTGGTTTGCAGGATATCGTTGAAGCTTCGTCAATAATCAAACATATTTTCAATAATTTTATTAAATATTTCTTTTTTAATTTCCTTTGCAATGAAATCAACTACTTTCACAGCAGTTTTACGAGAATGTAATCCTATTTCCATATCTAATCCATTTTTAATTTGCACTTCTATCTCATCTTTATGTCTGAAAACGGTTTACATCTTTTTACCAGGCTGTAAACTGAATTAAATACTCTACAAGTAGCACTTAAATATTTTTAATTCATCGTATCTATTACTTTTGTTATTGAATCCTGCTCACATTGTTTTAAGTTCTCTTTACAAATGTTATGAGCTTTTGATGAAAAATGTTCTTTCATTTTGTTCCTTAGAGAAGCTTGTTGTACCTCTTTATTTTTCCCTGATGCCTCAATGTGAAAACATTTCCATTCTTTTGACACTTGAACACTTTTCTCTTTTATAAAGTCATATTTTGCACAATACTCGCAAAACTTAACCCTGGGGGCTCACATCTGGTGAGTATGGGCTTGGCACACCTAGGGTCCTGAGCTGAATATCATCATTCTTCTCTTTCTTGGTGATTCCCTTCTACTTTTGACTCTCTCTCTCTCAGGGTTACTCGGAAACTTTTTTTTTTTTCCTGGTGCAGCATAAGCCTCAGGCTTCCTTGCATCATATGGATAATAATAATAATAATAATAATAATAATAATAATAATAATAATAATAATAATAATAATCTAACGTTTTGTTAAAAATTACCAGTCCGTCATATTTTTCTTTAAAATTGTTATATTGTTGCACTGTCCAGCATTCAGGAAGATTATTTTCGATTTTGGAGTTATCGTTTTTTATTTCAATAATTGACGTGCTGCTTTCTTCAAGTTGGAGTGGTTGTGCTTGTGACTGTTTTGTACCATTCAAGGCCAATTCTGATACAACAAATTCTGATTTTGGTTTCTTATTGAAAAAATCTGTCAAACCTGTATTGAAAAAATCTGTCATGTTTTATTTCAATATATTATAGAGCAGGAGCGGATATGTGCCTATATATGTAAATATTTTTACAGGTTCTGTCCACGTGTGGTCAGATCATAAACTTTTATAAACAAAGCACTGTGCTTATACCATTGATAAACATCAGTTAAAAATGTAGTATTTCATCAAAGATATGAGTTTTATGAAATGAATAAATAAATATTACACGCATAGTTCCGTCTAATTTTTTTCACCTATGGACTGAACAAACATTACTACGGGCACTTGGAATACGCTGTTGCGTAGATGAACCTTAAAAAAATGTAAGGAATGTAAATTTGTGATTTCCATATTGTGTGGCTGCCCAGGCGCCCACTTTAGAGAGAACTCTGTTCCATTTTAACAACCGGTACGCTGAACTAAACAAAAAATTAGGTATCGGTTCTGCCGAACCGGTGCGAACCGGCTGAATCCCACCACTGTATACAGGGTGTCTTAAAAATATTAGTACAAACGTTTAGGGGAGGTAGGTAACATCTAAAGGAATGTGAATCGCATAGGAACTCATAACCGGAAACGTCACAGTAAGTCGGTACACGGCGCTGTTCATCAGTTCGCGAGAGGGAAAATTTCTGGTTTACTCATTCAAGCAGTAGTCGCCGCACGAAGAGCATGCATGGATATACGAACTGTGAGCTAGCAGATATGCACCTAGTGTATGGATTAGCAGAGGGCCCACACGGTGTGCGCCCCAATGCGGCACAACATCGCTTCGCAATAAATGTGTGGGCAGGTATGGTCGGTGACTGCTTAGTCGGCCCATACCTGTTACCATCCCGCATGAACTCCGCTAAATATCGAATCTTTCTTGAACAAGTTCTACCAGGGTTACTTGACGACGTTCCAGCAAATGTGAGACGCAACATTTGGTTTCAACATGACGGGCACCTGCCCATTATGGAAGGTGTGTTCGTGACCATTCGAATAGGCATTTTGGGCGTCGATGGATTGGCTGTGGTGGACCCGTTGCCTGGCCCCCACGCTCATCTGATTTATCGAGCCTCGATTTCTTTCTGTGGGGGGGTGGCCTCAAATCTATCGTGTATGAATCGCCTGTGGAGACGGAAATGGATCTCGTGACGAGACTCGTCTGCGCTGCTGCTACTGTCAAAGAAACTCCAGGTGTGTTCGACCGTGTCCGCCAATCCATGCTGCGTCAGTGTCACGCATGCATCGCGTCTAATGGTGGAACCTTCGAGCATCTGTTGTAACATCATGAAATGCATCCATCTCGTACTCCATTGTTAATATTATGTCAAATAAATGTTTGCCACTAATTACTGTCTTGTGTCATTTCTGCTTCTTGTGCCTCTGCTACTACTTTCCCGTGACGTTTCCGGTTATGGGTTCCTATGCCATTCACATTCCTTTAGATGTTACCTACCTCCCCTAAACGTTTGTAGCAATATTTTTGAGACACCCTGTATATGAGAGAGAGAGAGAGAGAGAGAGAGAGAGAGAGAGAGAGAGAGAGAGAGAGAGAGAGAGAGAGAAGGAGGGAGAGCGAGAGCGTTTTTACGGCGATGACACGTCTATTGAGCTCCAAGGCAGTAGAGCCAGCTTAATATCTTTTATCAAAAAAGAAACCCTTTCTACTAAGAACTTGGAACAAGTAATTGCGCATAAAATGTTCTGGGACCATTTACCATGGGATACACATGGAAGATCATCAGCAGCTATATATTTTACTGTTCTATAAAATGATTTAATTCCTGCAGTGTTTAAATACCGATATCGAAAACTAGTGGTTATGAAATAAATAGGAAAGAAATTCATGGAAAAATGCTTGGTTTTATTCACAGACCTAATTAACTGTGACTCAAGTACATGTACTTCAAATTCGCTAATGATAAAAAGTAATAAGAACTTAATTGTCTAGCCGTGGTGGCCTTAGTTGTGGCCTCAAAACTTAGAGAGAAATAAAAGTATTTACCGGTAATTTTATCAATATTTATACCCATTCTCCAGCCACCCTTCCCCAGTACAGTGTGATTCACTAATTTTAAGTAAATTTTTCGATCAATGTAAAAATTTTATTAGTTTTACATTGATTGTAAAACTAGTAAGTTACCTTTTAACTTACTAGTTAAAAGTTACTTTACATTGATCAAATTTTAACATTAATTGTAAAAACTACGCAGTAAACTGTATTTTACAATTAATGTAAAAATTTGATAAATAAAAAATGCTCTGCAAATGTGGGGGCTGAAACTTTAAATAAGTTAGGACGATAATTATTGAATGATTCACACTATTCACTGCTGTGTAAATGTGCTCTTTTGTTTCACATAACTCAGTGAGATGGCCTTCAAAATATAAAGTAAACAGGGAAATCTTATCCCGAATTAAGCATTTAAGATATCGCTGTGACAGTTTTTGAATATATTCCAGACTACAAGACTATATACATTCTCAAGTATCACAATAAATAACTTTTATTTAATTATTTAATGCTGTGCAAATTAAACGAGTTGTTCTGTAATATGATAATCAAATATCAAATTTTAACCATATATAACAAAAAAGCACATGAGAACGTATTTTTTATTCAGCGCATAAGATTCCATCATTAAAAACTACATGTACTAGCTTCGTTCTACAGATGAAGGTTGTGCGCTGCGCTGAGATTATAAATGACGGAGATCATACATAGTACAGGAACTCACTGACTTATGTAAGGGTTGCGTTCCGGGGAAGGCTACGTAAGTCGGAATTTCCCCCATGCTCGTGCAGCACTCGCAACTGTGCTCGCTGAATTCATTGAATCATAAAGAAAAAAAAATAAATGTTGGACGAACATGTAAATGGAATTATTTATTGTATTTATTCAATTTTTTATCTCATGCACAGGAAAAATTATAAAATTACAAAAGCGTGCAATTTAAAAAAATTCCAAAATTATAAAATTACAAAAAAAGAGAGACAGGCATAACGTCAGTAAATTTTACCTTTCGAGCATCGTTGCCAGAATCGTCGTCTTCAGCTGATAAGTACGCCGCTGCGGAGGTAGGGGGCTGTGGAGATTTAGAAGGGGTCGGCCGCTCAACCTTACGAAAGAACACATTAATGGATGACTGGACGGTGGCTTTTTTCTTTTCATCGTAGATTTCTTTGTAGCAAGCAAGCATATCATTCACCCCTCTGTTTACTTTTAAGAATCGTTCGCTGTCAGGATGTCCATCTTCTCAAACCTCGCCATTGCCGATGCAATTTCACGAAATGCCATTGCCATCTCTCTGGTGATGAATCGTCTCGGCTCCTCATTTGGTTCATCTTGAGCTTCGTCAGCATTTTCTTCTTTCACTACCGCTGCCTGCAAGTCAATATGTTCTTCGTTAGCGCTAATTCTTCTCTTCTTCCTCTGCTAACTCTTCCACGTCTTTGGCATCAACCTCCAAATGAAGTAGCTCTGCAACCTTTATAATCATATCGGTAACATCACATGATTCGTCTTTTTCAAATCCTTCGAAGCCTCTTACGTGCCGTGGGCACATTTTCTTCCATGATCCATTTAAACAACTTTTAGTAATTTCCGCTCAGGCCTTATTAATGTTTAAGATGGCGTGGTAAATATTCTAAGATTTCCAAAAGTCTCTTAAAATTTTTCTCGTCGTCTACTGCAGACACTGCGTGAGCAAATGTTGTGCGTAAATAGTATGCTTTTAAATCCGAAATAACACCCTGATCCATAGGTTGGATGAGTGAAGTCGTGTTTGGCGGTAGAAATATGACTCTCACGTGAAGCAGCATTTAAACCAATCGTCAAAGAGAGATATTGCTATCCATGCTCTCTGGTTCTATCGGAAATGCACGGGTAGGGTGACTTTACTGATGCCCTTAAATGCACGAGGATTTCCAGAATCATACACAAGCAGTGGTTTTAATCTGTAATCTCCCGCTGCATTAGCCCCAAACAAAAGCGTGGCTCTATCTTTTGACGCCTTGAAACCTGACATTGTATTTTCCTCTGGCAACGTATGTTCGATCCGGAATTTTTTTCCAATACAGAGCAGTCTCGTCAACGTTAAAAATTTGCTGCGTTGAATAGTCGCCTTCATCAATAATTTTTTTCAACACAAAATTTCTCTGCAGCTGCAGAATCGGCATCAACCTCCATGCGAAAAGTGTGCGCACTGGCGACTTCACCGCATACTGAAACGTTGTGGAAACCAGCGCGATGCTTGATCCTATTAAACCACCCGTTGCTTGCCACGAACACTTGTGTTGGAGTTCGCCGTACTTATCCTTAATATCCTTATAAATACTTGTTGCTTTTGCTTGAATGGTCATTAGACTCATGGGCACTCGATGCTGAATCTGATTTTCCATCCACATTATTAACAGCTGTTCCATCTTCGATATAGCACCTGAACGCTGTTTTGCGATCACTGTTGAACTTAAGTGCGTTGATCCTTTAACATGTTCTTTTATACGCGCACTGTCCTTTAAAATAGTATTCACTGTTGAAGTAGCGAGACCTAATTCTCTTGCAATAGATGACAAACTTTGTCCTGCTTCGTACTTTTTAATCATTTTAATCTTCATTTCTAAATCAATTTTGTTTCGTTTCCTGGCATTACCACCACTTGTACTTTTCGTTGGTCGCTTTCCCTTCATCATTGTAATACGTAAATAAGAATGAAGAGAAGTTTCTGAAAATATGTTTTTTATATGATTGAAGATTTCAATTCACCACAATTGCAGTTATCGGTATTATCGCAAATGCAATAAGATTGAGTTTACTACCCGTTTATAATTAGATGCACTAACAGAAAAGCCGAATAAACCGAAAACTGCAAATTGTCTTTATCTGGTAGTGACCTGCAGAAACGTGCTTTGGAAAAATATCACAAAGGCGTTCAAAATTGATTCTTATACCGGGAACATATGGTAACGATGAAAGGGTAGTGCAATTTCCATTATAAAAATGACCTTTTAGAGAGATGTAGCTTAGTAATATAGCGAAATTTTCAACTTTCAAGGACTTGAAACGAATTACAGAAAAAAAAAAAAAAAATATATGTGTTATTGGATTCCCATTACGATATTTCAGGATACCTCCATTTATTTGTGCGGGATGCAAATTACGTTTCCACCATTTTTTTTAAGTTTGCACCGGCCGGCAAAAACTTATATAAAGTCGAATTTCCGTAAGTCGAGTATTACGTAAGTCGGGGAGTTCCTGTAATATTGTAGCTCAGCGTTTCCTAACCTTTTACAGAAACAACTTTATTTTTGGTGGAAGCACGAACCACAAAAATGAACACAAATTATACTTGCAAATATACGAGACCTGTCAGGAAAGTAATGAGATTAATTCTGTAACAAATGTAGTGACAACACTGGAAACAAGTGACGCGCAACAACATGTAGCGAAGTTCTTCCCCTAACCTCACTGTGTTTGAATTCGTCAGAGGCAGGACATCTAATGCTAGAGCAGTTATAGTAACTGCATGTTTGTTAAGCGTGTTACAATTGTGGCACAGCGAAATATTAAATAACGATATGCAATCAAGTTTTGTGAGAAACTGAAGTGTACAAAAACTGAGAATGGCATGTGAAGAGGATGCGATGCCACGATCAAAAGGGTTCCATTGGCACAAGATGTTTTCGGAGGGACGCGAAACGGTGGAAGATGAGACATGTGCCGGATGGCCAGCAACCACTTGAACTGACTACAATGTCCAAAGAGTGAGAGCGTTAATTCGTCGAGATCGAAGATTAACAATCAGAATGATAGCCGATGAACTGTATTTAAATCGAGTCGCTGTTCACAAAATTTTAAGTGAAGATTTGGCCATGCGAAAAGTGTGCGCAAAAATGATTCCACAGGTTTTGAATGATGGACAAAAATAAAATTGCATGAACGTGTCTTGATTTACTAGAACGTGTGTCTTGATTTACTAGAAAAGTTAGAAATCGATCCAGACGTACTGAAACAAGTCGCTACTGGTGAAAAAAGCTGTTTTTTTTCCCAGTACGATCCAGAAACCAAACACAAAACGCCAAAGTTAGGAGTGGCGAGCGAAAACATACCCACGTCCGAAGAAATTTCGAATGACTACATCAAAAGTAAAAACGATGATTGTGGGTTTTTTTTTTTTTTTTTTTTTGATTATCGAGGCATCATTCACAAAGAGTTTTTGCCACAAGGACAAACAATGCACCAAAATTATTACAGAGAAATTCTGAAGCAGTTACGAAAAAAGAATCCTTTGTGTGCAACCAGAGATCAGTCAAAATTGGATTATCCACCACGACCAACACACCATCCCATTTGCCTTCTCCATTACAGAATTTCTGGCGCAGAAGAGCATTCCGGTCCTCTCGCATCTGCCACATTCACCGGACCTAGCTCCGTATGATTACTTTTTGTTCCCAAAACTAAAAAAGAAACTAAAAGGAAATCATTATGAGCCGATAAGGACAATTCAAAAGGCTGTAACCGACACTATTAACGAGCTGACAGATGACGACTACCAGTTTTGCTTTAACGGCTGGAAATGCCGTTGGAAACGTCACAACGTTTGCTGTAGAGGAAAGTTATTTTGAGGGTGGCCATTGTTATTCTGAATAAAATTAAAAAATATATATATTTTTTATCTAATCGCATTACTTTTCTGAGAGGCTTCATATATGAATTACTTTTTTAAATACAATGTTATGTACTCATACATCACAGTGTAGTATACGTTAGGTTGTTTCAGGCATATATGCATTTCCCATCACTGTTAAACGGAACTGTTGCCTACAGCAAAAAAAAAAAGGAAAAGAAACGGAAAAAAAAAATCGTGTTTATTTTCAAGTCACAAGAACAACAGGTTAGGAAACTGCTGTAGAATACCTGGAATTAAAAAAAAATATATAATAATTCTACCCGAATCGCTGTTCCTACTTCAAGCTTCAATCTCTGGAAACTCGGCGAACTGACTGGATCTAAAATAGTTGTATCGCATCTTCTCTGGCTCTACCAATCTGCCAGATTTTCTATGCCACATTGATCTGCGCATTCCAGCGGTGGCTACCAGACAGAAGACTACTTTCCACATCAGTAACTCCAGGTTAGAGATATACAAGAACAAGTATAATCTAGATTTAGCTGTGGACAGGAAAGAGTTTCGCAGAACTATCTGGAGAGCAGGTTGGCTGGTTGATGGTGTGTGTGTGTGTGTGTGTGTGTGTGTGTGTGTGTGTGTGTGTGTGTGTGTGTGTGTGTGTGTGTGTGTGTGTGTGTGATGGCTCCTCTATTGTCTGCTCTCTGTGATTCTCTTCAAGATACTGAACCAAGGATGTCATGTATACCGTGTTTTTATTTCCATGAATTCGACTTATCCCGTTGGAAATGAACTATTATTGTATTTTGTCTGTTATTCGGCTATTTATTTATATATTAATGTACAATCTTTGTATCTGCTTGTGTATTTTCTGCCCTGCTCTGCGATGCTATACACTTTAACTGGGCGCATGCCTGTTGTGTATATTTTATGTTAATAATAAATAACGCATAGAACTTTCGAATTTCAGTCACGATAAGAATTTTAAAGTCTGATCACTTGGCTATGCCGCTGACAACACTCCGAATCATATTATATTATTTTCCTCTCTCTCTCTCTCTCTCTCTGTTCTAGAAATATCATCAACTGAAGTGAACTTCATCAAATAAAATCTCAAATCATCAGACAAGGATATATACTCTCGCGACAGAGAGCGATCACTGAAGGTTGAACAAATTATTCCCGTCCAAGACTGTTCAAACCCCCACGATTCTTATGCCAATGCGCCTCAGTATTTAAATTTTGCTTTAATTCATCAACTCTATCTAGTTTTCGGGACGCTCATTCAAGGTGATAGAATAAAATAGTGTATTAGCATAATAAACGTGTTCACAACTTCGAAGCCCGCTTTACTCTTCATCTAGAAGACGATCTTGCTCATCTTGCTTTACCACGTAAGTTCCTCTTACACCAATAGTTAGATGTGTATTACGCGCCAAAGTAACCAAGGCTATGAAGCGTCAGTATATTGTGTCTGCAACTGCGTGTATTCGGTCAGTTTACTGTTGGCTGGAAGAAAAACCATGCTGCCCTCGCCTGAGACCGGCTACTTCAGCTACGTTTTGAAAAATGCCATAAAAATTCGTCGCCTCATTAACGGGATTCGAACTCAGGCCATTTGCACTTTGTGTGGGGAAAGGTTATATATTCAGTGTTCTGCAGCGAGGTCAAACTAGACGCAAGGGGAAGTTACAGAGTGGAGAAAAGGATGATTGTCTGTATTATACAGGAAGACGGAGGGAATAATAGGACTACGTGTAAATTTCTATATATCAAATAAAGAACTAATATCACTCAATAGCCGATTAAAGAAATGAGACTTAAAATTTAGTAGAATGAAATAGTAGAATTTAGTAGAATGTAGCGTTTTACACGTTTAAACATTTGCTTTTATTTACAGGTCCGCTAGCAGGAATTTTGGGCAAGAATTTCGCCATTCGTACTATCTGCCTATATGGATCAGCAGTGGCCACAGCTGGTGTGGTGCTATGCTATCTCGCACATGATCTGTTGTGGATAACTATCTTCTTAGGTGTTGTTCACGGTAAGTTATGAGGAGAAGAACAGAGTATTGTTTGTTTCCTTATTTAATTCGGTTCCCCAGTGCTCTAAGGTTCTTCTTAAACGTGGTGACAGGAAACTGAAATGCTAGCAGATGTTTACATGCAGTTCGTAATCCAATTGTAATGTAATCTAATGTAACGGAAGTTTGAATCATGTGATATTGATATTAGCCGTACAGTACAACAGTATTTATTTATAAGTGTATGTATGTATGTATGTACAAAAAATTATGTATTTATAGAACAGTATGTATTTATAACTGTCTTCCTCAAGTGAAATATAATTATAAATACAAACAAATAGGGGCTCCTCTGTAGCCACGTGGGAAGGAGCAGCAGTGTTCGAGGGTTCGAGACCGTCACCAGGGTTCGAGCCCGTCACCACCAAATACGGAGGATGCGAAGAGGTCAGGGAATGACCACCGCATATCCCCGAGCAATATGGCCTTAGTTGCTAATGCTCCAAATAACTAACTAACTAACAAACAAATGGGTATAAATTACATTAAGAACCGTAAGCTAGCTAGGAATATCAGAGATTGCAATACGCTGAGATCTACCGCTGAGATCGAGCAGACAAGGGAGTTTCATGATAGGTTTCCGTCTTCTTCCAGATCTGATGATTAGTGAACCTGTTTCTTCGACTTCAACATTTTCCTCATACCAATTGCAGACATAGGTCATCTCTGTGGCCCTTTCCACCCGACGAGCCTGTTATTATGATTTTGGTAAATCATGTTCATCAATACTGCAAGTCTAATGATAAAACTTATTGTATTCGCATCATTCACAAAGGATTGCAAAAGTCACGAGCACCTAAGTTTATATGAATATACGATTCTCATTTGCATGTGATTCATCACTGTGTGTATGGTACGGATTTTTTCATAATTCTTGGCTACATCGCTTCCAAGAGTAGCTACCAATATGTTGAGATCTACCGCATATGATATGAGCTACCAAATATGATATGAATTCTTTTCGCCAACTAGTTATCTCTGTAGATGCAACAGAGTACGTGCATGCAATAAGTTTGTTATTGTTTCCTTTTAAAACAGAAAACCTCATTTGAAGAATGGTGTAAAGATTTTTAATTAGTAAATCACAACAAGCAGAGGAAAAGGCGCAGTTTACTGAGTTTTCTTTTCACAACTACACCGTTTCCTTTAGCTTTCCAAGTTGAACCGTCATATACCAAAAAAATCCTATGCAGTTGGCAATTTATTCAATTATTACAGTAAATAATCTACGTAGACATGCGATAACATAACAAAAATGGAAACATTTGACAGATCTAATTATCTAGGGTAGTAATCTTAAATAACATAGTGAATATTAAATAAAAAAATACTTTTACAATACTTTTACAGGGAATTAGGTGATGTGTCAGCACCATAGTGAGAATGATTATCAAATGATTAAAAGGTTGTTCATCAGTGGAATATATCTAATTTGTCTGAAAACCGCAATAAGACAACGAGCTCTCCAGAATTCTAAGCAATCTATAAAATCAGTGGAGAATTAGAACCTACTCTATTACTCTATAGAAATTACTCAATTTAATAAAATAATACGAAATAAACTTAAATATTTCAATCCCCTCTTATTACATGAATACATGCCCTGCGATCCGTGACAATTAACCACCCTGATTTTCATTTTCGAAAAACATGATGTTAACGTTTGAAGCTGGCAAACAGCGTTGGTGCTGACACCAGTCAAAAATTAGCCACTTGTGGTAAGAACATATAACTGACTAAACTCGTGTATCTTCTAAGCTTGTTCGCTTACTGCACTGAAATTAAGAGCATAAGGTTAACTTGTTTTCTCTATTTAAATAAATAAATCTTTATTGTGAAGTACAGGGTTACAGCACAATATCCCGTCACGGCGACGAGCGCCAGGGGTTCACATGTAGCAAGTATACCAGCTGTGACTGAAGAAACATGGGTTTCTACCACGAAAGACGGGACGCAGAAAAAGAAGTTAGTGAATGGCGAAAAGGAGTGATAACAACTGGCAAGTCTAAAGGACGTACAATTAAATAAACAGCCGAATTTTCTGTTTCAGAAAGATTAGTAATACGAGTTGTAAGAAATGGTGTGAGTAGAAATCAACAAGAAATCGGCATTAGAAATGTCGTCTGCTAAGTAATCTTAATCGGTGGCGAATAGCGCGTTTTGATTTCAAACAAGACAAGAACTGTTGCAAAACAGTTAACCAAAGGCCTCATCAGCCGATTTCTGAGGGAGCATTGAGGAAAGAATTGCATAACGCGGATTGGAAAGCTGAGATATTGGCTGACGAATACAAATTTTGCTTATAATCTAAAGATTCCAAACATCTAGTGCACAGGAGAACCAATAAGGCATTTAATTCAGCCTGTGTGCAGGATATCGTACAGGTTGGTGGTGAGTCAGTGGATTTTTTTAAACTACTGCATTATGAAGTGGGCCCCCTACTTGAAATACCAACCAGAATGAATCAGGCTGGCTATATGATGTCCTTCAGGATTAGGTTATGCTTTCTGCTAAACATTTGAGGGACTATGATTTCGATATTCCTTGATTCCAGGATTTCAAGTCTCCTGAAGAGCGTCATAAAGCGTCTACTGTTTTAAGCTTATACGAGACATAGCACAGCATTTAAAAAGGCCAGCCAAGTCACCAGATTTAAATCTTACAGAGAATGCATGGGGCTATTTTGAACAGAAAGTGAGAACACAATAATAGCATCCACGAAAACTGACTGAATTACAGGCTCAATTGTCTTTGGAATTGAAATGGCCTAATATCAAAGAGAAGATGAGTCCCTACCAACGAGAATTCATAAGTGATTTATGTTAAAGGAGGGGTTACACACTGTTAATTAAATAAATTACACACGTGACTAATTTTTGTCCTGTATCCGATAAAGAAAAGACGAAAACATTACTGTTAAAAGGGAAACTGTCAGCAATAAGGCGACCAAGAGTTCAACTGAATGAGGTATCACAACAAGGCGAGAGATACGATATCTTTGCTTGCAATTCGATAGGG
The DNA here is from genome assembly GCF_048544385.1 of Mastigoproctus giganteus. Lineage (NCBI taxonomy): Eukaryota > Metazoa > Arthropoda > Arachnida > Uropygi > Thelyphonidae > Mastigoproctus > Mastigoproctus giganteus. Next base: position 180,011,233 of record NC_143579.1, on the reverse strand, counting down.
GTTTAAGGCCCCAGAGTGACGTGAAGAGGATAAGAGAATGGGTAGCAAACTTTGTTGGGATGATATCAAGGACAACCAGAAAAGAATGGTGAGATAAAAGGAAATAAAAAATAAAAAGGATAAATTTGTAAAATGAGATAAACTTATTTTACAAATGTGCGTTCTTTCCTGTAGTGAGTTACGGAATTCTAGGTTGGAATAGTTGTGCATTGCAAAAAAGAATGTCATTAAATTATACACTATACAAAGGAACATGCTCATAAAACTATCATTGTGCTGCAGAACAGTTTCAACGGATGCACTTCAAGTAACACCAGGCAAAGTGCCATTACCCTATATTTGACATATAGGGTAATGTGTTATCATATCACAAGAGAGAAAAGGTGTGAAATGTTAGGTATTCAAGTGAACTTGGCTGTTGAGTAGAAGAACTACATGAACACGTTTGACACATTAAAGCTCGATGCTTGCATGCGTGTACACGTAGTGACGCGACTCTAAAATGCTGATTTAGTTCATTTTCCGCGCGGGCCGTATAAAAATTACTCGTAGGGTAACAGCAGGTGGACTACAGCCGTAGTCCACCTGCCGCAGGGTAACAGTGCCGTAGGGTAACAGCAGGTGGACTACAGAGCTACGCGCTGCGAAAATAAACAAAATGAAATTGACAAATTTCCCTATCTAATTTTGTACAGTGTGATCACTACACCAAACTGTCGCTTTTATTGTGCCATTACATAGTTTCTAACTTTTCTCAGCTTGAAGCTGAAAATGAAACATACACAAGAAAAGGTCCGGAATTTGTATTTATAAAAAGTTCAGGTCAGAATAGTTAGTCAAGGAAAGCTACGACCAGAGCTTCCCTTTCAAGACTCACTGATATCAATAACACCTTGCTCAGAATAATCTTGGTCCGCTTCACTACAAACTGTGCCCTACTGTAATGGCAACTTCAAAGCCTGTTGACAAAGACACCCCTTTGGACCGCATGGTGAGTATAGGACGGCTCTCAGAAGAGGACTCTTCGCCAGCCGATTAAGACGTGGAAGATCCGGGGTTACAGGATGAACTATCTCAAGGAAAGTACAAAAATGCAAAAAAACCATATTTTTTTCTCTTCGGACGGCCTTGAGAGAGACCCTCAAAGAGGGCAGCGGGGTTTCAAGCTAAATGGTGCTTGAAATTAACCACATCTGGGCAGATATGGAGAAACTGATGAATAACCTCATGATCCAGAATGCTGCTCTGAAAGCCAGAATACACGAGAGAGAAACTTTGGAACAGAATCGAGCTGAGCTTCCCACACCTGGGCCACTCACTTTTGCCCAAATAGTGTCATCTGACTGCATGCACAGTGCAGTCAACAACAGGATATCGAGACCAAATAACACTGGACCAACAAAGACGAACCACATCATCATCATTAAATCGACCGAGAAAAGTAAAGCGCAAACCAGCGAAAAAGTGAAACAAGAAGTCATAGAGAAATTAAAAGGCGATTTCAAGGAGGTCAGGAAGAATCCATCAGGAAGATAACAGAAAAGGGTATTATCAGAGAAACAGCTACAGAACATGACACAGGAAATCGGGAATAGAGGAAGATGGCAGACCTGAACCTCATTCTGACCTCCCACGGAAAGTAGGATCAACAATGATACTTTATGACGTACACAAGGATTTAAAGTCAGAGGAAATTATACAGGATATCTATACTAAGAACCTGAAAGATCATGGATTTACCCAGGATCAAATTTTGAAATCCGTAAAGGTGTGCCTTGCAACATCCAATAAGTCAAAGAGTACCAAAAACTGGATACTGGAAGTAACTGGCACAATTCCCCTGAATGCCTTCAGCAATCAGGGGAACAAAATATATTTGGACTCGATCCGTAACATTAGATATTTTATACTCACTTTAAAGTGTTACAAGTGTCTGGGCTAAGGCCACTCAGTAAAGGCCTGCAGACAAGAAGACCACTGCGCCATTACAGGTTACATTTACACTGAATGTCCAAATAAAGCGAAACCTCCCTCATGCCTCAACTGCAAGATTACAAAAAGGGACCACTCACATTCCTATCGGGACCCCAAATGTCCGGAATTCTTAAGAGCATACGAAGTCATAAAAGAGAAGACCTGCTATGAATAATACCAAACGTAACGGAACATTATCAGGAGCCAACGGCATTAAAATACTACAACTAAACTGTTAAAAATACTACAACTAAACTCTCAAAGGTCCTTATAACTAATGAATTAGGTCTCCAAAATCATTGTAGACCATAAATCCAAGTCCTGTGTCTGGATGAACCATACTCATACAAAGGTATTGTTAAGGGGATCCCAGGAGGATGCAAAGTGGTTTAGTCTACTACTATCACAGAAGGCCAGGGTGGTAATGCTGTTGTCAGATGTTGGGCTACCATCGCGATCGCGGATCCTGGCCTCACTGTTACTCAGATTACTGGGCTATGTAGCACTCACACTGCCTGTGTCTACATAGGATTCTTCGCACAAGTACATATTCTGTCCATATATGCAATGCAGCAGATACAATCAAGTGATAAAGTCTTTTCTAGCACAACTAGATGAAGTGATTCAGAGCCTTAATGGTAAAAGTATCCTGGTGGAAGCAGACGCTAATGCAAACTCCACAATGCGGAATAGTTCAAGAACAGACTGCAAAGGTGAATTTCTGCAGAAATTAATTGTAACTAATGGTTTGAAGATAGTCAACACCCTCATACACCCACCAACCTGTGTCACCTCACAAGGTCAATCATATACTGATGTGACAATAGCTAATGCTACTCTCCAAAATAGAATCAGTGAATGGCAGATACATACTTCGTGGTGTGTCAGCGATCATAATCCCATTACTTTCAGTATAGGCCCTGAACATCCCGATAGAAGGCCCTCCTCTAAAGATTTAACCCGATACATCAAAAAGGCCAAATTGGATATATTTGCACAACACATACAGGCCATTACAGCTGAGCAACAGACCAGACTACTAGCACTTTCAGCAGAAACCCAGGCTGGAAGTACACGATACTTGCGACCTGCGATGCTTCCATCCCTAGACGGAAGAGACGACCCAATCATGTTCCTTGGTGGACAGAAACACTTAATACGCAGAGACGATTGATGAGAACCTCTAGAAGACACTTCCAAAGGTCCAAAAGGAAAACAGACCGACTCACGAAGTGAATAGATTAAATGAAATCTTCAAAGAAAACAGAAAAATATATCACAGAACCATTTACCACGAAGAGCATTCTGCCTGGGAAAGTCTTGTTGAGAGGAATTGTAACTCAGACCCATGGGGACTGACCTATAGGATCATCAGGGGAAGTCTACTCATCCATCCGAGACAGAAACAATGTTGAGACCCTCTCATAGCAACAATCAGCGTCCAAGATTTTGGACTCCATCATTCACCAATATGACAGTAAACTAAATCTGGCAAATGCCCAGGTCCAGAACAAATTGAAGTCGAAGTTAACAAAAAGCTTTGGCAGTTCTCTCCAGCTATACTGCAAAACCTTTTCAACTTTTGCCTGAGTGATGGAGTCTTCCCCAACATCTGGAGTGTGCACATCTTAAAATTCTGCTTAAGAAAGGCAAACCAAAGGATAAACCGGAGTCGTATCGCCCAATGGCCCTGCTCCGGCAAAATACTAGAAAAGTTATCGGCTCAGAGATTCTCTGCAACCTACCAGCAAAGAACTTTCAGTACTCCCAGCAGTTTGGCTTCAAAAAGGGTCACAGTGTGGAGGACGCAATTCATGCTCTCCTTACAGCAGGAAGAACAGATATGAAATGTACTCTCGGATTTCTTTTTGGATTTCAAAGGGGTCTTTGACACCCTTTGGTGGCAATGTGTCCTGGAGAGGTTGAGGGAGGCAGTGGTGTCCAAACCCATAAATCTACTCATATCCAGTTACCTCAACAACAGAAACCTCGTTGTGAGAAAATCTCACTCCCACCTGAATAGGTGCATTACCTGAGGATGCCCTCAGGGCTCTGTTCTAGGGCCTCTATGCTGGAATGCCGTTTTTGATAAATGGCTGAAAAGAACCCACAACAACACTGTCAAGCTTACGCTGATAACCTTGCCACTGTAGTGTATGTAAACTGCAGATTTCAACTTGAGACTGCCACCAACAGCATCTTGGATGACCTTTCAGAGTGGTGTGAAGTAAACAGTCTCCACCACCAAGACCCAGCAAATGCTCATCAAGGGTACAAAGAACACCTGGCGACCACCAAACGTTAAGTATTGACATGCCCAGATCAAATACACAAGAAAACACAAATACCTATGAGTAGTAGTGGATGAAAACAACTCTTTCATACCGCATCGTGGCTTCCTCAAAGAAAAAATCAAGAATACAACTGGGAAGATGGCTAGCGTCGCACAAAGAAACTGGGGTCTTAAACCCCGCACTCTCAGGATCTACTATGAATGCCTATTCCTGCCTATTCTGACCTTTGGCGCTGCTCGCTTGGGGTCACCGCGTTGAGAACAAGTCTGTCCAGAAAAGATTAACTCAAGCACAGAGGATAATCCTCCTAACAGTGTCCAGAGCCTGCAGAACTGTCTCCACTCCGGCACTGCAAGCTGTTTGTGGAAAATTGTCCATCCACCTAGAGATCATGCATTCATATCTCAATATCACCTGGGAATTGGAAATCCAGCAGTAATAAATGGAGTCTCTTTGGACCTGACTGTCACCCCGGCGACTGAAATGAGTAAGATCCGTGCCCAGTTTTTCCAAATTTGGTAACAGAACTGGAACAAAACAGCTATTGGTAGAAACACATTCCCTTCAGTCAGAGAGCTTAATAAAACGTTCCTTTCCTGGTTCAACTCAGCACTATATGTGACATATATCCTCACTGAACATGGTAGCCTTAATGCCAAGCTGCACAGGTTCCAACTCTCTCAAACCCCCTATTGCACCTGTGGCTTTCAGGAAACGGCAGACCACATACTACTAGAATGTCCACACTATGCTGATCTTCGGCAACCGCTTCAGTTGTTAACTGAAGTTTATTCACTTCAAGAAGCACCCTCTTTGTTTGACTTCAAGAAAAACTAAAACTGCTTTCTCACACTATGCCAACAAATTCTTCAAAAGAAGAAGTCATCTGATACTGAACAACACCACATATACCTGAATGAATTCTCCTGGATATTCTATCTTAGCATAAGATATACCTGCCTTCTCCACACGAACGTGAAAAACACTATCCGAAGAGACCCACGTGGACTGGATTACATCTGACAAACTTTGATACCCACATAGACAGACTTCGCTGCCCATATTAATTGTGCTTACCAACAGGCACACTCCACTATGAACAGTGATCCACAAAGATACTGACCTGAGATGTCACCACCTATAATGACACACCCGGACTAAATGCTCACCGGACTGACCCCTACCTCCACGGGTGGGTGGTAACTCTGCATGAACTGCTCTCTTCTGCTTACTCAGCAAACCAGCTGGGTTGGAATCTTTGCTGGCTCTAATGCTCGGCTCAGAGCGGGAAAATAGACGACCCTCTTAGGGAAAGTGGGATCCTTCTGCTGACCCCTTCGGGGGTAGGATTAACGGACGTCACTGTCCAAACTTTCTTTGCTTTTACTTAGCATTAGCATTAGTACAGGCATTTGATGCAAGAAAGCAAGCTTATGCAGCAACAAAAAAAAAAAAAAAAAAAAAAACCACTTCCATTTCACCCCTCTGTTGGTTCGAAATACCTGTCCAGCTGAGCTTTAAACTTATTTAGTCTATCAACTTTCACGACAAGGGATGGAAGTCTGTTCCAACGACCAACCACCTGCTGGCTAAAGGCAAATTTCCGCACGTCTATCCTACATCTATCTTTCCTCAATTTGAATTTATGCCCTCTCAGGTGATTATTCTGAGCAAGAGAAAGAATCCCTTCAGCATTGAGCATGCTCAAACTATTCAGGGCTTTATACACCTCTATCAGATCACCTCGCTGTTGCCTAGTATCCAGACACTGTAATTTGCAAAACTTAAGCCTTACTTCGTAAGAGCACCCCTTTGTTCCATTCACTAATCTTGTTGCCCTTCTCTGTACTCGTTCCAGCAGCTCTACATCCTTCTTGAAATGAGGCCTCCAGACCTGTATACAGTACCCAAGGTGGGCCTGACCATTGCCTTATAAAAAGGAATAACCACCTCCTTATCCCTGCTAGAAAAATTCCTATATATCATTGACACCATGAGCTACTCTTGCAGCCCGTCTGCACTGCTCAGAGAACTTCATATCTGCCTGCACAACCACCCCCAGGTCCCTTTCATTCTCTACCACTGTCAATGTAGTACCACAGAGTTGATACGTTGCTCTGGGGTTGCTGTTTCCCATATGTAGTACTTGACATTTGTCAATGTTAAGCTTCATTTGCCACCTCTCAGCCCATCTGCTCAACCTTTCCAGATCCTGTTGCAGCAGCATATCGTTAGTAGTGTCCTTGACAACCCTGCCAACCTTCGTATCGTCTGCAAACTTTTTTTTTTTTTTTTTTTTTTTTTATGAGAACCCCAAACACGAGATGTATTAGAACCTATAGTACTTGGTACCGTGCTTGGGTTGGAGGTTGAGAAGACGAAAGATATTTGTTGATATTGGACTTGAACTTCTGTAGATTGTAATTTTCAGGAAATACGTATGAAGGAAGGTTGTTCCAGAAAACGGCAGTTGAATGAATAAATGAGGAAGATGAAAAGTTGGTTCTGTGGGTTTGAAGTTGGAGAGTAAATGGATGTTGGCTGGTGGCGGCACGTGTTCGGACTGTTTTGAAAGAGAGAGCAGGAATTATAGAAGCCAATTCAGAAGAACAGTGCCCATGGAAGTATCTGTAGAATAGGCATGCAGCAGAAACAGTGCGTCTATGAGAAAGCTCGTAGAGAGACTCTGTTAGAGATGAGTCATTAATTAACCTAACTGCCCTCTTCTGAATGGAATCAAGAAGCCTGAGAGAGGTTTTGGGGGTACCACCCCAGATGTGGGAACAATATTCCATGGCAGGGCGGATTTGCGATTTATACAGAGTGAGCAGCTGTTTGGAAGAAAAGTAACGCCGAGAGCGAAAGAGAAAACCAAGTTTTTTAGATGCAGAGGAAGCAATATTTGTAATGTGCTTGTGCCAAGAGAGATTAGAAGTCAGGGTAATCCCCAAAAGAGATATATCATTTCGCCTAGAAATCGGAGTGTCACTAAAGATAAGCATAGGAGCAGAAGAATCCTTTTTGCGAGATATAAGACAAGACTGAGTTTTAGAAGGGTTGAAATCAACTAAGTTGTCTTTGCCCCACTGGTGAATTACCTGAAGATCGGCATTTAAGGAATTGGCAGCAGAGTTTCGAGAACTTGAAGCTGATTGAGCTGGACAAGGTTTCTCAAAATGGAAAGTTGAATGCAATGTGCCATCATCGGCAAAACTATGGATAGGATTTCCAGTCAATGGAAGAAGGTCATTGATATTCAAGAGGAAAAGAGTAGGGGAAAGAACTGAACCTTGGGGGACACCGGCATTAGTGGAGAAGTTAGAAGACAGAGAGCCATCTACCATCACTCTCAGTGAGCGATCAGAAAGAAAACTGGTTAACCAATTACTAAAAACAGTTGGCAAACCATAAGATGGAAGCTTGTTTAGAAGACCTTTATGCCAAACATGATCAAAAGCCTTTGAGATGTCAAGAGCAACTACTTGTGTTTCACCGAACCTTTCCATTGAATTAGTCCATAAATGGGTAACATAAGCCAGAATATCTCCAATGCATCGACACTGACGGAATCCATACTGGTGATCGTTGATCAGACGGAAGGTTTCTAGGTAGTTTAAGAGTTGGCGATTAATTGATTTCTCCATTACTTTGGAAAGAGTAGAAGTAATTGCAATGGGACGATAATTGGATGGGAGGGATTTGTCACCCTTTTTGTGAACTGGCTGGATATGAGCAAATTTCCAAGCAGAAGGAAAAACACCTTTGGAATAAGAAAGTGAAAAAAGGCGGCAAAGAATAGGAGTAAGTTCAGTAGCACAGGTTTTGAGAACAAGTGGAGAAATACCATCAGGACCTGGAGCTTTCTTAGCATCAAGATTCATCAAAATCCTTCTGATATCCTTTTGACGGAAGACCACAGGAGGCATTGAATGGAGCGTGTTAGGAATGGTGGGAGGTGTTTTACCAAGATCATTAATACATGAGCTCGAAGAAAAATGGGATGCTAGCAGGTCAGCTTTATCCTTGGCTGAAGTGACAACAGAACCATCTGGTTTGGACGGAGGTGGGAGCAGAGATGGGCAAAAGTTGCGGACAATAGCTTTAGCAAGAGATCAGAATGCTCGGCTACCATTAGGGCAAGAAGCAAGTTTTCTACTCTTAACCTGTTCAAACTCTAGTTTGGACTGATTAATAACTGCTTTACAATTGTTGCGAGCTTTGGTGTAGGCAGAAAATGAAACTGAAGAATTAGAAACAAGCCAATTACGATATGCAACATTCTTCTCTTGGACAGCCTTAGCACATTTATTGGAATACCAAGGTTTAGATAAAGGACGAGATTTTAAAGTGGAGTGTGGGATAAAGGATTCCATTCCTGCAAGAATAATTTCACTGACACGATCTGAGCAAACGTTGACATCAGAAGTTTTGAAACAGTAATCAGACCAAGGAAAAGAAGAAAAGAAGTCTCGCAGGTCATCCCATTTTGCATTCTTGTAATGCCAAACAATACGAGGTTGGGAATAGCCATGAGATAAAGGTTCCATTGGAGAAGAGACAATCACCAAGTTGTGATCTGAAGTGCCTAAAGGACCTCTCACTTCGACCGTGTACTTAGAAGGGTTGTTTGTGAGAAAAAGATCAAGCGTATTGGCTGTATGATTAGGATTGTCCGGTATTCTTGTAGGTAAATGAACAATCTGTGCTAGGTCATTAGTAATTATAAAAGCCTCAGCAACTCGACCTGCTGGGTCGGTGTGACTAGAAAACGGAAGCCAGCTGGAGTTGTGAACGTTAAAATCACCAAGGAAAATTACCTCACTGTTAGGAATGCTGGACTGGAGAAAGTCAAATTGCAAAGAGAGGAAGTCAAAGAGCTCCAAGTGATTAGTGGAGTTGGGAGAACGGTAGAGACAACAGACGAATTTTACACAATGAGGTAGAGAGATTTTAAGCCAGAGAAGATCAAAGAGAGGAGATTCCAAATTGCCAAATCTCTGACAGGGAATATCAGAACGGACATATGCATAAGTACCACCTTTGAGGCGAAAGGAATCATACAGCAAATAATTTGGACATCTGAGATGAGCAGTAGTTGAATCAACTGATAACTGAGATTCAGTCAGAAAAAGTACATGGGGTTTGGAAGACTGCAAGTGGAAATGGACATCGTTGAGATTGGAATTGAGACCACGTATATTTGTGAAATGAATTAGGAAGTCCTTGGGAGGTTTAGATCTTTTTGCAGATAAGCTTGCTCTATTATTTTGACAATTCATGGTGTATTCAATAGTAAGAAAAAGTGGGTGGGACATGCTGTATGAAGTAATGAAATTTTTGGATATGGCGTACATGTGGTAAGAATATACCCAGATCCTCGACATAACGTGGCCTCGACAATGCTCCCCGCTCACACACTACTCGGACTCCCTCCAGTCACTATCTGGCAGAGTAGAGGTAGCAAGATTATACACTAGCTGATCCGGAAGCCTCCTAGAGAGTTACCAATAGGTTTGGTCCGGTGTACTATCTAGCGGCCGGCCTGCGAACACCGTTTTAGAGCTGTACCCTCGAAATGTAAGGAATATTGGATCTCGCCACGACATTCATCATAACCTCAAAAATCATCAATCATACTGCATGATGGAAGAGATAGGGAAGGGTTGGCCGGAACTTAGCTCTAGAGACTAAACATGGGTTCCACCACTTTAAGCCTCCAATAAGCAAAGTGGTGGTATTTCACCGGTTGATGAGAGTCATCTACCACCTAGTACTGCCTGGTAACATAGAGGGGCGGCGTTCCTCCATGTGGTGTGGGCACCACACCTCGACCCCTGCTTACGTTGGTTCACACCTGGGTGGTCACCCACCATGTACTTGTGCATGAAGGTTATACCCAGGATTACTAACAGTCCCACCATTGTGAAGGTGCAAGCAGAGGATTTGGCTGTCATAGACCGTCCGGACTTCGCCGAAATTGGGTCCACTTGACTTGAGTGTCACCCGAATATCAAGCTTGGTATACCATCATCAATACTATTTATAAATACAGAAAACAATAATGGACCGAACACTGAACCTTGAGGGACTCCACTAATAACATTAGTCCACGATAAGCAGTGTCCATTGATTACCACTCTCTGTCTTCTCCCCTTCAACCACCTCTTTATCCATAGCAGCAAATTGCCTCCAATGCCACACTACTCCAATTTGTGCAGCAGTCTTCCATTTGCAACAGTATCAACAGCCTTTCTAACATCCAAATATATAATATCAAAGTTATTCCCTGCATCCAGTTCTTTTGTGACTGCATCATAGTATCCAATCAAACTGGTCAGGCAAGACTTCTTCTTAACAAAACCATGTTGTGTCCGAGCTATAACTGAAGTCTTGTCTAGATGGTCCTGCAGTGCTTCTTTAACCAGTGCCTCCATTAAATTTCCTGGAACAGAAGTTAAACTCACAGGTCTATAATTACTTGTGTCAGTCTTTGTCCTCCTTTGTGAATTGGGGTCACATTTGCACATCTCCAGTCTGTGGGTACCTCTCCTGAGTCCAAGGAAGCTCTAATAATTATGGCTCAGGGTTTGCTTACGTCCTTTGCTGCCTCATTTAATATAACTGGATAGATCCGATCCACCCCAGTTGTCTTTCTTGTGTTTATCTTCGACAATTTCTCCTCCACTTCACTCTCAGTTATTACAAGGTTCTCTAGCTTTCTGCCAGAGTTGAATACACCTCTGGCATTCCTCTCGCTGAATAACTCCTCATGTGTGAATGTCGATGGAAAATATTCATTTAGTTTGTTAGCTACCTGTGCAGGATCATCAACAGTTGACCAATCGATATCAAGTGGACCAATCTGATTCATCCCCTTCCTTCAAGAGTTCACATAAGTAAAGAACTCTTTGCTGTTTTTCTTTGCATCCCTTGCCAAAGATTTCTCGTAATCTGCCTTTGTCTGCCTAACCTCCTTTGTAACTTGGTTACAGATCAACTTGTATCTATCATAGGCTTCGGTGTCACGTGTTAATTTGTATGTATCCCATGCATTTTTCTTCTCTGCCATACGTCTCATTAGTTCATCTGACATCCATTTAGGCCTAAACCTTGAACAATATTTCTTAGTTGTTATGTAAAGCCTAGTAGCTTCCCAGATAAGTTCTTTGAATGCTTCCCATTTTGAATTTGCTGTTGGTAACATCATCAGTTGGTCCCACTGTATAGAATTTAACTGTCTCAGACCATCGTAGTCGCCTTTACGAAAGCAATAACCCTTCCCTTTACCCCTAATGGTAGTTACCTCTTGGAGTATATCCCACTTCAGCACACTGTGATCACTGCCACCTAGTGGTTCCTTTATCTGCAGATTCTTACTGCATGAAGAATCACTACTGATAATCAAATCAAGAGTATTACTCACGCTCCCGAGCTACTTACCTTCATTGGTCTTGTAACTTCTACTTTTCTTGGGGATGTCTCATTTCTTCCATTTTATCCTACTCTTCACCAACTATTTCCTCTTGTGTTCAATGTTTCTTTTGGACCTCACCAGAACGCCTCCACGTGGCTGAGGTTGGGAGGCAGGGGGCAGCCGACCTGGTGTGCTGCGAAGTCGCCAGGCACACAACACTAAACACAACAAACATAACACTTGCAAACCTACATTACACTTACATGGTCGGCTTTGGCATTTGCTTAGTACAGACGATAAGCAGCGTATGGGAAAACCCCTGGAGACCGCAAACAAGAACAGGAAACCCAAAAAATATATATATACTGTATATAAAATTATTACCAGGTACATAATGAGTTGCTGCCGCTCTACTCTGAGACTGGAACTCATTATGAAACTGGTACAATAAAATAAATAAAAAAAAGTATTGCTACATTTTTTTTTATTGAAAAAATAATTTCAGTATAATGAAATACAATGAATGGAATTTGAAAATGAAAATTAAATAATTCGTATAAAATATATTATAATAACACTAAAATTATAATTATTGGTCTATGGTAACTGAAATACGATATATAATTTTGACCCTCAAATGATTTTAATTCCCGAGTGAATACTCCATCGATTGTCGTTCCATTACGTGTAGTATTTACTAAAGTATATGACTTAATACCTAAATTGAAGACATCTTTCATAAATTTACAAAACTTCTTTCCAGCCTCAGAATTTAATTCTAGACTGAAAGCACCAGCGAGAACTATAGGTATACGATCCAGTGGCTCTTCCAATAATTTTGCACCTTCAATGGAATACGGCATCAAATTCTTGTTTATGAAGTTTTAAATTATATCTAACGACATCTCTGGACAAAATTGACAAATTATTATATTAGGGCCACCCGCAATCCCTGACATATACCCCTTTATATATTATGTCTGTAAATTGCGTTTGTTCTCCGATCGATTTGTCTGTTTTACTGGATGAAAAACCCGCAGTTTCCCTGGGGAGGGAAAAACCTTGCTATCTACGCCTGAGACCAACTAACTCAGCCACGGAATGAAAAAAGCCCATTAAAGTTCTTCGAGTCATCGACGGAATTCGAACCCGGGCCCTTTCCATCCCTGATGTATATGGCAACAATGAAAATAGATTCACTATTGAATTTGCACAAAGATTCACAAATGTCTCCAATTTCATCTGGTACCGCTGTCGCATTGCTGCTATTATGTTCTGCAAAGATATGTGATGTACTGATGATAGTTGAACCTTCACGTTGATATATCGCAACACCACCACTATGAACATCCGACTTTTTAAATTGAGTCACACATTGGAATGGTTTAAGTAATATATGTTCATCATTATCCAACCACGTTTCACTTAATATCAATATTTTGGATTGTTGTAAGGTTGTGTCCGTTTCGATATCTCGAACATGGCCCGTAAACTTTGTACGTTCATTGACGATATAGATATACCACTTTGTATGAAATCTTGCTGTTAATCCTGTAGAGACGGTAGCTTATTATTTTTCAAGCGATCTAGTTCAGCACGAACTTCTATATTACTAGTAGCTTTGCCTTGGTGAAATGTGAAATCATCGTGGGGATTTGTAATTTATAAACTTTGCAATGAGGTCACTCCAGATAACGCCACGTATACAAGTTGCTATTGATGATCTTTCTCATAATTATATACAACTTTGTCGAAGGTCCCTCCTTGAGATTTATGTATAGTCAAAACACAAGCACATACTAAAGGAAATCGTGTACGTCTACATGTTAATTTTCTATTGTTCTTGAATGGAATCGTAGTTGATCGTTTTATAATAGGTACGGATTGACTAAGTAAATGTTTATCTTTCACATATTGTTTATAACAAGATTGAAGGTTATGTCATATTTTTGACTCAGGAAATTTCATCCACACTCGTTTAACTGTTTCGTCGTCCTCAAATTCGAAATATACTAAAGTACCGATTGAGCCGTTTACCAATCCATCGGCCACATCTATATTTGTAGTAATCATGCACGGTTTTCCTTTCAATAATTGTAGAATGTATGGAAGTCCTGCAGTTTCAGTCACTGACATTTTATGAATTTTATTTCGCATATTTGCTAATTGTTCTTCACAATGATATCCGTGGTATAAATCTTGTGCAACCACTTCATGGGTTTCATCTACAACTAAAGCATTTGTAGATTTAAATGCAATTTGCAAATTTTCTGCGGTACGCATTCGCATAATTTTCATTCTCACGTATAGCAAATGTTGGGGAGTTCCTCCACGATGATGAGATCTACGAATTTCACTCGATGCCATCATAAAGGGAGTAATTATCAATCTATTTTTAAATTTTCGTGCATATCCCAAATATATCACTGGAAAAGAAAGTTCTTCTGCATGTATATCAAATATGAAACTTGTTGGAGATGATTTCTGATCTGGTGGGTGCTATACATAAATATTTATCTTCAGACCATAATAATGTTTGTTGTTGACCCCCAGAGGAACTGCCATTCACCTTGGAGGAGATAGGGCAAGCCATAGCCACTATGAGGAATGGGAAATGCCCGGGGCATGATGCGTTGGAGGTGGAGGTCCTGAAGAGGGCGTGGAAAGTGGCCCCCTGCACCGTACAAAGTGCCCTCAACTCCTGTATTCTTTCTGGCATCTTCCCCAGGACCTGGAAGCTGCAAACCTCAAAATCATCCTGAAAAGTCCCGACAAACCTTAGCAGAACCCTACTTCATAACGTCCGATCGCTCTCCTCCCGGTTATGGGCAAAGTTCTGGAAAAGGTCATTGCAGCCAGACTGATTCACACCTACAAAACAAAAGGCCTATACTCATCAAAGCAGTATGGATTCACCCTCGGGCGCAGCATAGAAGACGCCATCTCAGAATTTATTGCCACAAGAGATAACTCTAACAGCAAGCACCTCCTAGCCATCTTCGTGGGGCCTTTGACACACTCTGATAGCAGAGCGCCCTCGCGAGGTTCAGGGAAGCCGCCATTTCTGCTTCACTTTTCTCCTTGCTTTCTGATTACTTCTGTGACCGGGAGGTGATGGTTCGGAGTGGTGTTCAGGAAATCAGAAGAAAAATCACAAGAGGATGCCCACAAGGCTCAGTCATGGGCCCACTCTGTTGGAACCTTGTTTTCGACACCTGGTTACATAAGACCTTCAAATAAACAACATTAATAGCTTTCGCAGACGACCTCACTATTGTCACGGCCGGCAACTCCAGGAGGGAGATAGAAAATAATACAAACCAAATCCTAGAAGAGCTTGCCATATGGGCAGATAAACAGAAACTGAATGTATCCACAAAAAAAAAAAAAAAAACGACGCAAATGCTGATCAAGGGGAAACTCAATAGAGAGCGCCCACCACTCGTCAAGTACAAAGATCAAAGAATCAAATATACACAAACAACTAGATACCTAGGCGTCATGTTGGACGAAACGCTCAGCTTCCTCCCACACACGAAATACTTAAGAGAGAAGACTAAGACCTTCCTGATGGCCCTCAAGAAAATAACCAGAAGAGAATTGGGCCTAAAAGCCCACACGCTAAGGTTATATTATAACTGTGTTTTCCTTTCTATTCTTACTTACGGAGCGGGTGCGTGGGGATATAGAGCAAACAAGGTGATAATAACCAAAAATCTGTAACAAGCACAAAGATTGGCGCTCTTAACCATGTCAAGGGCATGCAGAACAACTTCAAAAATGGCATTACAAGCTCTACTAGGGAAAATGCCAGCAAATCTAGAAGTACAATTCAGATACATGAAGTACAGAATAAACAAAGGAATACCTACGACTATTGATGACATCACGGTTATCCTGCAGGCTGAAAAGAAAACGGAAATAGCAAGAATAAGGAATGTGAGGAGGGAGAAATGGCAAAACAACTGGACAACCACGGAAAAGGAGCAACAACAAGACAATACATCCTGAATGTGCAAGAGCTAATCAAGAAGGAAAAATTATGGCTAGCGCCAGGCCTATATGCCTCCTTCCTAATGACGGGTCATGGCAGTATAAACACCAAATTATACCAACTGGGCCTAACAGAGACAGCACAATGTCACTGCGGCGAGCCTGCTGACCATATACTCAACGATTGTCATTATTACCAGGATCTAAGACAGGAGCTCTCCTTCTTAGTAGACTCCACATCACCAATTGACAAGGCAAAGCTCACAAAAAACGAGGACAATTTCAAGGTATTCACCACCCTGAGTGAGAGATATTTTATCCTTACTAAAACTCTAATCACTTCTTCTTAGGGCGGTCCTACTCTTGGATTTCCCCCCTTTCTATCACTCTTCCTTACTTCCCCCTAAATTGAGTGTCCCTAAATCTTTCAGGGACACGGGACACTCAGCCAGATGACAGTAGACCCCGTCACGCTTCCTTGTGGCAGGAATGAGGACGGAGAGCTCGTGTCTCCGTCCCACACTTGCTTTGTCGCCAGTTGCAAAAAAAAAAAAGAGAAGTCCTATAAGCAAGAAGACATGAAGCGGCTAATAGTGGAAACTCCGGGGTCCGCTCAGGCAACCCAAAAACACACACACACCTAAACTCCATTGCTGACCAGGTACACCCTTTCATGGCAACGGTCTTCTCCTCTGGCGGTGCCGTCTTTCAGCAGGATAATGCGCCACGCCACGCCACACCGCCCGGATTGTTTGAGAATGGTTCACGGGACATGAGGAAGACTTCCAGGCATTGCCCTGGCCTCCAAATTCCCTAGACATCAATCCCATCGAGTATCTGTGGTTTGTGTTGGAACAGCAACTTCGATCTGCGGCGTCTCAACCACGGACCTTACAGGAGTTAAAGGATCTGCTGGTTATGTGTTGGTACCAGATACCACAAGACACATTTAGAAATCTTGTGGCGTCCAATTCCTCGACGGGTACGAGCTGTTTTGGCTGCACGTGAAGGACCAACATCATATTAGGCAGGTGGCCATAATGTTTTGGCTCATCGGTGTATAATAAGGATTTCAAAGTTTTGCTAATGTGACAATTATTATTTACTAAATTACTGTTAAGTTTCATAACAAAGAGTGGATTGCAATTCTTGAGATACTTTATATTTTTCTGTATATTACTGTGTGTAAACTGCAGATCTTCTTGTTCTTTTAATGGACAAGACGATCTTCACTTTACACAGATTAGTTTGTGGCTGGAAATATTTAAATTGCCATGAGTAATCAATGTTCTAATACCCGTTTTTTGTGTTTCATGATACTTTATAATTTTAATGGAAAGATTTGAAAATAGAGATCTTAACGAAAAGATATACTGCTGGACTAGTGAAGGCAACTGTTACTTCACATCGCGAATGTTGTTTGTTGTTGTTGTAGCAGGGTTTTAGGAGCATTAGCGATTTAAGGCCATATTGCTTGGCGTATACTGACTGTAAGTTACAGTGTTCTGAGGGAGATTTCTGTTTGTTGGAAGCAAAATACAAATTTCCGGGAGAAAAAACGATGCTCCCCTCGCCTGAGACCAACTAACACAGCCATGTTGCCAAAGAGATGTTCCTCCGGTCATCGACGACATTCGAACTCGGATCTTTTCTATCCGGTGTGCGTAGGATGGAGATCCTACCAATTGTGCTACCCCACCAGAGCTGAATTGCCAAGGTCAACGGCATAACAGTTATTATGAATTTTGATATGTGTGGTACTGTAAACAAACATGGACATAGGTTGTGTGTTTTGTAGAAAGTCTCCTAAGTGTTTTCTGGTCGGTTTTCCTGTATTTCAGGACACAAAAACACGTTTCCGGAGAGAAAACCCTTTCGACCCTCGCCTGAGACCCACAACACAGTCACAGCAAAAAAAAAAAAAAAAAAGTCACAAAAGTTCCTTGCGTCATTGATGTGATTCGAACCCTTGGGATTTTTCCAGGCGGTACGGGGATGACCTGTGAGTATAACTATTATGCTACAGCGAATCCGCGCGCATAACAGCCCGGTAGTCAAGCGAGAGATGCAGCAACTGTACCCCTTTGAGTAAACAGTTGTTCAAGCTCACTTGACTGCTAAATACAGTCAGCGATTGCATTCATTGTCGAAATGATTAATAGTAAACTTCTCCGACTAATGGTCTTCAGGGAGTATAAACAGAACATTTTTTTCTTTAATATAAACGTCAGGGAGACGCCTTGCACACACACACATCTCTTCTACTTCTATCTATGCCAGTGCTGATAATTCATGCTTTATTGTTATTTTAATCGTTTCTTGGCGCAGTATAACCTTAGTTGTTTTTGCGCCAATAAACCCAAAATCAATCACTGATAATTCATAATTTACAAAACAATGTAAGCTTCTGATAATACCGGTAGTATGTATGGCAGATTTCCCAAGGTAAGTAGATCAAGAACAATTTAAAAATACTTGCAATCTATACGAAAGTATTGTAAAAAATCCCCAAACTGTGACTCGAAGGCTTTCGAGTACTAAAGATATCAAAGAAGGATCTTTAAGCAATAGACAGAGGCCCCACACATTAAAAATTCGTCCAGACTAAATTAAGATGACTTGAACACCGTATGGAATTTGCAGTTTTCCTACAATGAGTGATGACAATAGAAATTTTGCGAACTTTTTCTACATAGTGTGGAAGAATTACATTCGTAACCCACAACTACTTGCTTATGCTCCAGATGGGTCAATTTCTTTTTCAGTTTGAACATGAAGATTTTGTACGCATTTCATATAAATTGTAATTTGTAACTATGGTGATTAAAGCATTTAAATTTTAAATCGCCTCGTTAGACCAAACAGTTTTGTTCGCAAAATTTCTATTGTCATCATTCATTGTAGGAAAACTGCAAATTCCATACGGTGTTCAAGTCATCTTAATTTAGTCTGGACGAATTTTTGATGTGTGAGGCCTCTGTCTATTGCTTAAAGATCCTTCTTTGATATCTTTAGTACTCGAAAGCCTTCGAGTCACAGTTTGGAATTTTTTACAATACTTTCGTATAGATTGCAAGTATTTTTAAATTGTTCTTGATCTACTTACCTTGGGAAATCTGCCATACATACTACCGGTATTATCAGAAGCTTACATTGTTTTGTAAATTATGAATTATCAGCACTGGCATAGATAGAAGTAGAAGAGATGTGTGTGTGTGTGTGAAAGGCGTCTCCCTGATGTTTATATTAAAGAAAAAAATGTTCTGTTTATACTCCTTGAAGACCATTAGTCGGAGAAGTTTACTATTAATCATTGCGCAATGAAAGTCAAATTACGCCCAGGGAGGAATTTCTACGGGCTAATCGTGCCCGAACTTGCCAATTTTTGCAAGGGGTTTCCAAAATTGACCAGTTTTTCTCTCCTTTTTTTAGAACTCAGGTTTATCAAACAGTGACACAGGTATATGATTACACAATACATGAAATTTACAAACACAATATACTGACTCCTTATAGCAGCAATATAAATCTCCCACAATTATTGTTTGGACAAATTAAAGGTTAATCCTTAATTGGACATTAGCAAATTAAAGATAGATATCATCTACGGGAGGAGTGCGTGGACCATTTTTCTTGGACGACACAGTTGTTACAGACTCATATTTATACATCATAAATGATTTTTTTCTATGCAGGACAGTGCCCCTCAACTTTATTTTCTTGTTATAAGACGACAGCACAATGAAAAATTTCCTGGAAAGTGAGTAATCAATCTGTCATGGATCTTGTTTTTACCATATCCAGCCGAGATTACTGTGGAATTATTTAAAAGATAAACTGGTCATTGTCGTTGATTGACCTATGGTTGAAGACCTGTTACAAACAATTACTGAGATTTCAAAAATGAGTCCAGTCGCACGAGTATAATAATTTTTCCAAAAACGTAGCAAAAATGATTTGTGATATGTATTAAGGCTAATAGCCGCAATTTTAACAAATCATACTAATTTCGATTATAAAATTTTAGTAAGTGTTTCATGACGCTAAGCAAATAAATAAATTTTATTTATACGCCAGAAACACCATACAAGAGAAATTTATCATGATTATTTTATATGTTCAGTTGGGTTGTTTCTCACACATTAAAAAGTAAGTCTCGTGACTTATGATCCACGTTGTATTTTGGAACAGTTATATTCTATGCTACACTGCCTGTCCACTTTATTCGAATCATTTAGGTTTGGATTATATATGAAATAAGTTTATGAAAATAACTGTAAATCGAAGAAGTCACGTGGTATGCGATGTGTGCAAAAAAATAATGTAACTCTATCGTGGTGTGAAGCTGTGTAACCGCAACTGCGCCCAAATCAGTAAACTGTTAATGGAGAACGTAAATGATTTCACGGACTTCCAAAGAGGTACGGTTGTCGGCGTATGTTTATCAGGGTACAGCAGAGGTGACGGCCACATTTAGACTGTTCAAAGCCTAATGCCATTACAGTCTTTAAATGTAAAAGGTAAAATGCAGCGATTATCAATCCACTGCAGGATAGAAACCTCCTAAACGATTCATGTTGAGGGAAATAGACCATAATCTGCCACGCTGGTCCAATGCGGGTTGGGAACAATGTACCTCTGCATTTAATGCGGAACATCACAAGGGACCATGAGGAGAATCCTACAAAGAAAGCACTACGGGAATATACCTTCCTAGAAGAAAGCCACTAATCGCGGACACCAACCGATTAATACGGCTGCGTTGAGGTCAGGAAAGCAAAGAATGGACGAGGCATTGGAACCATCCTGTGATGTACCAATTTACAGTTGCAGAAGGAGGTGTAATGGTATAGATGACATACTCCTTGTGCCCTTATCCCACTGGACAATGCCACTAACGCCAGAGCATATTTGAACGTTGCTGGAGATCAGGCACCAGGCAATGTTGCATATTTACCCCCTTACGGACTGGGATGCTTTCAAACCTACCACTATGTCAAATGTCTGAAAGAGTGGTTTAAGGAACACGAGGAATATTTCAAGTCTCATGCCTGACCAACGCAATTCTTGGACTCAATTTCATTTTGAACGCCTGTGGAATGAATTGGGAGGGTGTATTCTTAAGCACAATTCTTTGCCCACGTCACTCTAGGAAATGAGGGCAATTCCGTTACATGAATGATTAAATATTCCTCGTGTCATTTTTCAGCACCTTGTTGGCTCCTGCAGCATCGTGTCGGAGCAGTGATTCAGGACAAGGGCAGTCCAACACGCTATTACATCATGGCCCTAATAGAGTGGGCAGGCAGGCAGTGTAATTTAAACAGATACTGTATAGTAGTCAATCTATTAAAAAGTAAATAGTGGAAATAGCTTAAATAATTTGCAACTGTGAAAATATGTAAATAATAAAATCTTGTATTTTCTAGGAATTGGCTTTGGTCTTGTAATGACTCTGGTTCCTGTGATCGTGAATCAGTTTTTCTTGACTTATAGGGCAACAGCCACAGGAATAGCCTTTGCCGGAGGTACGATGGGTTCTCTAATATTTCCTCCGTTAATGGAGTACTTTTTAGCTACCTACGGACTACGCGGAAGTTTTTTACTTGTTGGAGGTCTAACGATGAATACGTTAGTTGCATCTTCTCTTTTACGCACACCTACCTGGTTACAAGTCACGCCTTCTAATTTAACAGATCAGCAAAATCCAGAAAGTTGCATATCCAGTACTTGTAACCTAAGAAGGTTTGGACAATTATCGAAATCCCTTGATTTTCGAACACATCCAGTGGAGAATCCACATCATCCTCTGAGCCGAAATACCAAATCTTTTCCGTTACTCTTGCATCCATCCTGCGAAGAACTATGCACAGTTCCTCACGTGAAATTAAAATTACCAGACTCGGAGTTTCGACCCCTTAAAGGAAATGAACACATGTTCAACAATTCTGTAGAACCAAAAGAAATTGCGTCAAAAAAAAAGATGACTGCAAATCAAAACGGACCAATGTCTATCACTGAAAATTCAAGTACTAATAACAGCGATGCCGAAGGAAAGGAACGAAGCATAAGGATGGAATGTGCAGCAGACATCAATATTTTAGGAAATGTCCTTATCCATCCCATGTTCATCATCACAGCAATTACCATTCTTAGTTTTTTCTTTCTACTTCACACCTTCTTCATTGTGATTGTGGATTTTGCCATTGACCAGGGTGTTTGCAAGAGTGACGGGGTATATATTTTGACGGCTTTCTCCTTCGCCGATCTCGCTGGACGATTAGGTTCCGGATGGATAACGGACCATGGGATTCTTAAAAGGAAAACCCTAACGATGATCAACATGGTAGCCATTGGTCTCTTGGTTCAGGTCTATCCCATTTTTCGAAACTATGTGGCCCTGCTGGCTATCTCTGTGGGCTATGGCTTGCTAGTTGGAAGCGTCGTTATTGTGCTTTATGTTTTGCTTGCAGATTATTTAGGGCTGGAAGTGTTGTCTATGGCAGTGGGAGCTACTTATTTTTTCACAGGAGTTATGAATTTCGTCAGGCCTTCGATGATTGGTAAGTAGAAACCAGTATTATATAAGCCACGTGTAGACTATCTGATTAGCAGTAATCATACAATGAATAACATGTTCAGATATATTAGATAAAATCTTTGAAAAGGACAGTTCAATCAGTGTTTCGAATCGGTAGAGAGCGCAGTACTTCTTAATTAAGCATGATGTTCGAACACCACAAGTGCTGACCAAAAATCTTGTGATTAAACCCCGCTTCTAATGTTAATTTCAAGCTTGGTTTGTGCTCAATTGCAATTCAGCTGCATTTCAATATAAATAAAATTATCTAAGTTACAAGGACGTTATACTGTTATTTGCCCTTGCGGATAGCACAGTAATAATTGTTATAATCGCCGTCCTCTCACAATGGGTACCCTCGTGGGTGGCACAGTTGGTAGAATCGCAGTCCTCGCCACACCTGGTGGAAAAGACTTGAGTTCGAGTCCCGTTGACGACGGGAGGAAATTTTATGGGCACTTTTCACAACGTAATTGAGTTAGTCGGTCTCGGACGAGAGTAGGATGGTGTTTTTTACTCCCGAAAACTCAGATTTTTCTTCTCACAAACAAAAAATCGACCTCAGAGCACAAGCAATTTACAGATAATATACACGGAACAATATGGCCTTAGTTGCTGACGCTTCTAAAACCCTATGACATAACAATGGGTGGAAAAGGCCTGAGTTCGAATCCCCGTCACTAACGCGAGGAATTTTTATGGTCTTTTTTCACTCTGTGGCTGAGTTGGTCAGTCTCATTCGTGGACAGCAAGGTATGCTAGTTCACCACTGATATTGGATAACCTATATTAGGATATTAGGGTCTCCCGTAAATGATTACATCTACTCATATATATTTATTTTGCCTGTAAATTGCACGTGTTGTTGGCCGATTTGCCTGTTTGCTGGACGAAAAAACCCAAGTTTCTCGGGGAAAAAACCTTGCTATCTACGTCTGAGACCGACTAACTCAGCCACGGAGTGAAAAGACCCCACTAAAGTTCCTCGCGTCATCGACGAGATTCGAATCCGCGCCTTTTCCACCCGGTGTGGGGAGGACGGTGACGATCCCACTGTGCTACATGCTCAGAGGGTTAACCTATATTATATATATATATATATATATATATATATATATATATATATATATATATATATATATATATATATATATATTATTCACACGCAATACACACGAACCTACGTCACACACATATCTGGCCCATTTGTAGTGATACTGTTCTTCACATAGATATGAGGCGGAGTTGAACAGACGTTCTAGGTGTACACATGTCCACATATATATATTTTATTAAGCCACCCGAATATTTAAATTATTCTGCCGTGCAATATGTATACTGTCTGTAAATTACGTGTGTTCTATGGTTGATTTGCCTGTTTGCTGAATGAAAAAATCCCAGTTTCTAGGGAAAAAAAACTTGCTATCTACGCCTGAGACCGACTAATTCAGCCACGGAGGGATAACCTATATTAGGTATGTTCTTGTCAGACGGCGCGTGGGATTTCTCCCAACCTATACTGGATAATTTAGCATTCGTGGTAGCGTACTATATAGCGTCGCTGTTCTCTCAGCGAGTAGCCAAAAAGTTGAGCCGTACTTGCTGTCGGGGACGGGTGGAGCTGTTGTGGAGTATTTTCATTCCATGGAGTGTTAACTGGTTCCAGTAACAATAAGCAAACAAATAAACCTGTTAATGGACGCAAAAACATATAAAATACACTTTCGAGGTCTACAAGGTGGTTCCCCCTTTTTCGTAGATTCATCCATCCATCCAACCTGGATGTTCTAATTTGGAGAATTAGAACATCATTTTGAATGCTTATGTGTAAAATAAATTAATCAAAAACTTAAATCACACCTTTTATAAAGCACAATGGAAAAGTAAAAATGGAGTGTAATACTCACACTAGGTTTTATATAAATAATGCGATCTTAAATACCAGCAATCTGTAATAAAATAGAGAATATGAAAACGTCAGGCCTATCAAAATGATAATTTCAATGCGTCACACAAATGCAGAATTCTGTAAGCCCAGTTTTGGAAGTGTGAGCTGAATGACAACGCAAGTGGGCTATCAAAAAGTATGTGTTGACAGTTAAAAGATCATCCCTTTTATATACTATATATATAGGTCACTCGGTCCTTCGATGAATGGTTGTTGAAACCTCAAAGCATTCCAAGATCAGTTTAGTGCTACCCTCTAGCGGAGGAAGAAAACAATATTCTAGAAAAGCATTTCCTAAAAATTCATTTAATTTTCGAAAACATATTTCTGAGACTTTGTGGAGAACTCCAAAATTATTTAGCAAATTAAAGATCCTGCATATTTTCACAAGAATTTTGTTTATTTAAAAACTAGACATTTGTTTCAATTAGGTATTATACATGTAATCGAATCGGTTCTCCTGGCGTCAAGCGCCAACTTACTCAATGTAACACAAACGTTCCCTAATACTGTACAACATATACTATATTGCCAAATATATATCGATACCACTAGGATTTAGCATTAGTAGAGGCATATGATGCAAGAAAGCAAGCGTATATAGCATAAGCCAAAAAAAAAAAAAAAAAAAAATTCCCGTTAAATTCATCCATTCACTCCAAAAGTTTGTCTGGTTCAGCCTTGAATTTATTTAAGCTGTCAACTTCCACAACGACAGATGGAAGTTTGTTCCAGCAATCGACAAACCTCTGGCTAAAGGCAATTTTCCATACATCTATTCTACAACTGTTTTTCCTCAATTTGAATTTATCCCCCTCAGGTGCAGAATCTGAGCAAGACGAAGAATCCCATCAGCATTGAGCTTGCTCAAACCATTCAAGGCCTTATACCACCTCAACCAGATCACCTCTCAGGTGCCTAGTCTCCAGACGCTTCAATTTTCAGAATTTAAGCCTTTTTTTTTTTTTTTTTTTTTTTTTTTGTTAGTTGTTGGCGCATCAGCTTCTGTGGCCATAATGCACCTCCCAAAGTTTTTGCATTTTACTATGATCCAAGCCCGAGGCGGGATTTGAACACGCGACCTTTGGGTTGCCAGGCAAGCACTTTACCCAGCCGGCTAGCCCGGTCGGCTAATTAAGCCTATCTTGATAACATCAATCCTTTCCCTTAGAAACTGAGGTTTTTCCGTCCAGCAAAACAGGCAAATCGACCATAGAACATACGCAATTTGCAGACACAAATACGGGTTAATGTATTTAATTACGGGCAATCCTAAAATAATAATTTGAATTTAAAATTTAACATCAATCCTTTATTTCGCTCACTAATCTCGTTGCCCTTCTCTGTACTCATTCTAGTAGCTATACATATTTCCTAAAATCAGACATCTAGACCTGTATGCAGTACTCAAGGTGAGGCCTGACCTTTGCCTGATACAGGGGATAATCACCTTCTTATCGCTGCTAGCAAAATTTCTAGTCATCACTGACAAGACCCCCATGAGACCCCCCAAGATCCCCACTCTTGCAGCCTGCCTGAATTGCTCAGAAAACTTCATATCTGACTGTACAATTAATCCCAGGTCTTTTTCATTCTCCACTAACCTGAGTGTAGTATCGCACAGTTGATATGTTACTCTGGAGTTAGTGCTACCCATATGCAGTACTTTGCATTTGTCGATGCTAAACTTCAGTTGCCACCTCTCAGTCCATCCGCTCAACTTTTCTAGATCCTGTTGCAGTAGGGTACCGTCCTTACTGTCATTAACAACCATACCAACCTTCGTATCGTCTGCAAACTTGGACATTAAGCCTGATATAGCTTCATCAATATCTTTGATAAATACAGAAAACAATGGGCTCAACACAGACCCGTGGGGAACTCCACTAATAACATTAGTCCACGAAAAGCAGTGTCCATTGATTACAATTCTCTGTCTTCTCCCACTCAACCATCCTTTCATCCAGGTATCAACTTGCCCTTAATACCATACTGTTTCAACTTGTACAGTAGTCTTCCATGTGCAACAGTATCAAAAGCATAATGTTCACGTTTGCAGACCCGGAAAAGAAGTTAAAATAGCAGGTCTGTAATTATTTGTGACATCTTTTGAACCCCTTTGTGAACTGGAGATACATTTGCACATCTCCAGTCAGTGGGGACCACACATGATTCCAAGGATTCCCTCATAATCATGGCTAAGGGCCTGTTTACTTCCTTTGCTGCCTCCTTTAATATAACTGGATAGATCCCATTCACCACAGGTGCCTTTTTTAAGTTTAACTTAAACAATTTCTTCTCCACTTTGCTCTCAATTATTATAAAATCATTTAACTTCCAGTTGGGAAATTTCTGGCCTCCAATTGACTAGAAAATTCCTCATATGTGAATGTAGATGCAAAATACTCATTCAGTTTGTCAGCTACCTGAGAAGAATCATCAACAATCGAACCATCGATATCAAGTGGGCCAATCTGATTCATCCCCTTCCTTCTAGAGTTTACATAAGTACAGAAGTCTTTACTGCTTTTCTTTGCATCCTTTGCCAAAGGTTTCTCGTAATCTGCCTTGCTTGCCTAATCTCCTTTGTCACTTGATTACAGAATATCTTATATCTACCATAGGCATAAATAGATATCAGATGAACTAATGAAACTTACCCCTTGAACAGTATTTCTTAGTTGGTTTCCACAATCTATTTAACAACCTCTACCCAAACATGAGGTTTAAAATCCAGGTTGAATCGCATATCTGTTTGTCGCTCTTTGAATATCACTTACTAGAAATAATGACAAATTAATCACCAACGTCTGCAGGAAAAACACTGATGAAGGAATGATATATGCTTAGGTCAAACGATTCCACCAAAGATGGCATATTTCAGAGTTTCATCAAGAGGAAGCTTTTATTGAAGGTACTTATCCCAACAATGAACTCAGCCACCTCAAGATTGTGTTCAAAGAAAATTGATAAGTCCGACAGGTTAATTAATAACTCCATAACGCACAGTGTACATGTTCGAGGTAGGGGTACCACCGGTGATTTCCGACAACTGCGTGCCGCCTCCGTAGCCAGGTGGGAAGAAGCATCAGTGCGTAGAACACGCTTCTTGATTAGACCGGGGTTCGAGCCTGTGACCACCAAATACGGAGGATGTGGAAAGGTCAGGGAATGACCACCCCATATCCCTGGAGCAATATGGCCTTAGTTGCTAATGCTCCTGAAAAACCAAATAACAACAACCACAACTGCGCCTTTAGTACTCTCGTGAGGAAAACAGTACTCTGTAAATGCCAGAAGTGTGTGTTTTTGTATGGTTTATGAAGTTTTGTGTCGTGTTCTGTTGTTCTTCTGGTTACTTGGCCGCGGGAAGCTTGGTGGGACCCACATTGCCCGTAGTAAAGATAGTAAAGATAGCTTTTCTGGCTGGTCTCCGCCAGGGTCGCCTAAGCTTCCTGGACGGAGATTATGTTAAAAAAAAAGTTAGAGTAATAGGTAAAAGGAAGGCTAAATGGAAGATTTAGAAGAAGGCATCCTCCGATAAACACAGTGGTGGAGCGAACGTCCACAACGCGAAGGATAGAGGGGGGGGGGAACCCAAGGAGAGAATTCCCAGGGATGGGAATGAGAGTTACACAGCAAGTCTGATGTGTAGATCACCAGTGGCAAGAATAGTCAGAGGCAGCTGGTAACAGAAATCCTACCCAGCAAGCCAGGACAGCAGGAGCAGTCCATGACAAGTACGGAGAATCACTGTCCATGCAGACAAACGTAAAGGTAGGAATACGTGAGGGTAAGTGTTTGTGAAATCCAGAGTCAGTTTTCAAGTCTAGGTTTTGCCTTGTTTCAGAGATAAGAGTATAGTCCGATTACAGTCTCATCCTGAAAAAGGTATAAGGGTGCTAATTACTTGAAGGGGGTATATAATTTCAAGTTAGTGGTTTCCTTAGTTCCTTTATAGGAGAAGGTGCAGCGTTGTTGTGATCTTGGGTCTGCAGACGTTTCCTTTTAGGAAATAGGTCCTGGGCAAACTGAGAGAGAGAAGGCACGATATTGTTGCTCATCATTAACTAGGAGGTGTTCATAACCTCGCGGTATTTGTTGGATTCTGGTGAAGAAGAATGATCTTATGTCTTCCTAGAGCAGACGGTCATAGAAGAGGTGCTCCCAAGTTTCACTGAGCCTAGAGAGGCAGCGAGGATTCTGTACTATACCCATTGAGGCGAGTTTGTCATTGTTTGAACCATGGCCCATAATAAGGAACGTAGCGTACAGACTTGGACTAAATCATGGAGGATGCTGGGATAGAGCTGGGCAACAACTATATCCTCCAAAATCGCGAACCCTACCAGGCCGAGATTTTGGAGGCTATATGTTGCAGTGACATCGATTATGGATTCCCATAGGGTGCTGCTGAAAGTAGAAAGGTTGTTCAATATATTGAAGGTGGATGTTGCAAATTCAAATTATTATATTAGGGCCACCCGTACTTTCTTACA
Source organism: Mastigoproctus giganteus (assembly GCF_048544385.1). Taxonomy (NCBI): domain Eukaryota; kingdom Metazoa; phylum Arthropoda; class Arachnida; order Uropygi; family Thelyphonidae; genus Mastigoproctus; species Mastigoproctus giganteus. Next base: position 179,982,531 of record NC_143579.1, on the reverse strand, counting down.
TACACCCGTTTTATATATTATTTCTGCAAATTGCGTGTGTTCTATGATCGAGTTCCTGTATTACTGAATGAAAAAAACCTCACTTTCTCTGGGGGGGGGGCCTTGCTATCTACGCCTGAGGCCGACTAACTTAGCCACGAAGTGAAAAAAGCCCATTAAAGTTCCTCGCGTCATCGATGGGATTCGAACCCGGGCCTTTTCCATCCGGTGTGGAGAGTACAGTGACGATACCACTGTGCTACATGCGCAGACAAGGTGGATGCTGCAAAGAAATCTTCCAAGGACTGCCCACTGCGGATTCCTGAGACGGCACGAAATGAGGCAATGGCCTCGATGATCTGGGTGCAGACAGCCCAGGGGGAACATAAGGAATGGATTTCCGTGACTGTTATTGTGCAGTTTCTTGCGAAGATGACAGCCCAAGGAGTGTTGAATTCTGACTGGACAATTTTGTATGTAAGAGGGTAACCCTTCACTTGCTTGGTGTTGGTATATGGTTCTTGCAGAAATATGAGGTCGATATTTTCCTCATCTGCCTTCATTCTAATTTGGTCGACCACAGTGCAGGAACGTTGTGCATTAATTTTCATGAAATTTATGGTATTGGAATTGAATATTTTAGGATGTGCTGCCATAATCAATTCTTTTTTGTTGATTATTAGCATTAGCATTATTAGCATCAGTAGAGGCATATGATGCAAGAAAGCAAGCTTATACAGCATCAGCCAAAAAAAAAAAAAAAAACTCTTCCCATTTCACCCATCCATTCGCTCCAAATGTTTGTCTAGTTCTGCCTTGAATTTATTTAAGCTGTCAACTTCTACAACAACAGATGGAAGTTTGTTCCAGTAATCAACCACCCGCTGGCTAAAGGCAAATTTTCGCACTTCTATTCTACAACTGTCTTTCTTCAATTTGAATTTATGTCCCCTCAGGCAATTAATCTGAGCAAGAGGAAGAGTCCCATCAGCATTGACCATGCTCAGACCATTCAAGGCCTTATACACTTCAATCAGTTCACCTCGCAGGTGCCTACTCTCAGACACTATACTTGGCCTTCAAATAGACTGGGCATCTGCTGTCACTGATAAAGTGGTTGTGGTCGAGTTTAGCTACTTTGCACAGATGGGGTTATCTTATTTATTAGGGCGTGTTGAAATCGTATCCCTTTTGTGCACAGTGGCGGCATGCAGAATCGACCCAGGCGCAAGTGTGCGTAGTACGGCCGAAGCAGCAGCAGCGGAAGCATTTTTTGGATTGTCACATGCTCTCTGATAAATAAAATATGGCTACTCCAGTCAATGTATATCCTGTTCGGGAGGATAGTCCAGGCCTGTGGGGCGAGTTTTTTAAATGCATCGTTGGTTTGTCTTAACCTTGGTTATATAGTTTGATATAAATAACATACTTGAAAAAAAAAAAAAAAAAAAAAAGATTTTAAAATAACACATTATATGAGGAGCTTTACTATGAGCAACACTCACAAACCTTGCACGTGCGCCTCCATAAAGCACAAAATCAAGGTGTCAAGTTGTAGTTGTTTTAATTGTGGTCTCCAGGTTTCCCGTGTATGTCGCTGTAGCATCTGAAAAGGCATAAGGCCAAGGCCGGCAAGTGTATGATGTAGTTATATAGAGTGTTCAGTGCAGCACCTGACGGCTACGTAATCAGGGTACACCTGGTTCCCTGTCCCCTGACTCCCAACCTTGACCACGTGGAGGCGTGCCAGAAACCACTTTCTATCTGAAACTCTTACTGGGGCTAACAGGCAAGCCTGAGAGACCCAAGGCATTGAAGGAAAGGAAAAGGAATTTAGAGGGAGAAGTATGGGAGTAGGAAAGAATGAAAGTAGACAGAAAGCAAAGGGATGAAAGAAGAAAGCAACCCCAGAAACAGAAGACTAGGACAAACAAGAATAGGGATGAGAGAGGGGGGCATCACTATGAAAGAGAATTAAGAAAGAAAGAAAAAAGAACAGAAAGAGTAAACTAGCGAACAGAAATTCTCTGTCCAAAAGTAAAGGCTAATACAGTCCATTCCGGTTATTTGGGACACATTAGAACTAGTGCATTTTGGCCCGATTAAACGGCTGCCCCAATTATCCGAAGTTTCATGTAAATAGTTGAAAATAAAATGTACCCCCTTTACAATTGGTTCGCTGTACAATCAAATCACGTTACGATGGAGTCACCATAGTAAAGTACCGTTCACTATACGGTGTGCAGTAAGCGCCGATCACTGTGATCACGTTTGTGAGCTGAATTTTAATTCTAATTTAATTCTAACAGCGATTCTAATTAGCGAAAATAGGACGAATATTATCCACAAGCTATAAAAGCAAGGATATATTAAGCACAAATTTACCCTTTATTACCTTATCAATTAAAAAAATTAAATGATACGTGAAAATCGGAAGAATATACGCGATAATCGGAATAATTAATACGTACTGTAATATGTACATACGAACTAGTTGACATTTCTGTTCACTGACATTAGTGGGTGGGGGTTAAAATTTAAAACAGTAAAAAGATAAGAAATCAATAACAAAGAACACGGCACACACAAATTGCAAGTAACACAATACACGCAAGTGAGAACGGAGTAACGAGTTACAAAGCTTTAAAAATAGGAATAAAGAGAAGATCTGAAAATTAATTTTTTTATATGATTGAAGATTTCGTGGAAGTGTAAAAACACTTCACCATAATAACCAACAGAATTCCAGCCGTCGGTGTTATCGCGAATTCAGTAAGATCGAGTTTATTGTCCGTTTATGATAGATTTCACTAACAGAAAAGCCCAATAAACAGGTGACTGCTAATTGTTTTTATTGTTTTATGGTTGTGACCTCCAGAATTTCGACCGAACCACGTGGTACCGTCAGAGACAATCGTAGGGTAATCTCCAGTGCTGCGGTCTCCTGCCCGATTAAACGGCATGCTGTTCCAATTAAGCGAAGTAAACCCTGGCTATTTTCTCGATTGGTTTCTGTTTTTTAAGATTTGCCCCAAATAAATGGCTGCCCCAATTAATCGGTGGCCCAAATAACCGGAATCTATTATTTACACAAAACTCTATCTTTGAGCAGAAAATCACTAAAACTATTGGAAGGCAACAAGACTTCAAAAGCAATTTTCAACATTTACAATGATTAAATTTACACACTACTCCCATCTTAATTACGGGTAGCAAGAATGATAAACAACATTTAACCTATTCAATTAAATTTATAACCTTTTATATGTTAAAATCTCAATATATATAAATCTGGGGAATGAATCATTAACTCAAACAGACAATTACAAGATTAAGGTTTATGACAACTAGAAGCATAACAAAATTCTATGAAACTTATTTAACCAAACAACTCATATAACATAAGAGTTTACAATAGAAACCATTATTTTCATACTTAGGAATATACACAAAGATTGTCAAAGCACATGTATACCAACTCATGTGCAAACCCAACGCACAACTTTGAGGGAAACTCCCACACTTCGGGGAAGAAGACATAACATACAAGTCAAGGATTTGGAATTCCAGTCAATTTCACCTAAACAGTGAAATACTTCTTAATCCAGGTTAGAAGCCAATAAGAAAAATATCTGCATTCGATTCACTAGGGATAGTCCAAAGGGTTCATGCTCATCAGTTCCAACAGAATCCGATACAACAGGTAGTATTTTGTACCTTCCCTTAAGAGACCACCAAAAGTGTGAATATCAATCTTATAAAAACATTTTGCCTAAAAACATTAATTTGCTGATATTATCATTATCAATCTTATTTAGTTCAGGACACCAAGCAGACCAGTGAATAACAGTGCTCAAGTGTAAGACTGAGAATTAAATCATCAAGGTGCACACTGATTCATGCACAACCAGATCAACAGTTAAGTAAAAATAAATAATTAAAAAAAAAAAAAATCCCTTGCTTGCAAGGGAACCATTCTCAAATCCAAATTTGCAAGTATGACAGCAGCCCTCTCTTCTGACGGGATTGATTGCACATCCTTTGAGTTAATGCAACACAACATCGTCCAGCCCAGCAACAAAATAATTTCCACAAAAGGTCAAGGTAAAAATCGCTCGGTCCAGTAATAAACAACAAAATATCCTTGCGAAAGTTGATTTCAACGCACATCATAATGCACATTTGTCATTTGAGTGAATCTTCATCCTAATTGTCGCCTGTCTTCTGCCCATATGAACTAGTTCTCGGTCGTGACTTGTTTTTCTCAAACTTAATCAAGGTTAGTAATAATATTGGTCAACATAAGAACAATGGTCAGCCACCACAATCAATCTAAATGTCAAATGACAAAAGCTGGGACAGAATGACCATTTGGCTTCGCGGCGGAGACAGTGTCTCCATCCCCATACACGAGTTACTGTCCTCACCACGAGGAGGTAGGTGCCCCTATCTAGCGAATCTTGACAAATTTCCATTAACGTAGATCTGGAGAGAGCAAGTGTTCCTCCCTACAACTTCGCTTGGAGGTCTGTATAAATTGCACAATCTAGCACAATATGGATACCGTTTCAGGTTTTCCACAATCACAGAGATCCGAGGTCACTAGCCCCAACTGGAGAAACCTCGACCTCAAGCAATGTCCTGTCAGGACACTGCAGACAGCCAGTCCAAAACAGAGCCATGGCCTTCACCGGCTCACGGTATGAACGGAAGGGAGAAAAGCATAAAGATGTCTACCTTTCTCAGAATGGGTTCATTGATTTTGCCAAATGGAGGCTTAATTGATCATTAGTCTGCCTCCGCTCGTATGTTATGTTAAAGGCCTCATCCGCCGGTCCAACTAAGCACGACCTGATGCCGAAGATCAGTCTAGGAACTCCTCTCTTCAAACAGTACCTTAGGTGGGCCTGTGCTAACTGCAGATCAGCTGGAATCCTGCTGGCTAATACACATAATGCATCAGTAGCAACTGTTCTGCAGCCGAGAAGAGCAGGCCTCTGTGTAGAGAGAAGGATCTGCTGGACAAGTGAGTGCTCGACTCTCCTTCCCTAAACAGCAGTCATGTATGTCGGGACTGGAACAAAGATGTTATCAAAAAGGAGGTAGAGAGCCCCTCGCTTTATGCCCCAATCCACGTGGATAACCCGCTGAAGCCTGGCATATATCCGCTTCACCTTCTATCGCAAGTACTTGGCATGCGCCAAGAACATCAGCCGTTCCTCAAAGATAACCCCTAAGTACTGGACTCTATGGCCCACGCGGAGAGAAAAATCTACAGAACGACAAACTGGTGGCCGAGTCCAGCTGAAGCGTCCCCTCAACAACACGGCCGATGACTTTTGATTAGAAACCTTCAGCTCATGTAGGTCCGCTCAGGTTATTATTTGGGACAGGCAGGAACGCGCCCGCTCCTCTAGTAGTTCCTTGCAGGAGTAATCCCCCCCCCCACAAAAAACACAAGGTCATCCGCATAAGCTACGATTGTTGTCTCTTCTACACTGTGCGAAACACAGAACTCATCTAGTGCAAAGTTCCACAAGACTGGTCCCAGGACTGAGTCCTGCAGACAGCCTCTTTCTGAAATGCGAGTTATCTCAGTTTACTATGCATAACGCACACTTTGATCTTAGCCGAAAGGCCGAGAAGCAGCATGAAAGTGAAACAGAGAGAGTAGCAACAACGTGATTCCACATATAAAAGGTCTCAGTGAATAAATGTGCGAGACATATTTATACGCAGATATACATAAATGAAATTTAAAAAAAAAATTATCTACGCAGGTGAACTTAAATATCAAATTTTTCGCATCTCTGGGACCGTCAGATTGTGAAAGTGATACTATATGTGATCATTTACAAGCACTTATCTTTAATTTTGGAGGAAGGTAGTCTTGTTTGAGTGCCGAGAATATGTGACTGCAGAAACGGAAGCACCTTTCTCTGTTCAGGTTAAATCTGCCTTTGTTCCTCAAAAAGAACATGTTGATATACTCAGTGGGTGAATGAATGTACCAATGTATTTTGAATCGAATATGTCTACGCCATCCTCAAATTTTAACCTATGTAGGGAGAAATCCTTCAATTGGAATTCCAATTTCTTTTTCTAGTTATAGCTGCTTTATCGCTTAGCATACATCAAACCCAACGTCCAATTTAATTGCATATCAAGAATACAACGGGCCAGTTTGTGAATATTGAGGATAGGGAGGGGGAACATCCCAAAATTTGTAGTTTAACACTGGCCCAATCAAAAAAGAAAGCCAAAAGAACAATTAACAATGTATACAGGGAATAAAATTATTCTAATTATTTTTGTACAGGAGAGAAAACAGTTTCTCACATACACTGTTCTGGCTTTCATTCTTTTTCGATCGCGCCTAATGACAGGATTCAAAGTGGAATCCAGTCATCAAGCATATTTGTAAAATCAGGATTACCAAATGTTAAGATAATTTTAGCTTACTTACGAAACTGCGATCCTCTGTACACAATAAAATTCCCGTTATCACAATTCACGTGGTTTAACTACTGCTATTCTTAACACTGCACATTAAATCTGTTACCTTACTTTATAACAGCCCTCTCATAATACTGCTTACTGCTTGTGAGTTTTTTGCAAATTTTGTCCGCGCCGCTAGATTAAAATTAATGTCCAATTGATTTGGAGAAAAATAGTCTAGCTAAACATGATGGTGCTGTTTTAAAATAAGTAAAACAAATAAATAATTATTTGATATAAATTTTCGTTTATGTTGAACTTGTAGAAGTGGTTCGAAATAATCTTACTTTTTTTTTTTTTTTTTTTTCATTTCAGGATATTTTCGGGACTATATTGGTGCATATAACAACATGTTTCACTTATTAGGGGCAATCAGTGTATTTGCTGGTTTGTTGTGGTTAATGGAACCGTTCATCCAAAAACGTAGAGAGAGAGCTGGCTGAACGCCGTGTCCAGTTTTATGTCAAAATTTGGTTAAAAATTAGAGAAATATTTTTTCGTGTCTCTCTGTAAGGTGTAACTGATTTATTGACTCTTTGCTTCTACAGTTGTGCAAAGCCACTAGAGAAGAACAATTTCTTATATTAATACGCTACTATTTCCTTTAAGTGACAAATGAATTATATCAAAAATATTTTGGCATTCATCAACATGAAATTGTTGTTGAAAGTGAAAGACATTTTGAAACTAATCAGAGGATAAGTATGCAAATAAGGAACAGAATATCACGTACGATGATACATTATCTAATAATTACTTTAGAATATTCATAAAACACATCACAACGATATTACGCAGAGCTAATAATCCGTATCATATGGAATTTTTGGAAACAGCGAAGGTTAAAAATTATTGTTTTCAAGCAGCTGCCACGGCCAAATGTGCAGGTCATCCACTCGAAATTATTATGACAGTTTTGATGTATTCCTGTTAAGGAACACTGTAAAAATGTTGGAATGCACTGCATTTGAAAGCCAGGGAAGAGAAGCTGATGTGGGAGTACAAGCGACCACGAGTCCATTCACGCTGATCTGCGATGTATCATACCTAAAGTGACCAGATCCTTTGTATTCCAATGCGGACGTCGATTTTACAACGGCCCCCTCAAAAACAATATACACATATATATATTTTTTTTAATTTTTTATTTATAAAAAAATATTCACATACAAAATATAAATTAAATAGACATACTTCTTTGAACTAATCTTATAAAATAAAATATCACACTTCTTAAAAAAAAAAAAAAAAAAAATAGCCTATATTTATTTTTTTCACATATATTTGTTTTATTTCACAGAAATATGACACCACAGAAATGCCTATATTATATAGGCATTTCTGTGAAATAATAATAATAAAAATACATACATACAAATGTGAGATAACTGTTTATGTGGAAAGCCAGCACCATCTATGAGACAAAAAATGTCGCAAGGATGCAGAATAAAATGAAAAATGCAAAATCGTGATTCATGATATAAGATGGAGGCTACAAGTCCAATCCGAGCAATCTGCAATGCGAGACAAACGACCTTAAATCTGGAAATATCCCGAATAATCCGGGCCGTCTGATCACTTTAACTGAACTAACAGATGTAGTGGCACTGTACACAAGGTGTGTCAATTAAACATCGGGGACCACTCGCTTATTTTTAGCTTTAGGTTGTTTGTCAATAGGACCATTTTTGTCATATTTGGTCTAAAAAAATTTGAATTTGATGTTAAAACTGGATTAAGCATTACTTTTTACATTTTACAATTCCTAAATTTAAATTTTGTCAATTCATCTTTTTTTCTCAATGGGAAAGTTGTTCCTCGCCCTTGACTTAGTCTAAATCATTATCAATGTATTTCTGAAACGAACTAAACAAATTTTATTTCAAGAAAATAACAAAAGAACCACATCGATTGTATATTATAGTCACTTTCGACAGGCAACATTACCTGTAACGAACAGCTAGCTGTACAAGGCGTGTAATGTGTCGCGTCACGTCATGCAAATAATGACAAAAGAAATAACATTTAAAAGAATTATTTAAAAAAATTAAATTCTATGGCGGCAAGCGGAAAAAAAAGAATAAATGCGCAATAATAAATTTATTGTCAGGAAACAAAAAAAGGTGGGAGATATGTGAAACGGAATGGATATTTCGGTGCTTAACTTTCACATTTTAGCTGTTGTTATCAAAGATCAGTTATCAGTAACGTTCAACAACACTATACGGCTGCTGCTATTATTTCCCCAAATGAAAGAATACAATGTAACTAATAACAACAACGGCAGATTCAAATAATTAACAAAATAATAGTACACACAACGTAGATTACAACATTCTACGTTGTTTATAGGAAAGAATGGCACATCAAGCAATTTTAACTACAGGCAGTATAGCTTCGAAAGCAAGTGTAAACCACAGTACAAAATAAGAGCCAATATCTGATTTAAATTAGGGGGGGGGGGGGATGGCGATTTCAACGTCCCACGAATTGCCATGTTCTCGCCGGTTCACTGGGAATGACGAATACTTTGCAATGCAGAATTTTTATCAAACGTGAACAAGAATTCACCCTTCGAGCTACATAAACTAAATGAAGAGTGCAGCGAAATTCATTAAAAGTACAACTTCTATAACTTCTTTGTATTTATTCGCAAGCATGTTTGTAAAATCGCGTGAAAACATGTTTTCCAGAAATAATTCATGCAAGATGATATTACTGTATGGAGATGCGGCCGAAACGTTAGAACATCAGCAAGATTATTTCTGAGATATCCTCAGAGTCTGCAAATATCATATACCATAATATGCTTGTTATGAATAAGGAAACATGTGCTAACTGGAAGCATGATGTATGAAAAACGGAAACAAATGTGTACAAAATTTAGAACATGTTCACGAAAAGACACTGTCATCTTCATCCTGTTTGTCACACCAACTAGCAGTGTCCGGGAAGCTCGTTCCACATACAGGATCAAGCGCAAGCAGCAGATTTGGAGGGTCCTTCGAAAGAACAACATGCGTCCTATCAACTCAACTGTTTTTACAATAAAGTTTGAATGAAGGTGACGACACAAACGCTTAGAGTTTTGTAATTTTTTGTTAACCAAGATGGAAGAAAATCCCAGTTTCATCAGCAATTCTGTGGACTGACGAGGTTATCTTCACTAACAGGCACAATTCCTGCTACTGGGATCCTATCTGTTTCTCTTCCGCTTTCCAACTGTTGCAGAAATACCATCAGGAGAGATTTGTCTGCCAGTGTGTGGCATATGGGGTGAGAAGTTGTCGGCCCAGTTTTCTTGACGGCAAGTCGACTGGGCGAAATACTACGAATTACTTTCGCATTAATATATTTGTAAACATCGAAGTCTGATAAATAATGGATTGAGCAAGCTCAATGATGATGGGATTCTTCCTCTTGCTCAGACTACGCATATGAAGGGGCATAAATTCAAAATGAGGAAGGACGATTGCAGAATAGATGTGCGAGGTTTGCCTTTAGCCAGCGAATGGTTGATTTCTGAAACAAACTTCCATCTGTTGTTGTGAAAGTTGACAGCTTAAATAAATTCAAGGAAGAACTGGACAAACTATTGGTGGAAATGGATAGGTGAAATGGAAAGGGTTTTTTTTTATTTTATTTTGGCTGATGCTGAATAAGCTTGTTTTCTTGCATCGTATGCTACTACTACTAATTCTAATATTTTGGGGTCCATCACAATGGTACACCACCGCACAAAATTGTAGCAGTACAATAGTGGAGAATCTATTTATTTATTATTATTTTTTTAAATAATTCTTTCGAATGTTGTTTCTTTTGTCATTATTTGCAAGAGGAGACGCGACACATTACTATTCTTGTGCAGCTAGCTGTTCGCACAGGTAAACACGCCTATCGAAATGCGACCATCACATATAACCGGTGTGTTCGTTTGTCATTTGCTTCAAGTAAAATCGGTTTAGTTCGTTTTAGAAGTACACCGATGATGTTTCCCAATAAAATAAAAAAAAGCAGTTGATTAAGCAAAGTCTAAATTTAGAAATCGCAAAATCTAAACTGTAATACCTAATCCAATTTAAACATCAAATTCAACAATTTCAGCCCAAATATGGAAAAAAATCTGCAGTTCATGAAACCCCCTGTACAGTATATCAAATATCCGCAGTTTATGTTAGTCAATTGTTACGTCTTTCATACCTTACACTTTATCTTTCACTATATTTGGTACTTGCCCTGCAATCAAGAGCTAAGATAACTGTGTGACTGGAGAATCATATTCAGGTAAGGATAAGGGCACACTGCTACCACCTCATATAGTAACACATGACAATTCATAAATGTTCTTTACTAAATGATAAAGATTAACAGCAATGAAGTATGCCCAACGATGTATTTTATACTCTACTTCATGGTCAGATGAACTCAATACAATCTCGGAACGTCTGCCTAATACCCATTTACAAAATTTCACTGACGTCTTGATCGTGAATTTCAACCTACAAGAGGAATATGCGGTTTCCAAAAGACATCTAGGAATGCAGTACATTTGATATGCTCAAAACTGCAGACTTGCTAGCACAGCGTACAGTCAGATTCTTTGGGGAATTTTCAAATCTCAACATCTTACATTTCCTTAACTTCACATTTTATAAGGGTATTCTTGTGAAGGTATCTATAAGATGAATGCTACAAATCTCGAAAGAAGAATGAAGCCAAATTCTACTGCAAAGATAAACGAAATGTCTGAAACTTTGGTTCACCATTTTGATCGAAGACAAAACTATGATTGCAATCTAAGCTTCATACCCACCTAACAAAAGGTGCATATTTCAGTTCTTGGGCGATGTGCTTAAAAAAATTACAAAATACTTTGGATGCATATGATCTTTCGCGCTCAAAATATGAAGTTGTGAGAATCACTCATAATTTCATACTGTTATATTTAAGACATTTAAAAATAGTTGACTTTTTTTTCATTATATATGTACTTGTCTGTGGTGGCACCCAGACTAACGTTCATCTCTACCAGTATATTCTGTATTCAAGTATTCTACTAATGGGCCTGTAGTGTAAAGTGTGTGTTAAAGTTGACAGTTAATAATTTTTTAAAAACAAAAAAAATTTAAATGTATAAAGTTGTGAAATAATTTAATAAAATTAAATAAAAAGTCCAATACCGCCATTATATTTCTGAGATAATACAAGCATATTTCTTGTTGTAAGTTTCTTTAAAATATCACTGTTAGGTATGGTAACATTGTCTCTAGATCTAGATTTTAATTTGTATTTGTTAAGTTTTATAAATTTATTTTCAATTTTAATATATTTATCTAAAACCACTTCTTGAAGAATAAGAATAAGATGTGTTAAAACAAGTGTTGAAATTTACCCATTTGTTATTATACCACTGTATCTAAGCAAATTATACCTATTATACAAATTACGACTACAATTGATGTATTCCTTTATTCCGTAACATATTTTCAAAGCAAATAGATTTGCTTTGAAAATAGCACATATCGTTCCCTTTCAAGTAATTACGAGTCCAGATCAGATAAATACGTTGAAAGTTAGCGTACTAATTTACCAACAGGCGTATTATCTCACCATCCATCATTTTTCAGAACAACTGGAACTCGTAATTACTTGAAAGGGAACGATACGTGTGTAAAACAGCAATTGATATTAGTAATTAAAACACACTATAAGCCACGTATGAATGTTACATACGTTTATTAGAATGGTTCATACCAGTTAGAATGGTTCATACCAATTAGAATGGGTATAAGGTAACAATATTTAATAACACAAATAACAACGACAATGCTGATATCTAATAACCAGACGACGTTTCGTTACTGAACTGAGTAACGTGATCATAGCAACCATGAGAGGGATAACAGAGTTAGAAAATAAAATACTAATTTGAAAGGATAACTGCCAACATGAAATTACAAATTAAAATTCGAATCGGTCATAACAGACAAAAATCAATTCAATAAATGCTAAACCAAAACTGCAAACATAATGAAATAAAACAAACTGGAGGCTAGAAGGTGTCGACGCAACACTCGACAGAAAAGCGCAGAGAGTGAAAGCCACATCCTTTAAGTGGCCGATCAAGCCGTACAAGACACAAAGAAGTTGAGATTTGTTAAAAAAAATTAAGGAACTAAAAAAGATGACACCAATAAAAAGTAAAATAAAGTAAAAAAATTAACTATATACTGTATATATACAGTTAATTTTTTTTTATATATATATACTAAGGGGCTTCGCCCCCTGCTCGCTTTACTCGCCAACTCCCGCGCACGCTTTTCTAGGTAAAATGTACAGGTATGACGGAGTAAGTCAATTCTTTTCTACGTAAAAGACACAGTTCAGTGTGTTGAGGGTACCATGGGTTTTTTCCCATCACCGCGAGTTTACATTGTCGTGCGATACAGTAAACTGTTCGTAAAAGACACATCTGTCAAAAAGCACTGATCAACATCTAATCAGGAAATTACCTATGTAATTATTTACCTGTGCATTTGTAGTTACGCAATTTCCGGGCCACTTGTACCATGTGACCAACATCCCTCTTCTCACATTGGCTAACTCTCCCCCCCCCACCATTCTCAAGGTCAAATAAATATCACTATGTAATTATTTACCTGCGTTTACATAGATCACTTTGAAAAAGGCCTTTTGCTTCGGTTTCCATAATGCACGAGGAATATTTTTGCATCCGAAAGAGCAGGTCTGAGCAGATTACATCAGTCTGTAAAACTTATATTACAGTATTTAATGAACAGCATACCCAGGGAATCAAATGTAAAAGTATACCTATAGAGCCATAAGGCAAGTATTTAGGTAACCTAAGTTGGACTTCATTGTTATACCGTATAATTAAACACATAATATATAATAAAATACAATAAAATAATATAAAAATAATAAAATGATGATGAAGCTAATTACTGATAAAAGGATACATTGAATAGTACGTTTCCTAGGTCTAGCACCACTCAATACATCCTATCAATAATTGGCTAAGGCTATCTGTTTCTGTTTGCTATTCGTCAGTTTGTCTAGGTTCAAATATATAAAATTATTGATTCAAATACTCTAAAATTATTGATGCAATTTATGTTAAATTTAGCAGCAAAGTTGCAGAATAACAGCTAGCCCAACAGATAGCAGTGATTCAAAAATAATGAAAGTGAGTACCAACTAATAATTTTCTTATAGGTTTATTTACTAGTGAAAAATAATTATGTAGTGAAAAGGAAAGGGTTTTTCCGATTTCAGACGAAGAGGAAGAGGAGTAAGGATAGCAATGGTACCTCAATTGCCCTCGAATTGCTGTAATAGATTTTGAGGTATAAAAATTTAGGGTTAGCAAGCAAGCATAAAGCAAAAGCGAATAAAAGCATATTATTATTTCGGATTTACCGGGTGCGTAGCTGCCCGTCCCTTTAGTAGGGATCCTGGTATTACAGTAGGTAGTTGTTGTTGTTATTTGGTTTTTAGCAGCATTGGCAACTAAGGCCATATTACTCCGGGAATAAGCGGTGGTCATTCCCTGACCTTTCCGCATCCTCCGTATTTGGTGGTGACGGGCTCGAATCCCGGTCTAATCAAGAAGCGTGTACTACGCACTGCTGCTCCTTCCCACCTGGCTACGGAGGCGCCCACAGTAGGTAGTGTTGCTTGAAGTAATATTGAAGAAATTATGGAATACCAGATGTACTATATTACAAAAATCCAATAAAGAATAGAGAAATAGCTGATGTAATAGAAGATTTTAGAATAAAATAAAATAGTGAGTATAACATTCTACCAAATAGCAGGTAAAATTTAGTTTTTATAAATAATAAGGATAAACCAGCCTTACTGAAATAGTAGATCAAATAGAAAATCAAATTTAGTTTACTGCAATAACAATATTAAATAATAAATAGAAAATGAACAATACCTTCATACTGGAGGAAACATGGCTAAAATGAGATTCCTTTTATCCATGAAAGTGTAATTTCAAGACGAAAGAATAAAGTCAGGATATGACAACTTACTATTGAGCCTGGCAGGAGAAGGTGAAGGAAGCGAACACAACAAGCCTGTAAGGAAGACCAAAGAAGTTAGCCGGAAGTTATCAGCGAATTTATAACAGTTAAAGCAACCCCCGAGTATGGGGGAAGAAGGTGTGAGTTCGTCAAAGTAAACCTTACCTGTATCACGGGGAAGACGGAAATTAAACAAATGAGGCAAATGGCAATTAAACAAATGAGCAAAGGGGAGAAATAAAGAACTAACAAAGTGGCGTTAAAAATACTAAACTTTGTTGTAGAAGAAAAAAAGGAACGATAGCAGAAAAATAGTATTTCGAATATTGCTTTCGGCCAGCCTAATCGCGATCGAGATATAGGATGTAGTGTTTAAGAACAGCAAAGAGTAATTGGAAGAAGGGGAATATAGTAGTGCTGAGGCAGTCTGGGGTTGCGTAACCCGTACCAAAAGTAGGTCCCTGAACAGAGGACTGGACATATGCCTCATGTAATTGGAAGAAGGGAGATATAGTAGTGCTCGGGTAGTTCGGGGTTGCGTAACCCGTACCAAAAGTAGGTTCCTGGAAATATGCCTCATTTACATAATATCTGCAAGCGGAAGTATTTCTGTAACCTCTATTCTCAAAATTCTAGAATTCACCTCCAAATAACAGTCCCCCCCTCTTCAACTTCCTTAAAGAACTGTTAACCAGCAGGCAAATACTCGTGATCCACAACAGTATCTCTTACAAGTATATTTTGAATAGAAGCGCTCCACATGGCGAAGTTATGTCCGTATTCCTCATAGATCCTTTCCTGTTACAGCAGAACTTCATTTCTTATGCTGATCTGAAGATGTCACCTCCCAACATAGCAGTAGAAGATTCAAGAACAATATCATAATCCTCTTCGACGGCCAACCCATTAAAAGGGTCCAGCACCGCATAATGTTCGCTACGAGTTCATATGGACGAATAGCTCAGCAGGAACTTGTTGGCATACATTCAAAAACTGGTCATCCAATACATCATTAGATGTATACCTCCCTTCTTCGTTTTACTGATTACTTTTAGGTTCTTATATACATCTCTATCAGGTTCACCACAGCCGATGACGTCTATCAAGTTTTTCAGTCCGCACTGTTCTTCATACGGACATCTGTTTACATTCTTTACCAATCTGGCTGCCCTTCTTTGAACCGTTCCTTCTCTGTTCTTCAAGTGTGGCCTCAAGAGAACTGAAAACTTTGTACTTGTAGTTTTACTGTTTTATATAAAGGAAAAGTGACACATTTTTTCCTACGTGGAAAGGTTTTAATATCACATAGTAGGGTATCATGTACAGGTAGTTCTCGACTTTACGAGTTAATTCGTTTCTAGCGCGAGCTCGTAAAACGAAAACTCGTAAAGCGGGAATTTATTTCCCATAGACATAAGATTAAAAATAGGGGTTATGTTCTCAACAATGATATTAGTTAGCTAATTATTTTATGTTTAAACAATGATTAATTTATCGAAAGAAATGAAAACATAACCTGTAAAATCAAGAAAATTATAATAGAGTACCTTCCTAGTCACTTGTTTATACTGCTAGAAAAATTTCATGTCGGAATGAATCATAACCACCAAGTTTTTCTGCGTGAATCAATTTTAAATCCACTCCCCCTAGCTTGTTACTCCTGGTTTTCTGTTCCCCGGGGTGTAAAACTTACATACAGAGGCATTAAAATTTAGTTGCCAACTTTCAGACTCTTTGTGAAACGGATCTAAATCGTTTTGAAGCAAAATTCAAAAAAAATATCTACATTATCTTTAAAATACGTGCTCAAAATTACAGCCATGGGTTTGAATACACACCTGAACACTCCTCATCTAGATCTGCAAGAAAAAAACTCTAGTATTGTTCGGATTTGCTCGAATCTTTGTTCTACACGCTGGCAGAGCATTTCGATGTTGTCAACGGGTGTCCCCCAACGGGTGTCCAGGCAAACATCAGATGAATTCAGAGTTACGAACAATAAAATGCCGTTTCAAAATAGATTCAAACCACATATACTGAATAGTAATCAACCTTTATACCTACAAATACTATATCACTGTTGTAATATAATTTTCCTATCCAGAGTCCCACAGGCGTTTTTACCAGATAATTCCTACAATAGAAAAAGGGCTATAATTTGTAAAAAAAAAAAAAAAAAAAAAAAAGCAATTTCAGAAATGTTTAAATAAACTTTTCAGGTCCTGAAAGTACGACCCATTCTTACGAAACACCCTGTATATACGTAAATGGTAGAATTATTAAAGTGTTGGATTAATTATAATAATTAGTGAGCAATTACTGTGCGAGAAATTAATAATAATTATAGTGACCAAAAACAAACATGAATAGCAAATGCTTATAGTGACCAAAAACAAACATGAATAGCAAATGCTTATAGTGACCAATGATGAACTAACTACTTCTGCTCAGTGCAAAGATCGTTGCCCGTTTATATTACTACATATATATTCTTTGTAAATTGCGATGTAATTGTATTATACTTTATATATATATAATTGTATTATACTTTGAGTCTTAGGAACTGTACCTCCTTTTATGCGTCCACATACGTATTTCTTTACGTTTGATGTATTAATGTTCTCTTTTATTATCACTGTTAACCCCTGACCTGGTGGCCGTGAAGGGAAATATTGTAATGTATCGATTTCTATTATTATTATTATTACTGCAATAAAGATTTCTTCTTCTTCAATTATATATCTGATACTCTGGCCATTCTGCCGTTACAAGAAGCTGTGTATTTAAAATTGATTTAATGTTTTAAAAAGTTGAAGTGAAGAAAAATAAACAATCAACAATCAAGCAATTGACCTGAACACAGTACTAGGCAAACACACTATTCCTCCTCAAGTGTAAAGTGATCCCTGTGGACTTATGATTGCCTCAAATATCAAATTCTTGTGATAAACAAGACTATGCACGAGAGATTAACTTGTAAAAAATTAAGTCAATCTAATTTTCATGCGTTTTTGCTGAAATTACTACAAGCACGATCGTAGTCGGATGATCAGATGATGAAAGTACAGAGTTTATATACTCGTCGCTTATTCGAATCCAAATGATCCCACCAAAATACGGAAATATTCTTGTCTCTATCTTGCCTAATCCTCTGATTCTATGTGGCTGCAGGTATAAACAGAAAATGTACGCAAAATGCATTATATAAATTATTTATCTGAAAACACGATAACATTTTTTTGTTAGATTTCGCCAATGTAAAAGCAGATGAAAAAAAAAAACTTTTTTCCTCAGGAAAAACCGCACCTACAGTTTAATCCGCAATGGGCCTATACTCCACACCTGTTGTCGTTTCAGATTCAACATCTTTTGAATCTGAAACAACAACAGGTGTGGCGTATAGTCCCAATGGAAGTTAAATAATTCTTAAGTTTTGATATGCAGTCGTCGATAATGGTGCATTAGAGGGAAAGAAGGTTGTAGGGAGACAATGTGTCAAACAGGACTAAGAGTCACAAAATTTTAAGGTTATTTTATCAGTAACATCAGATGGTTCAAAATTGCCTCGAAAGTTTACTCTTAAAAAAAAAAAAAAAAATGTATTCCACAGCAACCCATTTCCAAAGAAGATGAGGTTGAGTAAGTAAAGTAAAGATAAAGTAAAGACGGTGAATGGAAGTCATTTAATTTTAATGACTCCAGGAAGTGAAAAGTGTCATTTCTAAGTTTTCAAAAACATACCTGGTCTTATTACGCAGTTGTAGTGTTAAGATATTCCTGTCAATTAATGGTTTAAATCATTTTCCAGAAAAATGTGAAGCAGAGGATAACTGACGGACAATACTATGAATATGCAAGAACTGGAGTAATGAAACTAGTTTCATATAGTGAAATTTATTTACAGAAAGAGGAAGAGAGTTGGTCATCTGTTACAGTTTCATATGAACCAAGCGGATTTCATAAGTCTAAGCGATGCACCAGACACTGAAACAGAGACAGTGACTAACGAAAGAGGAAACTGGAGCCTATTAAATCGGATATGAACCAAAAAAAAAAAACTACTCCAGAGACCATGGTCGGACTTAAAAAGGGTAGCCGCAGTAAATATCCCGAACTCTTGAGGGTCCCATCAAAATAAAAAAGTTTGGGAAATAAATATATATACCTTTGTATTTTTTGTTGTTCATGAGTGGCGATCGCCCCCTGAAATATGCGCGCCAGTGCCCTAGAAAAATGCAATATCCAAATCATACCTTCATTTATATACAAAGTGTTTCAATTAAAAGATAGTAACTGGGTCTACTACCTTTGATGAATAGGTTGAAGAAATGTACACCAAAATTGAGAGTCTTCTAGATGAGCAGAAAACCCACTACGCTATTATTATGGGGGACTTCAATGCTAAGGTTGGAAAAAGACAAAACAGCGCAGAAAGGAGAACTACAGGAAATTTTGGAATTGGTGAAAGAAATGAAAGAGGTGAAGACTTGTGGAATTTGCAGAATCTCAAGGATTGTCAGTAATGAACACTTTTTTCAAGAAAAGAATGAACAGAAAGTGGACATGGAAGAGTCCAAATGGATTAACAACTAATGAAATCGACTTCATCCTCACTAACCAAAGATATACTGTGAATGATGTTACTGTCTGAAGTGATCACAGAACAGTAAGATGTACACTTGATATAGATGTAGGAAAGGAAAGGAAAAAACTGACTCGAGTAAATAATACAAAGGTCTTTGAGATAACAGAAGAGGAGAAAAAGCAGTATGTACTGGAACTTAAGAACAAGTTTGAGCTTCTGCAGACTGCTCAGGACCAAGATATCGACGAGGAATATTACAACTTTCTGAAAGTGATAAAGCCCAAGAAACCTATAGGGAAAAAGAAATCCAAAGAAGAAAAAATTAGTCAAGAAACACTTGCTATGATGAACCGAAGGCGAAAAATGAAGAGCAAGTTAAACACTGACAAGGAAAAAATTGAGTATACTGAGTTATGCAAAGCAATTAGAAAGAGACTCAGAGAGGACATAAGAAGATTTAACACAAGAAAAGTAGAACAAGCATTAAGAGAAAACAAAGGATTTAAATCAGCTGCCATGGGCAGTAATACAGAAAGAACAGAAAGACAAATGATACTGAAACTGAAGAATAGCGATGATGTACTTATAAACAGCAGAGAAGGCATAATTCAAATAGCAGAAGACTACTATAGAGAATTATACAAGGAGCGAGGGAATGATGCCAGCAGTGGGGACGATGGATTGCAAAGTAGCAACACATACGACATACCCGATATTCTTCCTGATGAGGTAGAACATGCATTGAAGAAAATGAAGAATCAGAAAGCCCCGGGGGAAGATAAAGTTACTGTAGAGTTGTTAAAATTGGGAGGAAGAGACATAACAAAAAAATTGGCAAGGCTCTTCACAAAGTGCATTAGAAAAGGTGTGACGCCTAAGCAGTGGAATAATGCAATCATAGTTTTGCTGCACAAGAAAGGAGATAAATCAGAAATAGGAAATTATAGACCAATTAGCTTGTTATCCCAATCTACAAGATGTTCACAAGGGTCATTGCTAACAGATTATAAAGAATACTTGATGAGAATCAACCGAAAGAGCAAGCTGGCTTTAGGACAGGATTCTCAACTATGGATCACCTTCACGTAATATCACAACTAATGGAGAAAACAAATGAATATAAAACACCATTATGCCTGGCATTTGTGGATTATGAAAAGGCATTTGACTCCATACAGCATAAGGCAATGTTTCGGGCACTGGAAAGACAAGGCATAGATATCCCACATATTATGATTTTGAAGAAAATATATGAGAGTGCTACCTCGTTTATTAGACTAGACAAAGACAGTAGGAAATTTAAAATTGAGAAAACAGTTCGACAAGGAGACACGATATCTCCGAAGCTGTTTACTGCTGCCCTTGAGGAAGCTTTCAAAAGATTAGACTGGTCGCAGAAGGGAGTCAATGTGAACGGAGAGTACCTAAACCATTTACGATTTGCAGATGACATTGTGGTTATAAGCCACGATCCCAAAGAATTAGAGGAAAATCTTAATCAGTTATGCACAGTTAGTAAGGATTTTTGACTAAAGATGAATATGGCTAAAACAAAAGTAGTATGCCACAGAAAGGGAAATAGTGATTGAAGGAATATATATTTTAGGAATCGTTTTGCACTGAGTTGTACATTTTGTCGCATACGTATGAAAAATAAATAAATAACTAACAGATATATGCACTTAGAACTTCAAATGGAACAAAATTATACAGGGTGATTCACTACCAGTGCGACAAACTTGCAAGAGGTGTAGGGGGCACAAAGACGAATCGGAATCACATAGCATTGCAGGGTCCGAGATGCCTTCGTCATGTGGTAGAGTACGTTGAACGGGAGGTTGCGTGAACAGCGATCCCGCTGGAAGTCAGCATTTGCGAACCGGTTCCCGAGGCAGTAGGATGGACGAGTATTCAAACGTTGAACTGGCCGACATGCACTTCGCGCATGGGGCCTCAGCAGGGGTCTGGCGGCTAAATGGCCAGAAGAACAACGGTACACGACATCACACACCTCAAGATCCATATACTTTTAAATCTCTGGCCTTTACAGTGAACTGTATCACACCACAATGTAAAATACGCGAAGATGGGGGAATCCCCTGGTGCCGTTCGACCCTAAACACACTTTACACTTTACCTCGCGAATGGAGCTGCGGACTGTAACGGGCGCGCCGCTCTGCGCTTCTACCAGGAACGTTTCCCGCACAGGCGTGCTCCTCATCATACGATTTTCGCACGTGTGCACAGAAGGTTACGTGAGACTGGTTGTTTCACGAGAGGTACCATGAATCGAGAGCGAACGACGAGGACGCCAAACAATGAGGAGAATATTCTACGTCTTGCAGATGGCAATCCGAGTACGAGTACTCGAGCGATAGGCCAACAATTGGGTATTTCCCAATCCACTGTATGGAGGATACTGTCAACAAACCAAATGAGTTCATACCATCTGCATCGTGTCCAATCATTGGAGCCTGCGGATTTTGTCGGTTTATCCACTCCGGAGGACTTTTGCTACTTGGTTTCAACAGAAACGGTTCGCAAATGCTGACTTCCAGCGGGATCGCTGTTTACGCGACCTCCCGATCAACGTCCTCTATCGCATGACGAAGGCATTTCGGACCCTGCAATGCTATGTAATTCCGATTCGTCTTTGTGCCCCCTACACCTCCTGCAAGTTTGTCGCACTGGTAGTGAATCACCCTGTAAATAAAATACATATCACTGATTTATCACTTTTAGAACGCTTGTATCAATAATCGCTTGGCACCAGAAGCCTAGGAGCATTGTGGCGCGTTAGACAAGAGATAACTAGGTTACAGTGTGTCCAAACTCGTAACGCGCTATGTGGTGAGATGTGTATCACCAGAAGCACTTTATGCTTCCCCTGTATGGGCCTCCGCTCCAACCATTAATCTTAGGAGATTTCTATCTGTGGAATACTGGATTCTCAGGTGGCTAAACACCTACCTTGGAAAGCTATTTATCAGCTCTAGAAGTATTCTTCACCGTAACCTGAATTCGATCCCCTGGCTACTAACCATAATCAAAATGAACACATCCATCCTGTCGATGCGATTCACAGAAAGGACAGAAATCTCAAGACTGGCTTAGCCTGACTTCCACAACCCAACCGCAAGCAGACTCCATCGCCATAATCAAGCCACTTTACAGTCACCCACAAACAGGAAAACAAGTTTGACAGCATGCTGCCTTCCAACACTGTTTTGGAATAGTCCTCCTAAACATTGCCAGACTGCGAACGATACTGCAAAAAAAAAGGCTTAGCAGTCTAAGATAGTGCATCGTGTGTAAACACTACCTACTTCCCAGCACCTACCAGATTAACATTGACCACAAGAAAGGTGGCCAGTGTCAATCTGGTAGTTACCTTTTAAGTAAATGTGGGCATTTCTTGTCTATACTCCTGCAAGACCACCGGGCTAGTGGAGTTTACAATAAATCATCGATACAAATGTTAATCGTATTTAGCAGTCACGGGCTTGAACCCTGATCCAGTCAAAGAGCGCATTCTACTGCACTCACGCCATTGACCACTCGGCTACGTCATTTAATCATAATGTTATTAACTGTTTGTGTATGCTTAATATTTATTGTATATTATTTATTTAACTAAACCTGCTGTATAACTAAGATAATTCAAGTAATACAAACTTTTCATCTTGTGTTAAAAGAAAGAATCCCCCGGCAATGTAGACATTTCTGGGTTTAGGCGTATACCTCGACTTGATTTAAATAATAATAATAAAGCTCCTGGCCTGCATCCTTCAGAACAAATGAGAAGGCATAATTATTAGTGTGCAGACACGACCGTAGTGAGTGATCAGTGTAAAGTACAGTACAGCGTTTCACATAGCTTGTTCGAATCTATACGATACCATAGAATATGGTAATGTACCTCCTCCTTTCACCATTTTACACAAATATTCATTTGATGAAGGCATCAAAAAAAAAAAAAAAAAAAAAAAGCCAGAGCTTCGCATGTTAATCGGTACGAACGCTTTTTGCGTAGACGAGAAACCTGCCAATACACCAGATGTTCTCAGTTTTACTACAGATGCGTTTCGCGTTTTCAGTACCTCTGCTGCCATGGTTACGAAGTGCATTGTGGCGCCACCCTTGTCACATCAAAGGCAGGAGAATGTTAGTGTCGTTTCTTCGATTCTGTTATTACTCAATATAAAATGTGCAACGAAGTAGGGTGCAGTGTAGAGGAAAGGCACGAATCAGTCATGATGGCATAATCAGTGTCATGACCTCACAAATTCAGAGGAATATATGTAATAGTCTTGGCTGTATGTGCGTGTGCTAACCCTAACTATACTTCCGCTGTAGTGGCTGCAAGGAAAAGGAGTGCTTCGAAGATACCAAGTATCAAGAGGAAAATTCAGAAGGGCATGCACTGCAATTTCATAAAAACATCAACAGGTAGGTCTCGAATAATCAGTAATTTGAAAAAAATAATAATAAAAAATAGTAAATAATAATAATAATAATAATAATAAATTATGCGGAAACTCTAGCACCTTAAAATAATTCACAATCCACGAAACTTACGAGAATCAAAACAGATTCTCATCAAATCACGCTAAAAAATCTTATTACGATTATCACTCACTGAATTTTAAATGACTAATAAGTCTTCTGAGAAGTTACTAAACTACTAAGGCGAGTTCTTTTCTGAGAAACAATTGGCTCTAGAAAAAAAAAAAAGATTAACTTCTATAATGATTGGCCAAATGTTGTACTCAGTGACCAGTTGTGTGAATCGCTATTTTTAATATATACAGTACATCGTTAAGTTTTTTGTTATGACTATATTTATTAGTCTGTATTAGAAAATATGTAATTATCATGAAAAACTAAAAGTAAAAGAAAGATCATATTAATTGTAGATCGCACAGTCAGCTCAACCGTATTATTTTATTTTTATTCCTTTACTGAATATTTTTCAATATTTTTTAGGAATCGTTTTGCACTGAGTTTGTACATTTTGTCGCATATGTATGAAAAATATTAAGTGATGCCGATGTCCAATCCAGATATTAAGTATTTTAGCGGGTGCTCTTTAATTTTTTTTGTGAATTAATGAATCGTGTCATAACTTGCTACAGTGTGTTAAATGCCGCACAATAGAACGTGATAGAATTTCTTAAATGGCCATGAGCATGGTTAGCTACTGATTAGAATATCAGCAGCACATGTTCCATACTTCCAGGTGCGCAACTGTTTAGTTTCTGTTAGACATGTGTTTTACGGAGTGGCAATTACAGTTTCCTGATTTTTGAGCAGGAAGCTATGGGGATGCACTAGAACCGCTGGTTACCCATAGTTAAAAATTGAGAAATCGCTCCTATGAGTCGGATGATCCCTGCATCAATTAAGTCGAGCATTCGTTTTCCGTGAATACCTAGTTCCAATCGAATAATCAGTACCCGTTAGTTAGTTATTTGGTTTTTAGGAGCATTAACAACTAAGGCCATATTGCTCCGGGATATGCGGTGGTCATTCCCTGACCTTTCCGCATCCTCCGTATTTTGTGGTGACGGGCTCGAACCCCGGTCTAATCAAGAAGCGTGTGCTACGCACTGCTGCTCCTTCCCACCTGGCTACGGAGGCGCCTTCGGTTCCCGCTTCAATTCTCTCAGAAATATGTTACTCCTCAGAATATTAGTACAGTACTGTATTAGTATTAACAATGGCCACATGTGCAAGGAAGCCTATGGCTTATGCTGCACCAGAAAAAAAAAAAAAAAATATATATATATATATATATAATAATAATAAAATAACAAAAAAAAATAAATAAAATAAAAAGATATGAATAAAATAATAATAATAAGAAGAAGAAGAAGAAAAAAATTTTAAAAAATATATAATAATAATTAATAAATAAGAGAAAAGGAAATGGACAACCTAAGCATTTCCCTCCTCCCCTAGGTAATTTGAATTTCCTTTGAATTTCCCCAAACTGTCAGCCTCTACCACCAATGTAGGTAACTTATTCCAGAAATTTATGACTCGCTGGCTAAAATACTTGAAATTATGGCCCCTAGTTCTAGAATCATTTATAACCGTGAAAATTTCGTCCTCATTCATTTTACTGATGCCTCTCAGAGCCTTAAACACCTCAATCAAGTCTCCTCTAAGGTGCCTAGTTTCCAAGCTCTGCAATTCACATATGCAAAGTCTCTCCTCATATCGACGCTCTTTTGCCGATCTCACTAGGCGAGTTACAAGTCTCTGGACCCTTTCTAGAAGCACAATGTCTTTCTTTAGGTGCGGTCTCCATACCTGAACACAGTATTCCAAGTGTGGTCTAACAACAGCTTTATATAATGGGATTATGACGTCCTTATCTCTACTAGCGATTGTTCGATAAGTCATCGATAGGACACCACGGGCCCTCCTTGCGACCAGTCTACAATGTTCGGAGAACTTAAAGTCTGACCGTATCGTAACACCCAAGTCCCATTCCTTCACTACCGGCATTAGATCAACTCTGCCAAGTGTATAAGTTGTTTTGTGGCTACCGTTTACTAGGTGTAATACTTTATACTTTGCTGGATTAAAGCATAGCTGCCATTTTTCTGACTGTCCCTGAAGTCTATCTAGGTCATTTTGATGAAGCTCTGCTTGGCGGCGATCATTAACTACTCTACGGATCTTTACATCGTCTGCAAATTTAGACATCACGCCTCTATTCCTTCATCGATGTCATTTATGAAAATCAAAAACAACAGTGGTCCTAATACTGATCTTTGGGGAACCCCACTTCTTACATCAACCCAATCTGAGGAATAACCATTTATCACAACCCTCTGCCTTCTGCCCTGAAGCCATCCAGCTATCCATCTAAGGATTTTCCCTGTGATTCCAACTTGTTCCAGCTTATAAAATAACCGCTCATGTGGAACTGAGTCAAATGCTTTGCTGAAATCCAAATAAACAAGGTTGAAATTATTCCCAAAATCTAGCTCTTGAGTGACCCTGTCAAACTAGCTGACCAGATTAGTTAAACATGATTTTCCCTTTACAAAACCATGCTGAGTATCCTTCAGAATTCCATTTCTATCTAAATTATCCTGAACAATAACAACCTTAATCACTGTTTCCATGATGTTCCCTACTACTGAAGTTAGATTGACCGGCCGGTCATTTCCCACTTCACTCTTAGAACAGCCCTTATGTATTGGAGATACATTGGCACTTTTCCAATCCAATGGAATTACGAGTCCATAATTTGCCTCAATGGTTCAATGCACTCACTTGCTACCTCCCTTAAGATTATAGGGTATATGCCATAAACCCCAGGAGCTTCACTGTCCTGTAGGCTCTAAAGTTTTTTTCATTAAATGAACGCGAAATTTGAACTTCATAAATTACATTTTTTTCAACTTTACTCCCATAATTTCTCATTGATGTAAAGGGCAGTCTGCGCGGTTAGCACAGTGGTATCGTCACCGTCCTCCCCACACCGGGTGGAAAAGGCCCGAGTTCGAATCGCGTCGATGACGCAAGGAACTTTAATGGGCTTTTTTCACTCCGTGGCTGAGTTAGTTGGTCTCAACAAGCGTAGATAGCAAGGGTTTTTTCCCCAAGAAACTGGGGTTTTCGTCCAGCAAACAGACAAATCGACCATAGAACACACGCAATTAACAGATATAAGACACAGCATGGCAGATGAATTTAATTATTCGGGTGGCCTAAATATAATAGTTTAGTTTGATGTAAAGGGTTGAGGTAATTTCGCATTGACGTATTAGGCACATCAGTGGTCGATTTGCTGTTTCGGCGAAGAAAAACCCGCGTTTCGGGGAGAAAAAAAACCATGCTACCCTCACTCAGCCACGTCGTGAAAAAGGCCCTTAAAAATTCCTAGCATCACTGACCGGATTCGAACTCGGGTCTTTTCCACCTGATGTGGGAAGGACGGCGATACTACCAATTGTGCTATCCACGAGGGCTATAATGAAAGGTATTTATTCAATAACACATAAAAAAATCAATAACAAGGCTTATGACATTGTAAACAAAATCAGCCCATGGAGCTGTGGTCTAGACCGGAGTTATTGTTGGAGGTTTTACGGGCGCAACGGCTACTAAAGGCCAATATGCACCAAACAATGGCAGAAAATAACAGGTGACATTAAAGGTCAGATATATGCCTTATAAATGTGGAAATTATCATCAAATTCTGTCACAGCATTGTATCTTTTTTAGGAAAGTAAAAACTACATTGATATCAGGTCTGTCATCTAAAATTCGTTTTAAATAGGAGCGATTTGGGTTGCATACATTGATAAGAACGTGGTTTTCCATGAGCTATTATAGAGAGGACGGTCAACTATGATATATTGATGAGTTGAGTATGACAGTTCAGACAGAAAGGTGAACCAGAGACAGAAAGAAGATAAAAGTGAGTAAGGTGCAGTGGTGGGATTCAGCCGGTTCGCACCGGTTCCGCAGAACCGATACCTAATTTTTTGTTGAGTTCGGCGAACCGGTTGTTAAAATGGCACTTGTGATCAGGTTTCTCTCTAAGGTGGGCGCCTGGTATTCTATGCCATTTATTAATTCAGTAAGAAATTTTCGTTTAGTATCGATAAAATGAAGAAAATGTATGTTCTGACTGATGTTTATCAATGGTATAAGCATAGTGCTTTGTTTATAAAAGTTTATGATATGACCACACGTGGACAGAACCAGTAAAAGTATTCAAATATATTGGCATATATCCGCTCCTGCTCTATAATATATTAAAATAAAACATTTTTAAAATTTTTTGCAGTAGTCCTTAAAAGGATGAAAAGGCAACAGAATTTGACAGATTTTTTTCAATAAGAAACCAAAATCACAATTTGTTGTATTAGAATTGGCCTTGGATTCAGTTACATCACCAACAATTTTCGTTGAACTAGTTGAACTGGAAAAACAAGATGCAGAGACAATATGTTTTTCAGTTATGGAAAGTTTAAATAATGTTGGGCTTACTAAGAACTACCTCGAAAAAAAATTAATAGGATTTTGCTCCGATGGTGCCAGCGTTATGCTTGGGAGAAAATCTGGAGTGAGCACTAGGATTGCAAAAGAGTTTCCAAACATAATAATATGGCACTGTTTAAATCATCGCCTCCATCTTGTTTTAGATGATTCGATAAAGGAAACAAAGCAAGAAAATCATTTTAAAATATTTATTGATAAGATATATACTATTTTTCATAAATCCAATAAGAACCAAACTGAACTTTCCAAAATATCCGAACAACTTGGAATTGAAATTATAAAGACCTTGAAATTGAAATAATCAAGACCTTGAAAGTATAAAGTCAACTCTAGCTGTGTGGCGCGCTTATCCAGCGCTACATCCTATTTTTATTCAAATAAAAAGTACTTTGGTATGGCTGCCCGTCTTGAAAATATATATTTTATAACTGATTTGGCATTGATGATGATATTTTAAACGAAATTTCTCTTCTTTCAAATGCAGTACAAGCAAGAAATATAGACATAATAAAGGCCGAAAAACTCGTGATAAGATCTATTCATCATCATCATCATTAGCCATTTTCAATCCACTGCAGGATGAAGGCCTCTCCAGCAACTTTCCAGTTCCTTCTGTTTTGAGCACTGGCCATCCATTTACTACCCACAAACTCGTGAATTTCATCTATCCATCTCCGCCTTTGTCTTCCAGGTTTTCTTCTAGCTCCTCTTGGATACCATTCTGTTATTTTCTTAGTCCATCTGTCATCATGTCTTCGAGCTATATGTCCTGCCGAAGACCATTTTAGTTCTTTAGTTTTGATAAGAATGTCCTTTACTTGAGTTTGCTGCCTAATCCATGTGTTTCTCTTCTTATCTAACAGTCTGATTCCCAATATGATTCGTTCCATTCTTCGCTGTGTAGTTCTCAGCTTCTCTTCCATTCTTTTGGTGAGTGCCCAAGTTTCACTTCCATAAGTCATGGTGGGGAGTATACATTGGTTCATTATTTTACGTTTCAGACAAACTGGGATATTGCTCTTCAGTATGTGACTATATTTCCTGAATGCTATCCATCCAAAATTTATTCTTCTCTTGACTTCCAGCCATTTATCATTATTACAGCTAATAACTTGCCCCAGATAAGTATACGACTCCACCTTTTCAATTACTGCTCCTTCAATCATTACTTCCCTTTCTGTGGCATACTTGTTCATCATTACTTTTGTTTTAGCCATATTCATCTTTAGTCCAAAATCCTTACTAGTTGTGCATAACTGATTAAGATTTTCCTCTAATTCTTTGGGATCGTGGCTTATGACCACAATATCATCTGCAAATCGTAAATGGTTTAGGTACTCTCCGTTCACATTGACTCCCTTCTGCGACCAGTCTAATCTTCTGAAAGCTTCCTCAAGGGCAGCAGTAAACAGCTTCGGAGATATTGTGTTTCCTTGTCGAACTCCTTTCTCAATTTTAAATTTGCTACTGTATTTGTCTAGTCTAATAAAGGAGGTAGCACACTCATATATTTTCTTTAAAATCATAATATATGGGGTATCACTGCCTTGTCTTTCCAGTGCCCGAAACATTGCCTTATGCTGTATGGAGTCAAATGCCTTTTCATAATCCACAAATGCCAGGCATAATGGTGTTTTATATTCATTTGCTTTCTCCATTAGTTGTGATATTACGTGAAGGTGATCCATAGTTGAGAATCCTGTCCTAAAGCCAGCTTGCTCTTTCGGTTGATTCTCATCAAGTATTCTTTCTAATCTGTTAGTAATGACCCTTGTGAACAACTTCTAGATGTGGGATAACAAGCTAAATGGTCTATAATTTCCAATATCTGATTTATCTCCTTTCTTGTGCAGCAAAACTATGATTGCATTATTCCACTGCTTAGGCGTCACACCTTTTCTAATGCACTTTGTGAAAAGCCTTGCCAGTTTTTGTGTTATGTCTCTTCCTCCCAATTTTAACAACTCTACAGTAACTTCATCTTCCCCCGGGGCTTTCTGATTCTTCATTTTCTTCAATGCATGTTCTACCTCATCAGGAATAATATCAGGTATGTCGTATGTGTTGCTACTTTGCAATCCATCGTCCCCACTGCTGGCATCATTCCCTCGCTCCTTGTATAATTCTCTATAGTAGTCTTCTGCTATTTGAATTATGCCTTCTCTGCTGTTTATAAGTACATCATCGCTATTCTTCAGTTTCAGTATCATTTGTCTTTCTGTTCTTTCTGTATTACTGCCCATGGCAGCTGATTTAAATCATTTGTTTTCTCTTAATGCTTGTTCTACTTTTCTTGTGTTAAATCTTCTTATGTCCTCTCTGAGTCTCTTTCTAATTGCTTTGCATAACTCAGTATACTCAATTTTTTCCTTGTCAGTGTTTAACCTGCTCTTCATTTTTCGCCTTCGGTTCATCATAGCAAGTGTTTCTTGACTAATTTTTTCTTCTTTGGATTTCTTTTTCCCTATAGGTTTCTTGGGCTTTATCACTTTCAGAAAGTTGTAATATTCCTCGTCGATATCTTGGTCCTGAGCAGTCTGCAGAAGCTCAAACTTGTTCTTAAGTTCCAGTACATACTGCTTTTTCTCCTCTTCTGTTATCTCAAAGACCTTTGTATTATTTACTCGAGTCAGTTTTTTCCTTTCCTTTCCTACATCTATATCAAGTGTACATCTTACCATTCTGTGATCACTTCCAACATTTACCTTATTCAGGATGGTAACATCATTCACAATATATCATCTGTTAGTGAGGATGAAGTCGATTTCATTAGTAGTTAATCCATTTGGACACTTCCATGTCCACTTTCTGTTCACCCTTTTCTTGAAAAAAGTGTTCATTACTGACAGTCCTTGAGATTCTGCAAATTCCACAAGTCTTTCACCTCTTTCATTTCTTTCACCAATTCGAAAATTTCCTATAGTTCCCCTTTCTGCGCTGTTTTGTCTTTTTCCAACCTTAGCATTGAAGTCTCCCATAATAATAGTGTAGTGGGTTTTCTGCTCATCTAGAAGACTCTCAATTTCGGTGTACATTTCTTCAACCTCTTCATCATGATGGCTCGATGTTGGTGCATAAATCATTATAATATCTCTTAAAGATCTATTAAAGCATTTCAAATGCTTGGAAAGGAAAAGGTTCCATACGAAAAAAAGTTGATGAATTAATCACTTCAGAAACCTTCAAAAATATAAAATTTGTAGAAAATCATCGATTTGTCTCGGGCTTCCTCGAGAAAGACTTTTAGAAAACATCGTAAAGAATTTGTAAAAAAAAAAAAGACTAATGGATTGTGAACATTTAAAAGCAAGTTGTAGCCAATTTCAAGAGAGGAATAAATTATAATTTCTCAATTTTTTGGAGCCAGATTACTGGAATATTGAAGAAGTACTAGTTCCATGGAAAGCAGCTGAAGAACAATTGCTCGTATTTAATGACATTTTTAATTACCAAATTGATATTAATAATTATCGAGATTTCTTGGAAAACGTTTTAAAAAATTCCCAGAATTATGCAATTCCTGAAAGTGTTCAAAGAGCTAAAAATATTGTCAGAACAATTGCTGTAAGTTCAGCAGAAGCGGAAAGGGGTTTTTCAAAGATGAACATAATATGTTCAGAGAAGAGAAGTCGCCTAACTGTTTCTAATATATCAAACACAATGACTATTAGTCTAATCGTCCTACCTCTAAAGGAATGTGATCCTACTCCTACAGTGGTTAAGGATAGATCACTCAGCCGATGATGCTCGGATAAAAGCGAAGAAAATTGCAAGCGAGGACGCCAATCAAGAAGCAATATGGAAATATCTTAAATAACAGTTTTAGTTTTTTGTCAGGTATTATTTAATATTTTTTCATTAATATTTTAAAACTTTCTTATAGAGGTCCACAAAACATAATCTAGTTTTGTGGACCTCTTTTATTGTTCTTATTTAAGTATTAACTGCATGAAATAATAAACTACCTTTCGGTATATAGTTTTTTTATACTTAGAACGGTCATTAGGGCAGCGAACCGGTTGTTAAATTATTTGAATCCCACCACTGGTAAGACGTATATGACATATTGTTAGTCTTGCAAGAGTAACTGCTTTACGATTCGGGAAGAAGTTGGATGGCCAAGACTTGAGATTCGATTTGATCATACGAATTTGTTGCTTTCTTCATTTTGCTTGATGATTTTCCAGTTATTTATATTTCGACTGATTACAAGTTTTTATAGTCGGTGAAAGTAATTTTAAAAGTGGCGTCGACTGGTTCCACGGTGAATTTCGCTGCATAGTCAGCACTCTCATTGCCCGGTATGCCAAAATGGCTAGGGACACAACAAGATTTTACTACTTTCGTTTCCTTAGCTAGATCAGTTAGCAAGTTTTGAATATGATCAAGGGTCAGAGATGGATGGATGGGTAGACTTTTGATTTTAATTGCATAGTTTAGTAGTAAAATTTGTCATCATAGAGACGACGGAGGGTTAGAAGCTTTAGCGTAAAGATTTTGGACAGATGTGCAAAACGTTCCAAAAGCAATGCGTAGGTCACACTGTGATGAATAGGATCTAACCACCTGAAGGTGTGCTGGGTTTAGCAGATTTGTAAACTGGAAATCCATTATCTAATAGTGATCTTACTATAGCATGATATAAATGAAGAAGAGTATGATGGTCAACATTCCATAATGTAGCTGATATTATTCTCAAGATTTTTAATTTCTTGAAACAGGTGCCTCTAAGCTGTTTTATATGATCAAGACGGGTCAACTTTTTATATATGGTTAAGCCAAGAAATTGGACAGTAGGTACAACAGTATGACAGGCCATCTATCTTTAGAACTGAATTAGGATGGAGATTATGTCTGCTATAGAAATGAATTGCAACTGTTTTTTCAGTTGGTATGCGCAAACCGTCTTATGCAGCCCAAGTTGTAATCCTGTTAAGAGTACCTTAACGTTGTCTCTCAATTAGTCCCATGTGTTGAGCGTTGCAAGATATGCGCAAGTCATTTACGTATAAAGTAGTAGTGGTTGGAACAGGCTGTTATTCAGTTGATGTTTATAATGAAGAGAGTGGCACTTAAAATTGAGCTTCGTTGTATACTTCGTGGTATACTTTCTTCTTGATGAAGTTACGAAAAACGATAGGTTTAACGTGGACCTGGAATGACCGCTGCTTCATAAAGTTCTGTATAAACTTTTGGAGATTTCCCTTTAGGCTTAATATGTATAGATGTTTCACAACGCAAAGCTGTGTACAGAATTCCATAACGCAAAGCTGTGTCAAAAACTTTCTCGACGTCTAAATAAGCTGTATTTAAATGTTCCTTTCTTACAAAGGCATTACGAATCTAGATTTATATTTGAATCAAGATATCTAAAGTTGATCCACACGTGTAAAATTCACACACATTGTGATGAGCTGATAAGATTGCATTTGATCAGATGAGATGAGAATTTTTTTTTCATTATTTTTGCCAAACGGCTGGTGAGGGCAATATGCCGATAGTGATGTGGATTCATCGAATCTTTGCCAGGTTTTAATAATGCTATGACATGTGCATGCCACCAGGTATCAGAGAAACAGGTTTCAGTAACAATCCGGTTATTTATAGAAGAGTAAAACACGAAATGACTCTTCACTGAGTTCTTTTAACATGGAATAGTGAACTCCATCAGATCCAGCAGCACAAGTTCTTGAACTTCCAAGAGTAAACAGTAGTTCGATTATTGTGGAGACAGTTTTAAGGTTGATAGGGATTGACTAGTATCAAAAGTTAGGATCTGTTTACCAGAAGGGGACTTTAATTTCTGGAAGTCTAGCGAGTACGAAGATATGGCAGAGGCTTGAGCAAAAGACTCTCCAAAAGTGTTGCTATGTCTTGAAGTAGCGAAACATTATTCCTATTTACATTCAGTATGGATAGATATGGAGGACACATCATATATTTTATCAATATTTTTCCAGATGATTTGTGTTTTACTGGACCTGATAATCACAAAAGCGAAAAATTTCCATTAATCTCTTTTGCTTGCTCGCTGAATGCGTCTGGCATTGGCTCTGGCTTTTTAAACTGCACTAGATTTGCGATAGTAGGGTTCTTGCGAAGGTTATTTTCAGGCTTTATTTTTCTTTCGTTTGGCTTGGTTGCATTCGTCCTTCTACCTGGATCGATTTTGACCATATTCGATGACTTATGAGCATTCTTAGTATTACTTTCGTCCGCTGTAATATTCGATTTGTTATGTAAATTACAGCAGCACTAATCGATACATTTGAATCAACTGCTTTGTTTAGAAGTGTTTCAGATTTAGTTTACCAAGCAACTTTTCTAAAATTTGTCTTCGTTTATCGTGTATCTTATCACATTATAGCATATCATAAAGGAAAATGTGCCATAATAATAAAATTCCATAAAGGATAATGTGCCATAATAATAAAATACCATAAAGGATAATGTGCATTAAAGTCTCCCATAATGCAGAATGGAGCTGAGATATAAGACTTTCGAGGTCACTGTAAGAGATGTCTTAGTCGGGGTGAAGATACAAGGAGATAATGATCAGAGCAAAAAGAAAAGATATTCGAACGGCAACAACTTCTAGATCTGTTCGCGGCATTAACGGTAGGGAAGGGACATCGCAGCTGATGAGAATTGTAACACCTCCATGAGCCGAATTGGTCACATGAGAGAGACGATCTTTTCTGTAGATGACATGGTGTTGAAATGATGTAGTAATAGGCGCTGTTAAGTTAGTTTTTTGAAGACAAGAGGTAACTTGGTTACGCTAGACAAGAAGATCACGAATGTCATCAAGGTTGCTGCGATATCATCTACAATTCCATTGAAGGCTTGACATCATTTAGGTTTAGTGCGGTCCTCAATTTGTGTAAAGGCGATTAGATTTATTATGGCAATTAGGTTTCTTCTTTTTTTTTTCCTGGCAAGTATAGTTGTCTTGTGTTCATCTCCTTCTCTGCGAAGTGGTCGAGAATTGGATCTTCTTGGGCGTTTTCTTCGATTTCCATGCCTGTTGAGTCAATTTGTGTAGTATCATCAGGTGCAGTGCTTTCTGAATTTTGAAAAGGATTAGTATGTTGCGGAACAGTGATCGGTGTGTTAACAGCCTTGTGTATCTTAGTTGATTTACTAGGTAAGGGTACACTTTACCAAAGTGACGAAGCCCAGTCTGACATTGATCTCTTTGGGGAAATGTTTGGGTACCAGTCGTTGTTGTTCTTTGCATCGCAGTAGTTATTGGTGCTGACTTTTGAATCACTTGAACGAAAGTATGCCGGGTGTTATTTTGAGACTCTACCAATTTTTTGACTTCTTGGTATGTGATGTTTTATTCTGTTCTGACCCGTTGAATTTTTTTTTTCTGAGGGGGAAATCTCTAGAGTAAGCAGTGTGTAGGTCTCTGCAATTTGAGCATTTGTATACTGTGCTTTACAGTCCGCATGAAGACGCTCAAGTGAATCGCAAGCAGAACAAATAGCTAAACCTCAGTGATTTTGGGAATGGACAAATTTTTGGCATTTGAAACAACGTGCTGGGTTAGGAATGTATAGTTTTATCTGACAACTGATATACCCTGCTTTGATTGTTATGTTTGTTATTTGGTTTTTAGGAGCATTAGCAACTAAGGCCATATTGCTCCGGGATATGCGGTGGTCATTCCCTGACCTTTCCGCATCCTCCGTATTTGGTGGTGACGGGCTCGAACCCCGGTCTAATCAAGAAGCGTGTGCTACGCACTGCTGCTCCTTCCCATCTGGCTACGGAGGCGCCACTCATTGCTTTGATGGATGTTGGAAGTTTGGGGGGGGGGTATCAGATATTAGGATTATGTTCTTGGTCGGAACTAAAACATTGTCTCGTTTAGTATAATATGCACTTTACATGTACAACTCCGTAGTCTTCTAATTCATTTTTCAACTCTTATTCTGAGAGGTTTATGAGATCCATTTAGCTATCACACCCGTAGAGATGTTTAGAGTAGCATGAGGGGTAAACAGTAATGGATAATCCTTCCAAGTATGTGATGTTTTGGAGCTGTTATGATTGACACTCATCTGAGAACTCAACGAGCAAGTAACCAGATTTCAAAAGCTTCATTGTTTTTGAAGCTGCTATAATGTTTTCAGAATTTTAAAATGCGAGAGACTACCTAGACTGTTCTTGAGAATTGTGCAATACACTGATGAGCCAAAACATTATGACCAGTGAGTAGTTATGCAAATCAAAGGAACTCCATGTGAACTATGGTGCGTGCGCGGGTTGGGATACAGTATAAAAATACCTGATACTGAGATCCGTTAATCAATGTTACTCTTGTTCTTCAGATAGGAAAGCGACTTAAGCGAGTTTGACAAAGGCCATATTGTAATGGCCAGACGACTGGGTCAGAGCATATCCGAAATGGCATGGCTGGTGGGATGCTCATGGTCAGCTGTGGTTAGTACCTACTGAAAGTGGTCCGAGGAGGGGAACCCATGAGCCGCCAGTGAGGTGTTGGACAAACACGGCTCATCGATACTCGAGGTGAGTGAAGGGTCTCCCGGATGGTACATAGCAACAAAAGGGCGACAGTGGCGCAACTCGCTGGTAATTGGAATGATGGTGACGGAAGTAATGTGTCACAACATATAGTACATTGAACCCTGCTGAATATGGGGCTGCATAGCCACAGGTCACTCCAGTGCCCTTGCTAACCACGGTTCACAGGTGACAGCACCTACAATGGGCACGCTGCATCGAAACTGGACCTTGAGTGATTGGAAGAAGGTCTTCTGGCCCGATGAATTACGTTTCCTGTTGCACCATGTGGACGGCTGGATATGTGTGCATCGTTTACCTGGGGAAGTGATGGCACCTGGATGCACAGTGGGACAAAAACAAGCCGGTGGCGGGTGTCATGCTTTGGGCGATGTTCTGCTGGGATACCCTGGGTCCAGTCATCCATGTGCCAGGCACTCTGACGTCTACCATCTACCTAAACATCATCTGTATATTGATTTCGAGGGTGCCTTCGACAGTGTATGGCATGAGAGCATACTCTGCTCTCTGCAACAGCTTTCATGTCCCACTCTTCCATATAGAGTTATGGCCCGTTATTTAAAAAGCAGGAAAGTGGTTATTAGGTCTCACCATATGGCATTTTCCAAAATGGTAAGTCGTGGTGCTCACAGGACTCAAACCTGGGATCCATCTTCTGTAATGTAGTGTTAAATTTGTGGATGCAGGAGGATATTGGTAACTGTCATCGTGTTGCTTATGCCGATGATCTTGTGGTTTGTGTACCTGAAAGGTCCAGACAGGATTTGCAGGAGTCAGCCATGAAAGCAATAAATAGTTTATCTTTGTGGGTCAAAAGCACAAACTTAAAATATCTACTAAGAAAACAGCCATGATGCTGTTCAAAGGTAAATTAGATGTAGGAGAGGCCTCCAGTAGATTTTCTAGAGGGTAAACATATACCAGTGGTTGCTCATACAAAAAATTTGGGTATAGTAATTGGCAATAACTTGTCATTTAAGCTACATCTAGAACATTTAAGTCAAAAAATTAAAAATTTTTCCTCAGCTATTATCCGGATAGCTAGAACTGATTGGGGGTTGCAGGGCCTTGGTGTTATATTACAAGGCAGTCTTTCTGCCGATTGTAACGTATGGTTCTAATATTTGGTATGTTAGAGTTGTAAATGGGAAATTTAAACAGAAACGACTTTCAATTCAGAGACAAATGATCCTTTCATTGTTCAAAATTTGTGGAAGTGTCCACCAAAGCTATGCAGGTTCTGTCAGGCTTTCTGCCTCTTGATTTGTATGTCTCTTATAGAGCCTTTATTTTTCATTAGTTTTTATTTTTTATTTGTCATTAGAATTCATACGATTAAAAGGGAATATAACAATGGGATACGGAAAGGCAAAAAAATTAATTATGAGTCAACTGCTGGAAGTATGGCAGCAAAGATGGGAGGAGAGTGATACTGGATGTGTCACCAAATTCTTCATACCTAGGAATTTTTTGCTTTAGATAAAAGAGTTAATGTATGGTTTTTCCCTGAAATGAAAACATCTTACTTTCTGACTGGTCATGGTTCTTTTAATTTTAAATTGTTTTATTTTGGACTAGCTGTGGATCCAAGATGTTTTTGCTCATGTGAAGAGTCTTGTATGACTGCCTTATATATGAAAAATTCAGAATGAAACTTAAGGAAGTAGTACCAGAATTAAGTAGTGGTAATGAGATCTACTGCCTAATGAGCAGGAAAAGATTTAATGCGTTACAGAAGTTTGCTAGATATGTTTTCCATAAGCACAGGCAGATGTCTATGTTAATAATGTCTGCTTAGAGTGTCGCCTGTAGAAATAATAATATATATTTTTTTGCTGCTCCCAGGTTAGGCTGCCTGGGAGTCGGAAGAGAGTTGGCACCCACTAGTATTGCACTACATCTGGTGGGTGCGAAGATGGTACTAGTAGCACTGACAGTGAATATACTGAAGCCCAGCTCCACGAGAATAGGGATGGGCACTGGGTAGCTGGCCCGCTTGATAGAGCCTGCTCCCTGGTGGCGAAGGGGACTTTTTTTTACACTGCAAACACACACTTGACACTACAGGCCCATTCGTAGAAGATTTACTTGAACACAAATCATACAGGTGGAGATGAACGTTTGTTCGGGTACCACCTTAGACATGAACCCATACATACATACGTAAACATCATCAGAAAATCGGACACTATCACCCGTATATATTCAGTGTTTTAGTGCTCTTCAAAAGTTCATTTAGTTGTTTGGTTTATTTGTGCACTATTGGATTTAAAGTGTTGTTCCAGATTCCTTTTGGGTAGGTGAGTCGAAGTATGCTATTTTTTTGGCTTGACTTTAGAGGGAGAAGCATGTATTTTCCGACTTTCGAAAATGCCATACAGTCGGCTCTGAACAACGTGATTCCAAGCAAAATGGCAGCTCCCATTCAAGTTGCGCCCTCGTTATTTTAAAATTACGAACTTTTTCATTCCTGATTGTGATAGTGTACTGTGATTCTTGTTAGAATTAGTTTCAATTTTGGAACCTAGGGAACACTAACCTTCTTGCCATATAGAAATTCTTTGAAACAATGAATACAAAAGGGGTTTTCTTAGCATTGAATTTTTTGGATGTGATAATTCAGGCCGTCAGCAGGCAGCTATAGCTTCTTTCTCATGGCAAGCAAAGGCCTGTGTTTGCAACAACTTGGGCACATGACCCCCGACCGATATTGTGCTGATTGGCTGCCGGACTGCCAGCCTTAGTATCGTTGTGGCAAGGTGCTTAGATTTATTAAAAGTCGCTAATTTGCATAAATTAACATATATTGCCGTCGGCAATTACGTCACATAACTAGTCATACAGTAACCTTGAATTATCAAAAAGTTAATTAATTGTCCAATTAAGGAACCTAAATATGCAATAATGTCCTGCACGACCACCCCCTAGAGATTTGGTTTTGAACTAATAAACTTCCAAAAATTTTTAAAACACTTGAAACCCAGCCTAACTCCAGCCCATTCAGACTGGGCTGCTCTCCATCCAAGCACCCTCTGTTCTGCCCTGTGACTGTGGATTTTCATCAATTCTTTCAGAACGAGTTTTGAAGAACTGACCTCAGTAATGAGCAACAAAGAGAGCTCCAGCTCACAGAGCAAGGAGAAACAGGAACCTGAACCTGTTTTGGAGACAGGGCCTCCCCACAACAGGAGCATTCACCATCCAAGACCCCACTAAAAAGCGGGTACTTGTCAGTTAAGAAAAAGAAAGGGAAAAAGAAGACAAAGAGGCCTGGGCTACACTCCTCCGAGCAGACCATCCTCATCATGGAGGAGAAGTCTCTCCTGGAAGAGAAACTGATTCAAGCTCCAGAGGGGTGATGGCTGATGCATCACCCTCAGCATCCTTAATTAAAGGTCCACCACCAATTGCAACCTTGCAGACAAATGACACTACGCCAGCAACAACACTGACGGGACATGCACAACTGGAAACAAAAATACCCACCTAAGTGCTTCCCACCACTGCCCTTGCAGTGGCAATTGCGACTGGACTCAAGGCATCCACAAGGCTGGGGATACCAGTACTTATTGCAGATCTTGAAAATGAATGAGCAAAGAACCAGTGTCACTGCACCAGAAAATTACAAGGCTGCACAGAGTACTTGTCACGTTTCTCAATGCAGGCTCGAATTGGTTTTCCAAGATAGCGAGTAACTATGTACAGGAACTCTGGTCCAGCCTAGAGACTATGGCGACAGAGCTGCTGATTGAGAATGAAATGCTGAAAGCAGTCAATGACTTGGACCTCAAATCCAAAGCTTCAGTACTGGAAAAGGCCATGGATGTTATTGCACAGCACCCTATTTCTCTGATACCACTTGCACCGAGGAGCAGCCCCCCCCCAGGGTAAAATCATATGCAGGAACTGTCTGAACTGGCACTTCGGCAAATGACACAGGAGGACCGATGCTGGACCAGCAACCAGAGGTAGCATCCAAGAAACTACAGCATCTCCTGCTACTGAGAGCCAAGGACCAATCCGAGCTGAAGACGAGTAGTGAAGTCAGGGAGCTAGTTCAAAGCACTATTAGAGCGGAATTTAAAACCCTGAAAGTAGAGTCAATACGCCAAGTTAGGAACAAAGTACTCCTGGAGACTGCTACCCCTGACGGTCTTGACACAATCACTTTCAGCTGCTCTCTGTTGACTGCAGGGGTTGAGATAGCTCGATCAAAGAAATTGAGCCCGGCTATCCTGGTGTACAACTCGTTTAAAGAGCTTACGGATGAGTAAGTAATCCAGGACCTGTACGCTAAAAACCTGGTGGACCATGCATACTCATGGGAAGAAGTTAAAATCCATATTACACCCAGGTTCACCATCAAATCCAGATCAAACGCTACACAACATAGAGTCCGCGAGCTACCCCCACGAACTGACGGAGCCCTCAGATTCCGTCAGTTTTCAATACAAAGAAGACCAAGATGATGTTGTTCAAAGGGAAACTGGACATGAGGCGCCCATCACAGGTAAAAATTGCAGGCACACAGCTATGGATCCTCACCCAGACTAAGGTGCGGTTCTGGGAAGTGTAAAGTGTGTTTAGGGTCAAATGGCACACCATTTGACCCTAAACACACTTTACATTGCTTTCATTGTGGGTGAACCAGTTCGCTGGGAAATGCCAGAGATTAAAACGTGTATGGATATTGTATATGTGTAGTGTCATGTACCGTTGTTCAACTGGTCGTTTAGCCGCTGAACCCCTACTGAGGCCCAACGTTGCCCCACTTTCGCCCCGTGGAGGCAGACCAGGAAACACCAGTAGACTAAGATTTACTCTGGTCCTGCCGCTTAATTTCCTGAGATTTCGGCGGCTAGGACCTAAAAAAAAAAAAAAAAAGAGAAAAAAAAAAAAATATATATATATATTTATTTTTGGTAAATGCGATGAGGAATAACGCTAAATTTTTGAAAGGCCGAGTATATGGGCGAAAAACGTAATTTGGAGATGATTAAATTAATTCCGACGTGTAGGGCATTCGCTTGCGTATGTGCAGGTAGAGTGGGTGGGGAGTCGTAGACCAAGTGGTTCCAGTTCTCAATCTTCACACACGTGCAGTTGGGGTCCTCAACTAGGCCGAACCCAAGCAACTTCTCCTTAAAGGGACCATGACCAGTAAGGAGCGAAGTCAAGTGCTTCCCCGGAAAGTACCAGGCCGGTTGCTTGGGGTAAATTTTGCTGAGGTCGGGGAGGAATTTTCTTGTGATTTCTCCTTTTGTTGTATCGGTCCATCTTTGTTGCCACTCCCGAAGTAGGTAGGCCTGTAATAGGACTTTTTCTGTTTTTGTACTACTCGCTGGGTCAATTATGAAATCCTGGAAGGTGGCAGCAACCTCCCTGGCATGCAGGAAGAGCAAGCCAGCTTTTACAGTCTCCAAATCGAGGGGGGAGCGCTCCAGCAAGCACCTGCAACGCCGGTGTGCTTACTCTTCTGCATGCTCGTGTGGTTGTTAATAAAATGGTCCTTTGTATCATATCCAGAGTTCTCCTATTGACTGCAAGCGTCGTTTTGTTGTACCACACTGCAGCAGCATAAGTTATCGCAGGGATGAAGGTTGCCTTATAATACAACATTAGTGTTGTTTTTTTTTTAATCCCCAGTGTTTTCTCTGCACAATGCAGAGAAAAGACTGGTGATTAAAAAAAAACAACACTAATTGCACAATTTTTTGTGCAATTAGTGTTGTTTTTTGTGCAACT
This sequence comes from Mastigoproctus giganteus, assembly GCF_048544385.1. Taxonomy (NCBI): domain Eukaryota; kingdom Metazoa; phylum Arthropoda; class Arachnida; order Uropygi; family Thelyphonidae; genus Mastigoproctus; species Mastigoproctus giganteus. Next base: position 179,940,093 of record NC_143579.1, on the reverse strand, counting down.
GTGTCAGCTGCAAGAGGCGCCATGAGCCACACACCCATTCTGTAAAAGACCCAGCCTGTCCGGAATATCAAAACGCACTGGAACTTGTACGACAAAGGACCGCGGACGAATGATCAAACACAGGATATGGCTAACGGTAACCCAACTAACAACAAAGCATTAGCCTTGCAAGTACGCAGCAGCAGAATCAAATAACTAAAACTTCTACAAATTAATGGTCAGAGATCGAGAACAGTTATGGATAAGATTCGCCGCACAGAAGAAGAGCATTCTGTTGACGTGGTACTTCTACAAGAGCCCTTTGTGGCAAAAACGAAACCATTCCCAAACTCAAAAATATCTGGCTACCCACTCCAAACAAGGGTGATACAACCGGTACCGACTGATCCCAAAACAGTGGTCATGAACAGGAATCTGGATGTCTTTGTGCAGGGACTTTGTAATCAACTGGCCGTCTGTATTCACATCACGTACACAGCCTGCTCCTTCTACTTCATATCGCTGTACATTCCCCCCTCAGGAGACATGAATGACACGCTAAATTGCCTAGAGCATGCTCTGGATTTCCTTGGGGCACAGCAAATCCTAATAGAGACCGACATGAATGCCAAATCCCCTTCTTGGCACAGTGGAACTACAGATGGCCGAGGAAATTTCCTGAATGACTTTATTACAGCCCACTATTTAACAATCCATAACCAGCCAAGCAGATTAACTACCTACAGCAGCCCCTCTGGGGAAGCCAATATTGACCTCACGACTAGAGACCTTACCATGCTGATTAATTCCTGGGAAATTATTGATTACTGGACAATTAGTGACCACTGAGTACTGCTTTATAACCTACAGGTTGAACCACCACCAAGAAGTGGAGGGTGCAGGCCAACGGACTTTGTCAGATTCTCTTTGAGGAACGTGCAATGGGAAATTTTTGACAGGTCCATCGTGGAGGACCGCCCGAACCCCGATGAACTTGCAGCACACCATTATTAAGGCAGCCTACAAATACGCGAGAAAAAACGATTCCATCCAGCAACTACCAAATGGTGGACACACGAGCTCACTCTGCTTAGGAGAGAAGTTCACACAGCTTGAAGGAGGTTCCAGCGACACAGAGACTGGCCTCCAACAGGAAGTCCCACAACTTTATAGAACGCATACCTCCACAAAGAATATATACGTAGAAAAAATTGCGACACGGAAAAAAGCGACATGGGCAAACTTTGCCAATGAAAAATGCGAGCAACTCATGGGGATTGGCCTATAAAATAATAAGGCACAAATTTTTTTCTATAGAAATCTTCTCCACAGTTCTGAATGGCACACATGAAAAAACGAACTGGACTAATTCAGCCAATCTAATTTTGGAGAAACTTTTCCCACCTGATGATAGCTGGGTTGACCTCCCCGAACACAGAGATTCGGCAGGCCAATGACGCACATCCCATAGGAGGAAACTGATCCCTACACTAGGGATGAGCTAACAGCAGCACTCAAGAAGATTAATCCTAATAAATGCCCCGGTATTTATCTTATAGAGTACGAATTCATTCTCCGTTTTCGCAAAATCAGAACGCTACACTTGCTACAGCTGTTTAACATATGCCTACAAGAAAGTGCCTTCCCCAGAGTGTGGAAACTGGCACTTGTGTGCCTCATCAAGAAGCCAAACAAAACACTGATGGACTCATACATTCAGGCCCTGATGGACTCATACGGCAGGCCAATGAGCGGCACATTCCATAGGAGGAAACTGATCCCTACACTAGGGATGAGCTAACAGCAGCACTCAAGAAGATTAATCCTAATAAATGCCCCGGTATTTATCTTATAGAGTACGAATTCATTCTCCGTTTTCGCAAAATCAGAACGCTACACTTGCTACAGCTATGCCTACAAGAAAGTGCCTTCCCCAGAGTGTGGAAACTGGCACTTGTGTGCCTCATCAAGAAGCCAAACAAAATACTGATGGACTCATACATTCAGGCCCATAGCCCTCCTAGCAAACCTGGGGAACGTCCTTGAGAGATTAATAGCCAGCGAATTACAATACTCTTCATAGAAAAAGACCTCGTCTCACCTCACCAATATGGTTTCACCCCTGGGAGGTCCTGCGAGGAGACCCTCTTTGATCTTGATCTCCACACTGAAAGCTCCGCAGCAAAATTCGAGCCTGCTGTCTTCGTGGATTTCGAGGGGACCTTCGATAATGTCTGGTGGGACAGTGCCCTGGCTCGGCTCCGCACAGCTTCCTGCTCACGCCAACTGTAAGTTGATTGGTAGCTACTTATTGGTAGAGAGGGTCTCCTGCAATCCAAGTTCCAACAGGTCAAGAGAAGTATCAGTCGAGGGTGCCCCCAGGGCTCTGTCCTGGGGCCCCTTGTACGGAATATGGCTATACAGAACTAGCTCTCTCGCACCTTCCCAAATACAAAAGTTAAAGCCTTTGTCGATGATGTCACAATTGTTGTTTCTGGTCACTCCTGAAGAGCCCTTGAAGTGAGAGCTAACCAAGTCCTAGCTGACATTCAATCCTGGGCAGTCACAAAAGAACTCACAAACACAAAGAAGACCAAGATGATGTTGTTCAAAGGGAAACTGGACCTCAGGCGCCCATCACAGGTAAAAATTGCAGGCACGCAGCTATGGATCGTCACCCAGACTAAGGTCCTGGGCATCATCATTGACCACAAACTAAGTTTCCTACCTCATTTGATTCATCCAAGAGAAAAACATTCTCTTCAGCTATAATCAGAACTACTAAAAATGAATGGGGATTATCCAGACGATCCCTATTACTTTATTATAAATCCGTTTTCCTTCCAATTTTTGACTATGTGGCTAGCACCTAGTTTCACCATGTGGGAATAACAAAAAATGAGAAACAAGCTCGGTTCAATCTAGCAATCAACGTTACTCGCCATGCAAAGAGTGTGCAGGACAGTGTACACCCCTGCCCTGCAAGTGCTGGCCGGTGCACTGCCATTCAACCTCCATGTTGCCTATTGGGGCTTGAAATTCCGGATAAGGAAAAGCTTTTCAACCACATTTCTCGGCATCACAACAAACCCGACTATGGATACCAAAACAGAAACTACCCGCTGCTACAAAGAGATGATAAAGCTGTGGCAGACACGCTGGGACGAGACCTTGCTCGGGGCAGCTACCGAACAGTTCTTACCGGATGTAACCTACACGGCGGGCAGAGCAGTCCAAAAATGGTTCTCCCTTGCACTGGAAATAACCTTTATGATCTACTCAGATTTGAGGACCAACCTGGTCAACAGCACACAACTAGCTCAAGACAATCTCCAATGCTTGGTGTCAAACTCGGACAACTTCAAAGCACTCCAGAACCTTTGCCAAAGAAGCCTTTGCACGAAGGCGAAGGAACATGAGAACAGCTCCAACGAGCTGTTCTCATGTTCTTTGGCACCAGCTCAAAAGCTGCCAAAGTCCCCTCTCCCTGTTTTTTTTTTCTCTCTCTCGCGCTCTGCCTTGGTAGGTGGCTCCCCCAAACAAGGCAGCTCAAACTCTCATTCTCTAAAACAGTAAATGGAACGAATTTTCTCCCTCTCTCTCTCTCTTCCACTGGCGCCCACAGACGGGGGCGCAGCTGGGCTGGTGCACCCCTTTCTCTACTTTCTAAACTACATGTCCTCTTTGGATAAATCCTTTCCCCAGGGCGGACGGGCGAGCAAATTAGTAGGTGATGTCTTGCCTCCCCGCGGCTAAGGACGAGTACTTGGAAGCAGGCACCCTGGCGGCTACTGCTTCCAGGTAGCCAAAAGGCCAAAACGTGATATTACACCTCAGAACAAACACTAAGCTCACAAACACAGTTTTTTCTGTCCTGTCACTTCCTCCTGTGTGGGATGAATTTTTTTTCCTTTCTTTCCTTCCTTCCCTTTTCTTCCGCACGGCATGGAACCCCAGCGCAGTGACGGGCGGAGGAGAGTCTCTCTTCTCAAGTTTTTTTTTTTTTTTTTTTCATGACACACATATGGCCTTATCTTGACAGAGTTTGTGTAAAAATGGAACAGAGCAACGAGGCGGAGATGAATACGTGTTCTAGGAGCCGCCCATACAAAAAACACATACATATACCTAAATATCATTGCTAACCAGGTACACCCTTTTATGGCAACGGTCTTTCTCTCTGGCGGTGCCATCTTTCAGCAGGATAATGCGCCGTACTACACCGCCCGGATTGTTTGAGACTGGTTCACGGAACACGAGGAAGACTTCCTGGTATTGCCCTGGCCTCCAAATTCTCTAGACATCAATCCTATCGAGCATCTGTGGTTTGTGTTGGAATAGCAACTCCGATCTGCGGCGTCTCAACCACGGACCTTACAGGAGTTAAAAGATCTGCTGATTACGTGTTGGCAGTGGCGTAGCTAGGGGAGGGTGAAGGGGGCTGTACGACCAGGGCGCCACTTTTTTGGGGGCGGCACTTTTCACGCGAGACACAATTTTATTTTTCGGCGATTATTTTATTTATGTTAACTTAGTAATTTTTATTACTTAATTAACAGAAAAGCAAGAAAAATAACATTTTAGAATGTTGGAATTGAAGTCTTACTTCAAAAATAACATAGTGTTTTAATTTATTTCCCTATACGTCGTTTTGACTTTTTGTAGTATTTTTGGTGTGTATTGAGAGGGGCGGCAAACTCAAGGATCTCCCCGGACGGCAAAAGCTCTGGCTACAGTACAGCATGTTGGTTCCAGATACCACAAGACACATTTAGAAATCTTGTAACGTCCATGCGTCGCCAGTAAGAGCTGTTTTGGCTGCACGTGGAGGACCAACGTCATATTAGGTACGTGGTCATAATGTTTTGGCTCATCGGTGTATATGATGCATTAGAGCTCTTGTTTTAGCAGTGTCATTTTTTTTGCGTTTAGCACTGAATGAGCTAGTCTCTTATCTCTTGAGTGATCACGTTAGGATCATAAGGTCCTGTTGGTTTTGGAGAGATAATTTTGCTTCTTTTGGACTGGCGCATACCCTACACCTTTTAATTATATTTAGGATTAAGTCTATATTCAAAAATGGTCACTTAGTAATTATCGAACTATAGCCTTACCGATTATGCTTAATAGGATAATCTAAAATTATGACGAGTAATATCGCTACGTTTACTAAATTTTCTCGTTTAAATCCCAGAAGAGCAAAAGAAATCAAACCTTCTTAGAAGAGCTATGATACTTTTACTAATAATTTGAAAATTAACAACTACATGTTAGTTCTTTCCGTTGATTTGAAAAAGATCTATGACTTTATATGATCTATGGCCCCCTTCTACCCAGAAAATAGTTTAACTTAGAAATCAGAAGAAAAATATATAATTTGACAGAAAGTTATTCAACAAGTAAAGCATTTAATGCAGAGGTACGTTCCACAAAAAATAAAAAAGAGGCATTATTTTTAGTATTCCCCAGGGGGATACGCTGGCTCTATACAGTATTCTTCAATATTTATAAATGATCATTTTGCTTCCACACAAAAAGTTAATGTTTAGATTCATGCTAATAACACTGTTTTGTATATTTACAGGAGTATTTAATAATCACAGAGAGCTGGGTTCACGATAACAAATTTCTAATTAGTAAAGATAAAATGAAGTTCTTATTAATTAAGCCTTCTTGTAGGCAAATACAACACACAAATTAATTCCTTTCCTCTTTTCGGAGTGGGAAAGAATTATCTTATACCAGGCGTTTGATTCCCACTCCGAAAATAGGAAATGAATAAACTCTTTCAGACCAAGGAGATAACTATCCCTAAACAAGTTCTTGGTCTGAAAAGTTTATTATTTGAATGAATATTGTATTATTATTATATTATTTTTCCCTGATTGGAGGTACCACCTCGTGATGGATATTGCTACCAAGTACAGAGGGTGGTTGTTGTTATCTGTGTATATATTAAAAAAGTTTTCCTCCTAGTGATATTTATTCGAACCAATGGGAGAAGAGGACGGGGCAATTACGTCACTACAAATGCGCAGGTAAATAATTACATTGTTGTCTTCCATTGAAAGACAACTGCCTCCATAACGTACACCAACCTTGTGCACGTGCTTCACCGTCTAATACATGACCACGCCCGGCATCATTTGATGTCCATTGTAATGTCAGCTGATGGAGCGCCCCGATATAGTTTGTGTATTTTTAATTAGCATTTTATAAATAGTTTAGCATTTTATAAATATTTCAGTTAAATAGTTTTGTCCTGTTCTTTCTGATGCAATAATATTCCTCGTGCATTATGGGACCCGAAGCAAAAGGCCTTTTCTTAAGTGACCTATGTAAACGCAGGTAAATAATTACATAGTGATATTTAGTCTACCTTGAGAATGTCGCGTGGTGGGGTGGCCAATGGGAGAAGAGGGATGTGAGTCGCGTGTAACAAGAGGGCGGGGCAATTGCGTCACTACAAATGCACAGGTAAATAATTACATACGTCATTTCCTGATTAGATATCCATCAGTGCGTTTCGACAGCTGTGTCTTTTACGTAGAGAAGATTTGATTTACTCCGTGATACCTCTACATTTTACGTAGAACAGCGTTCGCGGGGTTGGCGAAGCCTCCTAGTGTCTATTATTATTATTATTATTATTATTATTATTATTATTATTAACATAATTACTGATCAAACAAAATTCATAGAGTAAAGCTCGTTAAGGAGAATCGTTCTCCTTATCAATGATAACAAATTTTTTAATTTGTTAAAAGATAGCAAATTAAAAAAAAAATACACCCTTGATAATATTTTAAATTTCAAATTTAAAAAGGTAGAAAGTGAATCTAAGAATAAATAAATGATTCTACCAAAACAGAGGAAATAACAAGGTCAATTATTATCAAAATGAAATATAGTCTTAACGAACTTTTAAAGTAAGATATTTATAATATATCAATATCATATTTTAAAATGTACTTAAAATTTTAAAATATGATAAAATATCATATTTTAAAATGATTGATGAAATTGAAGTTTAATAATACACTACAATTTGTATAAAATATTTTTATAGATCTTGTTTCGTGTTTTTCCATATCTCTTCCTATAGTTTACAGTATAATGTGATACGCATATTTTTTTATTTAATATTTCTGAAGGTACAATTAAAAATCGATCCTGAATGCGTCCTTTTGTAGAAAACCTTTTGTACTTTTGAATTTCCTGTCCCCTTCAAAATTGATCACAAACTTAAAAAAACAAACAAAAGTTTAAAATTAATTTTAAAGTTTATTGTAACTTTTTACTTCAAAAAGTATATTCTCAGTACGCTTATGAAATGACATATCATACGAAATACAGTATAAGATATGAAATGTTTAAAAACCTATCATGAAATGTTTAAAAACCACGCCCGAGACTGGCACTTACGTTGCGAAGTTCTTAAAAGCCACGCAGAAGAGGAAAAAGGGCGTAGTGATCAGTAATTGAGGTTTGCTGCAATAGAAGAAGAACATGCAGTTTTGAATAATAATAATTAGCCTCGGGCGCCAAAATACTTCGTCTCGGCTCTGAATCCATGCATGACTAGAGGGAAGTACATTCTAATCATGCTGGACTGCAACTTTTCCCTGAAACTGGTTGAGAGAAGAAAAGCCAACTTACTAAATACTATTAAATAAATAAATCTTTATTGAATGTACCATAGCTAATAAATAACAAAGTAAAAGTTTCATAATGTTAGTCGTTGCAACAAGCCACCAATGTACCATAGCCAAATAAATTATTATTATTATTATTATTATTAACAGCTACAAAACAGCAAACAAACGTGCCTGAGGGTGCAGCTACAAAGAATTGTTACACAGCTTCAAAGCAGAAGCTTGGAGTATACATTTCCCAAAGTAAAGAAAAAAAGTAAATGTACAAATAAAATAAAACTAAATAAATAAAAGAAGGACTCATCCGTCCTATTTAAGTGAACAGGTGGGAGTAAGGCAGAGCACTGGTATTTCTTCACACACATTACACAATCAGAGTCTTAGAACTTAAAAGAAGAGTCCATTTTAAGTCAGGTACTGGATGAGGTTAGCAATTTCAGTTGCCTCTTGAAGTGTCCGGGGGTGTCAAATATCTCAATATTTGCTTTGTTCATTGATCTTGCAGTCCAGTTGTAGAAGTTGTAGTATCCATAATTTGTTCTCGCATAGGATGGTTTCAGCAGTGGATGGTTTCTTAACGCTCTTGTCGGAGCGTTGAAATTTATTTGTGAGACGAGATGAGGGCAATTCAGGGTACCAGCTGGTTAAGAAGGAGTAAGTCGGCTTTATCTCTTCTTTTTTCCAGCGTTTCGAGTCCAAAGAATACACACCACTCTTGGTAGGATTTCTCATTGTATTCAAGGCCACTTTTAAAGCAAACGTATTGGATTGCTCTTTTTTGAATATTTTCAATTTATAATTTTTGGTAGGCAACATGTGGGGACCAGACGTGTGAGGCAAATTCTAGGGCTGGCCTAACATAGATTTTGTAAAGAAAGATGAAAAGTGCCAACTGATTGAAGTCTCGGTTAATTCTTTTCAAGAAACCTAGTTTTTTGCTAGCTGCCTTCACAATGTTAGAGACATGGACATCAAAGGAAAATGATTCTTTAATAAAGATACCTAAATTTTTGGCTGTACTAACTTTTTTGATTGCCTTGTTGTTGATACAATAAGAAAAATTAAGTTTGTTTTTCTTGTGTGCATTAGCAAAGCTCATCAGCTCACACTTGTTTTCATTGACTGCCATTTTGTTCTCCTTCAGCCACTGAATAACTCGTTGAAGAGCTTCGTTTAGGATGATGCAGTCATTGGTACTGGGAATTGCTTTATAGATTTTTATGTCGTCTGCAAATACGTTGATTTTGATTTGGTAGTCTCCAAGGGTACATGGCAGGTCATTGATGTAGATAAGAAATAATAGCGGGCCTAAGGATGAACCCTGTGGGACACCAATTTCAGGACTGAAAGGATATGAGGTTTTACCTTTAAATGTCACGGACATTTCTCTACCTTCCAAGTAGTTTTCAATCCAGTTTAGTGCTTGTCCTCTGAGACCATAGTGATGCAGATTGTTGATTAGTCTCTGATGGTTGTCGAAGGCTTTGCTTAAGTCAAGGAAGATAGAGTCGACTTGTTTTCCTTTGTCAAGCGCCTGGGATATGTTCGAAACAAACGAGATCATATCTGTGGAGGTGGAACGATCCTTGATAAATCCGTGAGAGTAATCTGACAAATTAAGTTTCATAAAGTTAAATAGCTGCTTCATTACAATGGATTCAATTATCTTTGAGAGTGTATTCAATTGACAAACTGGTCTGTAATTGTTGGGTGAGGATGGGTCTCCTTTTTTTTTGTAAAGAGGGGTAAAAAGGGCCTTTTTCAGTTGAGCTGGATAGATTCCACTCTCAAATACCAATTTTATTAAGTGAAGTAATGGCTTTATAAGTGTAGTTCCACATTTTTTTCCATAAGACAGTAGGGATACCGTCCGGGCCTCGTGTGAAGTCCTTTTTCATACTATGGATTGTGCTCAATAATTCTGCTTGGTTTATTTCAAATACTGTTAGGGTATCAATGTAGTTGAGAGGAAAATTTTCGTTACCTTCCATCCCGTCATCTGCTGTATCTGTTTTGTAAATTTCTTCAAAGCTGCTAGCAAGGTAGCAAGGCTCAGACAAAGATGACCATTCACTGGGAATATCTAGCGTGTTTACAGCCGCATTTTGATTTTTTGCTTTGAAATAGCTGAATATAGGCTTTATATCTTTTGCCTCGAAGACTCTTCTTTCGACAAAGCACAGGTATTTGTTGTAGTCCTGTTTTAATGTCGTTTTAACCTGTCTTCTTAAGGAGGAATATTTATTGTAAAGGCATATTTCTTTATTTGTCTTAAACGTTCTATGCATTATTCGTTTTTTTTTGCCAGTATGGATTTTAGTTCCTTAGAGAACCAGTGTGGGTAATTTGTATCAGGAACACTATAGCATGGAACAAGATTGTTAGTTACTTCATTAATGATTTGGTAAAAGCAGTCCAGTGCTTCTTGAAGATCATTGATTTTTAATAGTAATTCCCAATTACAGTTTTTAAATGCCTAATTCATATCAGGCCATTTCACTTTATTGAAATTGAGTTTTTGTTCTAAATCCATATCTTTAACTGATCTCTTCTTGATGGAAAAAGCCACAGGAATGTGATCTGATTTGAAAAGATTAGTTGGCTTAAAGACCACCAAAGGAAAGTTGGTGAAGACTAAATCCAAGTAGTTTTCATTTCTAGTTGGAAATTCACAGATCTGATTCAGATTTAGAGAGATGAAAATTTTTTGAAATCTACCCTTAAGTGTCCAGACATCTGCCCTTAAGTGTTGGATTGGCATTACATCCATTATAGGCATGTGGCATATTAAAGTCCCCTAAAACAATTAAATGGTCTATTCCCAGATGTTGATCAAGAATTTGGTCGATAGTGTTCTCAAATTCCATCATAGGAGTGTTATCTATAGGTGGTGGAAGGTAGACAAGCATAACATAGCAGATATAGCAGAATCGCCTGTGGCGAGACTCGTCTGCGCTGCTGCTGCTACTGTCAAAGAAACTCCAGGTGTGTTCGACCGTGTCCGCCAATCCATGCTGCGTCGGTGTCACGCATGCATCGCGTCTCATGGTGGAACCTTCGAGCATCTATTGTAACATCATGAAATGCACCCATCTCGTACTCCATTGTTAATATTATGTCAAATAAATTCCGGTCTTGTGTCATTTCTGCTTCTTGTGTCTCTGCTACTACTTTCCCGTGACGTTTTCGGTTATGGGTTCCTATGCGATTCACATTCCTTTAGATGTTACCTACCTACCCTAAACGTTTGTACCACTATTTTTGAGACACCCTGTATATCTAATGACAGATTACAAAATGCAACGGCGCCTCCGTAGCCAGGTGGGAAGGAGCAGCAGTGGGTAGCACACGCTTCTTGATTAGACCGGCGTTCGAGCCCATCACCACCAAATACGGAGGATGCGGAAAGGTCAGGGAATGACCACCGCATATCCCGGAGCAATATGGCCTTAGTTGCTAATGCTCCTAAATAACAAACAAAATGCAACAGAGGTAATTACAGGCATAAACAAAGCAACGACAAACAATGACTTTTACTCTTTGCTGCATCATGAGAAAGCAAAAAAGAGTTAAACAGCCAGGCTGACGTTTTATTGTTATAAATTACACCTGGTTATAGATAGTTTTAATGTCATATAATTAAGCAAGACAGAGGTGCGAGTACCAAAACATAACTATTGAATTATAACTCTGAAATTAAGAATATGATCGAATATAATGAACATTAAGAATAGGACGGCAAAAATCTGTTACATTTTAATCCCAAAGTTCTATTGAGTAATTTTAATTATAAACAAGTTAGTTAATGTACGCAGAAGCGTTACATTTCAGGAAGGAAAAAAGATTTTTTCTTAAATTAAATGATGTTTTCCTCTGTGATTAAATGAAAAGTAAATACAGTTATCTCCTTATCAATTAATTACTAAGATAATATCTTAGAGCACTTATTAAAACTCTATAGGTTTACGTTCTCTAAACAGTCATTTACTTTAATCACAACTGTATAACATTTATCACTCTTCACCCGTATTCTTTTTTTTTAAGTATGTGTGTGTGGGTTCACAAGCGACATCACGTTCACTAGCCTTGCATAACAGAGTAGCCAGTGCATAACGGAGTGTTAAAGCTAACAACAATGCATTAAAACCACGTTTAATCTATGAATTTCTTTTTTCCATACAAATTGCTTGGATAAAAATAAATAACTGCCGGATTTCTATTCCCCCCCCCCCCCCGATTTTAATGAAATTTGATTTGGCTCGCCAAATATTTTTAACAAGCCGAAACACTAAATTTTATGAAAATCAATCCAATGGGAGTCCTGCTGTTACATGCGGACGGATATGGCGAAGACAAAAGGCGCTTAGCATATACAATGGGTACTAGGAAAGTTTTGCAATACAGCTTTGTTTATTTAATTTTTTCAAAGTAATTTCCTCTACATTCAATACACCTCTCCATCCTCCGAAACCAATCTTTAAACCAGTTCTGCCAAGTTTCACTAGGGAGTAAAGCACACTCGTTGTCCCAAGCCCGTAGCAGGTCCTCATCACTGGAAAACCGCCTCCCTTTTAGCTTCATTTTCACATGCGGGAACAGTGCAAAGTCGCAGGGAGCAAGGTCTGGACTGTAGGGAGGGTGCTCGAGAAGTTTCGGTCCTGTCGTGGTCAAATATTCGGTGCAGGATTTGGCGCGGTGAGCTGGAGCATTTTCGTGATGGAGGTACCAGGTGTCCATTCTTGACTTTGGCCGCAGGTTCTTCATAGATCCAATGACTTTAGGCAGGCATTGTTCAGTATACCACTTAGCTGTGACTGTCTTCTGCGTGTCCAAAACGACACGTTCCACAATTCCACTCGATTTGAAAAATACAGCTATCATTTTCTTCTTTACAGATCGAGATTTTCTGACAATTACGGGTGTGTCGTCATCATCAAAGACCCAAACTTTGTTTTGAGCCTTGGTCGGCAGATCGTAATAGTACAGCCAAGTCTCGTCACCTGTCACGATGTTGTTCACATACCGAGATTGTCCCTTATCAAACTTTTTTAACATCTCCCGGCACCAAGTCACACGTCGTGTCATCTGCTCTTTAGTCAGTTGATGCGGCACCCAGAGAGAACAAAGTTTCTTCACGTGCAAATGATCTTGCAGAATCGAACGAATTGCTGGTGCATTTAGGCCCAAAGTATCCTCTATCTGTTGGTAGGTCACTCGCCTGTTTTCGTCAAGCATTTTCCTCACAGCAGTAACGTTTTCCTCCGTAACTGACGTTCGTGGCCTTCCCGGCCTTCCCGGCCTCTCAGAATCCTCCAGAGTGAAATTTCCCCTTTAGAATTCTCTATACCACCTGAATATCGTTGTACGATGTGGACAATCATCATCTAGTGCAAGAGCCATTTCTTCTAAGCACTTTTCTATGGTTAAACCACGCACGAAATTATACCGCAAAACTGTCCTTATCTCATTTCGTGACCACGATGCCATCGCAAGCACTTTACACTCTCACTACTAATGAATAACTGAGCCCATCGACTTGGCGCGGCGGCTACTATGCACGTATGAACATGTCTCAACATGCAGCAACAAGCAGCTTCCTGTGATTCATTGTTGCGTCATATTGCAAAACTTTCCTAGTACCCTTTGTACTGTATATTTTATTTTATTTTATTGATAACAAGATACACAGCGGGTAACCATAACGATGTATCTGAGAGCAGAACAATGAAAAGAGTTAATAATTATTATAAGAGAGAAATCCAACAGTATAACAAACCACTAAAATAGGTTCAAGCATTAAAATCATATGTACAAGAACTCTACAGTAAGTTTAATTAACGGTAGAAGAAATAAAAGGAAAGAAAAACAAAATAAAAAAAAAAAACTCTTAAAAAAATAAACCACAAAGGTTAAATGAGAACTAATCACTTTGCCGTCCAAGAGATGAGGCATACTTGTGGAAGACGTTTAGAGATTGAGAATTGTCAAAAACGTCAATGAGAGAATTTGCTGATCTGGTAGTTCTGCTTAGTTTTTTTTTTTTTTTTTTATGAGAACCCCAAACACGAAAGGTATCAAAAACCTATAGTACTTAGTACCGTGCATGGGTTGAAGGAGAAGTATGGGGAGAGGGGGATGCCGGAAACTTTGCTCTAGAGACTAAACATGGGTTTCACCACTTCAAGCCTCCAATAAGCAAAGTGGTGGTATTTCACCGGTTGATGAAAGTCATCTACCACCTGTGCATTGAACTTCATAAAGTTGAGTCCATTAAAGTCCTGTGTTGTCAGCGTCAAGGCGAAACAGCTTCAGATTCCCGAATTGTCTAAAAGGAGCATGGAAGTTGATTTTGCTTAGAACATCAGTTGCTTCACAGGTTCCAGTGATTACTTTTGCAAGAAAGTTGATGTCAGCAATGATTGTTCTGGTGTTTAGAGGTGTCAGATGAAAGTAATCGCACAGGATTCATACTAAGTGATAAAATAGAAGGCTACGGAACATGAGACTGCTGACAAAATTTTTTTGGACTGCTTCTAATTTGTTAAATAAATTCTTGGTATGAGGATTCCAGCTGGGCGAACTGAATTCAAAGATTGGCAGTACTGTGGTTTTATATAAGATAACATCAAAGCCATATCACTTCTTTTTGAACTTATACGTGTTACTTTTGATAAATCCCAGTGTTCTGAATGATTTGCTAGTGATTTTAAGGACACGGTCATCAAATTCAGCACTAGTAGAGAAGAGCATCCCCAAGTCGTTGATTTAGTCGCACCTTTCTATGACCACAGAGTTAACAGTGTATTCCATATTTATTAGTTGCAAGGATCTGCATGATGAGAACGAAATTACTTTACAGTTTCAGGGGTTGTCATTTGAATGAACCTATAACTTAGTCGCCTCCTGTGTTTCCCCACATATGCAACTAATACATTGGTCTTTGACTTGTTCTTTCATTGGTAACCAAAGTTAGTATTGTTAATCAACAATGTTACTGGTATATTCACCACAAGTCAAGATTCTAATGGCAATTGACTGAAATAGAACGATCATTCAGCCTCACGACAAGGGACGGTGTCTCCACCACCACCGCCACGAGTTTCCATCCCCGCCACGAGAAGGTAGGTCGCCTTATCTAGCGATTCTATGATGTCATCAACATCATAACATTTCATATTATGATTAATCTTGACATTAACTGACGACCAATCGTCCACGTACAAACAGATCTTTAACAAATTTTACAAATCTATCAAAACTTGTTAAATCATATAACTCCACCAAACATAACTCCACCAAAGTGGATCTGGAGAGAGCGAGCACCCCTCCCTCCAAACTGTGGACAGTTCAGCACAATGTGGATACCCATTTCAGGCTTACCACATGAGCATAGGTTATTTATTTATTTGGTTTTTTTTTTAGGAGCATTAGCAACTAAGGCCATATTGCTCCGGTGCGGTGGTCATTCCCTGACCTTTCCGCATGTTCCGTATTTGGTGGTGACGGGCTCGAACCCCGGTCTAATCAAGAAGGGTGTGCTACGCACTGCTGCTCCTTCCCACCTGGCTACGGAGGCGCCTATGAGCATAGGTCTGAGGTCGCTAACCCCAACTGGAGAAACCTCGATCATGTCCGGTCAGGGCACAGCAGACAGCCAGTCCAAACCAGAGCCGGGCTCTACGCCGGCTCACGGTATGAACGGAGGGGACACAAGCACACAAATGTCTGCCTTTCTCAGAATGTGTCCATTGATTTTGCCAAATGGTTAACATTTCATCACCTATCCTCCTCCATAACGAAACAGGCCTACGCGCTCTGGATTCATTGAGGAATTTATTGTAGCTTAAACACAGAGCGTGTTTAAGCTACAATTCCTCTATCCTCCTCCGCTCAGCTGTTATGTTAAAGGCCACGTCCGCCGACCCAACCTGGCACGACCGAACACCGAATACCAGTCTACAAATCTCTCTCTTCATGCAGTATCTTAGGTGGGCCTGAGCTACTTGCAGATCAACTGGCAACTTGCCGGCTAATACATATAAAGCATCAGTAGTCATACAGGCCCTGGTTATATCCAGAAGAGCTGAAAGAAGGATACGACGGACATGCGAGTGCTCAACTCGCCCTCCCCAAGCTCCTCCCATGATCCACTGGTAATCACAACAACCCACACGTATACCCCGGACGTTTTATATGCCGGTATATTTTTATTTGTATGCAACGCTATCGACCATTTTCCGGTCCCAACTCTAAATCACTCAAAGGTATTAGAAGGATAATGGGACAAATATATGTTATTTATTACTCTTAAACTGAAGCAAGACTAAATAAATAAGTAATAAAAAATACTAAAGTAAAATAGTTTGATTTCGCTACAAAATAAAAAAGAAAGCATTTTTGATTAATAATAGTGTTAATAAACAAACTTCTTGTCAAGAAATAATTAGAGTAATAAGAAAATCGTTAGAAATAAGAAAGAAAGAAATTAGAAATAAATAAATAAAATGAAATAATTAATTTCTCCATAGAATAAAACACATGTTGATTACTTAATCATAATTTTCAGTAGATATCTGGTTCATCACATTTGTTCTTATAAGATTCTGAATACTAATTGATATGTCCATTAGCAGAGTACATAATAAATATATAATCACCCTTTATTCCGACAATATCAGTCATTCATTGCAGAAAGAGGAATAAAAAATTATTTTAATTTGATCAACAGCGGAAAACTGTAAATCGTAAACAACAGACTGACTAAAAAGTGAGGAGAGAAAACAACACGTATTTCGCCTGTACTCCGATAGAAGTAAATTGCAACGTATAAATCCACCATAAAGTGATGGAAATGACAGTCATAAAATACAATACGATAATAAAAGAGAGATCGCCTGCGAATTATTGCTTGTTAGACATCAAGACAGTTGAAAGAAACAAAAACTGTGGTCTATATAATATAAGAGTACAAGGATGGAGCTTAAGAAGGATCCAGATGACCTATTTCAATAATAACTGTGAATTCACCTTTCCTTTCTCATAATTAGGCGAAGAGACCTGCATTACAGAATGCAATTTAACTTTCATGAGGCACAAAGTTATTAACGCTTACTCGCGACAACCTATGATTTCATAGGTTGTCACAAGCAAGGTTGTTGAACTGAACTGATTTCTTCGCATTTTCGAAGAAAAGTTTATCATCAAGACATTCTAACTGCTACTGGTCACGATATTGTTTCTGAGTTACTATAGCCTGCAATTTGCCTTCTTTACAGATCATGACAAGGAGATTACTGACTGTATAATGATCCAGCTACCTTGGATGACAATATTACAAGAATAATGCATTTCAAGTGATGTCAGCAGAATCCTTTGTTCTCTCTGTATACAAAAGCGGGTAAGGAATAAATTAAACTGATTCGTCGAGAATATTTCACTGGGACATACTTTGACTGCATTTCCGAGACATGCAATGTTTTTAAATTTATTCAAATAAGAATGTTTCAAGCTGACGCTCTTTTTGCCGCTGGCATGGTAGTTACCATCGCTGTGTTTTCACACCACGTGGAAAGACGCTAGTTCGAATCTGAACAGGATGGGGGGGGGGTAAATTTCAAGAGCCTTTCTTTTCACGCATCGTGGCAGAGTTAGTCGTTCCCGGGCCAGTGTTTCGTGTTTTTTTTCGCTTCAGGAAACACGGGTTTATCATCCCTGAAACTAGGTAAACCGACCAGAGAATACAAACAAAATATACTGATGTATTGAAATAATATTACATCGATAGACGAAGAGATAAACAAGAGAAGTTTATTAAAATAAATTAATACATATATATATATATATATAAAAGAAAGCGATAAAATATAACAGAATAAAAGCGACAATATAAATAAATACACGCAAGGTAAGTAGCTTTCAAGGCGATGTGCCTCTTTGTAAAATTAACGATGTTCACGACAGCAGATCAAAATATAGTGCAAAGTGTAACTTTGCGCATGCACTATTACTAATAAAATTGTTCTTTGAGGGTGGAATCTATCCAGTTCAACTGAAAAAGGCCTTTGTTAGCCCTCTTTACAAAAATGGAGACCCATCCTCACTCAACAACTACAGACCAGTTTGTCAATTAAATACACTCTCAAAGATAATTGAATCCATTGTAATGAAGCAGCTATTTAACTCTATGAAACTTAATTTGTCAGATTACTCTCACAGATTTATCAAGGGTCGTTCCACCTGCACAGATATGATTTCGGTTGTCTCGAATATAGCCCAGGCGCTTGACGAAGGAAAACAAGTCGACTCCATCTTCCTTGATTTAAGCAAAGCCTTCTACAAGGTAGTCCATCAGAGGCTAATCAATAAACTGGTTTCAGAGGACAGGCACTAAACTGGATTGCAAACTACTTGGAAGGTAGAGAAATGTCGGTGACATTTAAAGGTAAAATCTCATAGCCTTTCAAGCCTGAAATTGCCGTCCCAAAGGGTTCATCATCCTTAGCCCCGCTATTATTTCTTATCTACATCAACAACCTGCCATGTACCCTTGGAGACTACCAAATCAAAATCAACATATATGCAGACGACATAAAAATTTATAAAGCAATTCGCAGTACCAATGACTGCATCATCCTAACCGAAGCTCTTCAACGAGTTATTCAGTGGCTGAAGGAGAACAAAATGGTAGTCAATGAAAATAAGTGTGAGCTGATGAGCTTTGCTAATGCACACAAGAAAAACAAACTTAATTTTTCTTATTGTATCAACAACACGGCAATCAAAAAAGTTAATATTGCCAAAAATTTGGGTATCTTTATTAAAGAATCATTTTCCTTTGATGTCCATGTCTCTAACATTGTGAAGGCAGCTAGCAAAAAAACTAGGTTTCCTGAAAAGAATTAACCGAGACTTCAATCAATTAGCGCTTTTCATCTTTCTCTACAAAATCTATGCTAGGCCTGCCCTAGAATTTGCCTCACAGGTCTGGTCCCCGCATGCAGCTTACCAAAAATTAGAAATTGAAAATATTCAAAAAAGAACAATACTGTACGTTTGCTTTAAAAGTGGCCTTGAATGCAATGAGAAATCTTACCAAGAGTGGTGTGTATTCTTTGGACTTGAAACGCTGGAAGAAAGAAGAGATAAAGCCGACTTACTGCTTTTTAACCAGCTGTTAAATGGTACCCTGAATGGTCTCGTCTCACAAATAAATTTCAACGCACCAACAAGAGCTTTAAGAAACCATCCACTGCTGAAACGTCCTATGCGAGAACAAATTATACAACACCAACTGCCCACATGGTCTCGCATTAATTCTTTAATCAGTGACTCCATTATTTTCCCTGTAACAGATGTTAAGCTGACAGGTCTGTAATTACTCATATCACCTTTTGATAACTATTTAGGAATTGAGGATACATTCGCACATCCTGGATTCAGAGGTTGATTAACCTTGGATTCAGAGGTGGTCCATAGGAACCACCTCTGAATCCAAGGATGCTCTTAATTGTGGCTAAGAGTTTGCTCACCACTTTTTCTGCCTCCCTGAATATGATTGGACAGAGCCGATCCACCCCAGAGTGTCTTTTTTTTATGTTCAGCTTCAACATTTTCTCTTCCATTTTCCTTTCAGTTACCACAAGGTCATTTTCCATATGGATACTACAATTTCTATAACAGGACTGCAAGATCAATCAACAAAGCAAATCTGGAGATATTTGACACCCCTGGACACTTCAAGAGGCAACTAAAATTGCTAACCTCATCCGTTACCTGAACCTTAAAACTGACTCTTCTTGCAAGTTGTAAGACTCATTGTGTATCGTGTGTGAAGAAATACGAGTTTTTTTTTAATAGAATAGAATAGAATCTTTAATTGCAGCAATGAAAGACATACAATTAGTCCCGTCACGGCATGGTGGTGTCAGTAAGATAGTTCTCTATCTTACTGGCAAGGTAGGAGTATCTTACAGGTAGGAGTAAGATAGTTCTCTATCTTACTCCTACCTGTTCACTTAAATAGGACGGATCAGTCCTATTTTTATTTATTTAGTTTTATTTTTATCTGTAGACTTCAATTTCCTGTTCTTTTTATGTACATTTACTTTTTGCTTTACTTTGGAAATGTATACTCCAAGCTTCTGCTTTGAAGCTGTGTAATAATGCTTTGTAGCTGCACCCTCAGGCACGTTTGATTGCTGTTTTGTAGCTGTTTACAATAATAATAATAATAATAATTTGCGGATCGCGGTCGGAGAAAAAAAAAACGGGGGTGGGAATAGAAGTATAAGAACAGCACATAAATCGTCCCACTCTGTGTTACTGTTGATACGTCTATCAGACATATTATTAATTCGCCACCTGTCATCCCGATGTAAAACAACAGCTTCTATAATAGGATGTATGAGGATTCCAGAATTAGGATTAATGCTGGAACCTGCAACCATGACAGATGGCGAAGATTATGTGCCCGATTTATTATCTCAACATTTGGTCATGGACACAAGTGCTGCTCACTCCATTAGACTGACTTTCTATTATTGTGATTTCCGCTGTCTGAAGCAAAGTCGATTCCGTTTGCCTCGGATAATCAAAGTCTCACTTTTATAATTTTCAAAATTATTTTCAACAATCAATATCACTTAGACTTTTTGTAAAAAAAGAAACTAAAACTATTCAAACCAAACATGCCCCGTTTGGTTTGAACATAATGCCAAAAAATGATATTCGCATTATTACTGAAAATTCATCCACATACAAGATACTTGAGTACAGTACCCCGTTGGTACTGTACTCAAGTTTCTCCTGCCTTATTTTAAATTTCGTCATTACTCAATTCCTATTAAATTTTTTTCGGACTGGCAGGATTTTTTGTATAATCTACACCAGCGTTTCTCAAGCTGTTGAGGGGGAGATCGAATTGTGTGCAGAGGTCGCCATAATGCTAAAATTTGTAACTCTAAATTAACTGTAAATTGCTAGCATAGGTGCGTCTCACAGGAAAGATTTAAATAAATAGTCTCGATCTCCATTTATTAAAATGTTCAATCCCTTTTATAATTTAAACGTAGACTATGATAGGGATGGCCAACTGGCAAATGCAGGAGAGAAGAGCCGCTGATCTAAGCAATTAAAACTTTTCCAACTTTCGCAGCAAAATTGGCCATGCCAAATTCTCAAAATAAGCATCACAAAAAATGTGTCCTTCCGTACTAAAATATAGACCAAGCTGTTAGTTATAATAAATGTTATATATAACAGTAACTGGGATGAAGCTACAAATAAATAGCAAAGTTAAAAGTTTCAGAGAGAGAGAGAGAGAGAGATGGCAGCCTTCAACAAATTACAACAAGAAAATTCTAACTTAATCCGATGAGGTCGGTGAGGTGTAATTCACTTAATGAAACGTTCAGAAATTGCGATTTGATTCTCCGTAATTACATGCACATGCACTGTCCTATCAAAATATATGAGAAAGTGGGCGCAGATGTGGGAAACCACAGTAGCGCCTAACCCTAAATACTATGCCACTATCTAAGAAAGGGACATCCCGATAAGAGAGAGACTACTGACGAGTCTAAATGCGACTACCGATCAACTCAGTAATGTATGGAAATAGCACTAACCTACAAATAGAGTTGAAGACCGCAGTGTATTCAAAATATTTTTTCTAAATATGACAAAGCAGGCGATATCAGCGATTTCACTTGTTTTAACTCACTTAAAACAAGTTCGTCGATGCTTGTGCAGCGAGAGCATTCCTGAGGATGACAGCAGGTGTCATGTTTATCGACAAACACTGTCAAGGGCCTATCGACTGGAAGAACCCGCAGCGAGAAGCACAAGCCAGGGAGGAAGAACGTGCTCCACAATCGAAACAAATGACTTTTTTTTCTGTGATGGAAGCAGAAAAAATGGAAAAGCTGAATGAAACAACAGATCGTTAAACAACACTGTTGAAGGCAGAGACTAAGCTAAAGAGTTTGATATATCTCCTCCCTCCTGATGACGCAGCTTCATGCACAGATGGCGATACCAAGCAATTAAAACTGCCATTCATTGTGGTGCCACTAATGAAAGATGCACTGGAGACTTTTTTACCCCAATATTATAGTAGCTAATCAGTATAAATTCTGTCAATAAATTGAAATATTATAAAAACAGCTAGATAGAATCTCATAGTTTTTATAAGCAGTTTCTCTATTTCAACCAGGTATTTCGTTTGGATTTACAGATTGATTAATGGCCTTTTTTCACAACGTGGCTAAGTGAGTCGGTCACAGGCGAGGGTAGCATGGCTTTTTCTCCCGAAAATTCAGAAAATCGACATCACAACACACGCAATTTACAGACAATATACACGGAGTAATATGGCCTTAGTCGCTGATGCTCCTAAAATCTTATAACACCAACTGCCCATATAGTCTCGCATTAATTCTTTAATCAGTGACTCAATTATTTTCCCTGTTACAGATGTTAAGCTGACAGGTCTGTAATTACTCATATCACCTTTTGATATCTATTTAGGAATTGAGGATACATTCGCACATCCTGGATTCAGAGGTGGTCCATAGGGACCACCTCTGAATCCAAGGATGCTCTTAATTGTGGCTAAGAGTTTGCTCACCTCCTTTTCTGCCTCCCTCAATACGATTGGACAGAGCCCATCCACCCCAAGGTACCTTTTATGTTCAGTTTCAACATTTTCTCTTCCATTTTCCTTTCAGTTACCACAAGGTCATTTAGCTCCCCGTTGGAGTCTGATAAACTTCTAACATCCCTCCCGTAAAGAATTCCTCATGTGTTAATGTAGATGCAAAATATCAATTCAATTTGTTAGCAGCCTGAGCAGGGTCATCAACAGTTAACTCAGTGACATCAAATGGCCCAATGTGATTCAACCCCCTTCCTTATACAGTACTCTTAAAATAATAATAATGTTGATGCACAAGGCATAATACGATATGAGAACGAAATACCTATATAATATCGGTGTAAATACACCATAGTTCATAAAAATAAACTACAATCGTAGTGTAAAGGCATCGATTTAATTGTATTTCATATTGTGAGTACCTTCACAGTGAATTACCACGTACGGTACTACCTCCAACAAGTAACGCTTCACTAATAGAGAAGACTATTGTTACTTATTCTCAGTGGGTACCACCACCCAGACGGTACCGTTTCAAGGCTTGTTGGTCTATTGTCGATGGGTGGGTAGGTACCCTGATGTTGCAATCATGCCAACCCAGTTGTGAAGCTGATTCCAAAATATGAAAGATTCCAAGAAGTGTACAGAATAATACTGTAATAATAATGTAAATGTTAGTGAAGTGTTACTTATTCGAGGTAGTGCAATAAATGGTAACTCGTTTTAAGGTAGTCACAATGTGAGATACAATTAAATCGATGCCTTTACACTAAGATCTTAGTTTATTTTTATGAGCCAAATATGTGTATTCACAACGATTTTATACTCTTAAAATAAGCATTTTGCTGTCTTTCTTCGCCAGAGACTTCTCATAATATGTCTCAGGATGCCTAAGCTCCTTTGTAATTTGATTACAGACTAATTTATATCTACCATAGCTTTCTGAATCACCTGATAATTTACATGCATCCCCTGCACTTTTCTTCTCTGCCACTTGTCTTAATAGTTTGTCTGACATGTACCATTGACGACACACCAGAAACAGCATTCGACACCGATCACATACCCATAGTGATCTTTCTTCATCTGTCAGCACCAGACTTCAATGTTGACCGGAAAGTGCACACCAAGAGACCAAAGGGGCTGGACGTAGACAAATGCCTCGTTGCCGCGACAGCCATCCCTTGGACAGCATTGGAGACTTGCGATGCGGAACTGGGCTTCGAACTCTTGACACGCTGGATTGCCTCTAATTATGCAGACTCTAGGAAAGTTACCATCTCAGAAGGATCTATAGGCTGGTGGACACCCGCGCTCAATGAAAGATTTAAACTGAAACATTTGCTCCACAAGAGGTGGAAAAATTCGGGCCTAGTGACAGATAGAGTAAAGTACTCTAGAGCAGTGGTTTTCGACCTTTTTTTTTTTAATAACGGCACCCCTAAGTAATTTATTTTATTTTGTGGCACCCCTACTCAATTTACTGTCTGTTAGATCCGATTCTCTCTCTGCATATATATACAGGGTCCAGTCACATTATTATGACCACCTACCTAGTATCCAGAAATGTGCCTTTCGCGGCATGCACCGCAGCTAGCCGTCGTGGGAGAGACTCAATAAGTACGTGGAAGGTTGCTACGGGTATCTGTGACCATGCAGACTGCAGTGCACCCCGGAGTTCCTATAGGTTCCTTGGTGGAGGATCCATCCGTCTGATGTGTCGATCAAGGTGGTCTCATAGATTTTCGATTGGGTTAAGATTCGAGGAATTCGGTGGCCAAGGGAGTAACTTGAAGTCTTCATCGTGCTCCTCAAACCACTCACAGACAATTCTGACGATATGGCATGGCGTACTGTCTTGCTGATAGATACCATCGCCCCCAGGGAACGCGGTCAACACGTGCGGGTGTACCTGATTGGCGATGATCGAGAGTCTGCGCAGGTAGCACAGTGGTATCGTCACCGTCCTCCCCACACTGGGTGGAAAAGGCCCGGATTCGAATCCCGTCGATGACGCGAGGAACTTTAATGGGCTTTTTTCACTCCGTGGCTGAGTTAGTCGATCTCAGGCGTAGATAGCAAGGTTTTTCCCCAAGAAACTGGGGTTTTTCGTCCAGCAAAACAGACAAATCGACCATAGAACACACGCAATTAACACACATAATCACACAGCACGGAAGATGAATTTAAATATTCGGGTGGCCTAATATAATAGTTTGTTTGTAGTTTTGTCTGTTCTCGGAGGTTTCACGCCTAATACGCCATCGTCCATCCACTTGGTGTGCAAACTGACGGCGTTGTTTGCGATGAACAGCCATCAGCATGGGTGCTGTCACCAAGCGTCTGCTCCGGAGCCCAATGCGCAACACATTTCGCTGCACTCTCGTGTTGGAGACCTTTCTGGTGGCCCCACGGTTCATTTGGATGGCTAGTTGAGCAACAGTAGCGCGCCGATCGTTCCTGACCAACCGTTTCAGCCGACGTTCAACCTCTGGGATCAATGGCGCGTGTGGCTCCACAATTGGCACGTCGGGTCGTCAAAACTGTCCCATTCGTCCAGTCTTGATACACTTTCACCACGGCAGCACGTCAGAATTTCACAAATTCCGCTGTTTCGGAAATGCTGACACCCCTGGCCCGATAGCTGATGATTATGCCTTTTTCCAGGTCTGATAGGTCGCGTGCTTTGCCCATGACTGTTGCTATGTTCACAGATGCCGAACATCAAGCCTTGCGGTGTGTGAACTTGACACGTGCGCTGTATGATTCGCTAGGTCTGCATTCGGGGTCATAATATTGTGACTGGACTCTATATCTAATATTAAAAAAATATGTTATACTATAGTTATTACAATAATATACCTATAAACAAAATTACAATTCATAATACAAATTATACATATATATACACAGAGTGTTTCAAAAATAGCATTAGCATTAGTAGAGGCATTTGATGCAAGAAAGCAAGCTTATGCAGCATCAGCCAAAAAAAAAAAAAAAAAACCACTTCCACGTCACCCCTCTGTTCGTTCAAAATACCTGTCCAGCTGAGCCTTAAACTTATTTAGGCTATCAACCTCCACCACAAGGGATGGGAGTCTGTTCCACCAACCAACCACCCGCTGGCTAAAGGCAAATTTCCGCACGTCTATCCTACATCTGTCTTTCCTCAATTTGAATTTATGCCCTCTCAGGTGATTTTTCTGAGCTAGAGGAAGAATCCCATCAGCATTGAGCATGCTTAAACCATTCAAGGCTTTATACACCTCTATCAGATCACCTCGCTGGTGCCTAGTCTCCAGACACTGTAATTTGCAAAACTTAAGCCTTTCTTCGTAAGAGCACCCCTTTGTTCCATTCACTAATCTTGCTGCCCTTCTCTGTACTCGTTCCAGCAGCTCTACATCCTTCTTGAAATGAGGCCTCCAGACCTGTATACAGTACTCTAGGTGTGGCCTGACCATTGCCTTATACAATGGTCAGGCCACACCAAAATGATGGTCAATAATTTAAAGGTGAAAAGTACAAACTAAAATAAGCAAAAAAGTCCCAGTGAATATCGGGTCGCAAATAAACCGTTTTCGAGATAATGTACATTTTCTCTTAAGATCCGCCACTGATTAAAAAAAAAAAAAAGGTAAAGTGCAGCCATTATCAACCCACTGCAGGATGGAAGCCTCCTCAACAATTCATGCTGAGGGAAATGGACCATAATCTGCCACGCTGGTCCAGTGCGGGTTGGTAGATCGACCGTATTCAGCAGCAAGGGCTTGAACCCCGGTCTACTCAAAGAGCGTGTGCTACTGCACTCCCGCTCCTGACCACTCGGCTACGGAGGCTATCGCCACTGACTATGGGGGGGGGGCACTTGTTTAGCAAAAAGCTGTGAATCCTTTGCTAAGGGTGGTTTTATTAAACATAAGATAATATATTTTTAATTTGTGGTTTCAACACCACAGGATTTTACAGATGTTATATGTTACAGGATATTACAAAAGGTGTTCAAAATGCTGTCCATGCATCCGTACACAACTTTGTAGTCTTCTCTGCATTAAGTTTCGAATCCTCTCAGGCATTCCTGGGTCATTTCTGATTTGCTGAAAGGCTCCTTCAACTGGAAGCTGCAATTCGACAACTGTGTTAAAGTCAGAAGTGTACACCAAGCTTTTTACATGACCCCAGATACAAAAATCCATAGGATTTAAGTCTGGTGATCTGGGAGGCCACATTACAGGCCCACCTCTACCTATCCACCGTTGACCGAGTCACAGCTGGAGCAAAATGTGCGAATGCACCATCATGTATAAACCACATGTTCTCGCGTTGCTGAACTGGAACATTATCACTATCTAGGAGATCTGGAAGAACATTCTGCAGGAACTGAAGGTACAGCTCTCCTGTTAGCCTGTTTGGCAGAAAGTGTCTGCGCGGGTAGAACGGTGGTATCGTCACCGTCCTCCCGACACCGGGTGGAAAAGGCCCAGGTTCGAATCCCGTTGATGATGCGAGGAACTTTAATGGGCTTTTTTCACTCCATGGCTGAGTTAGTCGGTCCCAGGCGCAGATAGCAAGGTTTTTTCCCCCAGGAACTGGGATTTTTCGTCCAGCAAAACAGACAAATCGATCATAGAACACACGCAATTAACAGACATAAGACACATAGCAGGGCAGATGAGTTTAATTATTCAGTGGTGGCCTAAAAATAATAGTTTAAAAAAAATTATAGTTTTAATAATAGTCCCATCAACTGGAAATGCTTCCTGCACAACTGGGCTAGTGACCACCCAGGAGGGAAAAACACCAACGCATGAAGTGGAGCATAGAAATGAATACGTACATCATGCGAGCATACTACGAAATAACCAAGCGTGAGACCGATATTACAATGTACAGGTCGAGACTACATACCAAGTGGCTGAAGGGATTTCCCTCGTGAGTAGCACAGTTGGTAGAATTACCGTCCTCCCTAGACCGGGTGGAAAAGACCTGACTTCCAGTCCCATTGATGTCGTGGGGAATTTTTATGGGCCTTTTTTCACGTGCCGGAGTTAGTCAGTCTCAGGGGAGGGTATCATGGTTTTTATCTCCCGAAAACTCGTGCTTTTAATCCAGCAAACAGAAAGTAGATCTCAGAACACACGATATTTACAGCCAATATACACGGATAAATATGGCCTAAGTCGCCGATGCTTGTAAAATCCTACAACAAGAGGAGGAAAAGCAAGAAATACAACCCAAAGCAGCTGAAGTGGAAAGAGACGAGGACATGATATCCAGAATACAAGACGAGTGGAAGAAGGCCGTAACAGAATTAGAAGGAATAGACCCCACAAATACCAATGTGATACCGAAGCAGAGACCCATAAGAATACTGTGGAGTCATAGATCACCTCAATCGGCAAATAATACCACATTACCTCGACAAAAATGGTGTAACACTAGAGGACATCCACACAGCGTATACTGTGCTGCCATAGCAGCCACTAGGATCAATGGAAGTGAAAAGAGGGACCAGCAGCAGAAGAACCGAAAAAAGAAGGAACCACCAGCATGGGAAAGAAGACTTCAGCAGAAGATAAAAGAATTATGAGTCAAGATAGGCTGATTGATCCAGTACCAATGGGGTAATAGGTGTAAGAAATTGATTGGAAAAGTGAAGAGCATCCTCAGAACAGCCGAGCCCGTGGATAGAACTAGAACGGAAGGAAACCAAGGACGTACAAGAGATGAGAGAGAGAGAGGGAGATTCGGGAAGAAGAAGTAATCCAGGAAGTGCCACAACTGACGAACCCCAGGAATAGATAACGTCCACAACTACTACAACAAGAAGTTCACTTGTACATATAAGCAGCTAGCAGAGCAGTTCAACCAAATGATAAGGCACCCAGAGACAGTCCCGAAGTTTCTCAGTCAAGGAATCACATATCTGAAGCCTAAAGACCAAGACACAAGAAACCAGACAAAATACAGGCCAATCACTTTTCTCACAACGATGTAAAAAGATCCTAACCTAAGATAGGAGAGCAAAGAGACCACTTGCGGAGCTAGAACATAATGGCCGAACAGCAGCAAGGATGTAAGGAGCAATTAACCACAGATGCCGCAGTTATAGTGAAAGCTTACACGAAGCGCTTCAACCTGTACATGGCCTACACTGATTACCACAAGCCCTTCGACTCCGTGATTCATAGCTGGCTAACAGAGACGCTGAAGCTCTACAAAATCAATCCGACAGTCACAAACTTCCTAGAAGCAACGATGGCGAAATGGAGTACCACCATTAAGGTCGACAATATCACAACTGACCGATGCCCATCAGGTAGTACTAGAGACCCCAACCCACAATCTGTACTGGGACCGCGCCATAATAACGGATAAGACAATCCCGCACAACAGACCAGAAATAACCCTTGTGGACAAGAGGGAAAAGGCTACCTATCTAATTGACATAGCAGTGCTCAACACTGGTAACCTCCAGAAAACCCATGAAGAAAAAATCAGGAAGTACACGAACCTAAGATAGGAGAGCAAAGAGAAGCGGCATATGTAACAAGTAAGGACCATCCCGACCGTCGTGTCAACTACCGGTAACCTCCAGAAAACCCATGAAGAAAAAATCAGGAAGTACACGAACCTAAGATAGGAGAGCAAAGAGAAGCGGCATATGCAACAAGTAAGGACCATCCCGACCGTCGTGTCAACTACCGGTATCAAGGTTCCACGTTGTGACGAATATTGCTAAGGATTGTGTTCAGGATTGAGACTTTCTGGAGTTCCTTGTAGAATACAAGGAACTAGCCATACTGCTGCTAGGCAGTTATGTAGGGTCTTTAGCACCTCCAGAAAGTCTCAATCCTGAGCACCTGTAGGATAGTCAGAGAGTTCCTCGACCAACAGTAATACCAGACATAACAACCACCTTGTGTACTTGGTAGCAATATCCGTCACAAGGTGGAATCCCCAATCAGGGAGAAATAATATAAGGGCAACAATAATATTTAATAAAAGAGCTGAGGGGAAGTCCTCCTCAAAACATTTTAAAAATCGTAAGTTTTAAAATGATACTATCGAAGATGAGTAAAAGAGTAGCTCCTTTCTAAACCTGGATAAAGGCTCACAATTGAAGATTAACATGAAAATAGCCAAAGTATTTAAGATGAAAAACTGTTTTTTTCGGAAAGCTGGTTTTGCTGGGATTGGAAATGAGATAACCATTGATGTCATGAATACAGAAGAGTTATGGGATGAAGCCGTTCACCAACACATCACTGGTGATGCCACTTTGAGAGACTTGTATTGAAGACGACTTATTTGTAAACACAATATTTTAATAAATGCTAAAATCCTAGAACAAAGGTCTTATGGATGTTCAGATATACAGTAGTTACGTTTAGATATACAGTAGTTACGTTTTTTGACATTGCGAAACATATAGGTCGAGAATGGCGTACCAGAAACAAACGAATTTTCTCGTAAATTTGACCGAAAAAAAAAAGACAACAACAAAACAAGGAATTTAGATAAATTCAACACACACATACTGCACAAACTCACAATACTCATTTCTATGCTTATTATACTCACTATATTTCAACACTATTCTCATTTCTTGCCATTTTACAGTTCTCTATCATCACAAATTATCATGGTAGAGTGGAATTAGCGTTTAGGGATCCCCATTCATATGATACACATGTCCACAAATGGTTAATTAAGAAAAAAAAAAAAGGGGAGTTTGAACATATCAATTCGTTTCTATGTTTACGTTTTTCTGTCGATTTTTGATAATAGTGTAACAGAAAAGACTGACAAAGGCAGATATGAGAAATCGCTGGCAAAAAAACAGAGTGAAGATAATTCTTCACATATATAAATGCAAAGAAGAGAAGGACAAACCAGATAGCACCCTTATGTAATGGACGTGGGATAGTATTAGATACCCCAGCTGAAGTTGCAGATGAACTCAACAGTTACTTTGTATCGATATTTACAGAAGAAAAATCCTTTACATCAATGAGAAATTATGGGAGTGAAGTTAAAAAAAATGTAATTAATAATGTTGAAAATTTCACATGTTTATTTAATAAAAAAACTTTCGAACCTAAAGGTCAGTAAGGATCCTCGGGGTTGGTGGCATATACCCTATAATCTTAAAGGAGGCGGCAAGTGGGTGCATTGAACTGTTGAGGCTAATTATAAGAGCATCACTGGACTCGGGAGTGATTCCGTTGGATTGGAAAATGCCAACTGACACAGACATTCTCTCAGATATGCTAGACAAGCTGTAATTGCTACCTGGGAATGTAAAAAACACTGATGGAACTGATATTCGGGTGACATTCAAAGTCAAGTGGTCCCAATTTCCGCGAAGTCCGGACGGTCTGTGACAGCCAAATCCTCTGCTTGCACCTTCACGATGGTGGGACTGTTAGTAACCCTGGGTATAACCTCAATGCACATACACACTGTGGGTGACCACCCAGGTGTGAACCAACGCAAACAGGGGTCGAGGTGTGGCGCCCACACCACATGGAGGACTGCCATCCCTCTGTGTTACCAGGCAATACTAGGTGGTATATGACTCTCATAAACTGGTGAAATACTAGCATTTTGCATATTAGTGGTGGAACCCATGTTTAGTCTCCAGAGCTACGTTCCTGTCAACCCTTCCCCATCTCTTCCATCATGCAGTATGACTGATGACTTTTGAGGTTATGATGAACAACGTGGCGAGATCTAATCTTCCTAACATTTCGAGGGTACAGCTCTAAAACGGTATTCGCAGGTCGGCCGCTAGTTAGTACACCGGACCGAACCTATTGGTAACTCTTTAGGAGGCTTCCGGATCAGCTAGTGTATAATCTTGTTACCTCTACTCTGCAAGACGGTGAGTGGAGGGAGTCCGAGTAGTGTGTATGTGGGGAGCATTGTCGAGGCCAAGTTATGACAAGGATCTGGGTATATCCTTCAATGTGTACGCCATATCCAAAAATTTCATTACTTCAAACAGCATGTCCCCCCCCCACTTTTTCTTACTATTGAATACACCATGAATTGTCAAACTAATAGATTAAGCTTATCTATGAAAAGATCTAAACCTTCCAAACACTTCCTAATTCATTTCACAAATATACGTGGTCTCAATTTTAATCTTAACGATGTCCATTTCCACTTCCAGTCTGCCAAACCCCATGTACTTTTTCTGACAGAATATCAGTTATCGGCTGATTCGACCACTGCTCATATCAGTTGCCAAAATTATTCCCTGTATGGTTCCTTTCGCCTCAAAGGTGGTACTTGTGCATATGTCCGATCCGATATTCCCTGTAAGACACTTGGTAATTTGGAATATCCTCATTTCGATCTTCTCTGGCTTAAAATCTCTCTATCTCATTCTGAAAAATTCATCTGTTGTCTCCACCGTTCTCTCAACTCCACTAATCACTTGAAGCTCTTTGACTTTCTCTCTTTGCAACTAGACTTTCTCCAGTCCAACTTTCCTAACAATGAGGTAATTTTCCGTTCATAACTTGAGCAGGCTTCCGTTTTCTAGTCATGCCGATCCAGCTGGTCGGGATGCTGAGGCTTTTGCAATTACTAATGACCTTGCACAGATTGTTCATTTACTTACAAGAATACCGGACCATCCTAACCATGCAGCCAACACGCTTGATCTTTTTCTCACAAACAACCCTTCTAAGTACATGGTCGAAGTGAGTGGTCCTTTAGGCACCTCAGATCACAACATGGTGATTGTCTCTTGTCCAGTGGAGCCTTTATCTCATGGCTATTCTCAACCTCGTATTGTTTGGCATTACAAGAATGCAAAATGGGATGACCTGCGAGATTTCTTTTCTTCTTTTCCTTGGTCGGATTACTGTTTCAAAACTTCTGATGTCAACGTTTGCTCAGATCGTGTCAGTGAAATTATTCTTGTAGGAATGGAATCCTTTATTCCACACTCCACTTTAAAATCTCGTCCTTTATCTAAACCTTGGTTTTGCAATAAATGTGCTAAGACTGTTCAAGAGAAGAATGTTGCAGTCTGAAGATTTACAAATCTTCAGATTCGTAAATCTTCTGGCTTACGAATCTTCAGATTCGTAAAACATACTGTCTTATGTTTCCCATTAATGGCAAATTCAATGGAAACGTTCGGGGAAACACAAGCAGTTACTCTTGACATCTCAAAGGCTTTCGATCGTGTTTGGCATAAAGGTCTCCTAAACAAGCTTCCATCTTATGGTTTGCCAACTGTTTTTTGCAATTGGTTATCCAGTTTTCTCTCTGATCGCTCACTGAGGATGATGGTAGATGGCTCTCTATCTTCTAACTTTTCCACTAATGCTGGTGTCCCCCAAGGTTCAGTTCTTTCCCCCACTTTTTCCTCTTGTATATTAATGACCTTCTTCCATTGATGGGAAATCCTATCCATAGTTTTGCCGATGATAGCACGTTGCATTCCACTGCTCAATCAACTTCAACTTCTCGAATATCCGCTACCAATTCCTTAAATGCCAATCTCCAGTGGGGCAAAGACAATTTAGTTGATTTCAATCCTTCCAAAACTCAGTCTTGTCTTATATCTCGCAAAAAAGGATTCTTCTGCTCCTATGCTTATCTTTGGTGACACTCCAATTTCTAGGAAAAATGATATATCTCTTTTGGGGATTGTCCTGACTTCTAATCTCTCTTGGCACAAGCACATTACAAATATTGCTTCCTCTGCATCTAAATAACTTGGTTTTGTCTTTCGCTCTCGGCGTTACTTTTCTTCCAAACAGCTGTTCACTCTGTAAAAATCGCAAATCCGCCCTACCATGGAATATTGTTCCCACATCTGGGGCGGTGGGAACCTTCCTTCGTACGCATTTACTGAAAATTACAGTCTATAGAAGTTCAAGTCTAACGTCAATAAATATCTTCTTTCGTCTTCTCAACCTCCAACCCAAGTACGGTACTAAGTACTATAGCTTCTATTACCTTTCGTGTTTGGAGTTTTCATTTAAAAAAAAAAAATAATAATAATAATAAGGGCGGTTCTAAGAGTGAAGTGGGAATCTCAAGGAAAATCCTTAGATATGATAAATGTCTATTCCTCACATTGGGTTGATGTAAGAAGTGGGGTTTCCCAAGCATCAGTATTTAGGATCACTGTTGTTTTTGATTTTCATAAATGACATTGATGAAGGAATAGAGGGCGTGATGTCTAAATTTGCAGATGATGTAAAGATTGATAGAGTATTTAATGATCACCACCAAGCAGAGCGTCTTCAGAGTGACCTAGATAGACTTCAGAGATGGTCAGAAAAATGGGAGCTATGCTTTAATACAGCAAAGTGTAAGGTATTACACCTGGTAAACAGTAACACAAAATAACTTATACACTTGGTGGAGTTGAACTAAAGCAGGTAGTGGAGGAAAGGGACTTGGGTGTTACGATACGGTCAGACATGAAGTTCTCAGAGCATTGCAGACTGGTTACAAGGAAGGTCCATTGTGACCTATCGATGATTTATCGAACTATTGCTAGTAGAGATAAGGACGTCATAATCCCTTTATATAAGTCTATTGTTAGACCACAGTTGGAATACTGTATTCAAGTATGTAGATCGCACCGCAAGAAAGATATTTTACTGCTTGAAAGGGTCCAAAGACGGTAACTCGCCTTGTGAGATCGGCAAAATGGCGTTCATATTAGAAAAGAGTTGGAATATGTGAGTTGCAGAGCTTGGAAAACTAGGCACCTTACAGGAGACTTGATTTAGATGTTGAAGGCTCTGGGAAGCAAGTAAAATGAATGAGGACGAAATTTTTACGGTTATAAATGATTATAGAACTACGTGCCATAATTTCAAGTTACGGGGGGGAGCATATTTAGACTGAATTTCAGGAAGTTTAATTTTAGCCAGCGAGTTATAAATTACTGGAATAACTTACCAACATGGGTGGTAGAGGCTGATAGTTTCGTGAAATTCAAAGGTCAGCTGGATAATTACCTATGGGAGGAAGGATACGCATAGGTTGTCTATTTCCTTTTCTCTTATTAATTATTTATTTATTTTTAATTTTATTTTTCTTCTTCTTATTATTATTTTATTTTTTATTTTATTTTTTAGCTGGTGCAGCATAAACCATAGGCTTCCTTGCACCAGTGGCCATTGCTAACACTAATACTAATAATAATGTACTCAATTTCATCCATTTTACTGAAATTACTTTTATATTGAATTTGATTTGTGGATAAAAAGGAATTTTTCATCAACTTCATTCAAGCTCGTAATAAACGGACACAACTGTACTGGTTTAAGTGGCTTTGTGAACGGGAATAGGGAATGATAACAGTGGAAATGTGTAATATAAGAAACTCTTTCCACTGATGGACACATCGAGGGGTGGATGAATCCACAGGAATCGATCTATCCAGTGTTGGATAGATAGTGACCTCTGTATATGTGAAGGGTGCTGATTTTCTGGAGTGGGCAATATTTTCGTGGCTCCGTCAACTACAAGTCCTTAATGCTAACAGAGAGGTTACAAACGCTGTTTTTCCACACTGTGTGAAAAAAGGCTTGGGTTCTACTCCTCTCGAAAAAAAGAGTTAACTTTTATAAGCTTTTTCCAAAGCGTGACCGAGTTATCCGGAGAGAGTTGTGTGGTTTTTTTTCTCTAGACATGTTTCATTTAACAAAACAGCAAAGAACACACGCAATTTACAAATATAATATCCCGACGCCTCATATTTTTAGCTTACATAACACAAAAAAAAAAAAAAAAAAAAAAAAAAACAATCGAAACTATCAGCTTTCGGGTGTAATTATTATTTTAGACTAGGTTCTTCCTATATTGTTGACGTTTCACCAAAACAGTAATGGACTGTCACCAATGGATTGTTCCAGATCAACAATGTCACTATGCTACTTTTTCTTTGGTTCACTTCGTTCGATAATTTCAATCCAATCAAGAATCATTCGGAAAGGCGCATCGGACAGCGACAACAGCTGTCGATGAATATACCCTTAAAGGACTGGACTAACACCACCAGGGATATTTCTACATGCCTTTTAGAATAATTCTTGATTGGATTGAAACATTAAAGCAACGAAAGGTGGCTTATTTATTGTCTCATACTTTGCATTCTTTTTAAAAAGTACGAGACAATAAATAAGCCACCTTTCGTTGCTTCAATGTTTTATTATTTTCTCCCACAGTTGAAAACCAGACCCTCCATTTAGACACAGGCTGGTTGGCATAAGAGAGTTGGAATTCTTTTCAGGAAGCACATCGAAAATTGGCACGACTCAACAGAAAAATATTAATATTTGGTGCAAGATTTCCCATATAACAGGTTTTAATCAAGGTGAAGCGCACCACTGGTGGCAGTTGCACATCTAGTGGCAATTTCGGCTTTAAATCTGCGGCCAATACCTGAGACACAGCCAAACCAAGAGAATTACAAGCAATTGGGTGGTGGTCACTCAGCTTAAAAAACCCCATTCGTGGTTAGTTTTTAACATGGTAAGAAATATCAAAAGCAAATGGCAAAAAGAAAAAATATTATCTTTCACTTTCGTCAATGGCTTGATGAATTTAAAAAAGCCGGCTAGTCTGCTTGTGATTTCATCAGGTTGTAATCTGGTATCCATGGAGTGTTGCTATGTTTATTTCAATAAACCGAATTCCGCCCGCGCTCACACACACAAACACTACACCGAACACTGGTAGTGGACGCATCATGACTGCACAAAAATTTGAACACTTCGGAGAAATGTGCAAGGATAATTCTACTTGATAGCAAGGAGGAACTCTATATTAACTGCCTTCTCAAACACAGTAGAGAATGCAGTTAACATAGAATTCCGCGGAACTAGTGTTCCGTGAGATGTGAACAAGTGTTCAGCCAAAAATCGTAATTAATAATTAAAAATAAATAAATAATAAAATGAATAAATTTTTTGCATATTTGGCGGACATCACTTTTGTATCATTATAATTATTAAAATTATTTTTTTTTCGGTTATTAATATTGACTAATAATCAAATAGACCGCGGAACACTTTATTTTGGCAGGCTTTTGCACAGAGAAGTATGCGCTGACATCTACTAAAAAGTAGCAATGTAGTGATCAAATATGCCATTTGTATGTGATTTGGCCTGGAGTACACGGGTTGAAGGAGAGGGAAACGAACCGATATCATAACTAAACTCACTTCCTGGTATAAATTGTTTTTGAAAATTATTAGTATTTCGAAATATTATTATTAAAATATGTGACCATGGATTTGTGGTTGAAAAAAGGAACTTTAAAACGAGAAGCAAGTACTTCTAGTATTGCAACTGTGGTCGATGAAAAGGAACACAATATTGTCACACTTCAAAGTGAGGATGAACAATCGCAGCCTTTTGTTCTCCAAAAATCCGAAGTGAAAAAAACAGGAACCAATTCATAAAAGACCAAAACGAAAGTATGATGACAGTTATTTGAATTTCAGCTTTACATGTGTTGGAAATAAAGATGCTCCTGGTACACAGTGCATCGTATGTAATAAAATATTACAAACAGTTCTTGGGCCCTCCACTAAACTTGTTTTGTAAGTGTTCCATCAACATATTTTGAGATGAAAAGTGTTCCCTGACTAAAAAAGTTTGGGTAATGCTGCTCTAACATATTGTTAAGTTGGCGTACCTGTTTTTGAAGTGTAATTAATGATAGCCAACAATACAAAGACAAAAAATGCGTTGTAGAATCAACTCAAAATTATTCGGAATTATTTCTATTTCTCAAACACTAACATAAACTCGATATCTTTTTTTCAAAAGCATTACTGATCTGAACATTCTCCTAAAAAACAGATATAAACAAAAAAAATTGCTATAGACGTTATCTTCAGAAAAAAAAAATAATAATAATACACTCATGATTCATGGATTCCACACTAAGAAATAAAAATTGGGCATTCGCACAGATACATGAATCTGTTTATAGTAAGAACTAACCAAATTCTGGACACTTTATGAGATACTCATTCTCTGCATAAAATATTCGTCAGATACTTAAATTGTGTAGAGGCCAATCCAAAACAAGTCATGGATACAAGTTACAAAGCAAATTTTTTGAACTTTTATTCAAAAAAACCAAATAGAAACAGCATAATTCCTCACTGCTTGCAAAGCGCAGGCACATGCACGTCTTCGTTGTTGCTGTACACTCCTTACTTTTGCTGACTTTCCTGTATATTGTTTTAAAAACGCAAATAGCGCAGAAACATTCCTGACATTGCAGTTCCTGTTATATTGTAATATGTTTTTCATGCCATGATTCTTTTGTCACGTGATGCACTTAGTAACCATACAGAACACCAGCACAAATGTGATATATGACTGGTTCCGCATGACCTTTATTTACCGTACGACCTCTGATCAACACCTCAGCCTCCATCACTAATACATTAATTTACAGGATAGCTTTCATATCAACCTCGTGTTATTCATAAGTAACGTCACACCTACATCCTTGTATAAATACCAAAACATCAAAACACGATACCTGAAGCGTTTCGAGGAAACTTGATTTCGTGTGGACTAAACACAATAGCCTTTCATATTCATTTAGGGTACAATAAGTGAAACGTTACTAGTAATAGCTTTTGTACTGAAGCTTCTTTATATTTTTTTTTTCTCTTACAGTAACGTTGTCATTATTCAGCTGAATAACACTTCCCTCAATTTCAGCTGACTGGTCGGACTAGATCTAATGGCAAGGTTACGGTAGGGGTGAATTACTCCGTCACGTGCAACTAGCTCTTCCCCAAAGGCTACGAAGAGAAGAACCTAAGACGACGATACAACGGAGTGTGTCGTTTTCATCAAGTGCCTTCCTTAGTTGTCCTTGTTGCGGACTAAATGAATCGGCGGCAGTCAAAAGTTGTGGAAGGCCCAGATCGCGGCTGGAGCTGGGTCGTTGTCTTCTCTTGTTCCTACTTACATTTCGCATTCTTCGGCCTTTTTCGATCGAGCGGCATCATGTACGTAGCATTCCTCCAAACATATTCAGTCACAAGGGAAGAAGCTGCCTGGCCATTCAGTATTTTATCGGCTGTTCTGCAAATGGCAGGTGAGTAGTATTATTTCATTTTTAGTTGACCATGTTCCTGTCTTTCTTTTTAATGTTTTGATAACGATAATACAATACCAATTAAAAAAATTAAAGGAGGTAAAAACCGAAACACTGCAAGTGATGCCTAAAAATCTCGATAAATATCTCCCATATCATTTTTAATAAACACAGCATCGATGCTGAATAATCTTCGAATAGAAGCTATTGGTAGACTACAATTTCACTCATGTTTAAAATTTTTTAACCGAAACAAAATTTAAGGGGAAAAAATTACTGTATCTAATTTATTTATAATAGAAAAAAGGCTAACAAATGTGTGGGTGATGAAATCAAACAGAAAATGCATATAGCTGATAATGAAAATGCACCCTCTACCCAAGATGTTAATTATAATCTCAATTGAAAAGGCCTTTAGAAATTACTGCAGCCATCGACGGAACTCGAACCCACACGTCTCCACAGAAGTGACAAGTGGGGAACTACCACACTGTCAAGGATGAACAGATCTGAGAGCCACAACCGGGACAAAGTGAGTTTTACAGCTTGAAATCATGAACAAAAAAGGGGAAGGGCAGGGAGAGCTTAATGAATGAGAAATATTTATAAACGAGAAATTTTATTTATATTTATTTGTTTATCAGTTTAGTACAGGATTTTCACCTCAGGGCAGCAATTCTGCTAGAAAGGTATTTATTCTCTAACATTTTAGTTAAGCAATTTTATATAATTTACATATAACAAAAATGTCCAAAATAACATATTATCAATACATATATAGGTTGCTAGACAAATGTCTCTTCAAATATTGACAATTCAATATTTAGATAATCTGGTGACACTGAGAGAAAGTTTATTCAATCTAACAAGTTCTTAAATCATAAATGGCAGAATCGCTGGAAATGATCAACGGGAAGTCTACAGTTGGATAAATTGATAAATTTACTGCAGCTTTGACATCCTGTATTTCCTATATGAACTCCAGGGGATCAATTTTAACAGAATTACAATATTCCACTTTCCACCTCTCTCTCTCGCGCGCTAGGATCATAAGACAACAATATTGTGAACATAGAGCCCTGATTTCGATATCGGGGAAGGATTGCTCAAATATGGTTCACGTAAAATAATTACATTATTAATGTAATTATTAATAATTATATTAATATATCTGAGGAATAATTAAGCAGTATTGCAATAAAGTGTACTAGAAGCTTTTACTCAATCATAGTTTACTGATCTCTTTTCAGCTCAAATCATATTTTGATCAATACAGTCTCTAAATTTATGTAGCATAATAGTATTAACGTTTTAAATCCAGACTGTTTCGTCCATTTGTCCGTATGAACGATTATATGACGAGGAAGCTTTCTAAACAAATACTTTAATGAATATAGCCGGTTAAAACTATATATGCCAGGAAAATAAATTTTTTGAGAAAATATAAATAGTTCTTAGTGTGTGAGTGATAGTAGATTATAAACTACAAAATCTTTTAAATTAAGTATAGATTTTTCTCAAATATAAATTGTGAACTGGATACCGGCATGGCAGAGATTAGGTAGGGCTAATCACAAAAAGCCTGAATTACGATTAATGAATTCCCGAAAATATTTTTTCAGCATTTCCATTATATGGCGGAATTGCAAACCAAAAGTGAGATAACTGTTCAATACTCAGCTCTTGAAATGTAAACTTCGGAAAAAATAACAATGACCACCAATCTTAACAAGATCTCTTAGGCCATCGTCATTATCTCTTTCAATTTTTCTAAAATGAAATTTTTAAGCATAGAAAACTAACTAAATAATACGTTTACGTCAATTTGAAATTCCATATCGATATTTTAAATTATCTTTATTCCTGTTAAGTACAGTACAAGTACTAGGAACAATAATACTCATCACGGTCAAGAGTTTTTACACATGTATTTGGTACTTCCTACCAAAGGAGGATGACAATTAAAAGTATCCAGTTGAATTTGAATTAATTGAAGCACTGAGCCCATTTTTCCGAGGTATTTATAAATTTTTATACAAATCAAATATTTCATCTTTAACTGATCTCATTTTTTCACCCTGAATTGCTGATTAGTTAAAATTTTGCAAGCACTAAGGGAGGGAGGAGGGGGAAATTTAAATGTAATTTAAGCACTTTGGTCGTCTGATGCATGTAACTCATGGCATCTATTATGCAATTTTCAGAACACTCAATATTAAATAAATGCTTATTGAATATGCTAAGCACACTATGCATAATATAGAAGTCATCATCAGCCATTTTCAATCCACTGCAGGATGAAGGCCTCTCCAGCAACTTTCCGGTTCCTTCTGTTTTGTGCAATGGCCATCCATTTGCTACCCACAACTCATGAATTTCATCTGTCTATCCCCGTCGCTGTCTTCCAGGTTTTCTTCTAGCTCCTCTGGGTACCATTCTGTTATTTTCTTAGTCCATCTGTCATCTTGTCTTCGAGTTATGTGTCCTGCCCAAGGCCATTTTAGTTCTTTAGTTTTGATAAGAATGACTTTTACTTGAGTTTGCTGCCTAATCCATGTGTTTCTCTTCTTATCTAACAGTCTGATTCCCAATATAATTCGTTCCATTCTTCGCTTCGCTGGGTAGTTTTCAGCTTCTCTTCCATTCTTTTGGTGAGTGCCCCAGTTTCACTTCTATAAGTCATAGTGGAGTCATAAGCCATAAAATAATGAAACATTGGTTCATTATTTTACGTTTCAGACAAACTGGGATATTGCTCCTCAGTATGTGACTATATTTCCTGAATGCTATCCATCCAAAATTTATTCTTCTCTTGACTTCCAGCCATTTATCATTATTACAGCTAATGACTTGTCCCAGATAAGTATATGACTCCAACTTTTCAATTACTGCTCCTTCAATCATTATATCCCTATCTGTGGCATACTTGTTCATCATTACTTTTGTTTTAGCCATATTCATCTTTAGTCCAAATTCCTTACTAACTCTGCATAACTGATTAAGATTTTCCTCTAATTCTTTGGGATCATCTGCAAATCGTAAATGGTATAGGCATTCTCCATTCAAATTGACTCCTTTCTGTGACCAGTCTAATCTTCTGAAAGCTTCCTCAAGGGCAGTAGTAAACAAATTCGGAGATATTGTGTCCCCTTGTCGAACTCCTTTCTCAATTTTAAATTTGCTACGGTCTTTGTCTAGTCTAATAAAGGAAGTAGCATTCTCATATATTTTCTTCAAAATCATAATATATGGGGTATCTATGCCTTGTCTTTCCAGTACCCGAAGCATTTCCTTATGCTGTATGGAGTCAAATGCCTTTCCATAATCCACAAATGCCAGGAATAATGGTGTTTTATATTAATTTGTTTTCTCTATTAGCTGTGATATTACGTGTAGATGTGGGATAACAAGCTTGTAGATGTGGGATAACAAGCTAATTGGTCTATAATTGACAATTTCTGATTTATCTCCTTTCTTATGCAGCAAAACCATGATTGGATTATTCCAATGCTTAGGCGTCACACTTTTCTAATGCACTTTATGAAGAGTCTTGCCATGTTTTGTGTCATGTCTCTTCCTCCCAATTTTAACAACTCTACAGTAACTTGATCTTCCCCTGGGACTTTCTGATTCTTCAACGCATGTTTTACCTCATCGGGAAGGATATCGGGTATGTCGTATGTGTTACTAATTTGCGATCCATCTTCCCCAGTTCTGGCATCATCCCCTCGCTCCTTGTATAATTCTCTTTAGTAGTCTTCTCCTATTTGAATTATGCCTTCTCTGCTATTTAAAAGTACACCATCGCTATTCTTCAGTTTCAGTATCATTTGTCTTTCTGTATTACTGCTCGTGTTTGCTGATTTAAGTCCTTTGTTTTCCCTTTATGCTTGTTCTACTTTCCTTGTGTTAAATCTTCTTATGTCCTCTCTGAGTCTCTTTCTAATAGCTTTGCATAACTCAATATACTCAATTTTCTCCTTGTCAGTGTTTATCTTCCTCTTCATTTGTCATCTTCGGTTCATCATGACAAGTGTTTCTTGACTAATTTTTCTTCTTTGGATTTCTTTTTTCCTATAGGTTTCTTGGGCTTTATCACTCTCAGAAAGTTGTAATATTCCTCGCCTGAGCGATATCTTGGTCCTGAGCAATCCGCAGAAGCTCAAACGTGTTCTTAAGTTCCACTACAGACTGGTTTTTCTCCTCTTCTTTTATCTCAAAGACCTTCGTATTATTTACTCAAGTCAGTTTTTCCTTTCTTTTCGACATACATATTAAGTGTGCATCTTACCATTCTGTGATTACTTCCGACATTTACCTTGTTCAGGACGGTAACATCATTCACGATATATCTTCAGTCAGTGAGGATGAAGTCTATTTCATTAGTTGTTAATCCATTTGGGCATAGTTGTTAATCCATTCTTCCATGTCCACTTTCTATTCACTGTTTTCTTGAAAAAAAAGTGTTCATTACTAACAATCCTCGCGATTCTGCAAATTCCACAAGTCTTTCACCTCTTTCATTTCTTTCGCCAATTCAAAATTTCCTATAGTTTCTGCGCTGTTTTGTCTCTTTCTAACCTTAGGATTGAAGTC
Source organism: Mastigoproctus giganteus (assembly GCF_048544385.1). NCBI lineage: Eukaryota > Metazoa > Arthropoda > Arachnida > Uropygi > Thelyphonidae > Mastigoproctus > Mastigoproctus giganteus. The sequence goes on along the minus strand of NC_143579.1, from coordinate 179,897,096 downwards.
CCCCATAATGATAGTGTAGTGGGTTTTCTGCTCATCTAGAAGACTCTCAATTTTGGTGTACATTTCTTCAACTTCTTCATCATCATGGCTCGATGTTGGTGCATAAATCATTATAACCTTTTGTATCTCTTAGAAATCCTGAGTAGTAGTCTTGATACTCTTGGTGATGTACTTTTGAATTCCAAAATGTAGCTTTTATATCTTTATAGACCAGAAAGGCAACTCCACCTTCGCTCCTTTCACTGTTTCCATTGGTGTACAGCAGACTTCCACTTGATAAACTTATAAGTGATACTTCTAATATAGAAGTACTCTTCGTTTAATGGTCATTCCAAGAATTTTACAATAAATTTCGGCAGCGCTTTTCTTCTGCAAAGCAAAAAAAAAAAAAAAAAATGCCTTCAACACTTCGCAAAAAAAAAAAAAAAAAAAATGCCTTCAACACTTCGCAAAAAAAAAAAAATAATAATAAATAATAATAATAATACTTGGTCGATCTCTTGGTATAAATTTGACCAGCGAGTTTTTGAATGTGCCAATAACTTACTTATACATCTAAACAACAAAATTCTCAAAATTACAAAGTTCAACAAACTAGTAATGAAAACAATATCGCATCCTGCATGAAGATCAATAATGACTACAAGGCAGATTGTTTGTACAATCTGCAATTTTGCCTTTTAGCCTGAGGGATGCACTGTAAAATGGCACAGCGGGCGAAGTTAAAATATACACCTTTAAGACCGCTTACAGAAAAGGAAGGGAACTACATGCTGGCTGTCATCCTTATTTTCTTAGAATCAGCTCTTGATGAATTCATGCTCATAGGCAATTTTTTTCAGCACTGGAAATGCCAATGATAGGATGTATCAGAGTAGTCAAGTCATAAAGTACAAAACTAAATTTATCTAAATGGAAATTCCAAGAGTAAACAAATAAATTTATTTGAGCTTTAGACTAAGTCAACTGCTTCTGATGTAGTTCGTCTCACCGAACATGCTGCCATTCAGAGGCACAAGAATTTCATTTTGGTGAATATTCTGGGTTTTCAGGAGAAATAAGCAGGGGTGAGGGAGTGACGATTCTTATCAAAATTTGCCCCAAAGTAGCAAGAATATTATGAGTAAGATCAAGGAATATTCCGAGTTAGATCAGATGTTGAGTCACTGTGGCGTGAACTTACTTGCAAAAAATGGACGTTGAGATTTGGCGTATGTGACTAGCCCAATGACTAAGAATAATAACAAAAAAACTCTTCAGGCGGATTGAAGGGACTAGAAAGCCCAACTGTCTCATTATAGGCAACTTCAACCTCCCTCCAATAGACTGGAATATATGGGCCGGAAATGCACTACACGGTAACAGTTTTTTTTTTTTTTTTGAACAAACTGGATGACTGCCACACATTCCAGCATAATGGATTGAGTAGTACAAGGGACTCTAACATTCTAGATCTGGTTGTTAACAAGGAGGTAAACAGCATCAACAACTGGACAGGGGGAGAATCAATAGCAGGTAGTGACCAAAGGACCATAACATACACTGGTGTTCAAAGAAAGTGCGTCACCTAGGAATTTCACATTTCTAACCCTTTTTTGCGGTGGTATGTTACATTAATGACTAGCATCACAAATAGAAATATAAACAAAAGATATTTAGTAATAGTGAAGGCAAAGCTAAGTAATATTTGACAGGTGCTTTCAAAATATTCCAAATGAGCATTTACAACTTTTATACAACAGTTTTGGTAAACACGACAATTATGGCTGAAATGTTATCAGAAGCCCTCAATTTGCTTCAGTTTATCATTTGAAATGGAAAACAAAATGAAAAGTTCAACAGGTGCAAACTAATATCTAGTTGAACCGCCGCTGGCCCTGATGACAGCAGCACACCGTCGAGGCTTTGAAAAGATCAATTTCTGAAGATAATCAACTGATAGTTCGTGGTTCCAAACACGAATTATGGCTTCCTGAAGTTCACGAAGGGCTTTGGTTGCTTTCTGGCAAATGCAGATTCCATATGATACCAACAGTTCTCTATAGGATTCAGTTCTGGGCTCGTTCCTGGCCAGCTAAGAGTTGCAATGGACCGTTCTTCCAACCATTTTTTCACCTGTAACAAATGTAAACACATTACTGTCGAAGCTCTAATGCAAAAATAAATAAATAAATTTTCTGTTTATACTCCGGGACGACCAAACGAGGTCACAAGATAGACAGAACACAAGAAACAGCATCGTATTTAGCAGTCACGGGCTTGAACCCCGGTAACTCAAGGCACGTGTATTTATGTACCCGCGCGATTGACACTCGGCTACGGCGGTCCAATGAAGCTAAACTACACAAGTGGCTACTTACACTTTTCGCCTGATGACAAGCAGCAGAGTCGTCCGGAAAGATGCAGTTACTTGGCAGGTTGAAATGGTCTCTAATGGTTGGCAGCAATTTGCCTTCCAATATAGCCAGGCATTTACGGAACCTTTTATAAACTGCAGGTGACCTACTCCGCGATACGAAACGCACCCCCATAACATTTGGCTGGTAAAGAATTTCACTGTAGACACCATACAGTCTGGATGGTATTCTTCACCACACCACGTCCACGGCGAATCGTTTGTCTCCCATCAGAGCCACGCAAGTTGAATTTCTTCTCGTCCGAGAAAATAACTGACTTCCACTGCTCGGTGGTCCATTTTCCATGCTCCTTAAACCAAATTAATGGGGCCAATTTCATTTTTCGTGAGAGGAGGGACTTCTTAGGACAATGGGCTACAAGTCCATTTTTGAAGAGACGTCTTCTGACTGTTACTGCACTTGCTACCACTCCTGAATGTTCTTCCCATTCTCTTTTAGGATTAGACGAAGAAGCTTTTACGGTTTTTAAGACATAAGCGCTTCAAAACGCGGTCTTGTTTTGGTGTAGAGACTCGTTTGCGTCCGGTTCTTTTTTTCCTATCAGCAGAACCAGTATTCTTGAGTTTCGAAAGAAATCTACTCACTATCGACTGATTACGACACTGTATAAGCAATATGACGAGAAGAAGATCCTTCCTCACATAAAGCAACAATAGCACTCTTTCTTCGCGGCGTTAAACTGCTTTGTTGTTGTTATTTGGTTTTTAGGAGCATTAGCAACTAAGGCCATATTGCTCCGAAAATATGCGATGGTCATTCCTTGACCTTTCCGCATCCTCCGTATTTGGTGGTGACGGGCTCGAACCCCGGTCTAATCAAGAAGCGTGTGCTACGCACTGCTGCTCCTTCCCACCTGGCTACGGAGGCGCCATACGTCAAACTGCACGTAACTCGCCATCCTGACACAAGCAAGGAATGACCGCAACTCTTGCAGAGCGTGCTTATATAGCTGAATGTAACAGCTGAATGTAACAGCTGATGCAATATTACGTCATCACCTACGCGTGTCAATCTTATCTGATGCAATCTGTAAGAAATATTGCCATATACTTACGTTATTCGGACGACAATTACAATTTTAAGGGGTGATGCACTTTCTTTGAACACTAGTGTAGAAACATACGTTTCTGCAGCAAAGAAACATACGTTGTCAACTGAAAAACAAGAGAATCAATATCAAGAGAGGGAACTATAATGGAATGAGATATTTTTTGGACTAAATTAACTAACGTGACTACTATATGGTGTCAGATACAAATACACTACAGATATTGTTCCGGGGATTTATCTTCTAGGCGACAAATGTATTTATACCAGTGGTCAAATTCCATAAGCGTAAGATGCCAAAATGGTTGAGAGGTGAGGTTAAGAGTTTGACTGGGAAAAAGAAACAAGTATGGGACAGTTACAGACGATCACATGATTACGATTTGCATGAGCATTATAAGCGAATATGCAACAAAATCATGTCACTGGTTGGGTAACACGACAAAAGCTTATTATGAAAAAGCGTTAGCAAATAGAGCAAAGAAGGGGGATAAGGAGTTCTCATACACGAATACGAGAGTAAATTCAATAGCTCCTTGAATTGGTTGCAATGGAAGATCCATAGAAAGCCTAACAGAAATGGCAGATGAATTGAACGCACTTTATCGATATTTACAGTCGAAAGCAAGCGCGAAACGCTAAGGAATCAAACTGCTGTAAAATAATTGATATAATAATCTTAGACAAACAATTGTTAGGATAAATACTGAGGTTAAAGGAGGGCAGGGTTACATGGGAAGATAGTATATATTCAGTTGTAATTAAAAAGGCTGCATATGAGCGTATCAAACAGCTGGGAATGTTAATGAGAGCGTCAGCGGACTCCGAATGGATTCCCTCTGACTGGACAAGTGCTAATGCTTTCCCAACACATAAATGTGATAAAGAGGAAGTAGGTAACTAAACGCCAGTGAGTTTGACTTCTGGGGTAAGGAAGATCATGGAAACTATGGTTGTAGTACAGAGCTAATGTTCCGGGGGGGGGATTTTTTTTGGGTGTCGTCCGCGTTTCCATTTACTTGGCTCAGATTTTCCTGAGGCTCCTTTTCACTGTGCGATCGTAACTCTCTTTCATGCTTGAGAGCGACCCCTCTCTTGTTTCTCGTCTTAGAGACCGGCGTGGGTCTGATTTCTTCAGTGTCACACGCATGTCAACGGCTGGGATAATTTCAGGTGTGGAGTACTGCGTTTCCTCATCAATGTTTACTTCAGCAGTGGCCATAATTTCCGGGGTTCGGATAATCGGAGTGTCCGGATTAGCGGGGTTGAGTAAGTAGATTCTGGTAGAGGTAGAAGATTTTTGGTACATCACACAAGTCCGTGCAATTTTTGGTTGCCGCACAATGTCCTGGTAAAGGTTTGGGCTGTCCCCCACAATATGGTGACGGGGAAACACCCAATTGGAGAAATTGACAAAGAAAGATGCGGTTACTTTCTTCTGCTGTTTTCACAGCCACGGAAGACGACAGTGAAGTCAGTTTCTCTATAGGACTTGCAGAAACAAATATATAATCTGTTCGTGGAAAGTCTTTGGCAGGGGAGAAGAACACAAAAGTCATTGTTCTCTGCGGTAATTGATCGTGAGTCGATGGAAATTTTGGGACCTGGTCTAGGGCCAAAAGCACACTCGTTTGGGCACCTCCCAAGTCAAGGGCCAGATCTCAGCGTGTCAGCCACGTTATATTGGCTGGCTCTCTGTTTCTCTGCTGTCAGCAACATGGTGACAAGTGCGGTCTGACAACAATGAAAACAGATAATTAACACTGAGATCTAACTAGTAACCCAGTAGAAAATCAAAAGAATTTTACCAAGGATTTCCACTGTTGAAGATCTTCATGGTGAAACAATTTTAAACTTAGACTAAAGATTAGACATCTATTTAATTACAAAATATCTGCATGGGGGAGGAGAACATGGAGGGCGTCGCATAGAGAATAATTCGTTTTTAGAGCACTGCCCCCAGATGTGGGAACAATATTCGATGGTGGGGCGGATTTGCGATTTGTATGCAGTAAATAGCTGTTTGGAAGAAAAGTAACGCCGAGAGCGAAAGAAAAAACCAAGTTTTTTAGATGCAGAGGAAGGAATATATATGGATAGGATTTCCGGTCAATGGAAGAAGGTCATTAAAATACAAGAGGAAAAGAGTGGGGGAAAGAACTGAACTTTGTGGGACACCGGCTTTAGTGGAGAAGTTATAGACAGAGAGCCATCTACCATCATCCTCAGTGAGCGGTACTGGATAACCAATTACAAAAAACCGTTGGCAAACAATAAGATGGAAGTTTGTTTGGAAGACCTTTATGCCAAACACGATCGAAAGCCTTTGAGATGTCAAGAGCAACTGCTTGTTTCACTGAACTTTTGCAATGAATTTGTCCAAAAATGGGTAACATAAGCCAGAATACCAACAGTGGATCGACACTGACGGAATCCATACTGGCGATAGTTGATCACACGGAAGGCTTCTAGATAGTTTAAGAGATGGCGGTTAATTGATTTCTCCATTACTTTTGAAAGAGTAGAAATAATTGCAATGGGACGATAATTGGATAGGAGGGATTTGTCACCCTTTTTAGGAACTGGCTGGATATGAGCAAATTTACAAGGAGAAGGAAAAACACCTTTGGAATAAGAAGGAGAAAAAAAGCAGCAAAGAACAGGAGTAAGTTCAGGAGCACAGGTTTTGAAAATAAGTGGAGAAATACCATCACGACCTGGAGCTTTCTTGGCATCAAAATTCGTCAAAATCCTTCTGACATAAGACCACAGAAGGCATTGAATGGAGCGTATTCCGAATGATGGGAGGTGTTTTACCAAGATCATTAATAGATGAGCTGGAAGGAAAATGGGCTAGCAGGTCAGCTTTATTCTTGGCTGAAGTGACAACAGAACCATCTGATTTTGACAGAGGTGGGAGCAGAGAAGGGCAAAAGTTGCGGCCAATAGCTTTGGCAAGAGACCAGAATGCTCTGCTACCATTAGGGCAAGAAGCAAGTTTTCTACTCTTAACCTGTTCAAAATCTAGTTTAGTCAGATGAATGACTGCTTTACAATTTTTGCGAGCTTTGTTTTAGGCAGAAAATGAAACTGAAGAATTACGACTGCAACATTCTTCTCTTGAACAGCCTTAGCACATTTATTGGAAAACCAAGGTTTAGATAAAGGACGAGATTTTAAAGTGGAGTGTGGAATAAAGGATTCCATTCCTACAAGAATAATTTCACTGAGAAGATATGAGCAAACGTTGACACCAGAAGTTTTGAAACAGTAATCCGACCAAGGAAAATAAATCTCGCAGGTCATCACCCATTTTGCATTCTTGTAATGCCACACAACACGAGGTTGGGAATCGCTATGAGATAAAGGCTCCATTGGAGAAGAGACAATCACCAAGTTTTAATCTGAGGTGCCTAAAGGACCACTCACGTCTCAGAAGTGTTGTTTGTGAGAAAACGATCAAGCGTGTTGTCTGTATGGTTAGGATTGTCCAGTATTCTGGTACATAAATGAACAATCTGTGCGAGGTCATTAGTAATAGGAAAAGCCTCAGCATCTCGACCAGCTGGGTCTGTGTGACTAGAAAATGGAAGCCAGCTGGAGTTGTGAAAATTAAAATCGCCAAGGAAAATTACTTCACAGTTAGGAAAGTTGGACTGGAGAAAGTCAAGTTGCAAAGAGCGGAAGCCAAATAGTTCCAAGTGATTAGTGGAGTTGGGAGAACGGTAGAGACAACAGATAAATTTTACAGAATCAGGTAGAGAGATTTTAAGCCAGAAAAGATCGAAAAGAGGAGATTCCAAATTACCAAGTCTCTGACAGGGGATAATGGAACGGAGATACTGTATTTACAAGTACCACCTTTGAGGCGAAAGGAATCATACAGCTAATAATTTGGGCAACTGAGATGAGCAGTGGTTGAATCAACCAATAACTGAGATTTTGTCAGAAAAAGTACATGGAGTTTGGTTTTGTAAGTGGAAATGGACATCACTGAGATTAGAACTGAGACCACGTATATTTGTGAATTGAACTAGGAAGTGTTTAGAAGGTTTAGAATACACCAATTCATGGTGTATTCAATAGTAAGAAAACGTGGGGGGGGCACATGCTGTATGAAGTATAATGAAATTTTTGGATATGGCGTACATATGGTAAGAATATACCCAGATCCTTGACATAACTTGGCCTCAACAATGCCCCTCGCATACACACTATTCGGAACTCCCTCTAGTCACTATCTGGCAGAGTACAGTTAGCAAGATTATACACTAGCTGATCCCGAAGCCGCCTAGAGAGTTACCAATAGGTCCGGTGTACTAATTAGCGGCCGGCCTGCGAACACCGTTTTAGAGCTGTACCCTCGAAATGTAAGGAAGTTTGTATTTCGCCATGGTGTTCATCATAACCTCAAAAGACATCAATCATACTGCATGATGGAAGAGATAGGGAAGGGTGACCAGAATACCGAATGCTTTCGCCATTCGTACAAATATCGTTTACTTCATATCATATATAAGTGTAATACTCGCTACGTATAAAAAATCATAAACAATCATAAATTATAAAAAATCAGAACTAGTCAGGGATGGATTTAGGACCTAAAAAGAATTGAAAAAAAAAAAGGTCATGTAGACACAGGTGAGATTTCGCCTTGTTTCTGATTTTGTGTGTGTGTGGAACACAGTCATTTTTGTATTCCAAGAATTATTTCCACCAACTGAGTTAGCATAGCTGGCTCTATTTAACTGTTTACAAACATATTTTATAGAGGGCCTTGCTGTAGTTATGCAAACAAACTCCTTTTGAGTGATTTCAGATGCAGCGCCCTTTTCAAAAGGGTGCTGCATTTGGAGCTTTTTATTAACATTTTGATACTCTGCATTTGCTGTGATAATGGAGGCTTATTGAAATCGTGAGATAGCAGATATGCATCTCATGTATGGACTTGCTAATGCAATGCAGCCGAGGCAAGACGTCTATATGCAAAAACTTCCCTAATCGTCATGTGCCAAATAAGACCTTTCAGAAAATACATGAACGCCTTATGGAAACAGGTTCATTCAGAAAACGAGTTTCGGATGGTGGTAGACACATACGCATCAGAACTGTTGATTTGGAAGTACAGATCCTCAATCACGTTGAAGAAAATGATGGTGACGGCACCCGATGGACAGCAACAGCAAAGAACGTGAGACACATGACTGTGTGGAGAAGTTTTATGGGACCATCAGCTTTATCCATATCATTTTCAGAAAGTTCAAGGACTTATTGAAGCTAACTTCCTGCCAAGAGAAGCTTTTTGTATTTGGTTTCTGCAGATGTGCTCACGATCAGCATTTCCTATCCGTTTTTTACTAATGATTACTGGATTTAGCAGGGATGATGTGGTCAATTTTCACAACACTCACCTATGGGCTGAAGAAAATCCCTGTTCCATTTTTCAATCAAGACACCAGCAACAATTCAGCATGAATGTATGGGCAAGAAAAATAATTGGCGACAATTTAATCGGGCCTATTGTTCTGCCTGGGAGATTAAACGGAGTATCCTACTGAAATTTTTTAAGAGAATATTTAAAGAGTTCGAAGAAGTTACATTTGATGTCATGTGTCGCATGTGGTTTAGCACGATGCTGCTCCGTCTCATTTTAACTGTGTTACTAGAAACTTGATGGATGAGCGATTCCATTCCCTAATAAATGGATGGATCGTGCAGGACCCATTTTCTAGCCTGCATGTTTCGCTGAACCCACTCGATTTTTACTTGTGGCGCCATCTGAAAGTCATTGTTTATTGCACGCCAATTGATAACACTGAAAAGGTCCGCCAATATGTGGATATCAAGGCTGCAGAAAATCCGACAGACAAACTTTTGAGCGGGCGAGGAGGTCTACGACGAGGCATTTGCAGGTTTCCATTCGGACGCACAGTGGTCATTTTGAGCTTTTACTGGGGGAAAAATGGCTGTAACTCGGAAACAAATCGAAATCAGACCTACGTTTACATTATCTTTTTTTTTTCTTTTTTTTTTTATTGTTTTTAGGTCCTTAATCCATCCTTGAAGTAGGTCCCACATGTTATGATATACCTCGTATATATTATACACGTATTACTAAAGGTACAGGATGAGCTTTATTTCAGTTCGCTGAAAAAAATATTGTACAATTTAATTCTTGAGGTCCATTTCATGCTCATATTACTTTATTAATATTACATTTTTATATGATGCTATTTGTTTAAATTAATTGTTCAAAGTGTTTTCGGCAATTTACTTCTCAATAAATTGTATCTCTTCTTGATTAACTGACAAGTAGCCTACCCTGAATTTTTAAAATTTCAGTTTAATGTTTAAGCATAACATTTTAACAGTACATCTACTGTATATACATTACCCTCTAAAAAAGTATGCAGGCAGAGGTCGGTTTCGCGGGAGTGAAACCGGCGTCGGTCTGTATACTTTTTGCAGGGTACTACAGTTAATTCCTAAGAATTGTTAACCTGAAAAGTTGCTTATGAACTGCGCATCAAATCATATGTTTTTCCTTTTTTAAACAAGAACACAGTGGAGGATATTTCCCCTCTAGTAACAATCTAGTAACAATCTAAACTTTCTAAAGTATTCCAATCTCCAGAAATGTGCCTCACCGAAAAGAATTTTTAAAGACGAAAATTCAAGCATATAATCAAGAAAGTATAAAGAAACTACGCTTTGTCCAGTGAAAGTAGATTTTCAAAATATAGTTAATTTTAATTTTTCTCTAATACAGGGTGGATATAAAGTCCTTTTTCACCTTTAAAAATAACTCGATAACTATAGGTCATACCGAAAAGTGGATTTTACATTATAATCAGTATATGTAGGATTTATTTCTAAACAACAAAAAAATTTACTTGGAAATTTGGCCAACGGGGAGACTCAAAGTGATTACTTTAGAAAAATAACATATACGTAAATATCTCATCAATCTTTACTGACGATCAAATATCCACATGTGTCCACCATTATTTTCTAATAAGTAATCAAGATGGGGAAATGTGTTCTCTACAGCTCTCTCCAAAATTTGAGGGAATATTCACTGCCTCACGACGAACTACGTCCCTCAAATCTTAAAGCTATTTTATTGATGCACTTCATCAATTTTTTGAATCACTTTTTGTGATTCAAAATTTCTTGTGTGCGTATGTATGTGCGTGTGTAAAAACAGAAGGAACTGGAAAGGCTTTCATCCTGCAGTGGATTGAAAAGGGCTGATGATGTACATATATTGGTTTGTTTGTTATTTGGTTTTTAGGTGCATTAGCAACTAAGGCCATATTGCTCCGGAGATACGCGGTGGTCATTCCCTGACCTTTCCACATCCTCCGTATTTGGTGGTCACGGGCTCGAACCCCGGTCTAATCAAGAAGAGTGTGCTCCTGCCCACCTGGCTACGGAGGCGCCATATATATTGGTATTAAAGGGTCCCCATGTATGTGCTCCTAACAGTAAGTGTACTGTCTGTAGGTGTGTGCATGTTTACAGGCTGAAAAACACGGGAAAATATCCCACAATATTTAATACGGCCCCTAAGAGAGAGAGAGATAGAAAGAAAGAAACTTAAAAAATAGTATACGAGAAGAGAGTAATAAGTATTATAGAGTTGCAATCTAAACGGCTAAGTTTAGAGAAAGCAAAAACTATAGTTTTATTAAATGTTCTATAAAGTTATAACCTTAGTAATTAATTGATAAGGTGTTAACTACATTTACTTTTCATTTCTATTAATCACAGAAAATGAAAAACTATTTAATTTAAGGTGGGAAAACGAACACGTCTGAAATGTAACGGACTGCATACATTAACTAACTTATTTATTAATATTTTCGAAAAATATCAGAACGAAACTTCAACACTACTTCTTCTGGATACAGTTATACGTATGCATTATTGATGAACATACAAAAATATGTAGTGACAACAAACAGGCTCCGTTATGGCTCTCCTGTTTTATGCCACAACAAAATTCCTACTAATCGAATATCTTCATTGATTGTTGTCATGCAGAAAACCATATGTCCTTGACAATGAGTGCATACCTTTTGTCGAAAAGAATAAGTGCAGAATAGAAGTATGTTTTCGTGACGAGCAATTATCCAAAGCGCAGTTTAGAACAGGCTGTTCTGGTTTTCATATACATGAACACGTACTGTTAAATGACGCATTGCTTATATAGTCAAGCTAGCCCACTGCAAATATAAGGGCGCAATAGAGCATAACGAACCAGAGATAAAATTCACAATGTAAAAATAATAATAATAAATAAATAAATATAATATGAATGCGGGTGCGTGTGTGTGAGATTGAAGAAGGGTACAGAACAGTAGTAAGCATTCTGCTTTAAAAAAAAAACAAAAAAGCCTAACATAAAAATGTGATAAATGAAAAATATTTATAGTGAAAAAAGAAAACGGAATTCAACATGCAATATTACATTTTTAAATAAAAAAAAATTAAATATTTAAAAGTACTTTAGTTTGCATATTCAAGTACCACGGTGGCTACCTCATGTAATAAAAGAGATCACATTCCTGGTATCCTATCACAGATACTGTTTATTACACAGTAAGCAATATTTCAGATATTAACTCAATCTATTATTTTCGCGAAATTTATTTGTAGAATTTATTTGCTAAAAAGTTGAATTTAAAAATTCAATAATTAATTTTTCTCTATATTTAAAACTGAACGTTACCAATAAATCGTTGGGATGTTTGCATAATCTGATATAAGTAGTAGCATCCATAATCTGATACAAGAGCTCCTTTCTTGTGAGTAGTTTGACCTTGCAGGGCATCTCTTTCAATTAAACCCTATAAAAAATTTAAGCAGGACTAGGTCCAGAAATCTCGGCAGCAAACGCACTGGATCAGCTCGCTCGACAAATACAGATTCTGGAAGCATTAATTCATGCAAGGCATATGTGGACGACTAAAATGTGCAGATATTGTCATGCTGAAAAAACCTTGTCTCCAAAGGCAGATTATGCATTAAAAGTGACAATTTGTTTATAAGAAAGTTCAGATAACTACGAACAGCTAAACGTCGTTCAAAAACAAATGGTCCAATTAGCTAAGCTTTCCATCTCCCAGCACAGAAGCCTTTTTATTTCCCGACTGGGGCCACTGACAACTGCTGAGGAAATTGAAGCTGCAATAAGTAAAGAACTGCATACCAAAGTATCTGCAAATTTACTCAAGAAAACGCAAAATTACTCGTCCTTTAGAGTAGTTTGCGAAAGTCGAGCATTCAGATCAGTTGCATCCACATCTGTATGGCCAGTTGGCACTCTAATCAGGCCTTTTTATGAATCGAAAGACCCAAAACCATCCAATGCAACTTCATCTTATGACCAAAACCGAAGGATGATACAGCTTTCCCCTGCATGACTAACTAATTGTAAAACTACACTAGTGTCTCTCGACTGTCGAAAAACAACGCACCACATGTCCAGCTCCAATCACTATCTTGCCCCAGCTATTGCTTATAAACATACAGATGTGATACCATATAACCCTGCTTTTCGACCACTTTCAATTAATAGTATAATTTCCACCAGGCCTAATCTGCTGAGGTGTTCAAAAGCATCTACAAAGAGATCAGCACTTATAAAAATTCCCTTTCAACTCACCCTTAGAGTTTTCTACCAAAATGTCCGGAGCCTCCGAAATAAGCTTGAAACTCTCGAACAACTCTTGTTGTCCAACAGCATGGATGTAATTTGTCTATCAGAAACATAGCTTGAACCTGACCAGGAGTCAATAGCCTATGCTCCGGCCGCTGGTTTTTCATCGTTCTTCACATCAAGATCTGAATCTAGAGGCGGCGGCGTTGCCATCTTTGTCAAGGATTCCAACCTGAAATTTGTGCACGTCATATCTAGCAACTCCTTATTTTATGAAGCAATACTCGTGACTGTGAAGCTTAATGCCTGTTTAATCGATTTAGTGGCCATCTACATACCCCCAGCTCCAGATATTGCAACAATTGACGATGCTACCAGCTGGATAATGAGTAAGTTACACCCTTCTGCTACGCACATTCTCTGCGGCGATTTTAATCTTCCACCTCACCTGAGCCCTCTCCTTCAACGACTAATGAACAATCTCTCTCCATTAAAGCTCACGATTATCAATGAGGAGTCGACGAGAGGCGCCAATCGCCTTGACTTGATTCTATGTTCTGGAATTTGCAGAGTCAACATTCCACCAGAAACGTCCTTCAATTCAGATCATGACCCAATTGCATTACTTCTTGTTCTGCCTATGCCCAGTTTCAATTGCCGTAATACTGTTGAAAAGAAAATCATATTCTCTCCGAATTTTCTGGATCCAAAAAAGTGCCTTGAGGCAGCGCAGTCTATTCCATGGCATGTGCTTGATGGATGTGACCCAATCCTCGCAGTTGACCTAATCACAAGATGGATAAATACAGTCACCCTCTATGCGTCAGCCAAAACCGTACACATTTCTCCAAGAACTAGAGCTTGGTGGACCAAAGATCTAGCACGCAGTTTCCACAACAAGCAGTACCTTCACAGGCAGTGGAAAATCTCTGGCACAACCCAAGATCGAATCCTATACTCCAGAGCAAGAGCCATGTTCAACAGACTCAAGGCATCAGCAATAAAGAGATACACCGATACTGCCTTGTCTAAAGGAAAAGCGCCATACTCATCAAGACACAGTTGCATTATTTCAAATCTTGATCTAAATAACTGGATGGACTACATTTCAAGATTCAAAACCAATTCCACTTCTGCTGAAATCCCTCTCCAAAACTCTCAATTCGCCTCTACTGATGACCTCTCCATAATTTCCATCACAAGACAACAACTGATATATGCTATTAACTCCCTGCGTCCATCTAGTACCGCAGGCTGTGATAAGATACCTCATTTCATAATTAAATGCCTTAGCCCCTATATCCTAGATGCATTACTCTCAATCTACAACTCAGTTCTTTCCACACGAGTTTTCCCTGCTCAATGGAATGAATACTCTGTGAGGCCACTACCTAAGGTTAAAGCACCAACAAGCCTAAAAGATTTCAGACCAATCTCAACTTCTTCCACCCTCCTCAAACTTCTAGAAAAGGAACTTCTTCCAGCATTAAACAAACAGCTGATGCCACAGAAGCCAAAACAGTTTCATTTCGCAGTCGAAAATAGATCCACCATAACAAACCTCATGGCCGCACAGATATCAATTCTTCAAGCCTTCGAAACTAAATCTGAATTAGCTATAGTGTACGCCGATATTGAAGCTGCCTTTGACAGTCTAGACGTCACAGCCCTTCTCAGTCTTCTGCAATTCTTCTTCAGGATTAATGGAGATCTACTAGCTTTCCTCACCGCCTTATTGAAGAATAGAAGTGCCCACCTCACTTTGAAGAAGGCCCACTTTAAAAGAAAAATCAATGCAGGTGTCCCACAAGGTGGTGTCCTGTCTGGCCTTCTCTTCTCAGCTATTCTGATTCCTTTCATGAGTACTCGTGATGATGCTATAATATATGCCGACGATATAAAGTTCCTTACCTTAATCCCACCGTCTGCAAACCCTATGACAATTACGTCTTCCATCACAGAGAACTTGACCGCCCTTTCAACTTACTTGAAGATGTTTGGATTAAACCTTAACCCTTCAAAATCTGCAATAATGATTTACTCATTGAAACACCAACCAACAATAATTCAACCTTCAGTTTTAGGTACTCCCATCCCAGTAGTTACCTGCCATAAGGATCTCGGTGTCTATTTTGATCCGAAGCTGAAATTTAATGTCCACACAGAATACCTCCGGAAGCCATATAACACCTTACGCTGGAGAGCGAAACAACACTTACTTCATTCCAACGATGCCGCAACCACTACCAGATATCTTCAAGCCACTGTTTATCCGGCTATTTTATACGCCGCTGAGATTTGGACATCTGCGTCGCCCTCACTTCAAAAACCGGTGTTCTCGTGTGAATACTGGACCCTGAAATGGGCCACAAATAAGCATCGCCGACCCCCTCAACGGAGAACAACTGACATGGCTGAGCAGCTAAATGTACCCAGGCTTCCGAGGTTAATTGACAACAGGCGTTTAATGACCTCAGTAAAAATGTACACAGGAGTGATAAACACCCCAAACATCTGGGATTTCTGTCAGTGGCACAATCCTCCACCATCCTTGAGGTAAGAGCCCACACTAATCCTCAAACACAACCAGTTGAAACTGTGTAGTCGGTTCCTACCTGCCCAGGCACTCCCCAAAATTCAGGCACTGCTCCGTCTTGGAGTCGACCTACAAAAAATGGCTACCGACTACAAATACCGTCACATGCTCCTCGAGTGGATTACATCGGTGGAACTGGGATAATTCCTCCATATGACGTTCAAGTCCGCATATTTTCATTATTATAATTTCATTATTACATGTTTAATTTTGTGTATCTAATAATTTCTATGTAACGGTAAATTGTTTGCCAATTCATCTCATTTATAATGTAAAATTCCTGGCCATGTCGCCGTGATGAGTATTATTGTTTCTAGTGCATGTTCTGTACTTATCAGCAATAATAAAGAATTTATTTATTTATTTATTTATCTAATCTGCAATGAGACGCAGAAAACATTCACTGTGAATCGACGCAGAAATATTCACTGTGAATCGACGCAGAAATATTCACTGTGAAACGGTAACGTGAAGATCATTACACAGGAAGTAAACTCTTCTTTGGAACAAAGTTGTCAACTGAAACACCGCGGAAGACAAAAGTTACTCTAATGTGTATCTCATAAAATGTAGCAATAAATTCATCTCATTAATAATGTTGTTTATTTCTCTGAGGAGCACATTAAAACGGCTACAGCAATTCAGAAGTTGAAAATAAATGGTGCATTAACATTTCTTACTAGAAATTACTAGGATCTTAAAATTCTTCCCCGGAGTATTGCAGACCGAATGTAAAACTCTCTGTATATATATATATATAATGTTTATAATAAGCCTCAATAACGTTATTAAGGTTTATTATAAACTTTGTTATGTCGTGTTATAGTTTTAGGCACATCAGCTTAGGCCTTATATTTTACTGTATATAATGTCTGTAAATTGCGTGTGTTCTGTGGTCGATTTGCTGTTTGCTGGACGAAAAACGCCAGTTTCCGGGAGAAGACGAGAAAACAAAAAAAAAAAAAAACAACCGCCCGAGACCGAATAACTCAGTTACGTTTTGAAAAATACCCATAAAATTTACTCGCGTCATTTACGGGATTCGAATTCGCAACTTTTCCACCCAGTGTAGGGAGGACGGTGATTATATCAACTATGCTACCCACTAGGGCAATATTAAACTTTACAACGTAAGAGTAAGGATGGACGGTACAGTATATGCATTGTTAGTTATTTAATACTGAAATTAATTTCCCGTGATAGGCTCTTATTCATTTATTAGACATTACAGGCGACGGCCCAGTTACAATGTTAGAGAACTCATTTAAAATTGCACGATACATAATTATAACAAGCAGTAATATTTAGATAAATAATTAATATGTGTATAAATTTACATGCTTTGTTATTTTGTAAAAAAATTATGAAAGGTTTTATTTTAAAATAATAGAAGTTATAAATTCATGTTTTATTAATAAAGTGAATTACTATATTTTTTAAAGTTATCGGTGAAATGAACAAGATTTTTACGCCCCAACATATATAGATATAGGAATACACTTATATTTCCTTTGCAGTATATTCGCTCATTAGTTAGGTACTGTTTTTATAGTTGTTTTCGCTTAATATAATCTCTTTAGTTGCTGCTGAAAGCGCCTCTCTCATTTATATCCATAATATCTTCATTTTATTTTTCAAAAATCTCCACAATGGAATATTTGTTAAATGCGTTGCGTTTCACAAAATGTTGCTGAACTGGTTAACACCGAAGCTCGGAATGGACCAGAACACAGAAGAATAAAAAAAAAAAAAAAAAAAAAAAAAAAAATATATATATATATATATATATATATTTTTTTTATTTTATTATTATTATTTTTTAATTACTGTAGGAGTATAATTGGTACTATATAGTTACTCAAAGAGTAGTAAAACATTGGCATAAAAGTACTAAGCGGGCCATAAGAACCTATAAACACTAATATAGCCTGTGTTGGTTTACATTGCTATACCCTATAAATAAACATATAATTAGCAATAAAATAAAAAATATAAAATAGAATAAAATAATGATTATGTAGCTAATTATTGATAATCGGAGACACTGAATGGCACTTTTTCTAGGGCTAACAGCATTCAATATATCCCACCAATAATTAGAAGGCGATATGTTTCTGATTGTTATCTGCCAGTTTAACTAGGTCCAAATTATAAATATAAAGGCCATTTATGCTAAACTTTAAATTTAACAGCAAACAGGCAAGATAACAGCTAGCCCGATAGCTTTGAAACAAATAATACAGAAAAGAGTGCCAACCATAATTTTTACTTCAGTTGTGGTGTTTATTTATTTTATGCATGTGCAAAAGAAAGCTTATGCTAACATAAGGAAAAAGGAGGTAAGGATAAGTATGGTAACAGTACCTCAATTTCCCTAGAATTACTCTTAACAGATCTAGAGGTATAAAATTTAGGGTTAGAAATTAAAAAGTGAAAAGCAAAGAAAAGAGCTTTTTATAATGGTACTTGGGGAATACCAGGAGCGTAACTTCCCGACTCTTTAGTAAGGGATCCTGGTATAACTAATAGGGGTTAAAGGATTGTATGCAATAGACCAAAAACTGGATTATAATAATAAAGAAATACAGAATAACAATTGTAGGAATATTTAAATAAAATTGCCTTTTGTAAGAATATTATAATAATTAAAATAATTCATCCTATTTGATAAATAGGCAACCATCCTTACAGAACTATTCAATTAAAAGTAACCAGTTACGACGAAAATTACAAATAGAAATTTGCAACTTACCACCCTATTCTGCACTAAGTATAAAAGAATGAATTTTTTGAGCACATGTTACATATTATAAAACAAATAGCAATAATAGCGCCCTCTCAGTTCAGGTAACTGTAAGATCACAGGAATTTTCATTCCTGTGATCACGACATACGGTCGAGAATCGTTGTCAGCTTCAGGGAGGAAAATCGTTTTGAATATTTTCGTTAGATTCTTTTAATTGCGTTAATTTGATTTTTAATTGTTTTAAATTGATTTGAATTGATTATTTAATTATTTATATTTTACTCTAATGTACCGGTAAGTTGTCGATTTTTTCGTTTTTTCCGTTTTAATTTCTGGAGGGTATCATACGGAAGTGTTCTACGCACTATATTGAGGTAAACTCCTTTTATTATTTTATTAATGGTACTTATCCACGTAAGTTTGATATTGAGGCAGATGGCAAAAACATTCTGCCTCAATATCACTTTTCACTAGGTTGCAAGCCACCTGCTTGTAATTGCATACTGTTAGTCCTATAGGTTTATTGTAACTAAAGCGGGTAGAGATATAGGAGTCAGTAATTGGTAGGGCATATTAAATTTGATGATAATTTGAACCATTAGAATATTATCCAATACTAAGTTTCGGAATTTAAAAATGAGTTTTCCTTGGTGACCTTAGACATGCTACCTAATATAAATTTGAAGATATCATTCAGTAAATGGTTTAAGTGTATGTTATTATAGCTATATGTAATACTTATTTTCAATTAAGGCTCTAAGTTTACTATGCTTCATGCCAAAAATAATGCCATGAATATTCTTAACATATATAATAGGTCTGTCCCATGATTCTAACAAATCAGAAAAACTACCTAAATTATTAGGTGTGCGTGTTTTATTATTGGTATTTCTTACTCGTTTGTGTTTGGATGTTGGACCTTTTACCATTTGGAAAATTTTATAGATACAAATTTTCTATTTCCAATCTTTTAAAAATATTACTTTTTATTGCTAATATAGTAATGGAGATATTATCGAAGCTGTGAAGCTGAAAATGGTGCAGTTCAATAACTTTTTTATTAACGAAATTTTTATATGAGATCTATGTACATTTATTCTAATATGTAATTCAACACTAGTTTGTCCTACATATTTAGCTTCAACATTCGTTGCAATTAATAAGGTATACAACACCGCTAGCATGGTAGAATACTGGATCTACATTTACTGTGTAATGTTTCGGGTGCATCGCGGCACAAGTTTGACAAAGTTGATTTCCACAGGTTTTAAATTAAAAAAAAAAAAAAAACTATGTTTATCCTGCATTTTTTGCTCTGTAGAACTGAGCGATAGTCTAGTTTCAGAATCTGGATTAAACATTATATCTGTAATTTGGCCATTCCTGAGTACCTAAAGAATTGAATGCTGAAAGGCTAGGGGCGCCTCTGTAGCCAGGTGGGCAGGAGCAGCAGTGCATAGCACACGCTTCTTGATTAGACCGGGGTTCGAGCCCGTGACCACCAAATACGGAGGATGCGGAAAGGTCAGGGGAATGACCACCGCATATCCTCGGAGCAATATGGCCTTAGTTGCTAATGCTCCTAAAAACGAAATAATAATAACAACAACAACAACAACAGCTGAATGGCTAGTTTGACTACTTATCGGACCAACCTGAGCGTCAGTGGAATCCGCGATAAAGTTTATCCTACGTGACCGACGTAGTATCTTATTATTATTTGTAGTGTAATAGCTCATAATGTTAATTATCACAATATAATCTAAAAGGGTATAACAAAACAGTAGCCCAACTACGGCTAAATATAGGTAAAAATATATAATACACACACTATTAGTCTGTAAGACAATATATATTAATAGGGGTGATATAATATAAGAAAGCTAGTAAAGAAGGTGAGAAGTTATAGGTAGAATCCTTGTAGACGAGTCAAAACTCAGGCGTCCCCTATGTATTTAATCTATTATGAAATATAGGAATAGATGTAATATGTATATCAGATTAATGCCATAAATTGTATATTAAACATTACATTAGTCTGTAATCTAATTATTACTGTAGGAATATAATTGGTACTATCTAGATACTCAGAGTATTAAAGCATTTGTTCTTAAGGTAGTAATCAATTTCATCTTTTATCCTAATTTCAATTAAGTTAAAAGGAATTTCATTTCTACTTTGTAAAATATTTTTAAAGTTGTTATTTTTCCAATTTTTCCCATTGGTTTTTAACTTCGATATATGCGGTTTAGAGATATACGGTACACTCGTTGCTTGAATTAAGCGCATATATCGAGATTACCCGTAGTACCAATTATACTCCTACAGTAATAATTAGATTACAGACTGATGTAATGTTTAGCATTAGTAGAGCCTTACGATGCAAGAAAGCAAGCTTATGCAGCATCAGCCAAAAAAAACAACCTTCCCATTTCACTCCTCCATTCATTCCAAATGCCTGTCCAGCTCAGCCTTAAATTTATTTAGGCTATCAACTTCTACAACAAAAGATGGAAGTCTGTTCCACCAATCAACTACCTGCTGGCTAAAGGCAAATTTCCGAACATCTATTCTACAACTGAGCATGAATTGTTGAGGAGGCTTACATCCTGCAGTGGGTTGATAATGGCTGCACTTTACCTTTTTTTTATTCTACAACTGTCTTTCCTCAATTTGAATCTGTGCCCCCTTCAGATTCTTAATCTGAGAAAGAGGAAGAATCCCATCAGCATTCAGCTTACCTCAACCCATTATACACCTCATACACATCAAACAGATTACCTCGCAGGTGCCTATTATCCAGGCGCTGAAATTTGCAGAACTTAAGCCTTTATCTTGTTGTCCCTCTTTCTACTCATTCTAGCAACTCTACATCCTTCCTAAAATGAGGCCTACAGACCTGTAAATAGAACTCTAGGTGTGGCCTGACCATTGCCTTGTATAACAGGATAATCACCTCCCTGTCCCTGCTAGCAAAATTCCTATATATCACTGACAAGACTCCATGACCTGCCCTGGCAGCCCCTCTGCACTGCTCAGCGAACTTCATATTTGACTGCATAATTACCCCCAAGTTTTTTTCACTTTCCACTTCGCTGAGTGTAGTACCACACAGTCAGTCCGTTTCTCTTGGGTTATTGCTACCCATATACAGTACTTTGCATTTGTCAATATTAAACTTTAGTTGGCACTTTTCAGCCCATTTGCCCAACTTATCTAGATCCAGCTAGAGTAGCATACTGTCTTTACTGTCGTTAACAACATTGCCAACCTTTGTATCATCTGCAAACTTGGACATTAAACCTGATATACCTTCAATACCATTAATAATACGCCGAACTGCATCAATGGGCCGAACTGCACTAATAACATTTGTCCACGAAGAGCAGTGCCCGTTGATTACCACTCTCTGTCGTTTCCCCCTCAACCATCCCTTTATTCATTGTAGCAACTTACCCTTAATGCCATACCTCTCCAATTTGTACAGCAGTCGTCCATGTGCAACAGTATCAAAAGCTTTCCTGAAATCCAAGTATATGATATCAAAATTATTTTTGGCATTCAGTTACTTTGTGACCACATCAAGTATCCAATCAAACTGGTCAGACAAGACCTCCCTTTAACAAACCCATGCTGTGTCTTAACTATTACTGCAGTCTTGTCTAGATGATCCTGCAATGCTTCTTTAACCAGTGATTCCATTATTTTTTTTTTACCCGGAACACAAGTTAAACTAACAGGTCTATAGTTATGTCACCTTTTGAACCCCCTTTGTGAATTGGTGATACATTTGCTCAACTCCAGTCCATTGGGACCCCCCCCCCCTGAGTCCAAGGAAGCTCTCATAATTATGGCTACGGGTTTTCTTACTTCCTTTGCTGCCTCTTTTAATATAACTGGATAGATCCCGTCCACCCCAAGTGCCTTCCTCATGTTTAACTTCAACAATTTCTCCTCCACTTTGCTCTCGGTTAATACAAAATCACTTAGCTCCCTGTTAGAGTTTGATAAACTTCTGGCACTCCCCTCATTGAATAACTTCTCATGTGTGAATGTTGATGCAAAATACTCATTCAGTTTATCAGCTACCTGAGCGTGATCATCAATAGTCAACCCATATATGTTAACTGGTCCAATCTGATTCAGTCCTTTCCTTCTAGAATTTACATAAGTAAAGAACTCTTTGCTGTTTTTCTTTGAATCCTTTGCCAAAGATTTCTCTTAATGTGCCTTCGCCTGCCTATCCTCCTTTGTGACTTGATTACAGACTAGTTTATATCTGCCATAGGCTTCTGTGTCACCTAATACTTTATATGCATCCCATACATTTTTATTCTGTCACGAGCCTCATCAGTTCATCTGATATCCATTTAGGCCTAAACCTTGAACAGTATTTCTTAGTCGGAATGAAAAGCCCAGTAGCCTCCAAAATTAAGTCCCTGAAGGTTTCCCACTTAGAATTCAACGTTGGTAGCATCATCATCAGTTGATCCGACTGTCTCAGACCCCTGTATATCACTTTCAGACCCCTGTAAAAACTGTCTCAGACCCCTGTAGTCAAAGCAAAAGACCTTCCCTTTAGTCTTGATCGTAGTTACATCTTTAAGTAATTCCCACGTCAATACATTGTGATCACTGTCACCCTTTGGTTCCTTTATCTGCAAATTCTTAATGCATGAATAATCACTGTTGATAATCAGATCAAGAGTATTACTACCTTTGATTGCCTCTTGAACATGTTGCCGTAGAAAACAGCCATCCAATAAATCCATAAAAGTCGTGTTAGTGTGCGAGTGACCAACTCACAAGTTCCAGTGGGTTGGAATGGAGGATTTTATCTGGAACGATAAAATCCCCCATTATAAGACATTCTGATTTACTGGCCCACTCTATTTCTCTCCACAATTGCTCATTATACTCATCAGATTCATTAGGCCTATAACACACACCTACTCTCACTTTCACTTTCCCAGTGCTTATGTCACACCAAACAGACTCAACATTGCATTTTCCACCAACATCAATTGGATGCACTACCTTAGATTTTATGTGTTTCTTTATTAACAACCTCCTCCTTCCTGTCCTGTCTATCCTTTCTGTGCACATTGTACTCCCCAAATTCCAATTCTGCACTGCTTATGTCTGCGTGACACCACATCTCTGATATCCCAACAATATCTGCTTTTGATGTCTTGACCAGTACTTCAAGCTCATCAAATTTATTAACTATACTCCAAGCGTTGGTGTACATGCAAGTATACCTGCACCTGTTTCTACTCTTAGTTACCCTAACACAGCCCATGTATTTATTTGTCCCACTATGACTCCCAGCAGTTCTGGAAATCTCCATTGCCTTGCTTTCCAGGCTGCTGCTCATTCTAATAGAAGCAATGCAAGAATCACTTTTGCCTGTGCCTGCGGCCACTGTTAACCTTTTAGTCTGTGTATCTTCCCAAGCTAGCAGTTTTCAAACCCACCTATCGAGGCAGTGTTAGGTCAGAAAATATTCTTGCACCCTTTCTATTTAAGTGTATCCCATCCCTGTAGAAGCAGTCTCTTCTGTCAACAAGCACAGACCAGGTTGAAGAATTCTACCCTTTGAGCCTTGCACAATTTTGTACAGGGCCGAATTGATCGACAAAGCTCTCATCATATACTCCCTCCTATAGTGTCTGGGCAGAATTGCAGACACTTTCACATTCAACCTTAACCCTCGACTTTTTTTCAACATAATCTACAATTGATGGCATTAAAGGTAGCTAAAGAGCGTTACAAACGTAACGCTCTTTAGCTACCTTTGTCATTTTAGAAATTAGTGACCGTCCTGAGCAATTTCCGCATAGGAATCGGCTGCAGTCGCCATTGCAGATTATTACGTGTTTTACTTTCTTCAGGCAGGCCTGACAGGTGTGTAAAAAATCTTCTGACGACATATTGCTCATAGAGTGGTCCGACCAATGAGAGGTGTTGCTGATGGTCACGTGACCAAAACAACGGAAACAATGCCGTTTGATTTGATTGGGGAAGAAGTTATAGCCGCCGCCGATGTACGTAATTATTTCAACGAAATCTTCATGAGTATGTATTTCATTAATGACAAATACAATCTTTTCTGGACATACCTGATTTTGTTATGCAGAAAGAGCAATCGTCAATGTGGTTGCGCAGTGGCATACTTAATTTTCCGAGTTAGCCATATCCTCACATTTCAGTTTTGTCCTAATCGTCAATCTTGCAAACAAAGTACAAAGAATATGCACGTTTACTAATACTGTATATTATTTTCCTCTGAGTTTTCGTTGTAAACCGTCCACACGCGCAGAAGAGTGGGGGTGGTTCACACACTTCCTTTACTTCTGCTTAAACATTTTGGTTGGTTGGTTGGTGTCGTGTCCATTTGAAGTCAAATTGAACCATGCGCTGATATCACTGCTTTAGCTAAGTCCACGATCTTTTCGTTGTAAAGTTCTCCCTGAAAAGGGGATTCGTCCATGCTTTGCAAAGTCGCCTGAATTGCAGGACAGCTGAAGATGTGTTCCGGAGTAAGCTGTTCTCTCGGGCAGTTTCTGCAAAGTTTATAAGTTCTGGTACCATCCGCACTAATTTTCATACCTGCCATGTGTCGAGTTCTCAGTCTGGCAATGGTCTTAGTGATGTTCCTAATTGCATTAATCTCGCAGATTTGGTGATCAGTTTCTATATGTTTCTGTCTGAGTCTGTGTCTGGCGATGGCATTAGCATCATCTAGAGTTATGGTTTTTGAGGTGTTGTGATTTAAGTTTCTTGCCTCTTTTGCCAGTTTATCGGCCGCCTCATTTCCTTCTATACCCACATGCGCAGGCATCCACTGTAGTGTGCAGCTCTTTCCCAATTGATGAACTGTCTCTAAGTGTCGGTGAATGTCCTGTGTGAGTCCTGTGCGTCCATGTTTTAT
Organism: Mastigoproctus giganteus; assembly: GCF_048544385.1. NCBI lineage: Eukaryota > Metazoa > Arthropoda > Arachnida > Uropygi > Thelyphonidae > Mastigoproctus > Mastigoproctus giganteus. The sequence goes on along the minus strand of NC_143579.1, from coordinate 179,871,692 downwards.
TGCCAGCAGGGCCGCTCTTGAGTCGCAGAAGATTACAAGCCCTCTGGCTCTGTCTATGTCTCTTAGTGAAATATAACTATTTAGGGCCTCAAGGATTGCCCTTAGCTCACATGTAAAGTTAGAGGCGATGCTGCCTGCACCTATGCTTTGTTGCATTTTTGTAGTATTTGTCAGGGTGGTGTGTATGCCTTCTCCGCCCTTGAGGATAGTCTCGTCAGAGGATCCATCGGTATACATCTGTACTAAGTCACGCCTCGAATAAGTCTCAATTGTTTTGATTCCTATAGCTTTGACAATGGTCTCGATTTCTTTTTTTTGTACAGTGTTCCACGAGATCCAAATTTATTGTGGTATTTTGGGGGATGCAAGATGGTAAGGTAGGCTCTTGAAGTATGTCATATTTTGTGAGTTCAAGATCAAGACTTTCTCTGATTTCCTTATCGTATTTCATGGTGGATGACCTTTTGAGTCTTGACCTGCTTAAACATTTTAACAATACAGTGCTAAGCAAAACAATTCTGTTTACACGTAATACGCGCGCGTATTACGTGTAAACAGAAACTTGTACATCTAGAAATTGTGACGTGAAGTGAAATTTTAAAAATTATTTTTCAAATCGTCGCATAAAAATTAACTGCAAACAGCCAATATATCAGTAGAAATAAAAATCATGTTGACCAGTGTCATTAGAGGAATGGAAGGATATGGTTGGTAGGTTTTTTTTTTTGTTGTTGTTGTTGTTATTGTTTTGACTGATGCTGTGTAAGCTTGCTTCCTTGTATCATTTGCCATTATTAATATTAAATAAAAAAAATAAATATGAAGAACGTAAAAAAAAAAGTCATAACACTGGACTTTTAGGATACGTCGTCAGTTGGTCCAAAAATCTGGTTTTTGGACCAACGTTTTGAAAGGATTCAGGTTTAATTTTTTTTTTAATAGTTTCATTCTCTTTTAAATTTTATCTTCTAAACATATATCTTACGGATAAGGTGGGAATTCTCGTACAGTTATAAAAGCTCTAGATGATTTTCATATTGATAGAATTTCTCGAGACTCATAGCCATTAGCTTATTAATAAGGCACCACCCTGAACCTGGAGGTATTGGAAATTTCGCGGTATTAACGCTGTAACGTTCTGCATGACATCTTTCACTTCGTTCCATTAAAATTAAAAGGACAAGGTGGAAAATGCACGCCGTATGTTACAGTGATGTCTAGGATACTACCTTTTTTTTTTTTTTTTTTTTTTTTTTTTTTTTTTTTGCCGACCGGGCTAGCCGAGTGGGTAAAGTACCTGCCCGGCAACCCAAAGGTCGCGGGTTCGATTCCCGCCTCGGGCTTGGATCAAAGTACTGCAAAAACCTTGGCAGGTGCAATATGGCCACTGAAGCCGATGCGCCAACAACTACCAAATCAAAAAAAAAAAAAAAAAAAAAAAAAAACTACTTTTTTTCTTTTTTTTGGTTTAAACAAAGATAATTTAAATATTCTCGCATAGTATAAATGTATGCAGTCGTAACTCGTTAACTTGGCATTACTACTCAGAATCGTTATGCAGGAGTCGACAGCTTGCAGAACCTCAGACTTCACCGAATGGTTCTACGAGATGATTTCATGTAATCATTCCATCAAGACATTACACTTTACCATGAAAATTGTTATAAAGACGAACAGGTATAATCCAGGTTCCCATTTAATAATAAAGAAACTAAAAGCATTTCATAACCGCCCCTCCATCTCGTGTGTGCCCATTTTATGCAAACAGCAGGTATTTTCTTCAAGAATTCACTAGTACCAGAAAAACCAGAGTGAAGCCAACATCAATGTCTTCAGACCTCACACCATCCTCTGAAAGGTCGCCGGCTGCTATTCTGTCGTCTTGCTTCAAATAAATATCATTGGCCGTTTGCGTCCTGCTGCAGTTTATTGAAGTTAGCATCTCTTGGTATTTACTCCTGCTGTTATCCAACTTTATCGCTTCTGTATGGGGAGGGGTCATCAATCAGGAAACAGGTAGTTTTTAAACGTTACGTAAAACACGGTTACCCTTCAGCGTTTTTCTCTTGTGCAACCTTCAAGTTTATTTTAGCATTTCACTGGCTGACCGAGTAAATCGTGTTTTGTCACGTAGGCGGTTTTCTGAAGAACCTCACCTATCTTCTTACAATAACTGCGTGTAAAGCCAGGCATGCATTTAATAAAGAAGCACCAGACGGTGTTGTAATGTTATTATTACGTATTAACTGGCATTAAAAATGTTTTATAGCAGTGTAATATCTGCTTTGCCTTCAACTACTGCAGAATCATGCCCTACTCCCTAAGGAATTACAATAGGTAGCTATTCAGTCTACGTGACATCCGTGAATGCCTTACGTAAGCAAAATTCTTACAGGAGAAACATTCCGTTCCTGAAAACAGCCAAAAAATAAAAAATAAAATATATATATATTCTACCGCGCTGTCAAGTTGCATGTTAGTATAAACCGCGTTACTATTTACAATAAATAATTACAGTATGAAGGTTAAATAATTCGTAAATTAATAGCATGAGCGAAAAAATAAACACAGTTATTGGATGAGATAGGAGACATTTATTGTATCTATGTAAACTAAGTTGGATGCTAAGGAAAAAGGAGAGTTTCTAAAAAACAAATATATATATATATATATATATATATATATATAAAAATAAATAAAAATTGTGTTGAATTAGGTGTGGGAGAAACATCTATGAAAGACTGGGGGAAAATGATAAAAAGCCCAGAATGATTGTGTCCCCTTTTTGTTTCGCAAAGGCTAAGTTCTCACTCCACTTTAAAGAAGCCAAAATTAGAGATAGTAGACACTGCATTATATGGCTGCGGTTTATGTAAGAAAGACGACAGGAAATTCCAATCAGCGGATTCATAAAAGCAGCATCAAAGAAAAAGCCTTGATCTTACATCAAAATGTTGATATTCAGAAAGTTTTATAACAAGTGACAAATGGCTTCGCGAGAGAGAGATTCTCCGCTGATCAGCCTGCTGCTCGAAACCTTAAATCGTCTGTAAATTTATTTATCAACAAAGAAAAATTGACTGGAGAACAATTACAATACGGACGAAAACAGGTCTAATTACGATGCCAAAAAAAAAAAAAAAGAAGCAAAAAGCTGAACCTGCAGCACCAGGATACAAAAAATCCAAAAAGGGAATCACGATAGGGGCCTGCAGTAATGCAACTAGAATTCAACAACTGCTGCTTTTATTGTTGGTAAATCAACTATTCTTAGAGTTTTTAAAAATCGATTCTTCATCTTTTACCAGTTTACTACCACTCACAAAAATCAGCATGGACGGACTTCACATTATTCAAAGAATGTTTTATTCTTCCATAAATATGAGCTATTCTCTTTCTGGATAACACCATTTCACATTTAAATGTGAGAAACTTAAAGAAAGGGGCAATAAAGGCCATGTTTTTACCACCAAGTGTAACATTATTGATCCAGCCTATCAATAGGATTCTCAAATGTCTAAAGAGACAATATAGGCAAAAAAAAAAATTTTAATTCAGTTTTGGAAAAAGTCGAAGACACAACATAGGTCTTATAGAATCGTTAATAGTTATCAGCATCAAAGACATGTGTTAGCGGGTCTCGACTACTCAAGTTTTCTGTCCAACTGTCTAATAAAGTTTCGAGACTGTAGGACCTCCACATATTTTTTTTACTCTATGTCATCAAAGACATGTTTGCAATATAGCACTAGCATATAAAGAAATTTTAAGTTTTCAACATTCACTAAATCTTGAAAAAAAACTTTGGCAGGAGGTTGATAAAGCTAATGAAAGCCCTGGAAAAGAATATAATGAAGAACAGTTTATAAACTGATGGTAAATTGAAGATTTCAATGACTTACAGCAATTAACTCAACAATGAGCTTAATGAACGATGCAGAAATCATACACACAGTGGCAGAAACAGATGGATCTAAATATGAAAAAGCGAGTGAATCAAATCCAGAGTCAAATATTTCTCATGTAGCAGCCAAAAGTGCCGGATACATCTATACATTATACATATGTATTTAACAACAGTGATTCAAAAGTCAACGATGTAATTTTTATAACACAGCGGAGGGACTATGAATGCTGAAAAATGTCACATTTCATCATCTAAACAGATAAAAATTACTCACTTTATGTAAACGAATGTACGAGGGGTTGTCAATAAGCTCTGAGAACAGGGTATAAAAATTGTATTAAAAATCAAAATAGAATTAGTTATTTTGATAACTTAATGTCATATAAAATAACATGAAAAAAGTGTACGCCAATGTCTTACTCGATTTCTAAGTAATAAAACCCAGTTTTTGAGGATTAAATACTTAACAGATTAGATACAATAAGTGTATTGAACTTCGGGGTGAATATATAGCGAAAATGAAAAAAAGAAAATTTCGTATCTGTCTTTTATGATATGTTCCCAGAACATTTTGACCATCCTTGGAGCATGTATATGTTTTCACTGAAAATAAGATCTGTAAAGGTACGTATCAATACTTTTTTATGATTCTCCGCTTTAACAGAATTTTTCGATTAACCAACCAACATTCGGTTCCGATCACGTCCAATAAGAGGGCTCTTACTGTATATATATATATACAATGGGATGAACAAAATAATGGAAACGCCTGTAATAACAGTTACAGGTATGAACTAATGCGTATCTGGAACTGTTTTAAGAGGAATATTTGATCATTTTTCAGGATGAACGTTTCAAGCTCCTTCAGTGATGGAGGAGGAGGAAATCTGCTTCTCACTTTCCTCTCCAAATGTTATTAAGTCACTGTATATCCACAGTGACTTAATAACATTTAAGTCTGTTGATTGTGCAAGCAGTGCAGATGCCAACATCAGTTTCATGCTCCTCAAACCATGATTGGACAAATCTGGCTGTGTGTATTGGAGTATTATCATCTTGAAATATGGCATCGTTTGTGGGAAACAATGTTTGCACGAAGGGATGAACCCGGTCACTCAGAATATCAAGGTGTAAGTAGGTAAGTGGAATTAATTCGCCCATACAGGATGATGATGACAGAACTTAAAGAATACCAAGATACTGTTGCTCAAATCACTGTGGATCCTCCATGATTGATGGCTGGAACAAATCAGTCAGGATGATGCATTCGCCAGACGTAAATGCTCCCTGATGTAGGAAAATTCTTCTGAAAATATGACACGTTTCCAATCATCAAGTGTCCAGTTTTTATGCGCCTTACACCATTGCAATCACTTTCATAATCTTCATCTCATCTTCACATCTTCATAAAGTTGAAATTTATAGCAGGCCAAGAACGAGTGTTCTTAGCCTCCCATAAATTTCAGCTTTATGAAGTTCTCACAGAACTGTTTTGCTAGGAAACTGGATTGCTGAGACTCACATTAAGTTCTGCAGTTATTTTTGAAGCAGTAGTTTAGGTTTCAGGCAATTGTCCTCCCGCAGTATCTTTCAGTGAGTTTTGATTTTCTGCCATAATTCGTCTTATCAGATTTTGTTTTTCCATATTTGGTGAATGCAGATATCACTCTCGATACAGTTGTTCAGGATATTAAACAAATCAGCAGTTTTAGTCATCAATGCCGCTGATAAACGTGCAGCAACAATTGTACGTCTGCTGAATTCAGACAGGTCGGTCATTTTCTACATGTGCCTTTTTATATAATCTATAAGGGGTTTTTTTTTTTGTTATCTCTTTCCCTCATAGTACTACGTACAAAAAAAATCATCACCATCCTTCTTCAAATTCAATTTATGTCCCCGTGTGTACAGTCTTAGCAAGAGGAAGAATAAATCAGCATTTAGCTTACTGAATCCATTCAAGGCCTTAAACACCTCAATCAGATCTTCTTGCAGGTGCCTAATCTCCACACGCTGCAATTTGCGGAACTGAAACCTTTCTTAGTAAGAGAACCCTTTTGTTCCCTTCACCAATCTGGTTGCCCTCCTCTGCACCCGTTCCAGCAATTCTACATCCTTTCTAAAGTGAGGCCTCCAGACCTGTATACAGTACTAAAGATGCGGCCAAACCATGGCCTTGTACAAAGGGATTCACCTGTATCCGTAGCAGGGATAATATTAGGTGTTTTCATTATTTTGTCCACTTTGCGTGTGTGTGTGGGGGAGGGGTGTACACCTCAATCAGATCTTCTTGTAGGTGCCTAATCTCCACACGCTGCAATTTGCGGAACTGAAACCTTTCTTAGTAAGAGAACCCTTTTGTTCCCTTCACCAATCTGGTTGCCCTCCTCTGCACCCGTTCCAGCAATTCTACATCCTTTCTAAAGTGAGGCCTCCAGACCTGTATACAGTACTAAAGATGCGGCCAAACCATGGCCTTGTACAAAGGGATTCACCTGTATCCGTAGCAGGGATAATATTAGGTGTTTTCATTATTTTGTCCACTTTGCGTGTGTGTGTGGGGGAGGGGTGTACGAATCCCAACCATCAGAACCGGTCCTTGGTGAGATGCAGCAGGTGCAATTTATGCAGGCCACTGATTGAAAATGCGTAAAATCTAAACAAGAAAACATGATGTTCACTCCCAGCAAGGAGGACCGAATGGGCCTCCTCGAAATGCTGCATTCGGGGACCGCTAAACTCCAGGACCGAGCCTGCCCTACTAGCCATTAACAACACATTTTTCAAGATATAAACAAATTACACTGCACATACTTCTATAATCACGTCATACACACGTCCGAAAAATTTACCAAGTCTAGTATTGAACTCATTAAACTGACATCGCCAAGTTTCATGAAATTTGACAAAATAAAAGCCAGAGAACGTAAGTCTGTCATAATGTATATCGAATAATGGTTATCAATTATTAATTGACGAGTAGCTGCGAATCAATATCAATCAAGGTTTGTTTGTATAACATACCATAATCTTTCTTGATCCCATGAGGGAAAGGAGCCGACCGGGCTAGCCGGGTCGGCTGGCAACCCAAAGGTCGCGAGTTCGAATCCCGCCTCGGGCTTGGATCAGAGTAAATGCAAAAACTTTGAGAGGTGCATTATGGCCACAGAAGCCGATGCGTCAACAACTAACAAAAAAAAAAAAAAAAACAGAGGGAAAGGAAACAGTAATTGAATACAGCTGTACTAATACAAAATTCGGATGTGCATCTGCTACATTCTCTTTAAAAAGTGAAGAACACTGATGAAGGGAATTTTAGTATAAATTACACTATATTTAAAGGCTGCTAAAATGTTCTACTCCAAAAGCAAAAGGAGAAACTGAGAAAAACATGAAATTCTTGCTTATTTCAGTACTTAAAAGATCCATAATACTAATACAATAACTACATAATAACACGTGTTACCACGTAGTTGCTCAGAGTGCGTGTTATGTAATCATCTGAAAATAATTTTCGGCTGTTGAGGAATAACCAAAATCCACTTGTAGTTTGATAACAGTAATTGGGCACTGTAATAGTGTGTGATGTCATGTGGTAGGTTAAGGAAGAGATTCCGTTAGATAAATGTGAAATTGCTCTTCGTTTTCAAGGCAATTTTTATATTACTGAACTTCGTCATGACGTCTTACTGTTATGTGATGTGATCTCAGTATCACTTAGTCCTTTGTGACTTATCTGGGACAGCTTTTTCTTTTTTTTGTCTGCTATTACAGACAGCCTTCATCAGTCATTATGGGAGTAAACTATGCTTGCATAAGCTAGTAAAAAAATATTTTTAAAAAATATGAAAACTATCATAATTATCTAAAAAACTTCAAAGTTCTGTTACCAGAACTCTGATCTTTACCTGTTCTGGGCTTAAAACTCTGTATCAGAAATAACAATTCGATGTAATCTTCGAGGGGGGGGATTCAAAATAAATTTGTATTCACCCAGTAGTTGTGATAGAAAAAAAAAAATTTTTTTTTTTGTTTAATACCATGAAATTTCTAAAACAAACACGCAAATTTTAGTTTCGATCTGACAATTCATTTTTTGATTTGCAATGAATGAATGAAGTGAATTGTTACAATGAATAAAGTGGAATACAGGTCAGAAACAACCCACGATGAAATAGTCGTTGTTTATGGAAAAGATTGTCCAGGTTAGTGTTGTTGAATATTGATACAAGCAATTCAATTTGTTTATACCAATGGAAGAAACTCAGTGCATGATAAAGACGCCCAGCAACTGCTGTAAGAGTGTTGCAAAATTTGAGGCATTAATCCTGGAAGATCTCCGTGTTTATTGTCAAAGAACTAGCTGCAAAGCAAGAAATTAGTGTATGGTCTGTGGAAAACATCATCCATCAACAGTTGCATATGAGTAGTGTCTGCTAAATGGTTCCCCAGATTTCTGACCCCTTACCAGAAGAAGGAACGGGCACAATGTGCACTTCAAATGTTATCGATGTGCGAAGAAAAGCAGGAGTTTTTCACGGCTAGTTACCATAGATGAAACTTGGGTCCATCACTATGATCCTGAAACAAAAGGCAAAGATGCAACCAAGTGCTGGCAAGGTGACGCTGTCAATTTTTGGGATCAGCATGGTGTAATACTAACAGATTATTTTCAAAAGTGCTGTACAGTGACGGCGAAGTATGAAGGGGTGATCATTTAATTCGCGGACTGGTGCAAGATCTTATCTTAATTGTAATCATCTGAAACTTCTGTGGATTTCTCCTTCTCGAAATACTCTCCCTTGAACTTTACATACTTTCGCCACCGTCGTCCCCACACATTAAATGCTTCTTGTAATCCATTTTAAGGAAATGCTTCCGTTGCGGCTCTGCGAGCATCATTGTGTCGGACGCGAAACGTTTGCCTTTCAGAGCTTTCTTCAGATGTGGAAACAGGAAGAAATCACACGGGGATAAGTCCGATAAATAAGGGAGATGTGGCAGAACCTTGGCACCTATGACATCACTATGTGATCACTACCTCGCCAATATTAGCCGTATAAAAATAATGTTCTTGTTTATACTCCGGAATGACCACCAGGTCACTGGAGTATAAACTGGTCAGTCCATATATGCCAACTGGATGCACTTCCTTAGATTTTGTTTTTCTTAATTAACAGCATAACCCCTCCTCCCTTCTTATCCTTTCGGTACACACACTGTACTTTCCAAATTCCAATTCTGCCTTCCTAATACCTGTGTGAAATCACGTCGCTGATGTCCCAATAATATCCGTCTTTGATGCCTTGACCAGCACTTGAAATTCATCTAATTTATTTACTATACTCCTAGCATTGGTGTACATGCAAGTACTGTATACATGCACCTATTCTTATTCTTAGTTACCTTAACACAGCCCATGTATTTACTTGTTCTGCAATGACTGCCAGCAGTCACTGAAATCCTAACAGTCCCTGAATTCTTGCACTGCTTCTATTGGAATGAATGCAAGAATCACTTTCACCTCTGCTAGCGGCTACTGATAATCTATTAGCCCGTGTATCCCCCCCAAGCTAGCAGTTTTCTGACCCACCTAACACTGCCTCGATAGCATCTGCAAATAGTCTTGCACCCTTTCTATTTAAGTGCATGCCATCCCTGTAGAAGCAGTCTCTCCCGTTAACAAGCACAGACCATGCTGTAAAAAAATTCTACGCCATGAGCCTTGCACAATCCCTCCAGTGCCGAACTGATTGACAAAGCTCTCATCATATACTCCCTCCTATCGTGTCTAGGCATAATTGCAGACACTTTCAAATTTAAACCTAACTCACGACTTTTTTTCAAAATTGACCTGTACTTGTTAAGTAAATCTGCAGATCTCCTACTCTTAATTGGTGCCAACATGTACAACAATATCACCCATTGTGCCCTTAAAAGATGATATCCGCTCTACAATATCAACTTTTTCACCTGGCAGACATACCGTGGTTCTATTCCATCTAACCTTTTTTCACAATATATTACCCGTCTCCCTGACAATAGAGTCACCAACAATAACTAACTCCTGTGGGAGCTTTTATATGTGCGAAATATTTTCACTGATAGGAGACCTGATCCTTGAAGCTGTCACAGACATTCTCTCAAGTATATTATGTTAAGGTGGGCTTCCTAACCAGGAGTCTAAAACCCTGCTAAAACTGATATTCGGGTGACACTCAAGTCAAGTGGACCTGATTTCGGCAAAGTCCGGTCGGTCTGTGACAGCCAAAACCTCTGCTTGCACCTTCAAGATAGCGGGGCTGCTAATAACCCTAGGTATAACCCCATGTGCCAGTCCTGAAATACGGCACCTATTATATTGGAGGTGACCACTCAGATACGAACTATCGTAACCAGCGGTCAGGATGTGGCGCCCACATCACACGGAGGAATGCGCCCCTCTGTGTTACTAGGCAATACTAGGTGGAAGATGACTCTCAACAACCGGTGCAATACCACCACTTTGCTTATTGAAGGCTTGAAGTGGTGGGATCCATGTTTAGTCTTCAGAGCAAAGCTCCGGGAACCCCGCCCATCTCTTCCTTCATGCAGTATGACTGATGTCTTTTGAAGTTATGAAGGAGATCACGGCGAGATCCAATCTTCCTTACATTTCGAGGGTTCAGCTCTAAAACGGTGTTCGCAGGACGGCCGCTAGAGCGTACACCGGAGCGAACCTATTGGTAACTCTCTAGAAGGGTTCTGGGTCAGCCAGTGCATAATCTCGCTGCCTCTATTCTGCCAAATAGTGGCTGGAGGGAGTCCAAGCAATGTGCATCCCGGATGGAACGATTTCTGAGGCCACGTGATAATAGGAAGCCGGGTACATTCTTGCCATGTATACACCATATCCAAAAATTTCATTACTTCATACAGCATATCCATTCCCCACCTTTTCTTACTACTGAAAACATCATGAATTGTCAAACTAATAAACCTTTTCTGCGAAAAGATATAAGCCTCCCAAAAACTTCCCTGTTAATTTCATAAATATACATGGCATGGTCATAGTTCTAACCTCAGTGATGTACGTTTCCAATTACATGTATATATATTCTTGTCTAAGGCAGTTCCCGGACTTGAATCCATCTCCACCTGTGTAGTTTGTCTTAATTATACAGTTGTCTATAAAATGGCCTGATGTGTGTGTGTGTGTGTGTGTGTGTGTGTGTGTGTGTGTGTGTGTGTGTGTGTGTGTGTGCTATATTAGGTGCATTCTTGCTGGCTGTAGTCATTTGAAAAACGGCTTTCACTATAATGCAAAATCGCGTTTATTAGCAGCCTATCAAAGTAACCTGCCCATCACTTTTTGTTGTAATTATCCATGGGATACTGGACCATATCCTAAAGATTAACCGAATCTTATATAAGTAGTAACAAAAGCACTAGAGTAAGACAGGAAAAAAAGTTGAGTAGGAGAGATCACTAGCCAAGAGAGCTAAGAATAGGAACAAATACGTTTTATTCTTAGGAACATACACTCGTGTCAAAATTATGACAACCCCTGTCTCCATGAGTGGAAGCATCCCATAACATCTAAGAATGACGTCACCGACAGGAGCAGATACATACAGTCAGGGTCGAGCGGAGCCATTTTAGTACCTGAGGCAAAAATGAAAAATTGCACCCTACTGTTAATCATGGCAACGTTGGAAATTATTTAATCTTCCTTTAGGCGCCCCTTTCAGCTTTTAATCTGAGGCAAGAGCCTAGTTCGTCTCACCATTAGCGCGGCTGTGCATATAGTGACTGCACGGTTGTGCCCGTCAGTTCGACAGTAAGAAGCCCGTGAAAAGGGTAGGACAGACACAGGGATATTCATGTGTTGTTGTGGCAAACCCCATTAGCCGCTTTTGTACTTCTTGTGCTGAAGCTTGCACCAGAACCGGTCTTTTCTATGTAGTGTATTGGATGTCAAGGTGTGTGTTTCAATTGCGGTCTCCAGGGTTCCCCCTATATGCCGCTGTATCATCAGAAAAAGTGAAGGCTGGCAAGTGTATGTATGTATGTATGTGTCTTGTTATGTTGAGTGTTGAGTGCTGGCACTGGCGACTTTGCAGCCAGGGGGCAGGGGACACCTGGTCCCCTGACTCCCAACCTTGGTCACGAGGAGGTGTGCCAGGGTCAACTTTCTAGCTGAGACTCTTACTGGGGCTATCAGGCAAGTCTGGGAGCCCCAAGGGAAGGGAAGTGGGGATAAGAATTGAAGTATGGGGAGGAGATAGATATCCCATGAAATAGAAGAGAAACGTTTACAATAGTATATACAGTGAGAAAAAAAAAAAATATATATATATATATAATATATAATTTTAAAAAAATACAAAAAAAAATAAAATTTTAAAAAAATACAAAAAAAAATAAAATTTAACAAAAAAAGAAAAAAAATAATAAATAAATAAAATATAATAAAAAAATACAAAATAAAATAAAATACAACAAAAAAAATACCTATATACAATGTTTACTATTAGCTAAGTGAGTACGATCACCACTCCTGGGGGGTTTAATCAGAAAACCAAAACTATAAATAACACTTCATTACATTAATTAACACCATTTCAAAAGTATTGCTATTAGGCCACAGCAACCAGACACACTTGTCCAGTGTGTCTGGACTCAACCACTTTGCCTCAACATTTTTTTTTCTCTTCCTTTTTTGTATTTTCTTGTATTTTTTCTCCTATTTTTTTTTTCTGCTGATGCTATGATTATCTGATCTGACACCACCAGATTTCAGCATTAAACTCAGAGGGCAAATGGCAAGGCGCTATCCATGTACAAATATAGGTAGCACCCTGTCAGCATTGGCGCCTCCGTAGCCAGGAGCAGCAGTGCGTACCACACGCTTCTTGATTCAGACCGGGGTTCGAGCCCGTGACCACCAAATACGGAGTATGCAGAAAGGTCAGGCAATGACTACTGCATATCCCCGGAGCAATATGGCCTTAGTTGCTAATGCTCCTAAAAACCAAACAACAACAAACTGTCAGCATTTTACAATTCAATATCATATTTAAAACATACATAGCCAACTTTTCCTCTGTACACAAAATCGCTATTAATATCGTGATAGTCTTTACAAGTCACATTTTGACAGGAACCACAACCAACAGACAACCTCTCTGTTAATTCTACTAAATCCAATTTTATATTTATAGCAAATAATCTACAAAACACATCATTACCATCATGGAACCAACATATTTACTTAAGAAAAGACAACTAAGGACTTATTTACAGAAAACATATTTAATGGACAAAAAAAGCATAATAGTTCTTGTCCTTGAACACAAACTCTGGATTACTTGGCATCACTCTTTACAGATCAACTCCAATTAGTCTCTTCCTACGTGCAAACAATTTATCTGCAAAAGTACAAAAAGCTAGGAAATTTTCTTTATCATTGACAAAACATGGTAGGTCATCTTCATTGTACACTTCTGTAAGAAGCTGTAGATTATTTCTTAAGTCTGTATAGAGATAGCAGTTAAATATTAAATGCTCCATGGTCTCAGGAACGCCACACTTACATACTAGAGAGGCAGCCAACCCCAGAGTGAACAATTTGGAATTCAAGCTGCCATGCCCTGTTAGAAGAAAAGATACATTCAGACCTGAGCAAAACCAGGCCAACCGTTGCTTGGTAAATTCTAATATGTTAGGAAGTTAACTAAAAGTAACTCTACCAACTTCTGCATTGGACCAAGTTAATTGCCAACTATTAACAAACTCTCTTCTAATTCTACAAATATCATCCTTAGTTGGTATGTCTAAATTAATTGAATAGTTGCTCACCCTTGCAGGCAGAGCTTTCCGACGATAATATTGTAAGTAGTGGTGCATAACTTCATATTGAATAGGAAGTTTTCTACTCAATACTTGGGGTGCCATTGTCGACACTGTTCTGCAATTTCTTGTGATTGCAAGAAGAAAGAAACGTTGTGCTTGAGTGAAATACTTGAAGACTAAACAGTTATTAACATGATAACCCCATGCACCTGCGGCATAACAAATTATTGGTATAAAAATAAACTCGTAGTATAACTTTAAAGTTGCGGGTTTAATTTCCCAGACATTTTTAGTTATTTTAATGATTTTACCAGTTAAGACTTTTATTTTGTTCAGCACATTTTTTGCGTGGGCTACAAAACTAAATCTATCGTCCATCGTTATTCCAAGATATTTATACGTTCTTACAATTTTAATGGATTGATTATTAAATTTTACATTGGGGGGTTTATTCAGGTTCAAATAACCTTTCAAAAGCATTTGTTTAGTTTCTTCAATAGCAATCTGTAGTTTGTGCACACTACACCAACCATCAAGGTCTCCCAAGATTTCGTTCGCACGTTCTTCAAGTTCCTTACGAGACTCTCCAAAAACCAATACGGTCAAGTCGTCTGCATATGCCGCCTTCAAAATTTTGTCGCGCTGTACCCTGAGCCACCTATCAAGAACCACACTCCAGCAGACCAGTCCTAGGACTGATCCCTGAGGGCAACCCAGAGTAACAGCACGAGTAAGCAAACAGACACCAGAATACGCCACTAGGCTACGACCATGGAAATAATCAGAAACTAGGTGATAAAGGGGAGCAGACACCTCGGCCTTCCGGAACCTCGCCAGGACACTTTGCCACCATAAGGTGTCAAAGGCCCCTTTGAAGTTCACAAAGAGGCCGAGGACATACTTGGAATCTGTATTTGAGACCGAATCCATTACAAACTTTATAGCATCAACAGTTGACCAGCCTTTTGTAAAGCCAAATTGAGTGTTTACTTGTAAATTTTTAGCCTTATAATATTTCATAAATCTAGTTACAATAACCTTTTCTAAAACATTGCCTAGCACTGGTAGTAATGCAATAGGACGATAGGTGGAAGGAACATTGAGGGATTTGTTAGGATTTTTAACCAGAATTTTAAGATTGGCTTGCTTCCAGGGAGTTGGAAAACGCCCATCAGCCAAACAGAAATTAAGAAGATTAATAATTAGTTGTGGTTTGATTGTCCAGATTCTTTTTAATATTGCAACTTCAAGTAAATCTAAGTCTGGACATTTGTTATCCTTCAAAGAATCAATAGCTGTGCCAATTTCAAGATTAGTAAACGGGTCCTCATCAGTTAATGCAGAATACATCAAGTGCTCCATCCTTAAATTTGTTTGTTCCGTACTCTCTGGTACACAAATGTCTTGGCAAATAATGCTATCCAATATTGCATTCATCGACTCTGTCCAAGAAAGAGTCTCTTGCCAATCAGCCAAGATAGACGAAACGATCTCACCAGGGTGCAATTTCTCCGCTATAATTTTGTAAGCAAGTCCTCACGGTTCATCCTTTAGTGTTGATTTAACCAGTTGTTCCAAAGCATTCTTCTTTTCTCTATAAATTTGATTAAAGTAGGTCCACCTGGCCAGCTTGTAAAGGTCACCCAGACGGTCCACCTCAACCCTTGCCCTATTATTTCTCTTGGCACGCTGGTAGTTACGCCGAGTAGTCTTCAATTCATTTCTTAGATTTGTGAGATACTGAGACCACCAGGGCACATGATTCTGTTTTCTCATTTTCTTTGTGAGAGAGGTATCATAGACCAACCTTATTAGGTCATTTACGGCTTCCACCTGCTCCACTGCCCAATTCTCTCGATGTTATCAGCCGTGGCTTCTACACCGAGCCTGTTCTCAAAAGTTTCCGTTTGCACCCTGAGTCCTGTACTTTGGAAAATCGTATGAGTGCCTTCTTGCCGTACAGCCTGAATCCATCACAACTTCAAACGTTATAGGGTTATGGTCACTTGCTGACCATGCAGTTCTAACTTGCCAGTTTCTTATGTTTTGTCCAAATGTAGAGTTGGACACCGTGATATCTATGAAGGATTGACCAGATGCTGAAACAAAAGAAGGGGGTGGTGCCCTACAGTGTTCCAAAGATGTAAGTTCTTAGTTAGGATTAACTCCTCTAATAACTCGCCTTTTTGATATGTAAAATGACTGTTCCATAATGTAGATGCAGCATTTGCATCCATACACATAATAACTCTTCTACCCGCCAATCTTTGGAGAATATCCTCTACGTAATTTAGGTAAGGCTCGATCTCTTGATGTTGTTGAGAGCATTGAAAATACAATGAAACAAAATGCACCTGCCCAAACGTACCCTCCAGACAGGCATAGGCAGAATGGGTGGAGCACAAGCTTGTTATCTTTGCGAGAATTATGCCTGGATCAACTATAACCAGGGCTGCCCAAACCCTGGCCACAGCGTTTCTGCCACTTCCAGTAGCTTCAGTATTAGATTGTACAATTTTTGATGATAATGGTAATCCCTTTTTAGCATTAGCATTAGCATTAGTAGAGGCATTTGATGCAAGAAAGCAAGCTTATGCAGCATCAGCCAAAAAAAAAAAAAAAAAACCCACTTCCACTTCACCCTTCTGTTCGTTCAAAATACCTGTCCAGCTGAGCCTTAAACTTATTTAGGCTATCAACCTCCACCACAAGGGATGGGAGTCTGTTCCACCAACCAACCACCCGCTGGCTAAAGGCAAATTTCCGCACGTCTATCCTACATCTGTCTTTCCTCAATTTGAATTTATGCCCTCTCAGGTGATTTTTCTGAGCTAGAGGAAGAATCCCATCAGCAATGAGCATGCTTAAACCATTCAAGGCTTTATACACCTCTATCAGATCACCTCGCTGGTGCCTAGTCTCCAGACACTGTAATTTGCAAAACCTTATGGAAGGTTTTGCAAATGGAAACTACTTTATGGAAACTACTAGAGGTTGAACATGTACCTCGAAAAGTCATCACACTCCTCCAAACTGCATACAACGGTTTAACCAGCCAGGTGCGCATCCAGAACGATTTATCTGAGGAATTTACCATCCAAACTGGAGTCCGCCAAGGGGATGTAGCCTCCCCGTTGCTTTTCAACATCGTGGTCGACGCCATTATGAGGCAAGCATTCAGAAACAGACAGGGCATACAATATGACAAGGATCACTATGTGACTGACCTGATGTTTGCTGATGATAGTGCTATCCTTGCCGGTAACGACGCTGAAGCCACGGACATCCTCTACGACATTGCCCGCATTGCCCGGCCATACGGTTTGAAGATCAATGCTGGTAAGACAAAGGCCCTGACAACAGATGGGTCGCAAGCCACCATCTATCTCGAAGGCGTCCAGATCGAGCAAGTGCAGGACTTTAAATACCTTGGGTCGCTGGTCCAGGAGAAGAAAGTTGCATCCACCATGGAAATCCACAGCAGAACTGGACAGGCGGCCACTGCGTTCGCCTCGCTCAAATGGTGTCTGTGGAAGAGGACCAACATTTCCACAAAGACTAAAATCCGACTCTTCCGGACTTTGATTCTGCCCATTCTTCTTTACGGATCGGAAACATGGATTTGTCTCAAATTAGATTTGAACAAACTTGAGGTATTCCAAATGCGATGCCTGCGGCAGATCTTGGGCATCTCTCTTCGCGACCGCATCACTAATGATACCATCCGTGCCAGATGCCAACAGCAACCAACCATTGCTGACCAAATCCAGAAGCGAAGGCTCAGATGGTTTGGCCACGTATGTAGAATGGGCACGAACAGAATACCATCCACACTCCTTTGGAGACAACGACCCACCCAATGGAGCATCCAACGGACTGCGCCTAGGAAAACGTGGGCCAAGCAAGTGGAAGATGACTTGAAGAGCCGACGTCTCGACCTTAACCAGGCCAGGACTGAAGCCATGGATCGTAAGGTATGGAAGAACATCACAGAGCAAGTCCGAAACCCTGCGGCACCTACAGCAGCATACTGGTTGCGTGGCCAACCGCCTTCCCCAGCTGCCAGCTAAGGACCAAAGAAGAAGAAGAAGAAGAATTTGCAAAACTTAAGCCTTTCTTCGTAAGAGCACCCCTTTGTTCCATTCACTAATCTTGTTGCCCTTCTCTGTACTCGTTCCAGCAGCTCTACATCCTTCTTGAAATGAGGCCTCCAGACCTGTATACAGTACTCTAGGTGTGGCCTGACCATTGCCTTATACAATGGAATAATCACCTCCTTATCCCTGCTGGAAAAATTCCTGTATATCATTGACAATACTCCATGAGCTACTCTTGCAGCCCGTCTGCACTGCTCAGAGAACTTCATATCTGCCTGCACAACCACCCCCAAGGTAAGGCTCGACCTTTACAATTCCTTTATATGAATACACTTCCTGAAGGGCTAAGATTTGGATATCGTGATCAGAGGTTATTCTAGTTAAGTCATTAGAGACCGCGATCGACCTTTGACAGTTCAATTTCAAAACTTTAATTGTTTCGCTAGTGTTATGATATATATTGCGATTAAATGTAATTAGTACGAGACTTGGTCACCTCTTGCGCGCGAATATACTCAGGACAGCCGTTGTCATGGTAGGAATGATCTACTTTCTTCTTGCGCATTTTACAGTTGGGACAAGTTGCAGGAGAAGCCTTGTCAGGACAAGACTCAACTGGTGCCCCTGATTGCCACAGTGCCCACAAACATATTCAGGTTGATGGCAATTACGTGCAGAGTGCCCGTAACCGAGGCATTTAAAGCATCGTGATGCTATAATAAAATCCTTTACTCCATATGATGCCCATCCAATATATACACGATTACCAGTATTTAATAGAATTTTCCTAATGTTGGCAGGGGTTTCAATGACCCAGTGAAAGTTATTCTTAATTTTAGACTTAATTTTAAATCTAACCTTGACACATTTTTTGAATTCGTCACCAGTTATGATGTAATCGGCAAGGTTCTTATCGTATAAATCCTCAAGAAGATCATTATCAGTGATCTCTTTATTAACATCATATAAGAGTGGGATTCAATTTCTTTGGAAGATCCACATTTAAATTGTGATCCTTAAACTTACTACACTTTTTTAGCTTCTCAAGATCATTATTAGAGGCAGCCTCAATCACAACACCTCTATCTCTAACATTTCTTATTGATTTTATCTTAATTCTCTTCAATTCTGGTTTAAACTCCTTTGTCACCATTTGTTTTATCTTGTCACTTGTTTTGAATTCACTTTTGTCATCAGCACGCACTAATACAGCGTATCTGGTCTGTGTCCCGGAGGAGATCACACTCACATTATTCTGTTTGCCTACACCATAAGCACGTACACCAGCATAGCTAGCTGCTGAAATTTGAGCAAGCAATGTTTTACATGCAATTTCAGTTTTTAGCTTTCCATTCTCAATGGTTAGTTCAAGTAACATGTATTCCATGGAATTTCATACCTTGCCAATCATGGAAGGGGTAACCTTAGTCCCATTCTTAAGAAAGTCAAATAAACTATTCTTCAGAGCAAAAGTGTACTGGATGTGTAAGTATTGTGATATGTTCTGTTGTAGTGTTGTCGGCCGGTACCTGATCAGATGCAGCAACACCTGGTCACTACGTCCCACCCCGCCACGTGGAGGTGGCCAAGAACTATCATCATGCTGATCCATACTAGGACAAAATCCCAAGGTAGGACAGCACTATTATTTACTATTATTTTTAGGCTACCAGAATAATTAAATTCATCTACCGTGCAGTGTCTTATGTCTGTTAATTGCGTATGTTCTATGGTCAATTTGTCTATTTTTTTGGACGAAAAACCCCAGTTTCTGGGGTAAAACCTTGCTAACTACGCCTGAGACTGATTAACTCAGCCGCGGAGTGAAAAAAGCTCATTAAAGTTCCTCGTGTCATCAACGGGATTCGAATCCGGGCTTTTCCACTTGGTGTGGGGAGGATGGTGACGATACCACTGTGCTACACGTGCAGACTAGGACTCGGTCCTAGTAGGACAGACAGCAGAATTTGAATGGGGTTTGATCTGCAGTGCTAGGAAGGCGATGGCTAGAATTTCAGCAATATTTGCCAGCTGTTAGACTGCTACCGTAGTGAAGCTGTGGCAGGAAAAGTCCGAAGAGGCACAAATAACCACCCAGGGGGGTCTAGGACCCAGGGCAGCATAGCGGTCACGTTATTTTTAGCTCCTGTATTATTGTGTCAAAACTATGGATTTACATCGTGTTAAAAGTTGTTACCAAATGGATAATTTACAACTTCAGGATTCTGTTGGTAAGCATAGTTTTGTGTTATTAGAGCTCTCTTTCGAGTTTCTTCCATTTTCTTCTCACCGCTATTGTTCTTTGGTCACTCCGCTTAGGTGCCATAGCCGAAGCTTTAGGGAGGTGGCCACTCCTTTGCCTGACCACCACAGTCTCTATTCTCACTAATTTGACTGGGGCTATTTTCCCCCTTCCGTGACCTTGGACGGGCGTCGCATCGTAGATACCAGTTTTCACCGTTTTGTGCCTCCGGTGTTTACTTCCTTCTCACACTTACCCAGTGCTTGTTTCAATAGCACGCATGCGGCGCAAATTTTCACCATCTGCATAAAGATCTGTACAGCAGATCTCTCATCACTTACTTTGGACAGTGATTGTGTCCCAACTAACTCCTATCAACTTAGTGAAATTCCAACTGGAAACGATGGTTTTTTGTTTCCCCCACCTCCTCTACCATAAAATGACCATGGAGAGAAGCTACTTCTGTTCCGATGATCTCTTCAACAAAATAACACTACCAACGTCTTCGCCGATATAAACTACCCAATAGGAAATTAACCTCGTACTTCTAGGGGCATTTCCACATCTGGCTGTTTCCCTCCCACCCCAAGTGACAGAGGGGGATAGCCCAAAATCTTCACTGAAGGACTATTCAGCTCCAAATTCAAACAGATTTGACGAAGGTGGCCTCTTGCTCACCTCCACGAGCTCTTTCACGCGGGACCTCATGAACTCCTATTATCCGTAAAAGTTCGATAATCCGAAATTCGCAAAGATGGATGGGAAATTGAAAAAACCGACAGATGCCGCGCATCAGAGCGAAAATGGCGACCCCGTCGTCAAAGACCAACAACAGGAGACGTCAGAACCCCATTCGGGGCCCCCGCTAACAGGAAAACGCAAATATAGAAAGCCAACACCTAATCCGGAGCGGGAGATGCGCTCCCAAACTGAATCAAAAGACATAACAGAAAACCAAAAGGACACCAGCGAGGAGAAGCCACCGGAGGCTCCCCTGGATCCCTCCTTGCCAGGGGGTACAGTTCACGAGAAGTCTCTGCTCCTCAAGGCTGCCTTGGAAACATTATTTAAGGAGCAATCTAACAGGGTAACCACAGGGCTAAGGGCACAAATCGTGAACCTGTGGAACAAGCTGGACACTCTCTTGACGGAAACTTACCTCGAGAGTGAGAGAGCCAATGCCAAGCTCCAGGCATACATGGAATGTGGGGCAAACCAAATGCAACAGCGCGCGCCCACATATGCCCAAGCGCTGAGGACCACAATGACAACGGAGCGACCACCAATTCTCGCTGCTCCCAGCAAAAAGAAAGCACCACTACTACCAAGACCCAACCTGGTCATACTGAAGCCAACAAACACCAAGACTCTTCACACAAGTGAAGAAGTAAAGAAGACTAATTACTAACCTTAGCGATGAATTCAAACACACCAGAATAAAATCGATAAGGAAGACCCACAACGTCGGCGTCATCATCGAGACAGAAACACAGGAGGAGGCGAACAAAATTATAGCAAATCCGAAAGTGGGCCTACAAGCAGAAACTCACAAGAAAAAAGGACCAAGTATTGTAATCTTTAACACAGGAAATGACCTATCCCCAACACAATTGCAAGGTGAGATATATCACAAAAACCTGCAGCAAGCATTCCCGGATACGGACCCATCGAATCTGATAACACCCAGATATCAGACAAAATCCAGAAATAATAACTCAACTAACTGGGTGGTAGAACTAGCTCCCAGAGCGTGGAAAGTACTAACGCAGCAGGCAAGAATCTACATCGATTGGGGCAGTCATCGCTTCAGAGAGCACGTGGCTGTTCCAAAGTGGTTTAGATGCTGCCGATTTGGCCACACCACACACACGTGTACCCAACCGCAGACTTCTCAAACTTGTGGGCACTGCGCAGAAGTAGGCCACAATTACAATTCCTGCCCAAACAAAACCGCTCCACCAGTGTGCGCAAACTGCAAAGCCCTAAAGTTACCAGCAGACCACTCTGTCAGAGACAGTAACTGTCCCGTGTACTTAAAAGCCAAAAGCACCCAACAACAAAGAACAGATTACGGGAACTCTTTGTAAATATAAAGATTCTAACACAGTGAAATTTGTACAGCATAATGCACAATGGGCAATTGCAGTCACTGCGCAACTAAAGAAAAAGGTAGATGAGGACAACCTTGACATCCTCTTCCTCCAGGAACCCTACACACACAAGAAAGAGGTGAGAGGATACCCACTCACGTACAAAATTGTACAACATAACGGCAACACCCCCTGGGCTGCCCTGGTTGTCTGCAACCCTGACCTCAAGGTTACTAAAATAACCCACTTTTGCAACGAATGGGCTGCCTGTGCCCAGATCATCTCTCCATTGGGAGAATTTCATGGCATATCGCTATACTGCCGACCCGGCGAAGATATTCTCCCCGCAACCCAATACCTGCAAAATGTCCTCTACGAGCTCCCTAATCCTAAAATAATCGTCTGTGCAGATGCAAACTGCAGGTCACCAGCCTGGCACAGTGCAACTCCCAATCGACGAGGAACTGCCAATGGACAGCACCTGGAAGAATTCCTGACCAACAGCAGCTTCACAGTATTGAATCAGCCAAATAATCTACCGACCTTCTCAAGTACTCTTTGGGAGGCGACAATAGACAAGCCTAGCCACTCGCTCCACAGCAGGATACATATCCTCATGGAAGGTCAGAGAGAACTGGACAACCTCTGACCATAGAGTAATAACTTTCCAGATGCACCGTGCCCTCAATAGACCACCCACACCCAGAACAATCCTCAACAGATTTGCTATAGCCAAGGCAAACTGGGAACAATTTCGGGAGGCACTGACATACTCTGTTGAAGCATTCGACAGCACAAACTTCACCCCAGACCAGCACCAGCGTGCTATAGTAAGTCTAATCACAGAGGCTTCAAACATAGCTATAAAAAGAAAGAAACCATCTGCAGGTTCAGTCACATGGTGGTGCCCTGAGCTTCAGAGACTGCAGAATGAAGTAAATACACACCATAAAAGCCTCCAGAGAGCGAGAAGATCTTGGCCAGCGGCAGAGATAGAAGTCCTCAGACAACAATACCATGAGGTCAGAAACAAATACACAGCCCTGATAAGAACCCGGAAAAAATGTTCATGGGAAACACTAGTCTCAACAACAGGAAATAAGGACCCCTGCGGGGTTGTATACAAAGTGGCAACTAATAAATTACCAAAAGAAGAAGTAATTTCTTCGACAAAGACACCCGATGGCCACTATACCACATCCTGGCACCAATCTATAGACGATATCCTGAATACCACCTTCCAGAAATTCCCCTCAGACCACACTCCTGAGCAACTTCTGCTCTGTGAGGAAAATACTAATTACTGCCCATCACATCGGGAGGACCCGTTCACACTTGAAGGCCTCCATCTGGCGACAGCAAAAATAAGAAATAAGCAAACACCCGGCGAAGACTACCTGGAGCCAGAAATTGTAAAAAAGGCCGTGGAATATATCCCAACAACTATATTAAACTTATATAACCACTGCCACTACAGGCAGTGGTTATATAAGTTTAATATAGTTGTAGAACTATCTGTAGGATATTTTCCCTATGATTGGAAAGCAGCACGAATCAGACTAATACAGAAGAACCCGAAGAAACCACAGGAACTCCTGGAGTCATACAGACCCATTGCCCTACTGCCAGTACTAAGTAAATTGTATGAACACCTACTACACAGCAGGACACAAGCTCACTACCAAAAAGCAGGCCTCCCCTCTTCCAAGCAATTTAGCTTTCGACGAGGATGTTCCACCGTGGATGCCCTGGAATATAATAAAGGCAGCTACACACAGCAATAGTAAATACTTCCTTATTATCTCCATCGACTTTTCCGGGACATTTGACTCACTTTGGTGGCCAAGTGTCCTCGGCAGACTCCAGGAAGCAAACATTTCCAGCAACTTATACCAATGCATTAAAACCTATCTTTCGGACAGAAGGATCTCAGTAAGTTGAGGCTTCCTCAACCAGGATCTGAACAGGGCAGATGCTCAAGCCTTCGCAGATGACTGGTCCTGATGCTGGAGGCGGACAATCGTGCACAACTTGAGGCTATTGCAAACCGGGCCATAGATACCCTCCAAGAATGGTCAAAAAATCATCACTTAAGAATATCACCTTATAAGACATCCTCAATACTTTTAAAAGGCTCCCTTGATATCAGAAGGCCACCTCAGATAAAAATAGAAGGAAAAACCATAAAAGTGACCACGGAATTAAAATACCTAGGAATGATCCTTGACAAAAATCTTTCATTCACCCCACATCTCGTATATCTACAAAAAAAGATCAAAAACTACTCAGCAAGAGTAGTTTTTGATCTTTTTAACAAGATCAAAACCTACTCTTGCTGAGTACAAAACCTCATAGCAAGAGTCTCGCGAAAGGATTGGGGCTAAAGGAAAAGAACCCTGATCCTCTTTTACAAGGCTTTCTTCATTCCAGCCATCAGCTATGCAGCAGGAATCTGGTTTAAAAAAGCAACCACCGCAGTCAATAAAAGAAAGCTAGAAACGATACAGCGCAGCATCTTACTCACCATCTCCAGAGAATGCTGCACGGTCAGCTCACACGCACTGCAGGCCCTTGGACCTGGAGATTGTCTGCTGTGGCATGCTATATCAACTATCAAGAGGGAACAGTGTAACTTGCATTGGCTTCACCACAGACCTGACCAACAACAGCAACGCAGAAAAGAAACGACTAACCAAATATCTTCAACAAACCTGGCAGTCCCGATGGGCAGACTCAACTAAAGGTGAGATAACCCGGAAGTTCATCCCGGGCATTACCCAAGTGTATCCCAAACAGCCAAACTGGTTCTCACCGGGGCTCTACACCACCTTTCTTCTAGCAGGGCACGGCTCTTTTAATGCCAAGCTGTCAACTTTCGGCATCAGGGATTCCCCATTATGCCACTGCGGAGAAAACCAAACATGGTCATACCTAATGCACGATTGTCCCTTCTTTGAGGACATCAGATGTCATTTCATCACAAAGATACGCTTTAATCCGAAGGAACGGGAGCACCTTATATTACATGAGGAGGAGCACTACAAGGCCCTCTCGTGCTTTGCACATGAGCTATTTACCCGGCTTAGGGTAATGACCCAACGTCCCCAGGCCTGATGCAGGACCTGACTACAACTACAACTCATCGGACGGGACTCTGCTCTCATGAGTGCCATTACTTTGTCAACTGAACCAGAAAGATCAACGTACCACGATATCGGATGGGACTTTGCTCCCACAAACATCACAATCAAACACAGACATCCTGTCAACTGGACTGACAGCGCATGTAATTTACCCAACGAAGTACCCTAGAATGTGACAATCACCATATGCAGGAGTGACAACACTGCATCGACGCCCAGATAACAGAACAAACAGTGAAAGTGACCACATATCAACAATGACCACCCAAAATGGAAAAGGAAAGGACCATGACCACGACCAAACTGGATGAGACCTTGATCCCATGACCAACACCGGCATTCAACCGATCTGTGAACAAGTCGGTAGAGACCTTGTCCCTGGATGTACCTCCTGGTGGGGCCAGTGTTGTGATGCTGTCCTGAACCTACTGACCTAGCCACTCTGCACACACGACATATTGGCAACCTGTGCCAACTCCCGTGTCTGGCCCTTTCTACCCCACCCCGGCAGGGGGAAGGAGACGGCCATACTGTTCCCTCCCCTCCACGCTACCCCTATTCTTCCTTCTAGCAGGGCATGGGCACGCCCTACTGACACCAAATTGAGGCTTCCTACTCTATTGGTCTTATCCTTCCTCCTTTAACCTCCCCGTCTTCAGTCTTCTCCCCTCTCTATCTTTACACAAGCTAATTCCCTCCACACCTAAATTCAATTAATCCAAATTAACTTACGCCCATATTTCGGTCTTTCCATATTCAAGCGACATCACCCTACGCAATCGAAAGATATCACACATATATCTATACATATTACGTGTAAAAAAAAAAAAAAAAAATTTTTTTTTATTTTTTTTTAAGGTCCTAGCCACTGAAATCTCAGGAAATTAGGTGGCAGGACCTGCCAGAGTGAGCTAAAGACTATCGGGTACCTGGTCTGCCTCCATGGGGCGCAAGTGGGGCAACATTGGGCCTCAGAAGAGGTCCAGCGGCTAAATGGCCAGAGGAACAACGGTACAAAACACCACACTTCCATAATCCATACACTTTTAAATCTCTGGCCTTCCCAGTGAACTGGTACACCCACAATAAAAGCAACGCGGAGATGGGGGAAGCGCCTGGTGCCGTTAGACACTGAAAACACTTACACTCACACAACCACCCAGGGAGTTGAAAATGGCCGCTTTCAATCGTGCACATGTATGTGACAACTCCATAAACTTTGACCTGGTTTACTAGTTTAAAGTTAGCGCCAAACTGGATTTGTTGGATCAAAGCCATTAAGGAACTGGAACTTGGTGAGTTTTGTTTGAACTTTCTTTGGGTAGAAGTGAGATTCTGTTTGCATTCTTTATCCAACGCTAGCGACAATGGGTCACCGTTAAAAGCGCCACTGTCTTAGAATTGTAGAGAGTAACCAGGTGGCAACATACAGTCACAATGCCTGAATCACACTTATAGACTGGGGATTAGTGACCCCCTGTGTGCTACTATAGCGTAGGATTGTGCTCCCTCAACTGTATGATCTTGTAAACAACATAGTGAAGTGAACCTGTCTTCAAGGTCTCCCTCCCTCCCTCCCTACCAATAGTCATTACATAGGCGAGCCGCAACTTTTCTTCCGTTGCTCCCACACCGAAATAACTATAATTTCTGTGATCGGTGTCACCCCAGCACAACCAAACTGCACCGTTTCAGTACTCCTGTTTCTATAGGAGCATTTTCACATCCGGCTATTCCTCCCCCTGGTGACCTAAACATTGAACTGTACAAGAACCAAAAGGGCTACGGACTTGTAGCCCTTCTGGTTCTTGCGGGTATCATTTTGCTGCTCTTAACAGCCACAAGCTGACCAAAAATAACACAGTCCCGATTAACCGTAAATGCCGTTTATTCGAAATCTAAGGAGAATGGAGGGAAAAAATAAAAAGTCAACTGCTACAAAAATAAAGCAGGGAACACGTTCCCAAACTGAAGCAAGGGAACAACCAGAGAGTATCGCATCTATAAAGGACACCGGAGAAGAGAAGTCTCAGAGGTTCCCCTGGATCCTACTTTGCCTGAAGGCACAGTGTATGAAAAATCTGTAGCCTTGAAGATGGCATTAGAGAATATTTTCAAAGAACCATCAAATAGAATTACAACAGGTATTAGATCGCAGATTGCAAATATTTTGAGTAAGATGGAAGCCATGCTGATAGAGACCTTCCTAGAAAATGAAAAGGCAAACGTTAAGATACAACTCTACGAACAATGTGGGGCAAATCCAATGGAACAGCATGCCCCCACATATGCCCAAGCGCTGAGGAATGGCTCAAACCAGTTACAACCAAACCAAGAAGGGCAACAAGAAAAAAGGCCACCACTCTTGAAAACACCAAATGTGGTGGTACTCAGACCGACAGCTCTGGAAAACACTGAAAATGTCCCATCCAGCAAAGAACTAAAGGCTAAATTTATGAAAGATGACTTGAAGACCCTCCCCTTCTTCACACTTTACCCCACATTAAATTTATGCGTTTTTTTTTTTTTTTTTTTCCTCTGTCAGGAAGCTCAGGCGACCCTGGTAGAGGCCAGCCAGCGTATGATGGGCAGCCCGGCTCACCTCCCAGTGGTGGTGGCAGGAAAATAGGGTCCCACTAGGGGCCTTGCGGCCAAGCAACCTGAGACACAACAACAGAACAAAATGCAATACCACATAAACCAGACACTACACTTTTTCCTGGCTTTTGCAGTAGTTCTGAATTCCATCACAGAGTACATACGGCGCAGATGTGGAAAACCACCAGTGTCACCTGACCCTAAATACTATGCCAACATGGTGACTGTGTATCCAGATGGCACAGGACTATTCCAACAAAGCAAAGGCCCTTTCACAAGGCCCACATTGTGCAAGAATGGTTCAAGGGTCATGTCCAAAATAATATATATATATATATATTATTTTAGGGTTGCCCGTAATTGATTACATTAACCCGTATTTGTGTCTGTAAATTGCGTGCATTCTATGGTTGATTTGCCTGTTTTGCTGGACGAAAAAAAACCTTGCTATCTACGCCTGACACCGACTAACTCAGCCACGGAGTGAAAAAAGCCCATTAAAGTTCCTCGCGTCGTCGACCGGATTCGAACACGGGCCTTTTCCACTCAGTGTAGGGAGGACGGTGACGTTACCACTGTGCTACACGTGCAGACAAGGGTCACGTCCAAGTATTTCCTGTGCTCTCCTGGCTGTCAAATTCCCCGACATGAATCCCATCGAACATTTGCATCACATGCCACTACTACTACTACTATTTGTGGGATGCAGTGAACGCAGCATTCGCCAGTCCACACGTTTATTTTAACTTCATGAATCAGATTTGAGGAGATTTGAAAATAAATTTTTGGTGTTCTGAGAACACAAACAATGAGGAATAACTTTTTAAGTGCCGACCGGGCTAGCCGAGTGGGTAAAGTACCTGCCCGGCAACCCAAAGGTCGCGGGTTCGATTCCCGCCTCGGGCTTGGATCAAAGTACTGCAAAAACCTTGGGAGGTGCAATATGGCCACAGAAGCCGATGCGCCAACAACTACCAAATCAAAAAAAAAAAAAAAAAAAAAACTTTTTAAGTAAAAATGAAGTTCATCAGCAATCAATTTAAAAATCGTAAAAGTTTACCTGTAAACATTATGGATATTTATTCATTTTACTGAAAATTCACTAGAAATATAGCACAAAGAGTCCCTTTGTGCTATATTTCTAGTATTCCCAAAAGTTTCTGAGTAAAATTTTCAAAATCGAAAATAGGCAAATTAGGTGGTGCGCATTACATAAAACACGCTGTATACACCTTACATTTTAAAAAAATCTTATTTAGAAAACACTAAATAAATATTATTATTATTAATAAATAAATAGGAATACAAAATCTGCACAACAAACAAGTAAAAATACCACACTGCCATTTTAGCGTAGTCAGGAGTTGAAATTGAAAATCCATGTAATGGAGAGACTGGGGTTGAAAAGAGAAGGCGTCATTCTGAGCTATATATTACTTTAAATAAGATTTTAGTAGTTTGCTAATATATTTAAAGAACTATACATTTGGCGGAGCAACTGAACTCCAATTCTCTCCTCCCTGGCTACGCCATTGGTCTTTAGTCACAAAAACGTGAAGAAAAATGTCAGTGATGTGCAGTAATCAATAGCAATTAAAACAGCAGTATTTTACAGTGCTGTACCCAATTATTTGCATACTATTCTAAAGTAAAAAAGTACCTTACAAATGCTGCTGAACTCATTCCTAAGCAAAATTATACCATCCAAGTTAATTTAAGCATATGCAGCTTTAATGACATATTCTATTTGAGCCTTTAATATTAATTTTTAGAAGACTGCCGGAAGAAATTTAAGTATATTTCTAAGACGAATGGTCTGCCATAAAAATAAATAACCAAATTTCCGTTAATAATCTGAAAGGACGAAACTAAAGAGATTAACAGTTTTTCTCAGCCGATTTAACCAGTGCAACAGCTACAATGGGCCACGCATTTCTGACGACCTACAGAATAGAACTCGGAAAGTGAGCAAACTTCAGGACTAGATATAATAAAAATAAATTAACTATGCTTAATGAACTATTATTTTATTTAAATATAGATATTTTATTTTTAAACATCTATATTCACATTGTGAATTTGCAGAAAATTCATCAGATAGTTTTCAGGTTTGCAACAGCATTCCAATTCTATAGCATTGGTTCCATATAGGTTGCTTGAGACAGCACAGAATTTGAATGCTGCTGGCTTCTTTCGCTTACCATGATAGCAAATTGCAAACCTCACATGCCAAATTCGTAACGGCTATAACATCATTTCATGAAAGGGTAATAAGGTATTAAAGGAAATTTTCTAAAAATTTCTCGAAAGTTTTAAGTTTGTTTTTTGACAATCTTACCTTGTGATATAATGGTGCTGGTCTGAAGCTAAAATAAAGCCGCGTTGCACAAAAAAAAAATATATATATATATATATTTACACAAAATGTCACATATTCTTCTTTTTTTCCCCGGCGGTTTACACTATTACACCCACTAAATGAAGTTATTCACTACTTCATAAATAACTACAACAAAAATTAATGCTGTAACAGGAAAATATGTCACATAAACCTGAAAGTCGCTACCAAACGTACTTATTACACGAAATTACTGATGCGCTACCTATAACTGAGTTCTTATAACTATGAATTAAAATAAATAATGGAGTGATAGAATAGAAAGCGCTGCTCAGCATCGAATTCCTCCCGTTTTCACCCTAATTTCGTTCTAAGAATTTATACCGTTTTAATTTGACCATCGCATGGTGATGTTCACGGTTGAGTCTAGGTGATCGGATATAAATGGGGCCAGAATCATCTCAGTATAGTGAAAACTTGGATTATAAGGAATGACAATAAAATGTTTCTTATAATATTATTTATTAAAATTAATCAAACCGTTAAACTTATTATTATAAACAAGCATAAGCAAAATACACACAGAAATGCATGATTGACTCGTACTTTTATAGCAACATAAACAAAAGTATTTCAAAATTTCTTATAACTTTTCAAGAGTTTCTCATGAGAAAATACTTATAATTTACATTTTATTTTATTCTGATGCGTATGTGAATTCAGGAAGTTATTACACAAGATACAGCGTTCTTTATCACCGATGATGACCTGGAACTAAGCGAAACTGGAATTATCAAGACCAACACCGAGTGCTACTTTGGTTCGGCAGAACAGGGGCTCACATCTGGTGAGTATGGGCTTGGCACACCCAGGGTCTTGAGCTGGATATCATCATTCTTCGCTTTCTTGGTGATTCCTTTCTACTTCTCTCTCTCTCAGGGTAATAGGGAAATTTTTTTTTTTTGGCCGGTGCAGCATAAGCCTCAGGCTTCCTTGCACCATATGGCTATTATTAATAATAATATAATAACGTTGATAAAAAATCCTGGGTTCAGTGTTGGATTCAGTTTTGCTCAGGAGAGAAATTAAAAATCGAAATAAATTTAGTGTGTGTTTTCTAAGTTTTTTTTTTTTTTTTTTCTTTTTTTCTTTTCAAACTCAGTGAACCTGTTGATCAAAATATAGTAGCGTACCGCTAATTGAGGTCAGTGATGGTCCCAGAATTCTCTTAAGGGCAGTAGCGCTGCATTCCTATGTGCCGCCAGTAAGCAAAATAAAATTTGCCGCCCTAAATGTTGAATACTGATAAGCGTTTTAACCAATCAGAAAACAATATCGAAAAAAAATTTTGGCGCCCCCTTGATCTGCCGCCCGTAAGCAGCGCTTACCTCGCCTACCCACTTGCGGTGGCTCTGATTAATAAGGGGAAGGGGGTAAATTTGTGTTCCAGGGAATCATTAAGTTTTAATGATCATGTATCAAAAAAAATTAAAAATTATTTTGATCACAAGGGGGGGCTATAGCCCCTTTATACATTTACTGGGACCGTCACTTTATTCTATATTGGCTTATTATATTGTTATATTCAGATTTATTGGCTTATTGTATTGTTATATTCAGATTTCAATTTGCATTGAACTAATTTTTCTGTGAAATCCCTTAGCTGTTCGATGTTTCAAAGTGTATTCTAAATTTTAACATAGAAAATAAACAAGAAAGTTACTATTATTATTGACCTAATTTGCTCTGAATTAATCACATTTTTTCTAGGTCCAGTAGCAGGTATCCTCAGCCATTATTTCACCATCCGCATTATTTGTTTCTGGGGATCTTTGATTGCTTCAGTAGGAATAATGATGTGTTATTTCGCCCATGACATTACTTGGATTACAATTTTTCTTGGATTTGTTCATGGTACGTGCAAAACTTTTTTGTATGTTTTTAATATAACAAAAATTCCTTGTTGTACATGTGCAGATAAATGATTAAAAATAAATAAACATTCGTTAGGCTTCATTTTTTAAACTGACCTTTTATTTTTTATTTTACTGTCACCTTGATACAGCCATTGAAGCTAGGAGAGTTCAGTTTCGTTTATATTTATATAATGTTGCATAGGATTGCTTTCTACAGCAATATGTTCGAGGGGCAACCAGAGGGAGTAATACTCTTGATCTGATTATCAGCAGTGATTATTAATGCATTAAGAATTTGCAGATAAAAGTACCACTAGGTGATAGTGAGCAATGTACTGATGTGGGATTTACTTAAAGATTTAACTACCATCAAGGGTAATGGGGAAGTGTTTTTGTTTTCGTAAAGGTGACTACAGTGGTCTCAGACAGTTTTTGAATTCTATACAGTGGGATCAACTGATGATGTAACCAAGTTACAAAGGAGGTTAGGCAGGCGAAGGCAGATTACGAGAGATCCTTGGCAAGGGATGCGAAGAAAAACAGCAAAGAGTTCTTTACTTATGTAAACTCTAGAAGGAAGGGGATGAATCAGATTGGTCCACTTGAGATCGATGGGTCAACTGTTGATGACCCTGCTCGGGTAGCTAACAAACTAAATGAATATTTTGCATCGACATTCACACATGAGGAGTTATTCAGCGAGGGGAATGCCAGAGGTGTATTCAATTCTAGCAGTAAGCTAGAGAATCTTGTAATAACTGAGAGCAAAGTGGAGGAGAAATTGTTGAAGAGAAACACAAGAAAGGCACCTGGGGTGGATGGGATCTATCCAGTTATATTAAAGGAGGCAGCAAAGGAGGTAAGCAAACCCTTAGCCATAATTATGAGAGCTTCCTTGGACTCAGGGGAGGTACCCATTGACTGGAGATGTGCAAATGTGACCCCAATTCACAAAGGGGGATCAAAGGCTGACACAAGTAATTATAGACCTGTGAGTTTAACTTCTGTTCCCGGAAAATTAATGGAGGCACTGGTGAAAGAAGCACTGCAGGATCATCTAGACAAGACTTCAGTTATAGCTAGGACACAGCATGGTTTTGTTAAGGGGAAGTCTTGCCTGACCAATTTGATTGGATACTATGATGCAGTCACAAAAGAACTGGATGCAGGGAATAACTTTGATATTATATACTTGGATCTTAGAAAGGCTTTTGATACTGTTGCACATGGAAGACTGCTGCACAAATTGGAGCAGTGTGGCATTGGAGGCAAGTTGCTGCTATGGATAAAGGGGTGGTTGAGGGGGA
Source organism: Mastigoproctus giganteus (assembly GCF_048544385.1). Taxonomy (NCBI): domain Eukaryota; kingdom Metazoa; phylum Arthropoda; class Arachnida; order Uropygi; family Thelyphonidae; genus Mastigoproctus; species Mastigoproctus giganteus. The sequence continues at coordinate 179,838,220 of NC_143579.1, read as the reverse complement.
GAAGACAGAGAGTGGTAATCAATGGACACTGCTCATCGTGGACTAATGTTATTAGTGGAGTCCCTCAGGGTTCAGTATTGGGGCCTTTATTGTTTTCTGTATTTATAAATGATATTGATGATGGTATATCAGGCTTAATGTCCAAGTTTGCAGACGATACGAAGGTTGGCAGGGTTGTCAAGGACACTACTGACACTATGCTGCTGCAACAGGATTTGGAAAGGTTGAGCAGATGGGCTTCGAGGTGGCAAATGAAGTTTAACATTGACAAATGTAAAGTACTACATATGGGAAACAGCAACCCCAGAGCAGCGTATCAACTCTGTGGTACTACACTGACAGTGGTAGAGAATGAAAGGGACCTGGGGGTGGTGGTGCAGGCAGATATGAAGTTCTCTGAGCAGTGCAGACGAGCTGCAAGAGTAGCTCATGGTGTATTGTCAATGATATATAGGAATTTTTCTAGCAGGGATAAGGAGGTGATTATTCCCTTGTATAAGGCAATGGTCAGGCCACACCTAGAGTACTGTATACAGGCCTGGAGGCCTCATTTCAGGAAGGATATAGAGCTGCTGGAACGAGTACAGAGAAGGGCAACTAGATTGGTGAATGGGACAAAGGGGTTCTCTTACGAAGAAAGGCTTAAGTTTTGCAAATTACAGTGTCTGGAAACTAGGCACCAGCGGGGTGATCTGATAGAGGTGTACAAAGCCTTGAATGGTTTGAGCATGCTCAATGCTGATGGGATTCTTCCTCTAGCTCAGAAAAATCACCTGAGAGGGCATAAATTCATATTGAGGAAAGACAGATGTAGGATAGATGTGCGGAAATTTGCCTTTAGCCAGCGGGTGGTTGGTGGGTGGAACAGACTTCCATCCCTTGTCGTGGAAGTTGATAGCCTAAATAAGTTTAAGGCTCAGCTGGACAGGTATTTCGAACGAACAGAGGGGTGAAGTGGAAGTGGTTATTTTTATTTATTTATGTTACTTTTTTTTTTTTTTTTTTTTTTTTTTGGCTGATGCTGCATAAGCTTGCTTTCTTGCATCAAATGCCTCTACTAATGCTAATGCTAAGTTGCAGCATCTGAGACTAGCCACCTGCAAGCTGATCTGATTGAGGTGTATAAGGCCGTGAATAGTTTGAGCAGGCTCAATGCTGATGGGATACTTCCGCTTGCTCAGATTAAGAACCTGAGCATAGAACTGGGCATAGATTCCAATTGAAGAAAGACAGTTATAGAAAGATGTGTGGAAATTTGCCTTTAGTCAGCGGGTAGTTGATTGGTGGAACAGACTTCCTTCTGTTGTTGTGGAAGTTGATAGCTTAAATTAATTTAAGGGTTAACTAGATAAACATTTGGAGTGACCAGATGGGTGAAATAGGAAGGGTTTTTTTTTTTTTTTTTTGGCTGATGCTATATAAGCTTTCTTTCTTTCTTGCATCATATGCCTCAATTAATTCTAATGCAGATACCTTTTCTTTGGTATCATTTAGCTTAATAGCCTTTATCTTTTCTTTCGTCTCTCTCTCTCTCATTGTTGTTGTACGGTTTTAGGCGCATCAATGATTTACTGAACATTGCGCCGTACATATTATGTCTGTAAATTGCGTGTGTTCTGTAGTTGATTTTTTCTTGCTGGACACAAAACCAGAGTTTCTGGGAGAAAACTATAAAATCCTTGCCTGACACCAACTAACTGAGCCACATTGTGAAAAAAAAGGCCATAAAAGCTCCTTGCCTCATTCACGCAATTGAAACCTATGCCTTTTCCACCTGGTATGGGGAGGACTGTGCGAATATGCACTATGCTACTCAAATGGGCATCTCTTTCGTATTCTTTGTCTTGTATGAATATCTTAAAATTTATTTCCTACATGTTTTCTAGTGGATTACATATGCAGAGAAATTACATCCTAGTATTTTTATTCAAATGATTTTGAATCTGATTTGTTTCGCTCTGCGTTGTGATTATAAGTATGCCGCTAAGTTCAAGAGTGCAAATTTCTTTTGTAATTACTTCTGCAAGCTATGTTTCCTTGACTTATTTATTATTTATGGGGTTCGGGTGTTTAGGTTAATATGCAAAATTGCCCTGGAGATGGTGCGATTGGTGGAAAATTTTGTTTCCCACCTTAACAGCCAATACTCAGCTAATGCTCATGTTGTAGCCTAGCTTCTTGAAGTTTGCCAACATATTTTCAACTATATTCATGTAGTCTGGATCCTTACTGTTTCCTAAGAAGCTCTCAACAACAGATATGAAGCTAATCCTGCCTGTTTTCCTCTTTTATTCATAATTTCCTCAACATATCAGTCCCTCATCAGTTTACAAATTTGAGGTCCAACAGAAATACCTTGTTTTAGCTTCTCTTGGGTGATGGGAATTCAGTACAAAGGTAGTTGAAGCAGGGATCTTCCTGGGGTAAAGCTTTCACAAACTATTTCATTAAACCCAATTTGATGTGCAAGAGTAGAAGGAGGCCAATTTTGTAGTTTATGAACTATGTTCTTTGATCCAGGCAAAAGACTGCCCCTCTTTGGCCAGACTTTGACATCCCTGTGTTTACTCCTTACCCATCTGTCTGACGCATACAAAAAGGAAGGCATTTTTGCATAGCCAGATTGTTGTCCAAGTAACATGCCTATCACTTTAAAGTCAGCACAGACCAACTAAATGTTTCTTTCAAATGCACAGAGTGAGCTAGTGGAATTTACTCGTATTTATTTACATTGTAGAGCAACACACCTTTGACACTCCTTTTTGATAAGTCATTAAAAAGTTTCCACTGTGTAGGACTGCAGCTAATTTTGAAATAGTTCATGAAGTCATTTATATTACTGCAAAAAATCATAGGATCATCCTCAGAAAAGTAGGGGACTAGTTCTTGTTCTTTACCATGAGAAAAACATCCCATGTACTAGAAGATTTTTGACTTTAGTCCAGAACCAAGGAGTCCTACAGATTGCTTTGTTAAATTTAAATCGCTTACCAGATCACTGAGTTCATGATGTGAAACATTTGAGGACTGGACTCAATGTCTCCAGTCATGTAGCCTTCAGTTTCATCTTCAGAAGCTTCACTTTCAGCTGCTTCATTCTGCATTATAAGTGGAGGGTGTGGAATTGGCAGGTTATCTCCATGTGGGACTGGTCTAATGGCAGATGGAATATTAGGATATACAATGCCCTTCTTCCTCTTTGCATTATATCCCTCTTCATTAACTAAGCAGAAGTAACAGTCATCACAGTAATTTGTAGGCTCCCACCAAATCATGGGAATTGCAAATGGCATAGCCTTCTTTTTACCATTTTCCCACAATCTCAATGCTTCAACACAGGTTTGGCAAACTTTATTTGGAGCCCATTGTTTATCTTGGTCACAGAGTTTCACTCTAGAATAAGCACAACACACAATTTTTACAAATTCTGTAATATCTTATCTTTGCTTGAGGGCAACACCTTCCACAAATATAACAAAATAAGTTTAGGTTGTTCAAACCACTCACTATTCAGCACAAATTTGACACAGTAACCTGAAAAATAAACTGAGCTCACAACGATAAACCCTGCTGCATGAAGCTCTCAAGGTTAAGAAACAAATGATTGAAAGCAGTGTTGCAAACATGTGATGATTCAGTTTACAAAACTTAATGCATTCAATTATACAATTCATGACATCAACTTAAGTGATTTGTGAAAAAACATGATAGAAAAAAAAGGAATAACATTTCTGAAATCAGCATGAAAAACTGAATTAAAAACAGATGTTAGTTTACAAACATCGAAAATTATAGAGTGGTATAATGCTTGTTTTTCCCACAATCATATCTTTTGCAATTTCACTATCAGAAAAATGAACAATGTGCCTTCACAATTAGCTGTATTGAGAGAAAAATTATGTTCTAAGATAAATTATGAGAATAAGCATTCAGCATGTGTGACACTATCAGGGTTATTTTTATGGGGGTTTTGGAACAGTATTCCAAAACCTAATTTAAACATATTTCAGGAGCCAGTATAACAAAATACACATAATATGCCAATAAGATTTTAATATTCAATTAATAAAATACTGTTATTTATATGTGTTATCATACAATTTATAAAATCACTAAATTATTAGGATGAGAGGTCTAATTTATTGTATTTTATAAGTGCCTATGCAACCCAAAGAATGATTTCAAATTTCAGCAAAGCTACAATCAGACTGGCTCCATGTTTGTCTGAATCAGTGTTCTGATATATACAGCTGACAGCAAACCATTGGATACTTATTATTATTATTATTATTATTAATGGCCATATGGTACAAGGAAGCCTGAGGCTTATGCTGCACCAGCCAAAAAAAAAAAAAAATTCCCAAGTTACCCCCTGAGAGAGAGAGAGAGAGAGAGAGAGAGAAGTAGAAAGGAATCACCAAGAAAGAGAAGAATGATGATATCCAGCTCAGGACCCTGGGTTTGCCAAGCCCATACTCACCAGATGTGAGCCCCCGGGGTTACATACACTGGGATTATAATGAAAACCATATGGAATTTTGAGATAAAATGTAGATAGATAAATCAGGGGGTGAGGGAATATGTTACACACTTTTACACAAGATGATAGTGTACTCAATATAAATATTAGTGTATGCTGTCGTCTTAACTTTGAAATTCTATAACTATTTTTCCCTCACAATTAGCACAATAGTTATAATCATTGTCTTCTCGCACCAGAAGAAAAACATTAGCATTAGCATTAGTAGAGGCATACAATGCAAGAAAGTAAGCTTATGCAGCATCAGCAAAAAAAAAAAAACACTCCAATTTCACCCTTCCATTCGTTCCAAATACCTGTCCAGCTCAGCCTTAAATTTATTCAGGTTATCAACTTCCACAACAAAAGATGGAAGTCTGTTCCACCAATCAACTACCTGCTGGCTAAAGGCAAACTTCCACACATCTATCCTACAACTGTCTTTCCTCAATTTGAATTTATGCCCTCTCAGGTGATTATTCTGAGAAAGAGGAAGAATCCCATCAGCATTGAGCATGTTCAAACCATTCAAGGCTTTATACACTTCAATCAGATTACCTCGCAGGTGCCTAGTCTCCAAACACTGTAATCTGCAAAACTTAAGCCTTTCTTCGTAAGAGCAACCCTTTGTTCCATTCACTAACCTTGTTGCCCTTCTCTGTACTTGTTCCAACAGCTCTACATCCTTCTTAAAATGAGGCCTCCAGACCTGTATACAGTACTCAAGGTGTGGCCTGACCATTGCCTTATACAAGGGGATAATCACCTCCTTATCCTAGCTATAAAAATTCCTGTATATCATTGACAAGCAGTGGCAGATTACCCATTAAGGCAATGAGGCACGTGCCTAGGGGCCCCAGAATTTGGGGGGGCCCATGCCTAGACATTTTCCTATAGTGTTCTAAAATAGATTGTTTTCAATAAACATCATAAAAATCTTGATTAATTTAAGCGAAAATTTAAGCAAAAAATTCAAAAGTACAAAATTTCATTTCTTTGCCACCTAACTTTTTATTTATTTTTTATTCTTTTTTTTTTTTTATTATTATTATTTTTTTGGGGGCCCCCAAATATAATTTGCCTAGGGGCCCCAACTATCCTTAATCCGCCACTGTTGACAAGACACCATGAGCTACTCTTGCAGACCATCTGCACTGCTCAGAAAACTTCATATCTGCCTGTACAATTACCCCCAGATCCTTTTCATTCTCTACAACTGTCAGTGTAGTAGTAACACAGAGTTGATACGTTACTCTGGGGTTACTGCTTCCCATATGTAGTACTTTACATTTGTCAATGTTAAACTTCAGTTGCCACCTCTCAGCCCATCTGCTCAAATTTTCTAGATCCTGTTGCAGCAGCATACTGTCATTAACAACTCTGCCAAACTTCGTATCATCTGAAAACTTGGACATTAAGCCTGATATACCATCATCAATATCATTTTTAAATACATCAAACAACAATGGACCCAACACTGAACCCTGAGGGACTCCACTAATAACATTAGTCCACGAAGAGCAGTGTCCATTGATTACCACTCTCTGTCTTCTCCCACTCAACCATCCCTTTATCCACAGCAGCAATTTGACCCCAATGCCGCACTGGTCAATTTGTGCAGCACTCTTCCATGTGCAACAGTATCAAAAGCCTTTCTAAGCTCCATGATATCAAAGTTATTCCCTGCATCCAGTTGCTTTGGGGCCACATCATAGTATCGAATCAAGGTCAGACAAGACTTTCCCTTAAGAAAGTCATGCTGTGTCCGAGCTATAACTGAAGTCTTGTCTAGATGATCCTGCAGTGCTTCTTTAACCAGTCCCTCCATTAATTTCCCTGGAGTAGTAGTTAAACTAACAGGTCTATAATTACTTGTGTCATCCTTTGATCCTCCTTTGTGAATTGGGGTAACATTTGCGCATCTCCAGTCCATGGGTACCTCCCCTAAGTCCAAGGAGGCTTCTGATAATTACTGCTAAGGGTTTGCTTACTTCCTTTGATGCCGCCTTTAATATAACTGGATAGATTCCATCGACCCCAGGTGCCTTTCTTATGTTTATCTTCAACAATTTCTCCTCCACTTTCCTCAGTTATTACAAAATCATCTAGCTCACTGCCAGAGTTTAGTTCATCTCTGGCATTCCCGTCCCTGAATAACTCCTCATGTGTGAATGCAGATGCAAAATACTCATTTAGTTTGTTAGTCAACTGAGCAGGATTATCAACAGTTTAACTATCGATACCCAGTTCGAAAATGCTGGAGTTCAACTTCCATTAATAGCACAAGGAATTTTTATGGGCTTTTGTCCCAATGACTGAGTTAGTCAGTCTCAGGCAAGGGTTGTATGATATTTGTCTCCTAGGAAAAGGTGTTTTGACCAAAAAACAGCAAATCAACGAAAGAATACATGCCTCATAGCCTTAGTTGCTTTGGCACTTAACATATACCTATCCTAACTGAAAAATTTATATATATTTTTGCATTTCTTTCTAACCATTGCACATTGTATTTATGCTTATTTGTTTGATTTCATTGTGTTTTCCACCCTGAAAGTAAAAAATCACACCTACATGCAGCACACAAATTAAATGTGTTATTTTTTTTTCAGATTTTATAATACAGTGGAAGCCACTTATTGTGATCACTTTAGGATTCAGCTAAAGTGAAAACAATAACTGAAGAAACAGCTGTTTACTGAAGTCTGCAGCTGTTTGGTGTTGTTTATTGATGCAGAGCAGAAATGTGTACATAAAAAGTTGGCAATGGATAGAAAGAAAACATGAAAATCGAGCAATATAAAATACTTTAATTTGATTGTCTGCTATTTCTTTAAGAAAGTCATAAATAAAAATAAAACTGTCATGTTTCTGGAAATCCATACAAACCACTAAAAACAAATAAAGAAATATTAAAATGAAAATTAGAAAAAGGTTAATGCTCTATTGTAAAACAGTCAGATTAGATGTGCAATTACACTTTATAGACATGTGCATGTGGTACAATATCAAAGGTATTATTGAAATCTAAGTTGGCGGAGGATGAAACGTTGTTGAACTGAGTAAAATTTGAAAAAAAAAAAATCTATGAAGTCAAATAAGGCTCTTTGTAAGGAAGCTGATCTGAAGTCATTTATGAGAAATTGAGAAATTACATAATGCTTGTTAGTTTGTTATTTGGTTTTTAGGAGCATTAGCAACTAAGGCTACATTGCTCCGGGGATATGCGGTGGTCATTCTCTTGACCTTTCCGCATCCTCCGTATTTGGTGGTCACGGGCTCGAACCCCGGTCTAATCAAGAAGCGTGTGCTATGCACTGCTGCTCCTGGGTACAGAGGCGCCATTACATAATGCAAAAGAAAGGGAAGAGTGTGATATGAATATTATCTTAAAGTTGAATATTATCTGAAGATGAAAGTTGGTAGATGTGCTATTTGTTTTTTGTAAAATAAATAGCACATCTGCCAACTTTCAGAATTTATGATGGAGAATCCATCTGTTTGATTCAATCCCACCTGCACTATCATAAAAAAACAGTTTTCTCCATCATATTGCAATAACATAGTTTTCCTTTTTTCTTTTTGTAAAGAAGAGGGAAAAAATTACATTTAATTACATTAAAATTGGAATTTTAATATAATTAGAATTACTTTGTGCTAAAATGTCAATTACATTTTTAATTATGTTAAAAAGAAGAGTTAAAAAAAAATTCAGAATTTCTTTAAACCTGAGAATAGTTGCAGTAGCATATTATCTGAAGATGAAAGTTGGCAGATGTGCTATTTGTTTTTTGTAAAATAAATAGTACATCTGCCAACTTTTAGAATTTATGATGGAGAATCCATCTGTTTGATTCAATCCCACCTGCACTATCATAAAAAAACAGTTTTCTCCATCATATTGCAATAACATAGTTTTCCTTTTTTCTTTTTGTAAAGAAGAGGGAAAAAATTACATTTAATTACATTAAAATTTCAATTTTAATGTAATTAAATGTACCGTATTTCCCCATGTATAAGACCCTCCCATGTGTAAGACGCACCTTAATTTTGGGGCCTGAAATTTGAAAAAAAAAAAAGTATTACATAAAGTTATTGAACTCAAGTTTTATTCATCATAAAATTCATACAACTCCTCATCACTGTCAAAACTCCCATCCATTAGCTTGTCCTCATCTGTGTCTGATGACGAATCACTGTCTTCATATATTGCCTCGTCCTCAGTTTCATCTATGGCATTTGAAATGCCACACTTCTTAAATGACTTGACAACGATCTCAATCTTGATATTATCCCAGGATCTTTTCACCCAGGTACAAACTTCTCCTATAGTTGGTTTCTTCACTCTTCCTGCTGGCGTCAAATTATTCCCAGAAGACTTCATCCATTGGTTCCATTCGTCTCTCATGGCAGCTTTGAAGGGTTTGTTAATGCTGACATCAAGTGGTTGGAGCTGGGATGTCAAGCCTCCAGGTATGACGGCAAGTTTTATTTTTTGCTCTGCAGCAATCTTCTTTGTGTTTTTTGCTATGTGTGCCCTGAACTGATCAAGCTGTTGTTGTTGTTATTTGGTTTTTAGGAGCATTAGCAACTAAGGCCATATTGCTCCGGTGCGGTGGTCATTCCCTGACCTTTTCGAATGCTCCGTATTTGGTGGTGACAGGCTCGAACCCCGGTCTAATCAAACTGATCAAGCACCAATAGGGCAGGTTTGCGTAAGAGCCCACCTGGTCTCCTGCTCCAAACTTTCTCAAACCAGATCTTCATCCCATCCTGATCCATCCAACCTTTGTCATGAACGTGGACAATCACTCCTCGAGGAATGTCTTCTTTTGGCATTGTTTTGCGTTTGAAAATCAGCATAGAAGGTAGCTTGGTTCCGTCAGCAACTTTCAGAATTTAGAACAACTGTATAATGGCTTTTTTCATATCCACTTGTCTTCACAGTTACAGTTTTCACTCCCTTCTTATCAACAGTTCTGTTACTTGGGACATCAAATTGAAGGGGGACTTTGTCCATATTTGCAATCTGTCCCAACTCAGTCTGATGTGTCTCAGTCTTATGTAATGGACGTGGGATAGTATTAGATACCCCAGCTGAAGTTGCAGATGAACTCAACAGTTACTTTGCATCAATATTTACAGAAGAAAAGCCCCTCACGTCAATGAGAAATTCTGTGAAGTTGAAAAAATGTAATTAATGATGTTGATATTTCACACATATAAGGCTTCTGGGGTTGATAGCATTTACCCTATAATCTTAAGGGAAGCAGCAAATGAGTGCATTAAAAAACCATTTAGGCTAAAATTATGAGAGCATCACTGGACTCGAGAGTGATTCCGTTGGATTGGAAAAGTGTGACTGTATCTCCAATACATAAGGGCGGTTCTAAGAGTGAAGTGGGAAATTACCAGCCGGTTGGTCTAACTTCAGTAGTAGGGGAAATCATGGCGACTATAATCAAGGGTGGAATTGAGGATCACTTAGATAGAAATGGAATTCTGAAGGACACTCAGCATAGTTTTGTAAAGGGAAAATCATGTTTAACTAATCTGGTTAGCTATTTTGATAGGGTCACTCAAGAGCTGGATGTAGGGAATAATTTCGACGTTGTTTATTTGGATTTCAGCAAAGCATTTGACTCAGTCCCACATGAAGTTACTTTATAAGCTGGAACAGGTTGGAATCACAGGGAAAATCCTTAGATGGATAGCAGGGCAGGAGGCAGAGGGTTGTGATAAATGGTTATTCCTCAGATTGGGTTGATGTAAGAAGTGGGGTTCTCCAAGGATCGGTATTAGGACCATTGTTGTTTTTGATTTTCATAAATGACATCAATTAAGATATAGAGGGCGTGATGTCTAAATTTGCAGATGATGTAAAGATTGGTAGAGTAGTAGTAGTAGTAGCAGTAGTGGTGGCATGTGATGCAAGAAAGCAAGTGTACGAGCTTATGCAGCATCAGCCAAAAAAAAAAAAAAAAAATCACACCATTCCCTCCAAATGCCTGTCCAGTTCCTCCTTAAATTTATTTAACCTATCAACTTCCACGACAGATGGAAGTTTGTTCCAGCAATTAACCACCTGCTGGCTAAAGGCAAATTTCCGCACATCTATTCTACATCTGTCTATTCTACATCTAGTTAATGATTGCTGCGAAGCAGAGCTTCTTCAGAATGACCTATATAGACTTCAGAGATGGTCAGAAAAATGGCAGCTATGCTTTAATCCAGAAAAGTATAAGGTATTGCATCTGGGGAACAGTAGCCTCAAAATAACTTATACATTTTGTGGAGTTGAACTAAATCCAGTAGTGGAGGAAAGGGACTTGGGTATTATGATACGGTCAGATATGAAGTTCTCCAAGCATTGTTGCAAGGAGGGCCCATGATGTCCTATTGATGGTTTATCAAACAATCACTAGTAGTGATAAGGATGTCATAATCCCATTATATAAGGCTATTGTTAGACCACACTTGGAATATTGTTTTCAAATATGGAGACCGCACCTAAAGAAAGACATTGTTCTTCTTGAAAGGGTCCAAAAATGGTTAACTCGCCTGGTGAGATCGACAAAAAAAGGGCGTCCATATGAGGAAAGACTTTGAATATGTGGGTTGCAAAGCTTGGAAACTAGGCACCTTAGAAGGGACTTGATTAAGGTGTTTAAGGCTCTGAGAGGCATAAGCAAAATGAATAAGGATGAAAGTTTCATGGTTATAAATGATTCTAGAACTAGGGGTCATAATTTCAATTTACGGGGGGAGTTGTTTAGACTGTTTTGCAGGAAGTTTAATTTTAGCCAGCAAGTTATAAATTACTGGAATAAGTTACCTACATGGGTCGTAGAGGCTGACAGTCTGGGGAAATTCAAAGGTCAGCTGGATAATTACCTAAAGGAGAAGGGAAATGCATAGGTCCATGTCCATTTCCTTTACTCTTATTAATTTTTATTATTATTATTTTTTAAAAATTTTCTTCTTATTATTATTAATTTGTTTTTATTGTTATTATTTTATTTTATGTATTTTTTGTTATTTTATTATTATTGTTATTATTATTTTATTTTTTTGGCTGGTGCCGCATAAGCCATAAGCTTCCTTACACCATGTGGCCATTACTAATACCAATCTGCGACAAGATAAGTACAAAAATTGGGAGTAATTTATTTTTATTGCATTTTACAAAAGTATTGGGTCCACGACAGATTGGAAATAAAAGAAACTGGTCTTTCGCTATAGATAGTTTGAGAAGCACTGATCTTGAAGATACCACTTTTGTAGCCTCAAGGCCAGAAGCTCTGCCTTATTCTTCGGCAGTTCAAGATCCCTAATGAGGTCATTAAGCTCACTTTCTGTGATCTTATGTGGTTCAGAAGAATAAAGGTTTGGACAAAATGGTGGATCCCTTGACATAGACGGTTGCTATACTTCTTTGTGTATATCAAGTTCATGTTCATCAGTCTTCATCAGAGTACATAAAAATGGTCAGGTGGTGCAGGATTAGGAGGTATTTCACCGTGAGGCACAGAACTAATTGCAGATGGTATATTTGTGTACATCACTGTCCACTTTTTCTTCACTGTCATCCCTATTCAAATAGGAGGCACCATACAGAAGTAAATTTCTGTGACGTGATTTATTGGCTCCCTCTATATCACGGGCACTACAAAACGCATAAAACTTCCCTTTCAATTCACACCCGTGTTTGTTTTGATGAACAAGTACAGCAGCATATGTGTGGAACCCAGTTCTTGCCCCAGTCACCTGCTTTACACCTCCAGTACAAAAAGTAGGCCTTTTTTATGGCTCGAGTTAAGGGATACTTTCTTTAAGCTAATGTGACTTCTCGACATACATAACAGAAGTCATTCGGACTGTCACCTCGCACACACACACACATATATATTTCTCGTTGCTCTTACTTAGGTTTTGTGTGTACTAGGCTGTGGCCGCATCAGAACTAGTTAGTCTAGGCATAACTATACTTTTTGTTCTAAGTGTAGTTACGTCGTTTCCGACACTTTTCTTTTGGTCTGCCATCTTAATTTACCTTAGTATATTCAGTTCTGGTTTATCGTCTAATGGTTTGGTTTAGGACAAAAGCCTCGTATACTCTCAGGGATGAAGAGAGATGGAGCGGTTTATCCCCCTCTCTACCCCTCCCCGCGGTTTGGGCTCGCGTTGTGCTTATTATTATCGGGTAATCATGCAACTGACTACTCGATAACCGCAATTAACCTGTAATCATGCTTTAACATTTAGCTTTAGTGGTTACATGTGAGGTTTTGGCAGAGAATGAGAAACTCCTATAGTGCAAAACATAATAAAGTTTAATACATGAGAAAGTAAATCTTACATAGTTATAAATTCAATAAATCATTATGATAATAATAAGATCATAGACTTTGGGATTATCATTCTTAAACACAGCAGTTATTAGTTACAAGATTATAAGAGGCTAGAAAGAATCCATCTTTTCATCATAAACTTACCAGTCTAAGATATGGCTGGGCGGCGGCTCTTCCCTCCGCTCTCCGCGACTGGAACCGCTCTATTCTCTTCTGTCCTCTCGACTTCCCTCTGGACGCCGACCTCTCGTTCTGCTTCGGCCTCCCAGTTCTGTTCCTCTCGACTCTTTCTCTGGACTCCGACTTCCCGTCCTCTCCGACTCTTCTCTGGGTCTCGAGGACCTGCTTTTATAGCTCTAGTTCTCCCTTATTGTTTATACATTTTCCTTTCTCTTAATGGAGAACTCCCACGTTATGGGACACTTAATCAAAGGAGTCACCATCATCCTCGATTACGCCTTGTACCAAACATTCTGGCCAGACGTGTAGACACTTCACCAGCTCCTTATTAGGAAAATGAAGAGTCCCTAGCTTACGTGTTCACCGAGTTTATGATGCTCGGAGGAATCTACGATATCCGTTCACACGGGTGTGTGTGTATCTCTCTGATTCCCCCCCCCTTTCTGTCGTCATCATTTGCATATCAAGCTAAGTGCATCTTTCTGTGTTTATAAAAATGTAACCCGTAGGTGGCTCCCAAGATAGCCGTCGCCGGCAAACAACTGCAGGCTTCTGTAGAGTTTAGATAGGCTTTCTTTAATACATAGTTGCTGTGGCTAATTTCGCTATTTTTTAGACGCCATTATAACAGGTTCCAATTTAAAGATTTAAAGACATCTAACTTGCTTTAATACTCAGTTTTAATAACTCTAAAATTGTCAATAAATGAGGTTTTGGATAATAACTAAGTAGGGGAATTATGAGAAATTAAAATTAATGTATTTATTATAGATTTAGAGGAAAAGGCGGAATTAGCACTGCAACATCTTCCTCAGCTCCCCCTTTCAGAATTGAGACCGGGGATTTAGAAGAAAATCACTCTTCTCAATTCTGAAAAACCGAATCGGGCCCTAAACTAAGATTCTCAAAGTAAAAGATGGCTTCTTCCTTTACAACTGCCTCTACAACTAAACTATATATATTTTCAAACACAAAATCCTAAAAGGTTAATATCTATGATATTATAATATTGGTATAACATTAGTAATATTGTATCATGAACAATAATAAGTTCGTAAATCTTCCTTTGGCTATCTTTACACATTTTCGCGCACACAGTTTTATAAGGAACACTTTTCTTATCTTCATTATATCTTCTCAAGTGTCCATTGTCCTTTTATCAAAAACAAGCACAATGTTTCGTTGGTCTGCTAGGCTGTAGTACACTTCTGTTTTAAGAATGATGCACGTCTTTTCCATAGCATAATCGTCCTTCAAGATTTTTCTCCAAGCATGATACATCGTTCATGTAACAAAATAAACAAAGTTAGCAAATGTTCTTATTAGATTTATATATGTGTTTTTAATAACGCTAATATATAATTAGTGCTAATATATAAGTACACATAATACTGATCAATAGTAGAAAAGTAACAGAAAAGTAACAATCAAGTTATTTTTTCCAAGAATTTAAACCTTTAAAAGCATTAATACTTTCATAATTATTTCACAATTACTATTACAAGTATATCACTCTAACATAGTTATTGCATTAAAATTTCATTTGAATGTCAGTAGAACATTACAATTTCATTTGAATGTCAGTAGAACATTACAATTTCATTTGAATGTCAGTAGAATGTCAACAGAAGTATTCATAAAGTTCAAAGTTCTAAGTGTTTCTTTTAATTCACTCGAAAGTTTTTTTTTTTTTTTTTTTCACACGGGACAGTGAGTCCCTGCACACACACAGTTTGAGTGTTTCCCAAAAAACAAACACTTCTGAAGCTCATTTAGACGTCAGGGAAGAGGAGAAAGGCTTTTCCTCCTCCTTTTCTTCTTATTCTAGGCTGGTAATGCTTATACGATCGTGGTCATTCTCCCTATAATAAACTTGATAAGTGCGTATTTGATTTGAAGTTTCCATATTGATGCTTCCACACTTCCATAGCTTCCATAACACTGCTCCTAGTGTGATTAAGATCAACACTATAGCTGGAATTCCTAACGTAAGGTATACTGCTTTACGAGACCAATTCCTTTCTAGATGCACCACTAATTTTAACTGTCCCCACTGATTCCATACAAGACATTCATAAAAGCCAAATTGTTTTGCTTGGACTGAGTCGATGCTGAGAGTACTGGTTACATCTCGTTGACTCCATACTTCCAAATGAGTGGTTAGCAGTTCATTAGTCATGGTATTTTTCCAGGTCACATTCTGTAGAGGAGGAACATGTTTAAAAACACATTGTAGCCGAACGTCGTCTCCTAAACTTGCTAAGTTTGTTTTACAGTTTCCTTCTGGTGATCCTTTTATATAAATTAATGCCTGGTCTTTCACTAAAGGATAGTTTGCGATTTCTGCTGTACAAGTGTAGCGACCTGACGTTTGACGTGTCATCTTAGGAATTGATAAAGTAGAAATGATACTGCTTTGAATAATCTTATCCTCGAAATACCATTTTATTACTGGAAGTGGATTTCCTCTAGCTTCACACTGTAGCAAAACTGGATTTCCTTGGATTGTAGCAATATTGTTCAATTTAGATATGAAAATGGGTCCGTAAGATACTGTCATTACGTAGGAACCTTGGGCTGTTCCTAGTTCATTTCGAACTAAGCAGGTGAAGTTATCGTTATGATTTGTTCTCATAACGCTTTTAATTTCAAGAGAAGCGTTTCCTTGTTTTATTAACATTTCTCCGTTTTTAAACCATTTGTAAACGAAAACATCTGGGTTTGCTCTGGCTTCACATTTTAATTTGAACCGATCATATTCACGTGCGATTTTTGAGGTTGTTTTCATAGTGATTCTTGGCTTATACTTCACTAGGACTGTGATTGAGACCATTAGAGGATGCAAGTAAGTTAGATGATTAGCGACACAGGCAAATGCTTTCTTATCATACTCTGGTGATAGAGTGGTTATCCATTTCAAATAAGTGTTCATTCTTATTTTGTCTGACCATAATTCCTGACTGGCTTGTACTGATCCGTTGATGGGATTACCATTAAAATGAATCCATCTCAAAATAGCTGGCGGTTTTCCTGCTAAAGATTTGCATGTAACAGTGGTTGTTTAATATTAGTTAATTAAAAGTTCTGGACGATTCACTTTTTTTTTTTTTTTTTTTTGATTCCTACGAATAACTTATGCTTTTGCTTGCAACTTACAGTTAGGATAAATTGATTTCTCTTTCCTGTGTCTCTAACTATACCATTTAATACTCTGTGCTTCTTGGGCTATCTAATAATATAACTGCTGATAAAACTTAATGACAGAGTCGAATGACATCTATCCTTTCCCCCTTTTTTTTCTCATTATGGTAACCTCTTTGATGCTAAATTAAGCCAGTAGGTGCAATACACGAAAATGCTAATTCTTGGGATTATGCTCATTTCAACGCATCTAAAAACCTCAGCACTAGGTCGTACGCAGTAGTCCCTGTCGGTGGATTGGGGCTTCCCTGGTTTTCTTGAGATTCGGGTTCGAATATAGGTTCTGTTGCCCACTGTACAAGTCGATCATATATACTCGGATTTTCAGGGTGTGTCGGTGCTGCTTCTGCCCTTTCTTCAGAGCAAATTTGAGCTGGCTGAGCCTTGTCTTCTTTCACAATATTTTCGGAGGGACCGCTTTGGTCCATTTCTTCATCTGTTGTTTGAACTATTTCAGGAGCAGTTGTCTGGGGAAGTATTTTCACTTCCTTATGTTCAGGCTGGGGCTCATGACTTCTACTCCGTAAATTGTATTGATGTGTTGGCTGGGAATGCACTTGCTGTTTTCTGCTTGGCAAAGTGGCATTATCCTCTTGCCTTTGACTCTGTGAAACTGTTTGTTGTTCTTGCTTTACTACTGTTGATTGTTTTTGACTCTTATTAGGTAAATACCTTAACGGAATTGAAACGGGCACACTTGGCACCTGGTAAACCTCTGGGTCAATCCATTCTTCTTCTTCTTCTTCTGATTCAACATATACCTCTTTTGGTTTTGTGTGTTCAGAGGTTTGTTCAGGTAAGGAAGTAGTTTCTGACGGTTCTAAACGTAGTTCTGGAAACGGTTTGCGTTCTATGACTTTAGTTAACCTATCCACATGAACTAATTGTTTATCCCTAGGGTGATATATGTGCTGAATCTGATAGTTCACTTCAGATGCTTGAGATATAACCCGATATGGTCCACTACTCTGACGTGACAACTTGCGTGTCCTACCTGGTTTAACCGTCGGAGTATAAAGATATACTATGCTTCCAACCCTAATCTGCTTATCTACGGCCTTAGTAGAGCGATATCTTTCTTGGGTTTGTGCAGCGTCTTCCAGATGTTGCTGAACTATTTCATAAGTTCGCTGCATCCTCGCTACCATTTGCTCTGAATAATGCTCCAAAGAGGCATATGTAGGATGGGTTTCTGAAGTCCAAATATGCTGTGGCATTATAAGATCTCTTCCATACATTAGATAATTTGGTGTTTCATGAGTAGCAGAATGTACAGCTGAATGGTATGCTGCTACTGCCAATGGAACACAGATATGCCAGTCTGATTGTGTAGAATTTACTACATGCGATAGGATTGCTGCCAGAGTTTTATTCAGCCTCTCCACTCTTCCGTTGGTTTGGGGATGAAAAGCAGTGGTTTGAAGCTTCTTAATGCCCAGTTTTTGATAGATCTCTTTCATTAAAGTTGATAGGAAGTTAGTTCCTCTGTCTGTCAGCAGGGTTTGTGGGATTCCATGTCTGGCAACCACATGATTTACAAAAGCTGTAGCTATTTCCTCTGCTTTCTGTGTCTTGAGAGGTATTGCTTCCACATAACGTGTAAAGCAGTCTAACACCAATAATAAATATTTATGTCCATCTAGACTGGTCGGCAATGGACCAAGGATGTCCATGCTCACTGTGCACCAGGGAGATGATTGTGTTGGGAGTCGCAGCAAGCGTGCTTTTGCTTTTGGATTATATCCTCTTCTTTCTAAGCATGAAGGGCAAGAACTGACATAAGCTTTAATTTCCTTGTACGTATTTGTCCAGAAGAAATTTCTTCGTACTTTCTGTAAAGTTTTGTCAAACGATAGATGGCCACTGGAAGGATTCGTATGACAAGCCTCCAAAATCTGACCTTTTAAATGCATGTGGAACCACAACTTGCTCAAATGGCTGTTCTCGAGTCGATTTAGCATCAGCTAAGGAGTAATGATATAATATCCCCTCATTTAGATAATAAGAATCTGGAATCTTAGCTAAAGCTTGGCCATTTCCCTCTAATTGAGTGATTAAGGCGTTTAGACTGTTGTCTTCCCTCTGTAATGTCCTCATTAATTTCTTAGTAGCCTCCTTGGGCATTACTAATGCTTCCAACGTAATTCCGGTCGACATCGTCGCAACTTCTTCAGTTCTAGGTTTCTTTAAGCACTTAGGCTTCGCATCTTCTTCTAACACTGGTCTAGACAAAAAATCTGCGTTTAAATGCATTTTACCAGGCCGGTGGATCACATCAAGCCTGTAATCCTGGATCATTAAGTTCCATCTCGTCAATCTGGGCGTTGGGTTTTTTAATTTCAATAGATAACGTAATGCTGAATTATCTGTGATGATCGTAAAATAATTCCCATACAAATACGGGCGGAACTGAGATATGGAGTACACCACAGCTAAACTTTCCTTTTCTACAGTGCTATAGGACTTTTCAGCCTGTTTTAAGAGTCGACTTACGTAAGCAATTGGATGTCTCTCCCCATCTTTTGTATTCTGCTCTAGAATTCCTGCGATGGAACTCTCACTAGCATCTGTGGCAAGGAAAAAAGGCTGGGAAAAGTCTGGGTAAATAAGGACCGGCTCTGTTATCAGGGCCATTTTCAATTTCTCAAAGGCGGACTGTGTTGACTCGTCCCACTTAAATGGGGTGTCCTTTTTTGTGAGATCGGTTAATGGCTTGGCCACCTTCGCATAGTCCTGGATAAACTTTCTATAGAATCCTGTCATTCCCAAGAATCTTCTCACCTGCTTCACACTCCTAGGATGAGCGCAATTTTCGATTGCTGAGATATTCTTTCGATCTGGTCGGATCCCTTCTGAGCTGACTCTATGGCCGAGGTATGTGATTTCTTCTTTTAAGAAATCACATTTGGATGGCTTGAGCTTTAGATCATACTGCCGCAAGCGCTGGAACACCAGCTCCAACCGTTCTATGTGTTCTGAGAACGTTCTACTGCAAACCACAACATCATCCAGGTACCAGAAAATGGACTGCGTTTTGAGACCTTGCAATACGATCGTCATGGCTCTCGAGAAACTAGCCGGGGCCCCCTGGAGGCCAAACGGGAGTTTTTCACATTCGAATAATCCTCTTCCCGTTGTAAATGCAGTTTTATGCTTATCAGCGGGATGCACTGGGATTTGCCAATATCCTGATTGCATATCAAGCGCCGAGAAGTAACGAGATCCAGAAAGGAGGTCCAAAATTTCTGAAATTAACGGAAGCGGAAAGCAATCTGTAACCGTTTTGGAATTTAATTTCCTAAAGTCAATACACATTCTCATTGATCCATCCTGTTTTTTCACCATAACGATCAGAGCACTATAGGGTGAAGTACTTGGAGAAATTATGCCTGCATCCAACAACTCATCGATCTGTCGATCGACCTCGTTTTGCAAAGAATATGGTGTTCAATAAGCTCGTTGTGCAACTGGGGTATCATCTGTAAGTTTTATTCTATGATATAGAACTGTAGAATGACCTAATTGGGATGGAGAATTAGCAAAAACGTCTTTATATTTATGTAGCAATTGAGATAACTCCTGTCGCTGTGAATCAGTCAAATGATTCAGCTTGAAGTCACTAATCGACACTGGAGGCAGCTTTTTCCTGTTATCTTGTTTACCTGCAAAATTAACTTCATTCATTTTAATACATTCTATAACAGCAATTCCCATACGTTTTGGTAGATGTAATGGTTCATCAGAAACATTTGCCACTAGGACAGACACCCTTCTGTCCTGAGATACCTGGTCAATTGAAGTCCTCACAGCTACATCACTCCGGCCTAGATTATAATTCGGCTCTACAATTACTGATTGCCCTGGGAGAAACTTGGAATTACACTGAACTGTTAGTATAGATTCAGTATTAGGTGGTAGGATATGCTTAGAAGTTAGTTTTCCTACTGTGGGTTTTGTGTCACCTAGGATTTTCTCCCTAACTCCTATTTCTCTCATGCAAATACCAAGTGGTAAAGATTTTAAAATTCTCTTCCCAGAATCTATGACAAAAGAACGACGACGTAAGATGTCTGAACCTAGGACAATTTCATATCTAGGGCTTAAGGTATCTGAGGCTACAAGAACATGTTCTGTAAATGTTTTTCCATCTAATGTTAGGTTTACAGTAATTTTCGAATGCAAGGGTACAATATTTCCCCCGATTCCACAAACAGTAACATCAGGTGGCCTTTGTTTCAAAAATCTGTCATTTTTAATTTTGTGAAAAATATCTGCACTAATTAAAGTTACTGAAGCCCCACTGTCAATTAAAAATGTTGTTGGAATACCTTGAATAAAGCCTGCTACTAAAGGTAACTCTGTATCGTTCTCAGCTGTAAAAATTCCATGCTCTGCCCTACTATACTTGTTATGTTTTGGAATCTGTTTAAAAGATTTTGGTTGTCAACTCGATCTTCGACCAAATTGTCGGTCTGAAGCCACTCCCATGTGATTAATCTGCCTACGATTGAATACCCTAGGTTGTCTATATTCAGTATTATCCCTATATAACATTCCTCTAGGTCTAGCATAATAAGTATTCGATCCTATGTTATTTTGAAAACGATTTCTTACCCTGTTATCAAAAGGCATCCTAATTTGTGGAGCGCTAGTGTAGTGCAGTCAAAGGTAACTCTGTATCGTTCTCAGCTGTAAAAATTCCATGCTCTGCCCTACTATACTTGTTATGTTTTGGAATCTGTTTAAAAGATTTTGGTTGTCAACTCGATCTTCGACCAAATTGTCGGTCTGAAGCCACTCCCATGTGATTAATCTGCCTACGATTGAATACCCTAGGTTGTCTATATTCAGTATTATCCCTATATAACATTCCTCTAGGTCTAGCATAATAAGTATTCGATCCTATGTTATTTTGAAAACGATTTCTTACCCTGTTATCAAAAGGCATCCTAATTTGTGGAGCGCTAGTGTAGTCATTTCTGGCTACTGTTGGTCTCCGATAGCCCTGCCGATAAGAGGCCTCTTGACTCGGGGTAAAGATACGCGGTCTCTCCGTAACATTTTCGCTCCTCTCTCTGTTTATATCTCTTTCCGACGGTCCTAACTCCCTACTCTGTCTACCGTAATTCGACCCTACTTGGCGGCGCGCAGCTTCTCTGTTTGTAAACAATACGCTGTGCGGAGCGCTCTCGGCAATTGGCCTCACAACGGTGTCTCGCACATTAGGCAGATAACCCTGCTTACGCTGATTTTGTCTAATTTCTTGTAACTGTTGGTCAATTCCCGCTGCAAAATTCTGAAATTTGCTGGCAAGGGTAGACAAGTTTCTTTCTAAGCTATGTAAATTAGTGTTGTTCGTTGATAATGCTTCTAGTGATTGTTGTAACGAATTTATTTGTTCCTGTTCAGGAGTTAAAATTCGATTGTTAGCAGTTTCGGCCAAATTTATAGTAACGTGTTTAGTTTGAGTTAATCTTTCATTTTGTTCCTCACGAGTTGAAATATCTAGTGCTAGTTGATAAGTGGCTGGATTTTGACTAAGAACTAAACGTTTCAATCTAGGGTTTAATCCGTTCAAAAATTGTGCCAATAATGTCTGATCTCTTAACGCAAGTATCTCTGGTGTTTCATTCTCAGTTTTAAAAGCAACCCTACACAAATTGTTTAAGCGAGTGCCAAACTGAATGACTGTTTCGGAAGGTTCCTGCCTAGCAGAGCTAAATTTTTGTAATTATGATATGAGTGGCTGTGAACGTTCAAAACGTGTTATAAATGCCTCCTTAAGTTTCTCATAATCCTTTTCTGATCTTAACTGCATTGAATGAGAGAGAAAATCATAGGCGGGGCCCTTCAGCCTACTCTTCACCACTGCTATTTTCTCTCTGCCAGACCAGTTTGCAATGCTTGCAGTTTCTTCCAACGATTCGAAAAAGAACGAGGCCGATGGCCCCTCATCGTCCTTCCCAAAGTACATCGGAACTAAATTAAGAAAACCAGCAATTTGAGGCGGATGCACCCTTACAGGTGTTGCCTCATGTTGGGTGGGAGATAAGGGTTCAGAAATTTCTAAATTTGCCCCATCTAAGCTTGGATTTTCCATTTTGCTGTGTAATATTTGTATATTAAACGCTTATGCCTACCATACAGTCCCAATTTTCAAATAAATATACTTACCGTATCATGGCTAAATGGGCATTTCAAACATTATCAATATTAAATTCAGCTTTAAGATTTTATGTAGCGCGCAAAAGTTAAGAAGAAATAAAATTCAAACAAAGTCACAATATAAAGAAAGATAAGAAATGCAATAAATTTCATCAGCAACAAGCAGCAACTTTTAATTCTCTTCTATTTACCTTCTAAAAACATTTATAGTATGTTTATATTACTAACTATTAAGTTTCTTCTTTTCGTTCATGCCTATATTCCCAAGCCAAAGTGTATGCAGCTAACTGCTTTATAATATATTGCTACTTTTTGCTCTGCATTATCAAACAACTATAATGATAATAATATTGATATTTTATCATCACTAAATAAAAGTAGTACAGTAAAATTCTCTCTGCCAAGAACTCAAAAACACCACCGTCCATTTCATCTTTCTTCTTATTAGTCCTGTAAGCTTAATCAGTTTCTCTTCACTACTCAAAACCATCCTGGGCTTAAGGCACCATGTCTCTGCTTATTAGTCCTGTAGGCTTAATCACAGTTTCTCTTCACTGCTCAAAACCAATCCTGGGCATAAGGCACCATGTCACCTCGCACACACACACACATATATATTTCTCGTTGCTCTTACTTAGGTTTTGTGTGTACTAGGCTGTGGCCGCATCAGAACTAGTTAGTCTAGGCATAATCTATACTTTTTGTTCTAAGTGTAGTTAGGTCGTTTCCGACACTTTTCTTTTGGTCTGCCATCTTAATTTACCTTAGTATATTCAGTTCTGGTTTATCGTCTAATGGTTTGGTTTAGGACAAAAGCCTCGTATACTCTCAGGGATGAAGAGAGATGGAGCGGTTTATCCCCCTCTCTACCCCTCCCCGCGGTTTGGGCTCGCGTTGTGCTTATTATTATCAGGTAATCATGCAACTAACTACTCGATAACCGCAATTAACCTGTAATCATGCTTTAACATTTAGCTTTAGTGGTTACATGTGAGGTTTTGGCAGAGAATGAGAAACTCCTATAGTGCAAAACATAATAAAGTTTAATACATGAGAAAGTAAATCTTACATAGTTATAAATTCAATAAATCATTATGATAATAATAAGATCATAGACTTTGGGATTATCATTCTTAAACACAGCAGTTATTAGTTACAAGATTATAAGAGGCTAGAAAGAATCCATCTTTTCATCATAAACTTACCAGTCTAAGATATGGCTGGGCGGCGGCTCTTCCCTCCGCTCTCCGCGACTGGAACCGCTCTATTCTCTTCTGTCCTCTCGACTTCCCTCTGGACGCCGACCTCTCGTTCTGCTTCGGCCTCCCAGTTCTGTTCCTCTCGACTCTTTCTCTGGACTCCGACTTCCCGTCCTCTCCGACTTCCCTCTGGACGCCGACCTCTCGTTCTGCTTCGGCCTCCCAGTTCTGTTCCTCTCGACTCTTTCTCTGGACTCCGACTTCCCGTCCTCTCCGACTCTTCTCTGGGTCTCGAGGACCTGCTTTTATAGCTCTAGTTCTCCCTTATTGTTTATACATTTTCCTTTCTCTTAATGGAGAACTCCCACGTTATGGGACACTTAATCAAAGGAGTCACCATCATCCTCGATTACGCCTTGTACCAAACATTCTGGCCAGACGTGTAGACACTTCACCAGCTCCTTATTAGGAAAATGAAGAGTCCCTAGCTTACGTGTTCACCGAGTTTATGATGCTCGGAGGAATCTACGATATCCGTTCACACGGGTGTGTGTGTATCTCTCTGATTCCCCCCCCCCCCTTTCTGTCGTCATCATTTGCATGTCAAGCTATGTGCATCTTTCTGTGTTTATAAAAATGTAACCCGTAGGTGGCTCCCAAGATAGCCGTCGCCGGCAAACAACTGCAGGCTTCTGTAGAGTTTAGATAGGCTTTCTTTAATACATAGTTGCTGTGGCTAATTTCGCTATTTTTTAGACGCCATTATAACAGGTTCCAATTTAAAGATTTAAAGACATCTAACTTGCTTTAATACTCAGTTTTAATAACTCTAAAATTGTCAATAAATGAGGTTTTGGATAATAACTAAGTAGGGGAATTATGAGAAATTAAAATTAATGTATTTATTATAGATTTAGAGGAAAAGGCGGAATTAGCACTGCAACAGGACTATCACGCACTTATGGGGCATATTAATCTTACACGACACAAGTACTGCGCAAAAAGTACGAATCTCACAGAGAACAACCATTATCTGAGAACAAATCGCCCAGTACCTAAGGCGCCTCCGTAACCAGGTGGGAAGGAGCAGCAGTGCGTAACATATGCTTCTTGATTAGACCGGGGTTCGAGCCAGTCACCACCAAATACGGAGGATGTGGAAATCAGGGAATGACCACCGCATATCCTGGAGCAACATGGCCTTAGTTGCTAATGCTCCTAAAAACCAAATAACAAACAACAACAAACAGCCCAGTACCTAGCCATATTCGAAGATTACTGCAACAGAGTTGAAGACTCATTTGAGGCAACAACTTATCACATGATGCAAAGCGAGGTGACAGTTGCCGATCATGTGATAAGAGCATACTGATACTGAAACTGCAGTAAATTATCAACTATGGTTTTGCCAAAAGCCATAGTTGATAATTTAGAGTAACTCGTTAATATGAGACCCCCTACTGTAATTCGAAAGCAAGAGCGAATCGACAAATTTTAATGTGATTTTTGTGTTCAGCAGCATGAAATTAGTCAAGGTTGGATATTTTTGTTTTTTTAACATTTTACTTGTGTTGAACAGGTTATCCACAGTCACCCCTTTATGCATATAAGAAACTGGCTAAGCGGCAGTAATCACAATGTATTATGTGTGCTTTACTTAAAGATGAAACTACTGTCAAAAGCAAGGAAAGTGCTTTTGCTTTCATAAAGGCAGTGGCGTACTGGTCAGGGTGTCAGCTTGCCCGATGACCAGTGGGCCCCCTTGCAATAACATTAAACGATATGTTAAAAATGTTAATGACCTTTTAGTAGCTTGAAAATATAATAGAAGTTCCAATATTCTTAATGTATGCAACTAAAATTTACGTTGTATTACTATTTTAATAAAATCATTTTTTGAGGATACTTTATATTTAAGAATATAATAAATAACTCTGAAAAAATAATTCTGATTCGGGTTATGAGGCCGACACATACGTTATATAGGCTCAGATCTTTACTATTGCAACTGCGCAATGAAGCTTAGCTGGGAATCCCAGCCTGGGATTGTGACGTGCAACTGGAGTCAACTTTGTATCGAGCTATTGCATACATTGCAACGACAGCAAATATTTTTAATTCCGTCGGCCTCAGTCTGAGTGTGCTTCTTCAGCTCTTCACCTCGTGCTTGCTGTGTTTTATAAAAGGTATGTATTTAATTAATATTTTTTATATACTGTGGCCCTATGCACTTTAATTTAAATATAATGTAGTTTCTTTCATCGTATAAAATTAGTATAAAAATACTAGGTAGTAAATATATTTAAGCTGCAGTCTCAAATAATAATATATACACATAATGCAAGTTCAATAAATAATGATACAGTTAAAATTACTGTGATTGTTAAAATTTTTGTTAATAATAGATGCATCTATAAAACATATTTCCATTGATGTGTTCTTGCGGTGAGGTCCATTATGTATTTCTAGCAGAAATACATAATGGACCTCGCTACCATACTGTAGAAATTTTCTACAATACACTACAACGGTTGACAAACAAAATGCAGAATACAGCAACACAATAATAATAACAACTTATTATTAACAAATGCAAACATACAAATAGCCAACTTATGGCAAATGTTGGATTCAACATTTAATTGTAGATGTTCATTTTTCCCAATGTGGAGTATTTTTAATTAAGTTTTAATTTCAGGAATATTATCCCTACCAGCATGGAAAAGAAAAAGCATAAATCTGGATCACTGAAACGCAAAGAGTGACAAGAAGCAGAAAGGCAGGAATCAGCCAAGCGATGCAGATCTATTACAGATTTTATAATACCACAACCACCATTCATACCAATGTACAGATCTGCAACAAATAATCAAGAAGCAAGAAACAATACTCATGGTGATGATGCAATGACTTGTGAGTTACAAGAACAGGAAAGAGCTACTTTGAATGTAGATATAAATACAATAGCATCCTTTACTCACCAAGCCAGGCCCAGTTCTTCTTCTAGCTTCATTGTTCCGGTATCCGTACTACCTGTAGTCGCAACATCTGAACATGTAGCTTCAACTGGTTACAGGGAATCAGATATACCTTCAGGCATAAATGACTTGGTTTCTGAAGGACATCCTATAAATGAACCTACACAAGAAAATGAAAGATCAACTGCTGGAATCTTCCAATATCCATCATGAGCAAATCTGAAACAGTTTTTTGCTGAACATCCATTTCAGCCACTTGATGATCTGCCATTTGATGCTCGTTTGTATGAGAAGAAAATTATGAATGACTCAGTCCCAAGAAAACGACTAACATATAACAAAGAAAATAGGTGCTTATATTGTTCATAAATGACTTGGTTTCTGAAGGACATCCTATAAATGAACCTACACAAGAAAATGAAAGATCAACTGCTGGAATCTTCCAATATCCATCATGAGCAAATCTGAAACAGTTTTTTTGCTGAACATCCATTTCAGCCACTTGATGATCTGCCATTTGATGCTCGTTTGTATGAGAAGAAAATTTTGAATGACTCAGTCCCAAGAAAACGACTAACATATAACAAAGAAAATAGGTGCTTATATTGTTCATACTGCTTGGCCTTTGAGTCTCCCAACACTTGTTATCCATCACCCTTTGTACGTGGCTTTAGTGACTACAGGCATATTAGTCAGAGCTTGGTTTACAAGAATCGACAACAACACATGTCAGAAATGTTCAGCAATTTATGAGTGTGGTTAATGATGGCACCTTAGATAATTTTTTTGCATCTTCACTAATTAAAAAGAGAGAAGAAGTATTGAAGTAGAGGAGTATTGTCATGAGGATTATAGACATCATAAAGATGTTAGGCAAGCAAGCACTTCCTTTTTAAGGTCACAGAAATGAATCGGCCTACACTCTGGATAATGAGGTTCTGAATCATGGCAATTTTTTAGCTGCAGTGCAGTTGATGGCAAAATATGATCCCATTATGGCAACTCACGTTTCTGCAGTACAAAACAAGTCTACACAAAGAATCAAACGATTAGAACAACAAGGAAAAGCTCAAAGTAAAGGCCATGGTGGACTTGTTACACACCTTAGTAAAACAACTATTAACATGTTAATCCAAATTATGAAGAATATGATACAAGAAAGAATTAGTCATGAAGTTTCTCAAGCAAAATATTATTCTATTCAAGTTGATTCAACACAAGATAATTCATCCATCAATCAGTTTAGCATTATTATTCGGTATGTGCTTAAAGGTGTTATCTGTGAGCGACTACTTTCAGTTGTGCCAAGTAATGATGGTACAAGAGAGGGACTTTTTGATCTATTGACTGAAACATTACAGCATCTTAAAATTGATCCCAAAAAATGTCTATCTGATAGTACAGATGGAGCTGCAAGCTACCATGGCCAGTATAATGGTTTAAAAAGTAAAATTACTGATGTGGTTGATCAACATGTTCACATATGGTGCTATGCCCATGTCTTGAATTTGGTGATAACTGAAACGACAAAATGTTGTGTGCCTGCGGTTTCTTTTTTCAATTTGCTCCAGAATTTAGCAACTTTTGTGAAAACATCATACAAGAGAATGGCTGTATGGATAGAAGTTGTTGAAAAATATCTAGGACAAGAAAAAATGAAACGATTAAAGCTAATCGGTGAGACAAGATGGTCAGGAAAATCCAATGCAGCAACAACAATATTTGGAAGTTTTGATGATGCTGCTGTCAGTACTTTTGTAAATCTATTGATATGCTTATCAGTGATACAAGATTCAGGCAAGTTTGATGCAAAAACAAAACAAGAAGCAAATGTTTTACTTAAGTCTTGTAAAGTTTGAAACAATATTGACAGCATTTACTTACTTGTATATATTTGAAACTACAGCCCCATTATCAAGTTATTTACAGACAAGTGGTTTAGGTATGTTTACTGCATGGAGTTTAGTAGATTCAGCTACAACAAAGTTGAAGGAACAGACAAGAACATTTGATAACGTTCACAGCAAGGCATTGGAATTTGTAAATAAATGTAATGACAAGATTTCACAGTTGAATATGGATGAAAATCAAACATTGGAAATTGACTCTTTGGAAACAGCATTGCCAGTTAAGAGGCAGAGGAAGAAGGAAAGAATGGCAGATGAGCTTATAGATGATGAAGGAAATTCCTCAGATTCTCTAGCTGATTTTCAAGTAAAAGTGTGTTTAACCTAATAATGGACCACATTGTCCAGTCACTAGATTCATGCTTTGTATAACACAAAAAGTTGTGTAAAGATTTATCCTGCTTGGACCCAGCAAAGTTTAAAAATATATTGCAGAGAAGGGCCTTGAAGATGAAGCATTGGAAGGTATTATTAAGCTGTCTCCACAAATCAACAAAGATCAAGTAATATTGAAATTGTTTTCTTTTGCTTCAAACTTGATGTATTAAAGCTATTGCTTAATAATGGCGAGAATATGGATTCCAGTTGCAACAAGTGTAAAATTTGTAGCACTTGCCCATCGTGTGTACTAAAAATTCTGGCATCCAACAGACTTCATGACAAAGCATATGATAACCTTTATGAACTTTATAAAGTCATCTGCACACTATCAGTTACTCAAGTCCAATGTGAGAGGACATTTTCAAAGCTAAAGATTATAAAGACATCCAATTAATCTAACATGAATTGTTAGATGAATTGGATGCAGAAGCAATTATTGACAGATTCGCACAGTCATCTAGTGAATTCAAACGATTGCTCTAAATATAGTGGACTGCATGAAATATGCTTTTTAACTACCTGTTAATGTGTAAAATGTTCAGTACAAGCAAACTATTTAAAAATATCCACCATTTATTTAAAATAAAAAAAATAATTTAAAAAATCAATTATAACAATCTGTATTTACATTTAGTATCTACTGTATACTCCCAGTAATATGTACAATATATGTACACTGTAATTACTAAAAAATATACATTTATTTTGCAAAAATTTTAATTATACCTTTTTTTCCAGTTATTAATTTTTTGTAAATTTTATTTATTTCTTATAAATATTAAATGATAGCCTTATACTTGTGGGTGGGCCCCCTTTGTCTCCTGGCAACCAATATTTTTCTACCACTGCATAAAGGTAACTAGAACACTCTCAGGAAGTTTTTAAATAGGACCACTTGAATGAAGTTGCAAACAGTGGACTCTAAATGGGAAACATTCATGATAACACTTATTCATGATTAATTCATCTGACATCCATTTAAGAATGAACCGTGAACAGTATTTCTTAGTTGATATGAAAAGCCTTGTAGCCTCCAAGATTAAAGTCCCTGAAGGCATTTAGAATTCACCGTTAGTAACATCATCAGTTGATCCCACTGTATTGAATTTAAAAACTGTCTGAGACCACTGAAGCCACCTTTACGAAAGCAAAAACCCTTCCCTTTACCCTTGATGCTATATACATCTTTAAGTAAATCCCACATCAGTACACCATGACCACTGTCACTTAGTGGTTCCTTTATTCTTAATGCTTGAAGAATTGCTGCTGATAACCAGATCAGGTTTCCTCTTGTTGCCTAACATGCTGCTGTAGAAAACAGCCATTCAATAAATCTATGAATGTCTTGTTAGGGTGTGTGTGACCAATGTACAAATTCCACTCAACATCTGAAAAGTTAAAATCCCCCATAATAACAGTTCTGATTTACTGAACCCAGTTTATTTTTCTCTGTAGCTGTTTTGTGTATTCATGACAGTCATTATAGCACACTCCTAGTCTCATTTTTTTGTTCCCAGTGCTTATGTTGCACCACACTGATTCAACATTGCACTGCCTTAGATTTAATAAGCTTCTTAGCTAAGAGCATACTCCTCCCCTACTCCTTCTGTCCTTATTGAACACATTGTATTCCCCATATCCAAATTCAGCATTGCTAACGTTTGAGTGGCACCATGTCTCCACCATCTCCACATTTGCATTTAATGGCTTAATTAGTACTTCAGATTCCTCAAATTTATTTACAATGTTCCTAGCATTAGTGTACATGCAAGTATATGTTGAGTGTCAGACAACGTTAACTACAAAATCATTTTGTAGTTGATGTTTTTTAATTAACCAAGAAAAATTCATTTGACATTTTTTTGGTTTACCAGAAATGTGCTTATAGCTAACCTGTAAAATACTAGAGAAATACATTTCTATGACATGATATGCATTGTTATTTATATAAAGTTAAACTAAAGTTCTCTCAAAACAAAAATGCAAGTTTTTAGTTAACGTTATCTGACACTAAGCCCTCGATATGCACATGTTCTTACTCTTAGTTGCCCTAACACAGTCTGTGTATTTACTTGTTCCATGATGACTGACAGCAGGGCTGGAAATCTGATTCCTTGCTTTCCAGGATGCTACACGTCCCAAAAGATACAGTGCAAGAATCACTTTCATCTCTGCCTGTGGCTTTAATCAATCTGTTAGTCTGTGTATCCCCCCGAAGCTAGAAGTTTCCAACCTACCTATCACCGCCACGATAGCATCAGCAAATATTCTTGCACCCCTTTCCATTTAAGTGTATCCTATCCCCTAAAAAAAGTCTCTCTTATTAACAAGCATAAGCATTAGCATTAGTAGAGGCATATGATGAAAGAAAGCAAGCTTATACAGCAAAAGAGGTAAACCAACCATTAGCGATAATTATGAGGGCATCTCTGGATTCAGGGGAAGTCCGGCAGACTGGATATGTGCAAAAAAAAAAAAAAAAAAAATGTATCCCCAATTGTGGGGATACAAAAGTGGGATCAAAAGCGTGACACAAACAATTACAGAACTGTTGGTTTAACTTCTGTTTCAGTGAAATTAAAGGAGTCACTGGTTAAAGTAATGCAAGATCATCTAGACAGGAGTGCAGTTATACTTAGTCACAGCATGGGTTTTTTTTTTAAGGAAAATCTTGAGTGACCAATTTGATTGGATACTATAATGCATTCACAAAGGAAATGGATGCAAAGAGTAATTTTGATATCGTATACAGTGGCATAACTACTAATGCAGCCAATGCGGTGCATTTGGGCCCAAGACCTAAAGGGAGCTTTCTGCCCAAAACAGAAAAAAAATTTAATTCAGGAAAAATGTAAGTTTTTTAGTTATGTTTATGATAACATTTACTATATCTACGAACAATAATTTTTTTCACACGAAGCATGCTTACTGTTACCAGCTGCACAGCACAAGCCAAATTGCAGCGAATAGAGGTGAAATGGTATTAGCATAGCTGTTGCTTCCAGGGCAATTTTGAAGGATTTGTTTTTAAGGATTTTTTATTTTTATCAAAACAAATATTTTCAGGGAAGCCCACACAAAACTTTGCATTGGGGCTCACTTTTTCTAGTTATGATACTGATCATATACAGGTAACCATCATATAACATGGTAGTTTGGTTCTACAAAATCTTGTGTAATGTGAAACCGTATTATTATTATTAGCCATATGGTACAAGGAAGTCTGAGGCTTATGCTGTACCAGACAAAAAAAAACTTTCTGCGTTACCCAGAGACAGAGAGAGTGAAAGAGGAATGACGATATCCAGCTCAGGACACTGGGTGTGCCAAGCCCATACTCACCAGATGAGCCCCTAGGGATAATATGGGACTAAACAAAAAGGGGGTTATGTTCCAAAAACTAACAAAAATACATCTTTTTTTTTTATATAATTATCGGAAACTTAATTTTTATAGCATTAATAACTTAATATTTTAACTTTACTTAAATAGTAATAACTGAACAAACGTCATATCTTACAAACTACGATACTTATACGTCAGATAATGTACGTTCATTTAATTTTCTTCCTCTTCATTGCTGCTAAGCATAATCTCTTATGCAGAATCTTGATTTCGTGTACCTTTTGTCACAAACTGCATGCTTCGAAGTCACAATTTTTTATGGTCTCAAACAAGCACAGAACCTAACCCAGGGATCTCCCAACAAAATACAGTTGACCTCTGCTTTAAAGATATACAGCACAAATTTAACTTTATTACCTTACCAATTAATGACATTGATGAAGGCATAATGGCTAATTTTGCAGATTATAAGAAGATTGGCAGAGAAGTTATTCACATTAATCAGGTTATTCCACTTCAACAAGATTTGGACAAATTAGGCAGGTGGGCTGAGAAGTGGCAAACCGAAGTTTAATATTACGGGGAGTAGTAATCCCAGATTAATGTGCCAACTTTGGTATTAAAGGCATTGAAGAATGAAAATGATCTGGTGGTAATTGGGCAGTCAGCGTGAAGTTCTCTTAGCAGTGCAGACAGGATGCCAGTTCAGCTCGGCCCCGAGTGCCAAGCGATCTTTCTAGTGTGAAATCCTAGCATTTTTCCTAGGGCGAGTACTAGTGCTTTCATAAACCCTCCAACACTCGCAACGTTACTGCTTCCCTTGCTGAGCAACGTCACTGCTAACACTGCTTGCAACGTACTGCTCTCCTCTTCTGCTGATCGCTTGATCACTGGTTGGCACCGCTTCTGCCTCCACGTGGTGGGGTCGGTAACCTGGGAGAAGGAATTCCCTCTTCCAGGGCTAAAAGGAGCAGCGATGGATTGATGCATATCCACCGCTAGAGCCCACGGGCTCCAGACCTGTCAACTCTGATTCAGAGCATGACTTGAATCGTCCGAAGAGACAGCGGACTGAAAAACAGAGTGCAGATATGCCAGCATTTCTAATAATGCACTCATTATCCACACAACCTGTTGGCAAGTTATCGCCATTTCTAATACAGAAATGCTTAGAATCGGTTGTTGGATCTCCTAAAATGGTGAAGGGTCTCCAATCTGGAGACCTAATTGAAGCTTCCAAGCCAAGACACTCAGAAAAATCGTTAAAATGAACAACTTTTAACAATATTCCTGTGTCAGTAACAGCCCATAACACTCTAAACACCTCTAAAGGAGTTATCAGCGAATGGGACTTACTAAATGTGTCTGAGGAAGAGATCATTCAAGAGCTTAGCGAACAAAAAGTGACTCATGCACGGAGAATTATGACAAAAAAAGATAGCAACCTATTACCAACCAGGTCCATTATTTTGACATTCAGTACTCTGACTCTTCCACCTTCTGTTAAAGCAGGTTACCTAAATTGCAAGATTCGTCCTTACATTCCAAACCCCATTCGCTGCTTTAAATGTCAGAAGTACGGTCACTCTCAAACAGCATGCCGAGGCAATGCTGTGTGTCCTCTTTGTGGTTCCAAGGAGCATTCTCAAGAAGATTGTACAGCTTCCACTCCTATTTGTCCAAACTGTAAGGAAAACCACCCTGCATTTTCTAAAGCATGTGACCTTTGGAAAACAGGCAAAAAAATCCAGAAATATAAAGTGGAACATAAAGTCACTTACCCTGAAGCAAGAAAGCAAGTGCTACTAACCATGCCTAGCCGATCATATGCATCTGTCACCCGAACCAGCCGCTCAGCTGCAACTCAAACAGATGTGTCCATAGAACTGAGCGTTTCCTTTGCCACCTGGGCCAAAACTGTATTATCATGCAATAAGAAACCTACAGTCAACGAAACCAGCAATACGCCGATCAGCATCCCAACTGATGCTATCTCAATCTTGCCCGAAACAACAAAATCAACTACCGTTGAAAATCAGAAAAAGGTGAAGCCACGAAATAGCAATATTGGAAACTGATGTTCAATCAGAGGATGATGACACAGTACTAGAGTTACATGCTAGTGATATCATGGATACAGGACGCCCAATCTTTCCCAGAAATGAAAAACCAAAACCAAGCAGACAGAAACTTTCTCAGAAAAAACAGTCAGATCAATCTTCCTCAAACAAATCCAACCAATGAATAAATTCCTACAATGGAACTGTAGAGGATTATGCAGTAATATAGATGACCTCAGTGATTTACTAACTCAAACTAATGCAGTAGGTGTGTGCTTACAGGATACATTTTTATCACCACACGCTTCTGTAAAATTCAAAAATTATACTATTTTTAGGCGAGACAGGGTTTCGAACTCTCCTGCTCATGGTGGGGTAGCTATACTTGTAAAATCTACAATTCCCTCAAGACATCTCCAACTACAAACCTCCTTAGAAGTTGTAGCAGTCCGGATAGCAATGGGAATATCGTTATCACTTGCATCCATCTATATATCACCGAATTATCCTTGTTCCCAGACTGAACTGGACAGTCTTATTACACAACTTCCACCTCTCTGTTTACTTGGTGATTTCAATAGTCACCATCCATTGTGGGGATCCTCCACCCTGGATAGTAGAGGCAAATTAATCGAAACAATCCTGGATAACCATAACCTGACTCTTTTAAATTCTGCCTCTCCGACTCATGTTCAACTACCTGCTGGTTCTACATCCGCCATAGACCTATCCATCTGTTCAGCATCTCTTTTTCCAAGCATGGAATGGTTAGTGCTAAATGATCCATTCCACAGTGACCATTTCCCCATCATCAGTTCAATTCAAACACAGGTCGTGTCATACCCTAAAGGCCGTACTTCATGGAACTTCCAAAAAAGCAGACTGGAAAAAATACATATAATACATATTATAATACATACATAAATATACATATACATATAAAATACATATAAATTAACACGTGACACAGAAGCCTATGATAGATATAAGTTGATCTGTAACCAAGTCACAAAGGAGGTTAGGCAGGCGAAGGCAGATTACGAGAAATCTTTGGCAAAGAAAAACAGCAAAGAGTTCTTTACTTATGTAAACTCTAGAAGGAAGGGGATGAATCAGATTGGTCCACTTGATATCGATGGTTCAACTGTAGATGATCCTGCTCAGGTAGCTAACAAATTAAATGAATATTTTGCATCGACATTCAACGTGAGGAGTTATTCAGGGAGGGGAATGCCAAAGGTGTATTCAACTCTGGCAGTGAGCTAGATGATTTTGTAATAACTGAGAGGAAAGTGGAGGAGAAATTGTTGAAGATAAACATAAGAAAGGCACCAGGGGTGGATGGAATCTATCCAGTTATATTAAAGGAGGCAGCAAAGGAAGTAAGCATCCCCTTAGCCATAATTATGAGAACTTCCTTGGACTCAGGGGAGGTACCCATAGACTGGAGATGTGCAAATGTGACCTCAATTCACAAAGGCGGATCAAAGGCTGACACAAGTAATTATAGACATGTGAGTTTAACTTCTGTTCAGGAAAATTAATGGAGGCACTGGTTAAAGAAGCACCGCAGGATCATCTAGACAAGACTTCAGTTATAGCTCGGACACAGCATGGTTTTGTTAAGGGGAAGTCTTGCCTGACCAATTTGATTGGATACTATGATGCAGTCACAAAAGAACTGGATGCAGGGATAACTTTGATATTATATACTTGGATCTTAGAAAGGCTTTTGATACTGTTGCACATGGAAGACCGCTGAACAAATTGGAGCACTGTGGCATTGGAGGCAAATTGCTGCTATGGATAAAGGGGTGGTTGAGAGGGAGAAGACAGAGAGTGGTAATCAATGGACACTGCTCATCGTGGACTAATGTTATTAGTGGAGTCCCTCAGGGTTCAGTATTGGGTCCATTATTGTTTTCTGTATTTATAAATGATATTGATGATGGTATATCAAGCTTAATGTCCAAGTTTGCAGACAATACGAAGGTTGGCAGGGTTGTCAAGGACACTACTGACACTATGCTGCTGCAACAGGATCTGGAAAGGTTGAGCAGATGGGCTGAGAGGTGGCAAATGAAGTTTAACATTGACAAATGTAAAGTACTACATATGGAAAACAGCAACCCCAGAGCAACGTATCAACTCTGTGATACTACACTGACAGTGGTAGAGAATGAAAAGGACCTGGGGGTAATTGTGCAGGCAGATATGAAGTTCTCTGAGCAGTGCAGACGGGCTGCAAGAGTAGCTCATGGTGTCTTATCGATGATATACAGGAATTTTTCTAGCAGGGATAAAGAGGTGATTATTCCCTTGTATAAGGCAATGGTCAGGCCACACCTTGAGTACTGTATACAGGTCTGGAGGCCTCATTTCAAGAAGGATATAGAGCTGCTGGAACGAGTACAGAGTAGGGCAACAAGATTAGTAAATGGAACAAAGGGTTGCTCTTATGAAGAAAGGCTTAAGTTTTGCAAATTACAGTGTCTGGAGACTAGGCACCGGCGAGGTGATCTGATAGAGGTGTATAAAGCCTTGAATGGTTTGAGCATGCTCAATGCTGATGGGATTCTGCCTCTTGCTCAGAATAATCACCTGAGAGGGCATAAATTCAAATTGAGGAAAGACAGATGTAGGATAGATGTACGGAAATTTGCCTTTAGACGGGTAGTTGGTTGGTGGAACAGACTTCCATCCTTTGTTGTGGAAGTTGATAGTCTAAATAAATTTAAGCTGGATAAGTATTTCGAATGATCGGAGGGGTGAAGTGGAAGTTTTTTTTTTTTTTTGGCTGATGCTGCATAAGCTTGCTTTTTTGCATCATATGCCTCTACTAATGCTAATAAAAAAAATCTGGGAATGTTAAACCTATTCCAGTTGTGTTATACTTGAAAAGCAACAGAATCTTGATGACGTAACTGACCACATTACCAGCCACGTATTTTCTGCAGCAGAAATTTCCATTCGAAAATCTAACCAGCGCAAGAGTGTACACCAAAATCAGTGGTGGAATGAAGAATGCTCTAAAGCAAAGTATGATAAAAACCGAGCTTGGAACCACTTTCGTAAATTCCCAACTATCGCCAACCTAATTGTTTACAAAAAACTCAGAACTAAAGCGAGACAAATTAGAAAAAAAGCGAGACAAATTAGAAAAAAAGCAAAACATGAATCCTGGATTAACTTCGCCTCATCCAATAACAAAAATACTAACACTCGAATTATTTGGAAAAAAATACAAGCACTCAACGGGAAATTTCTACCGCTGCAATCACCAATAATACATTGGAATGGGCAGGAATTATCTTCCCCTACTGATATTGCAAATGCGCTATCAGTCTTTTTATAACATTTCCATCTCATCCTCTTATGTGACATCCTTTCAACGCATTAAAACTAATGAAGAACTTCAAAAATTGAATTTTCAAACTAGACTCTTACTTCCTTATAACCAGCCTTTTACTCTAGTTGAGCTCAAGGAATGCTTAAGCAAATCGTCAAATGGTGCAGCAGGACCACATGGTATTCACTACAGTATGCTGCAGCATCTATGTGAAGCTAACCTTGGCATATTATTACTGTTCTATAACCGTATCTTTTCAGAAAATACTTATCCTCTGTCCTGGTGGCCTTCCTATATCTGTGCTATTCCAAAACCAGGCCAAGATCCCACTCTGGTCCAGAACTACAGACCGATATCATTAACAAGCTGTTTAGGCAAAATATTTGAAAGGATGGTGAATAAGAGGCTCACCTGGTTTCTAGATTCTCAGAATCTTCTTTCTGATCACAAATATGGCTTCCGTAAAAACAGATCAACCCTAGATTTACTTGTAAAACTTGAATGCAACATACGAAATGCCTTCGTCATGAAACAGCACCTAGTGATGGTCAACCTAGATATTCACAAAGCATTCGATATCACCTGGCATCATGGCATTATTAAAGATATGCATCAGTTGGGGCTGAGAGGCTATCTTCCTCAAATCATCTAGAACTTTTTAAAATTACGCACCTTTCAAGTCCGATATCGAAACGTGCTGTCAGCATCTCACATTCAAGAAGAGGGTGTCCCGCAGGGTTCAATACTGAGTGCTACCCTATTTGCGATTCGAGTCAACAAAATATTGGAAGACCTTCCAAAAACCATTCAAATTTATATGTATGCAGATGACCTCACTATATCCTGCCAATCACAAAGTATGAATACTATCGAAAGACAGTTGCAAATTGCTCTGTTCAAAATAGAAACCTGAACCTTATGCAATGGATATCGTCTTGCTGAACAGAAATCCACCACTACTCACTTCTGCAAACTACGATCACTTCATCCTGATCCTGAGCTAAAGGTCAATAACATGCCAATACCTCTTACTCACACTGTCTGTTTTCTTGGCCTGGTGCTAGATAGGAAACTAAATTTTCAAGCACATGTGACCTACCTTCGGACCATCTGCTTGAAGAAATTGAATATCCTCCGGTGTTGTCATCTATGTCATGGGGCGCTGATCAACATACCCTGATCCATCTTTATCGAGCTCTCATCAGGTCCCATTTAGACTATGGCTCCCCCAGTGTATGACTCTGCTAGGAAAACTATTTTACAGCGATTGAACACGATCCAGCACAGTGCTCTGAGAGTTTCTCTAGGGGCTTTCAGAACCTCCCCAGTTCAGAGCCTTTACATTGAAGCCCACGAACCTCCCTTACATCTTCGGAGGAAAACATTGCTTTTGATGTGTGCCGCAAAAATCCGCAGCTTCCCTCCCACCCGAATTGGAGATGTCTGTACAATACCGAATGGGAGTCATTTTTCAACATTAAACCAAATGAAAACAAACCTGCTGCACTTAAGACTTAAAGAACTAACTCAATCGTCGAATATAGAAATCGGCAATATATATCAGGACATGACACCACCTGATCCACCGTGGACAAATATCCCTGCAATTTATAATGACTATTTCCAACAGTGGGGAAAGAGCACCTTGTCTCCCTTCAATATCGCACAGTTACATGAAACTCATTCTGCTTCTAATTCACAGGCCTGTAAGATCTATACAGATGGATCAAAAACTGAGACCCAAGTAGGCGCTGCAGCGATCTTTGCATCATTCACCACTTCTGTCTCATTACCTGTAGAATGCAGTACCTTCACTGCTGAGCTTTATGCTATTAACTTGGCTCTAGATCACATTACTCAACCATAATATACACTGGCTCGCTCAGTGCTGTTTCTGCCATAAATAGTAATACCACCTCCTCTCACCCTGTTATCAAACAAATCCATTCTAAATTACTTGTGTGTGTGCAATGAGTCAAACCAAACTGTGACATTCTGCTGGATACCAGGGCATTCTGGTATAGCAGGAAATGAAAGAGCAGATCTTGCAGCGAAACAACCAGATACCTCTATTTTACAGAATTGTCAAGTTCCGTATTCCGATTTCAAACATATCATCTGTAAAGCATGTTACAATAGCTGGTCACTGATCTGGAGAGGTTATCCAGGAAACAAACTATACCAAATAAAACCAGAACCAAAGCTGTGGCTCTCCAGTTTCCGGAAAAACAGATGAGAAGAAACAATTTTAGGAAGGCTTAGGATTGGGCATACTCACCTCACTCACCTGTATCTATTAACTAATGACAGCGCTCCCCAATGCACATCATGCCAAGTTCAACTGACCATTCGCCATTTGCTAGTGGACTGTCCCCACTTTCAAACCATCCGCTTAGACACCTTTAAGTCAATTTCTAATACGCAGTCATCAATAAATTTAATGCAGATTCTGGGAGATGATCCTAATAAAAAGGAACTATTTACTTTCCTAAATCAGATAGGAATATATCATAAAATATAGTTATTGTTTCATATTCACCATTAGAAAGACACAATATGGCCCCAGCAGCCTATGTGTCGTTAAACTCAACAACATCTCAGCTCATGGGGTTTTGTCAATGATATACAGGAATTTTCCCAGCAGGGATGAGGTTACTATCCCATTATATAAAACAATGTTTAGGCTACATCTCCAGTACTGTACATAGGTTTCAAAGCCTCTAGTTAGAAACGACTTGGATTGGTTGGTACAGGTGCAGAGAAGAGCAACAAGATTTGTGAAGGGAGCAAAAGGGTTATCTTACCAGGAACTGCTTCAGGTTTGCAAATTGTAGCCTAATCTATAATTTGCAGATTAGGCACCTGTAAAGAGATCTCTGGTAGATGTTTATAGCCTTGAATGGATTGCGTAAACTCATTGCTGATTGAAACCTTTCTCTTGCTCAGACTATACACAACTTTAAATTGAGGAAGGATGATTGTAGGTCAAATGTGCTTAAATTTTCCTTCAGCCAGATGCTGGTTGATTGTTGGAATGAATTCCCATATAGTGTTGTAGAGCTGGATAGTTTGAATAAATTCATGGAAGAACTAATTAAATTGTCAGAGGTGATGGACAGGTGAAATGGGACATGTTAGTTTTTTTTTTTTTGCCAATGATGTATAAGCTTATTTTCTTGCACCATTTGCCACTACTACTACTAATAAGAATAATAGTAAATACTGCCTTTGTTGTCAATTATGTTGTCAATTACAATTATAAAGACCAGTGAGAGATAAATGTAGCAAGAGTATGTCATGATCATCCAAAAAACCGGATAGTTGATAAACTAATTAGTAGTACACAACATCTTCAGCAAGACAATTTTTACTGTAAGTGTTTTATACATATGGTAAAAAAAGGGTTAGTGCAGTTCTACCATAAAATACAGTGGATTCCGGTTATTTGGGCCACTGGTTAATCGGGGCAGCCGTTTATTTGGGACAAATCTTAAAAAATAGAACCCAATTGAGAAAATAGCCAGGGTTTACTTCGCTTAATTGGGACAACATGCCGTTTAATTGGGGCAGCACTGGAGATTACCCTATGATTGTCTTTGACCATATCTCATGGTTCGGTCGGATTTCTGGAGGTCACAACCCAAAAACAATAAAAACAATTATCAGTTACCTGTTTATTGGGCTTTTCTGTTAGTGCAATCTATCATAAACGGATAGTAAACTCGATCTTATTGAATTTGCGATAATACTGACAGCTGGAATTCTGTGGGTTATTACGGTGAAATGTGTTTACACTTCCATGGAATCTTCAATCATATAAAAAAATTAATTTTCAGAATTTTCTCTTCATTCCTATTTTTAAAGCTTTATAACTTGTTACTCGGTTCTCACTTGCCCGTATCGTATTACTTGCAATTTGTGTGTGCCATGTTCTTTGTTATTGATTGCTTATCTTTTTACTGTTTTAAATTTTAACCCCCACCCACAAATGTCAGTGAACAAAAATGTCAACTAGTTAGTATGTACATATTACAGTACGTATTAATTATTCCGATTATCATGTATATTCTTCCGATTTTCACGTATCATTTAATTTTTTAATTGGTAAGGTAATAAAGGGTAAATTTGTGCTTAATATATCTTTACTTTTATAGCCTGTGGATGATATTGCTGCTATTTTTCCATAATTAGAATCGCTGTTTAATAGAATTAAAATTCAATTCACAAATGTGATCACAATGACCGGTGCTAACTACACGTCGTATAGTGAACGGTATTTTACTATGGTGAGTCCATCGTAACGTGATTTGATTGTACAGTGAACCAATTGTAAAGCAGGGGTCCATTATATATTTTACTTTTTTTACGTGAAACTTTGGATAATTGGGGCAGCCACTTAATCAGGCCAAAATGCACTAGTCCCGATTTGTCCCAAATAACCAGAATTGACTGTATTTGATATACTCATAGCTGAAGCTGTATGATTTTATGAATAAATTTGGTAAATTGTGGAATTAGTTTTGAAAGTCAAAAGTTGGCAATTTTGAAATAACAAAGATGAAGACAATTTTATTGTTTCTAACAATATTGAGTGTGTAAACATTACTTTTTAATGTTAACTTACTAAAAATATATTTTGATGATTTTATTGAATAAAAAAACAGTTACTTTCATCAAATAAAAACAGTAACTGAATACACAAAGTAAAAGTCATATGAGTTTAGAGAACTGAAAATGGTAGTTAAATACATGACAGTTGTATTTATCCTACATAATATACTAGAAAAAAAAACAAAAAAGCTATGATTTTGTTTTCCAGAATCATTCAGTTTACATTTACTTTGCTTTCTCTTGCAGGTGCAGGATTTGGAATGACAATGACACTTATGCCAGTTATATTAAACCAGTACTTTGAGAAGCACAGAGCAAGTGCTATTGGTATTGCCTTTTCTGGTGGAACTGTTAGTTCTTTTGTATTTCCAATTGGAATGGAATACTTACTGTATAATTTTGGCTTACGGGGCAGCTTTCTAATTCTCAGTGGCATTCTTCTTAATACCCTGGTAGCAGCTGCTCTCTTACGGCCCCCTTCCTGGCTGATGAAGAAAGATCTTAAAGGTGACAAGTACCAAGAGTTGCAATCCAAATGTCAGAATACAGACTGTAGTGGTGATAATTCATCAACTGTGATTTCTGTGCCTCTTCTTAATCCGTCTGTAGAAAACAATAACACTGATCTTCACTTCACTGTTAAATCAGATAAAGTATGCAGATCACCTGATAAACTTGAACACAATCAGTCTTTAATGATGGATTCCAATGGCCAAGCTGCTCTGAAACTATCAAGCAGCTATAAGTATGCTGGCACAAATTCTATAACAGAAGCCGAGAAAAGTTGTTTCCGTGGTGCTCAGATGTTAACATCCATATTGCTCAACCCAATGTTCATTTTTGTGACTGTTACAATGGTTAGTTTCTTTGTAGTATTACACATGTACTTCATGGTAATCATTGACTTTGCAGTTGACAAAGGAACTCCTGAAGATAGTGCCATTTATATAATTTCTGCCTTTTCTCTTACCGATCTGTTAGGTAGGCTCTGTCTTGGATGGATATCTGACCGTGGCTATGTAAAGAGAAAATACATGGTAATGGTATCAATGATTTTAATAGGAGTGTTAAATAATCTTTTCACTCTGGCCAATACATACTACTCACAAATAGCTATATCTGTATTTTATGGACTGGCAACAGGTTGTTCCATTCCTTTGTTCTTTGTACTAATGGCAGAATACATGGGCCTACAAAAGCTAGCACTTGCATTAGGAACAGCCAACTTTATAAATGGAGCACTGACCTTTACAAGACCATTAATGATAGGTAAGGTTCTCTCTACCCCACAACTATGCAGCATTTTTATTTATAATGATATTGTAATAAACTGTGGGAAATGAATTATGATATTACATCTAATAACATATAATCCTGTATCTTGACAACTGTAATGATCCACTTAACTCTTTATGAAAGCATGCACTTAGATTCTGCTTTTATATACTAGTCATGACAAAATGTAGTAAAAGGAGCATAACCAAGAGCAGTGGTTCCTAAGGCATATTATTTAGAATCTGTGTAGGATTCTACAGAATATGCCTTAAGAACCACCAAGAAGAATCCATAGATAAACTAGTATATATAGACCAAAAGGTACTTGTTTACAGATATACATCTTTAATTTTTTACA
Source organism: Mastigoproctus giganteus (assembly GCF_048544385.1). Lineage (NCBI taxonomy): Eukaryota > Metazoa > Arthropoda > Arachnida > Uropygi > Thelyphonidae > Mastigoproctus > Mastigoproctus giganteus. The sequence continues at coordinate 179,794,344 of NC_143579.1, read as the reverse complement.
ACAGTACCAGCTTGTCAATACAAGGTGTGACAAATAAAGTTCCCAAAATGTTCCTGTGTTTCAGTAATGGTGGCCTTACAATTACTGAAATCTATTGCATTGGCAGGATGATTAATTTATCTATGAGGTTGCAAATGCATTGGAAATGAATCCGCTGCCATTGTTGGCCTTGTGACCTTCCAATGAGAGAGAGGTCAGTGATTGATCAATTTTAATTTATTTTGTTTCACAGTAATGGTCATGATATTATGGTTGGTTTTTTGTATCCATTCATAGTGATATTTCACCTAATTCAGCCTTGGCATATTCAAGGGGAAGTGCTGCTAAATTTATGTTAATTGGCATTTATTCTAAATTATTTGAGGAATATATTCCTTTTATGACATCCTGTTCTTGATTTAGTCCTCCCCCCAATCTTCTCTTGTTGCTACAGTTAAATATGGATTGATTTTTTTTTTTTTTTTTCTGTATTTGCTTGTTACCATTCTGCTGATGTTTTATATTTGTTCATGCATATCTTACTATTTTTTTTTATTTATTATTTATTTAAAATTTATTTTTCATATATATGTGTATGAAGTGTATATGTACACTTCATACATAAGTGTATATGTACACACTTTAAAAAAGTTTATTCAAATGTATATACAGTACTTATTTTTGGTAAATATTTACTATTTTTTTTTTAGTGGTACCCTCTACAAATTAGTTTAATTTGTGGTTCCCCTCCATCTTATTAAAAATAAATGCACCCAACCAGATGTCAAACGGTCTGCAGCATCACACAACAATATATTGCACCTCTGGGCAGAAAAAAAGTAAGATAGTACTCTGTGACAACACTGTTATATGTGACTACAGAAAATTCTCCCATAATCTGAGCTTGGAATGGATGCTGTAACACCATTCTACCATTCTGGTTTGTTATAGGTATCAGTAATATGTGAAATAACAACTTTCTGCTAATGCCACCTGCATATCTAGGTGGAATTGCTTCTTCACATGTTATCCTGATGAACATTCCGTTCCATCAGTTTCCATTACAACTGGCCATAACCCTCTGTAGCAGCACATTTTTCAAAGACATTAAAGCTCTGAGGTGTGTGTAGCTATTATATTGACTACTAGATGAACTTCCAAAATGGGTTTTTTTTTTATGCTTAAAGCTTACAATGTAATGCAGGAACTTCAACTAATTGTACAAGTGATTCTTGACCATGGGCAAGCAATAGCAAAAGTACAAATTTTGGGTTATAGTAGTAATAGTATTCATCATATAATGCAAGGAAGCCAACAGGCTTTTGCTGCAATGGCAAAAAAAAAAAAAAAACATAAGAAAACATAAATTATATGCCTCCCTCCCACAGATAGATAACATCCAGTTGACCTTTGAATTTCAAACTGTCAGCTTCAACTACATGTGAGGACAACTTGTTCTGGCAATTAATGACACGCTGGCTAAAAGAAAACTTGTGACAGTTTGCCAAGCTCTGTAGCCCACATAATTGGAATATTTCCTCATACAGTCGTCCTTCTGTCAATCTCACCATTCGAGTTGCCCCTCTTTGGACCCTTTCAAGAAGCTCAATGTCTTTTTTCAGATGAGGTCTCCATACTTGAACACAGTATTACAAATGTGGTTGTACAATTGCCTTATACAGTGGGATTATGACTAGGGTTGCACCAATAAGAAAATTTCCCGATTTTTGATTAATCGGCTGATTAGTAATTACAATGCTTTCTCACCTTAATAGCCAGCAGCCCACTGAAAAAGTCACAATTACAGTACAGTACATATAGTCAAACATCAACTAAATAATACTAATATAAGGAATATTACAATGATTCATGTCTAAGAGTGTTCAATTATAGAATTAGTTACATATCTGTAACTAGTTTTATAAGTATGTGTAACTAGTTCTTTTAGACCACCTTCTACCGGGCATTTTTTGCATCATTTGCATCTCAGAAGCACTTTCCTGATACACACAGACAGTTAAACGCCAATCATGTAACTCCTGTTTCGATAGTCTGATCATCTCACTTGAACCCATTAAGAAGAATTGAAATTTGCAGATGAAAATTTTTTTTTCTACTCAAGTCTTTCTACTTTGCTACCAGTCTGGACTTAGGGAAATTTTTGGTAGCACCAGGGACTTCAACAAATCTACTTGACACCAATGAGTTTAATGATTTTTAATGGTTTTATAGGTAAATTGAAGTGATATTTTGTTATTTTAAATATTAATAATGGTGTTAGAATACACCATTATTAATGGTTATTTTTGTCAGGCTCACGATGCAAAAGTAAAGGATTACTGAAACAACATAATAAAGATAATAAAAATGAACGCGACAGTGCTTTTTCTGAAAAAAATAAATAAATAAAATATTTTCAATAATACAAGTCATTTTTAAGATTAGGAAATTAGCATTTTTTTTAGCATTAGTAGAGGCATATGATGCAAAAAAGCAAGCTTACACAGCATCAAGAGATGAACAATGTGCTAGAAGAATATAAGCTCTCAAAAGGCAAAGTTTCCCTCGTACTCAGAGATTTTGGGGAAAATATGGTAGCTGGTGTCACTTGATAGTGGTTTGCAGTCACAACCATGTTTCATACACACATTACATAAATGACTCCATTTTTGCCCAGCAGGCTGTAATGATTGTCATTACTATCAATAGGAATGTTGTAAAATACAGGCAACCCCCATATTACACGGTTTTGCTCTAACACGATTGATAAATTGCAGCAATCCTCACATAACATGGTACTTATAACACAGTTAAGAGATTGCCCCAAAAAATTTTATTTTTTGGGGCAATCCCTGTGTTACGTTCTGTACTATTGAACTTGTGGAAAAATCTAGATTTCAAAGTTTTATTACTATTGGATAGCACACTAGGCCATCCAAAAGATTTAAGTCATCCAAATGTTGAAGTTATGTTCCTACCACCACAGTTGTACTAGGTTAATACAACTTATTTCATTCAGTCATTAGATCAAGGCATTATATCCACCTTTAAAACTCATTACATCAGAAAATCATTACAAAGGATTTTGGAAAAAATTGATTCCGAATCTATTGAAGTAATGGGATTATGGAAAATATCTCAATTGTGGACTGTATCAGAATCATAGCTTTATAGTTGAAAGAAGTAAAACCGTCAACGTTAAATGCATGTGGAAAAATGTATGGCCAGAGTCAGTTCATTCAGGAAATATGGTCGAACCAGCAGAAAATGGAATCAGTGCGACAGTAGAACTTGCTACATCGGTATAAGGAGCAGGTTTTAATGATATGACTACTGAAGCCCTCGTGGGTAGCACAGTTGATAGAATCACCCTCCTCCCCACATCGGGTGGAAAAGACCTGAGTTTGAATCCCGTAAATGACAGGAGGAATTTTTATGGGTCTTTTTCACAATGTGGCTGAGTTAATTGGGCTCAGGCAGGGGTAGCATGGTTTTTTCTCCCAGAAACTCGGATTTGTCCAGCAAAACAGAAAATCGATCTCAGGACATGCAATTTATAGACAATATACACAGAGTAACATGGCCTTAGTTGCTGATGCTCCTAAAAAAATAAAAAAATATATGATTACTGAAGATGTTTAAGAATTACTGGTAGAAAAAGAGGCTGGAGAAGCAGCCTCTTTTTCTACCAGTAAAAAAAAAGAGGCTGGAGAAGCAGATTTGGTGGAAATGGCATTGGAGGTAAAACCAAATCAATTCTGAGGATGACAGCGCAGATGATTCTAAACTTCAATAAATTTTACACTAAAAGGCATACAGGAAAGCATAAAGTTAGCCGAGAAATTAGAATCTTATTTTTTCAATGCAGGTTCTTGAATGAAAGGAGTCAAAAGGGTGCTTCAAAAATGCTTAGTTCCATACGATGAAATTCACAAAGATTTATCAAGCAAAAGCAAACAAACCCAGATTATTGATTTTTTAAAGAGAGCAGAAGATACATGAAATCTAGAAACGTGTATTTTTGTTAGTTTTGTTAATGAAATAGTGTATTTTTGTTTGATTTTGGAATGTAATCCCCCTTTTTGTACTTTTTCTTAGTCCCATATAACATGGTTTCACACAACATGACATTTTATAGGAACCTAATTACCGTGTTATACGAGGATTACCTGTACTTCAGTCATTCTGTTTCAGCCGTTAACAAATTAATGGAAATACAGAAGTAGTTAAGTTTAAAGAAGCATAAATTAAATCAAGATGTATCCACTCATTGGAATTCAATGTATTACATGCTGGAAAGAAACACAGAACAGTGAAAAGCTTTTGCAACATATGCTGTGGATAACAATATTTCAACATTAAGTTCATACCAGTGGGGTCTTGTAGAAAAAATTGTCCAACTTCTAGGTCCATTTGAAGAAATCAGTCACTAATGTCTAAGTGAACTACCACTTCAATGATAATCCCAGAATTTTGACTCCATTTATTTTTGTTCAAAGCTGTCCAAAATTTTAATTTCAGTGGAATTACCACAGTTAAGGAGCTTAAATCATTAATTGTGAAAAGATTTTCCGCTTACATGGAAAATAAATCTTTGTGTTTATCAACTTTTATAGATCCTAGATTTAAGATAATTTCAAAGTGATATTAAAAACAAAATAAAGGAATGGGTTTTAGAAGCTCTGGAGCAAGATCAAATGGAGGTAAAAGGGGATTCTCTTGATGATATTTCAACAGGATATGCTTCTATCAGTTTTACTGAAGATCAAGATACCCCAGGCCTTACTATGACTTTTTTAAGTTTGTTTGATGAATTAGCTTCTGCTAAGACAGATAAGACTGTGTTCTAAACAAAGGAACAGAAGAAATGTCACCCAGAGTAAGTTCAAAAGAGAAGCAATCCTCAAAAAAAAAAAAAAAAAAAGGAACAAGCATTGAGTGCTGCACTCAAGAATTGAATCAGTATTTAAATTTGCCATTACTGCCTAGAAATGATAGCCCATTTCTGTGGTGTAAAAACATGCGAGACAAACTCTACCTCTTCTGAGTAAACTGGTTTTGAATTATTTAAGTGCACCAGCTTCATCAGTTGAAAGTGAAAGAATATTTAGTACTGGTGGTAATTTGTATGAACCTGCAAGAAATAGGCATTGCCTATTTGATGTTTTTGCATTACAATTTAAGATTTACTACCTTAAATTGTAATTTGCATTACAATTTAAAGCAGTTCCCGCTTCACGAGTTCTTTTTTTCAAATATCAGGTATTAACAGATTCAAAAATGGAACATTAATTGCAATAAATAAATGCTAAACATTCATAAATAAGGCATTTCAAACTGTGCGCATAGCTATACACTACATTACTACTCTTTGTGTGTTTATTTGTTCAGGCAAGGGATAAGGAGGGAGGACCAACTCTTACAAAGAATTTTGGAAAGGATTCCATATTTTAGATGTAATCAAAATAATAAAATGAGTCTGGGTCAAAATTACAGAGAAGAACACGAAGGGGGTTTGGAATAAACTCTGTCATCAGTTTATTGATAATTTCGAAGGATTTCATGATCCAGCAGAGATCTTACAAAATGAAACAGAAGCAGTTAATATTGCTAACCAATTATTGCTTGAGGTTTCTAAAACTGATGTCACTGATCTGCTTCAAACACACAATGGAGAGCTCACAAATGATGACCTCCTTGAAGTGGCAAAATGTGAAGAAGCTGAGGAAGAAGATTTAACAGCTGAAACTGCTGTTCGTTCCTTCACTCTCTCAAGGAGTTGATGAAGCTTTTCAGCACATAGTAAAAGCAATTGAGATTTTCGAGTCACAAGATTCAAATTTCAGGTGCACTAGAAAAGTTGCTACAGATTTAAAAAAAATACTTATGCATGCTATTGTGAAATTTATAAAGAAAAGGGTCTGTCTTGGAAATAAATGACTCCTGAAGCATTTCCGAAGAAGATGACTCCTTGTGCTTCCAACAAACCAAAATGTAAAAAACACTGAGTGTGCGTTTAGTCGATGATGATGAACAAACATTCTTTAACATTTGTATGACATAAATAAATTCTTTATTATTATAATTTGATTGATTTTAAAGCCAATGTTTTAATTTCTTTGGATAAACAAATCATTGTTTAAGCATAAACTATTGTTTAGTTGACCTTTATTTAACATTACTATGGTCAAATTTCTTGTTGAGAACGTAACTCCTGTTTTTAACATTATATTTATGGGTAATAAATTCCCGCTTTATGAGCACACGCTAGGAATGAATTAACTCTGAAATCAGGAACTACCTGTATTTAATTTTGATTACTCAGTATAAAACTGAGACTTTCGAGTCACAAGATTAAAATTTCGGGTGCACTAGAAAAGTTGCTACAGATTTAAAATTACTTTTAATTTATTTTTTCCTTTATACTGTGTTAAAAACATAATAAATTTGATTAAAATACCTGTTAAGTTCCATTAATTGTTTATTGTATTATTAAAAATAAATTGACTATAACAGCAGCCAAACTCAGAAAATGTTTACTTAATCCATTTCAGTATTAAGATACATCAAAGCTATATGATGAATCTCTTGGCAGTGATTAACTGGCTTAAATTTATCAGGAAATGGCCGATTAATCAACAAAAAAGCCGATTAAAGATTAATCGGCCAAGAAGCCAATTACCAATTATGTACTGATTAATTGGTGCATCCTTAATTATGACCACCCTATCTCTACAGAATAACGTTTGATAAATCATCAATAGGACACCATGGGCTTTCCTTGCTGCCTGTTTACACTATTCAGTAAACTTTATATCTGCCCATATGGTAACTACCAGATCCTTTTCCTCCTGCACCGTTTTTTATTCGATCCCACCAAGTGTATAGTTTATTTGTGGGTTGCTATTCCCCAAGTGTAAGACCTTGCATTTAGTATCATTAAAACATAGCTGCCACTTCTCTGACCATCTCTGAAGTCTGTTCAAGTCATCCTGAAGAAGTGCTGCTTGGCACTGATCATTAAATACTCAGCTAATCGTTACATCAACTGCAAATTTTGACATCGTGCCTTTTATCCCTTCGCTGATGTCATTTATGAAAATGAGAAAATAGTCCAGTGGTTCAAGAACCGATCTTCAAGGGAGTCTACACCTGATGTTACTAATCTGAAGAATATCCATTAATTGCAACCATCTGCCTTTAGCCACCCAGCAATCCATCTTAGAATCTTACCAGTAATCCCAACCTGGTCAAGCTTATACAGTAACCTTTCACAAGGGACTGAGTCAAATGCTTTGCTAAATGCCAAATAAACTGTCAAAATTGTTCTCTAAATCAGCTCATGAGTAACTGTGGCAAAATAGTCTAAGAAGTTAGTTAAGTATGATTTACTCTTAACAAAGTCATATCATTGGTAGGTGGTAGATGACTTTCATCAACCGGTGAAATACCACCACTTTGCTTATTGGAGGCTTGAAGTGGCGAAACCCATGTTTAGTCTCTAGAGCAAAGTTTCCGGCATCCCCCTCTCCCCATACTTCTCCTTCAACCCATGCACGGTACTAAGTACTATAGGTTTTGATACCTTTCGTGTTTGGGGTTCTCATAAAAAAAAAAAAAAAAAATGTGTCTATCTATCTAAACATCCCTGTATTGCACTCTTAATCATTCCTCTAAGATTTTTCCTATTACTAAAGTCAGACTAACTGGTTTGTAGTTACCATTTCTCTCCTAGAACCGCTTTTATCTACTGGCATTTTTGGTGTGACGAGATTTTGACTTTTTATGTTCCTGTGCCAATTATGTGGCACTAAGAGTACACCATGTATATTTTGAGAAATCTGCCATTTAGTGCAGGTAACATAAGTGGATGTCTCTGGTCTATGTGCAGAGCCCTGAAACATCCTATTATGACACCAGGCAGGCAGGCATGTGCTGCCAATTTGCTAACAAGAAGCTTGCTTGAGAAGAATTTCAGATAAAGGTGATCTCTGGTAAAAATAGTTTATGTTTTATGAAACTAATTTTTTTAATAGGGGCTCATGAGAGTCACCCCCCCCCCCCCAGAGCATTCTCTGGCACATCCTGAGAAAATACTTGATGGCCAGAAACTATTCCATCTATGGAGTGAGTATCAGTTCCCCCAGATATAAGCTTTGCTAAGGTAACAACGGTTGTCTACTCATGAACATGCTTATTTTATCGTTATAGGTTGAATTTAAGGGAGCTACATCAAGCTGATGTTTGTTATTCTCATTAAAAGATGCCATTGTGAATTGTTGGATTATGTCATAGTAATGTTATCTGTGACAATGAGAAATGGTTGCAAGCACAGTATACTATTTCTTGCAACTATTTCTCATTGTCCTCCCTGTTATGGTTCTGTTAGTTATAAGACACTAACAGAATTATAAGACACTGATTTACTTGCCCACTCTATTTCTCTGCACAATTGCTCATTATACTCATCAGATTCATTAGGGCTATACACACACCTACTCGCATTTTTCCTTTCCCAGTGCTTATGTCACACCAAACAGACTCGACATTGCATTGTCCACCAACATGAATTGGATACACTTCCTTAGATTTTATGTTTCTTAACTGACAACATAACCCCTCCTCCCTTCTTGTCCTGCCTATCCTTTCTGTACACATTGTACTCCCCAAATTCCAATTCTACACTGTTTATGTCTGTGTGACACCACGTCTCTGATATCCCAACAATATCTGCCTTTGATGTCTTGACTAGCACTTCAAGCTCATCGAATTTATTAACTATACTCTAGCATTGGCATACATACAAGTATACATGCACCTGTTTCTACTCTTAGTTACGCTAACACAGCCCACATATTTACTTGTTCCACTATGACTCCCAGCAGTCCTGGAAATCCCCATTGCCTTGCTTTCCAGGCTGCTGCTCAATTGCATTTCAATAGAAGCAGTGCAAGAATCACTTTCACCTCTGCCAGTGGCTACTGTTAATCTAATAGTCCGTGTACCCGCCCCAAGCTAGCAGTTTTCCGACCCACCTAACTTTGCCTCGATAGCATCAGCAAATATTCTTGCACCCTTTCTATTTAAGTGTATCCCATCCCTGTAGAAGCAGTCTCTCCTGTTAACAAGCACAGACCAGGCTGAGAAAAATTCTACCCCTTGAGCCTTGCACAATCTCTCCAGGGCCGAATTAATCGACAATGCTCTCATCATATACTCCCTCCTATCGTGTTTGGGAGAATTGCAGACATTTTCAAATTCCCTAACTCGCGCCTTTTTTTCAGCATTGATTTGTACTTATCTCTAAATAGACCTACAAGGCTGGGGCAATTCATGTTGATGATTAAGCTTCACACCAGCCGGAAGATAAATAAATTCAATACTGTAACTAAAAACTTTATTTACAATAAAATAGATATATCTTTACAATAAAAATAAAATAAATAACACTGATAAAATATACTAAAAACCTAGAAATTAAAAGCGATAAAATTTGCTGTAGTTTTCGGAGGCAGCAGTCTCCTTCCTCAGCAGCATATGTCTACTGTGCAGCACATCCTTAAATAGCAGATCCACGGCACACGTTACATGGTTCCACGGTTGGAATTTTCCATTTGCGACCGGGACCAGAAATGGCTCGGGAACGCGCTAGCTGAAACCGTTCATCACATCCAAGAGCGACATTTTCCAGGAGGGGGTGTAAATGTACACCCCTATCCCTATTAATAGTATTGCTAGCTGCCCCAATGTGTAAGCTCTCAAGCCACTTACGGTCCCAGAACCCCTGTGCATGATCTGTGATGACAGCATCCTCTGGGGAAATTTGATGTTGTTTCTCCCAGAAATGTTCTGCTACAGCAGACTTCCCATAATTTGCGAACTTTATTGCATTTACATGCTCCCCCAGCTGGTCTTTCAATTGCCGCCCCGTCTCACCCCACAACACATCCCACAATCCGGCCATTTAATTTCGTACACCACCCCACTGCTGGCTTCTTTGGATATGGGGTCTTTAACTCGAGATATCGCTGCGTGCAACCTCCGACCTGGGAGTTGCACACAGTGTATCTGACACCCCCGAACTATACGTGCAATGTGGTCTGAAAGGCGCAGATAGTAGGGAATGTATGTGGTGCTCACGGGGGCAAACTGCTTATTACAAGTGGACTCTACTCCTCTAATGGCTCTGTCTAATACCCTCTGGGGGTAGCCGCACTTCTTGAGGTCTGCTGTGACCCGAACAATTTCATTATCTTTATCCTTGGAGGTGCTGCAGTGGGACCCCACCCTGTCTATTTGAGCCTTGACCACACTGTTTTTGTGTTGGCTGGCCTGTGCTGAGGTATAATGGGTATATTGACCCTGGCACATTGGCTTTCTAAATACCTTTGACTTAAGCCTGCCACCTTCCCTAATTACCAACACATCATAAAAGGTGAGAAACTATTAAGTACATTAAGTACTCGATCTCCCCCCCCCCTTGTATAATGGAGAATGTGTCATCAACATATCTCCTGCATCTGCGCATGGGAAATTCCAAATCACCAAACATTCTGACATCTAGCTCTTCCATAGCTAAATTGGCCACTATGGCACTAATGGGGGAACCCATGGCTGTGCCATGGACCTGCCTGTACATGACATCTTGGAATACCATAACGGTACTAGATAAGCAAAACTCCACTCCTTCACAAATGTTATCAATACTTAGAGGTGACCTACTTAACAATACATCCTTTTCTAAGGCCATTCTAACACACTGTAAGCCAAACTTAACGGGAATACAAGTAAACAGTGACGTAACATCGAAAGAGATCATTATCTCATCTTCCCATATAGTCTGTCCTTTTATAAAGTCCACAAATTCTTTATTGTTCTTAATGACAAAGCCAAAAAGTCCTACTATGGGTGCAATTAGTTTAGCTAAGTACTTAGATAAAGCCTATGTAGGACTGTTTATAAATGATACAATAGGTCTGAGTGGTATACCTACTGTATGTATCTTTGGGAGCCCATAGAATCTGGGTAAACAACATCCAGCAGCATGTAACGACCAATAGACCTCTTTAGATATCCATCCTGACTTTTGCCAACGTTGTAAAAGGCTATTCACTTGCCGTTCCCAACTAACCAACGGATTAAGGTGGGTAACTTTATATATAGCGGTATCTTATAATAATTCTAATGCTTTACTACAATATTATTCATTGTCCAAGATAACCGTAGCCCTACCTTTATCCGCTGGTAGGATAATCTCGTCATCCTGTTTAAGCTCCCTCAAAGCCTTTCTATGAATAATACTAAGGTTGGAGGGGGCCAGCTTGGCCTGACTCAAAATAGCCGCCACTCTAATGCAGGATGTGTTATGTGGGTGAGACGGGGCGGCGATTGAAAGACCAGCTGGGGGAGCATGTAAACGCAATAAAGTTCGCAAATTATGGGAAGTCTGCTGTGGCAGAACATTTCTGGGAGAAACAACATCAAATTTCCCCAGAGGATGCTGTCATCACAGATCATGCACAGGGGTTCTGGGACCGTAAATGGCTTGAGAGCTTACACATTGGGGCAGCTAGCAATACTATTAATAGGGATAGGGGTGTACATTTACATCCCCTCCTGGAAACTGTCGTTCTTGGACGTGATGAGCGGTTTCAGCTAGCGCGTTCCCGAGCCATTTCCGGTCCCGGTGCGCAAATGGAAAATTCCAACCGCGGAACCATGTGACATGTGCTGTGGATCTGCCGCACAGTAGACATATGCTGCTGAGGAAGGAAACTGCTGCCTCCGAAAGCTACAGCAAATTTTATCGCTTTTAATTTCTAGGTTTTTAGTATATTTTATCAGTGTTATTTATTTTATTTTTATTGTAAATATATATCTATTTTATTGTAAATAAAGTTTTTAGTTACAGTATTGAATTTATTTATCTTCCAGCTGGTGTGAAGCTTAATCATCAACATGACTTGTACTTGTTAAGTAATTCTGCCAGTCTCCTACTCTTGATATCATTAGTGCTAACATGTACAACAATATCACTCTTTGTACCCTTAAAAGATCATATCTGCTCTACAAATCATCAACCTTTGCCCCTGGCAGACATACACTGGTCCTGTTCCATCTATCATTTTTGCACAATATGTTCCCTGTTTCCCTGACAATAGAGTCACCTACAACACCTAGTTCCTTTAGTACCAGCGCATTCTGCCTTGGGGGTTGCGTGATGTTCAAGTGCAAGCTCTGGCATTGATGTGGGCAGCTGAGAGCTTGATGGGCCCTCAATTTAAATCCTTCGAGGGCATCCACCCTGTCCTTCAAGTTCTCATATAAGCCCATAACAATGCTGAGTTGAGACCTGATTTCCTCACACTCCTTACATCGCGCACACACACAAAGACATTCCCCTTGGCAATATCATGTCCCGTTCCTGACTGCTCCACAAACATCAAAAAAGCAGTGCATTTCAATAGACTGTGATTCAGTGGACAACTGCCCCCCCCCACACACTCAGTTCTCCCCTGAGCCACAGCATTTCCATTAGTTTGAGCCTTTTGCTTTGCTGCTCTGAGTCATGATTTCTATTCAAGTTCAATAAAATTCCAATACAGAATATAACCATAAACTTATATCCCAATGCAGTTATAACCCTATATATATGTTATATCTAATAAAATTTATATCTAACATAGGCTTCTGTATCACATGATAATTTATAATGAATCCCATGCACTTTTCTTCTCTTAGCCCTGAACGGTATTTTCTTTGTTGGTATGAAAAGCCTAGTAGCTTCTTTGATTACTACCCTGAATACTTCTCATTTAGAATGTGCCATTGGTAACATCAAGCAGTCCCACTGTCCAGCTTTTAAAACTGCCTGAGACCACTGTAGTTGCCCTTATGAAAGCATAAGGCTTTCCCTTTACCCTTGAGAGTAGTTGTCTTTAATTAAATTCCAGATTAGTGCCCTGTGATCTTGGCCAGCCAGTGGGTCTTTTACCTGCAGTTTGCATGAAGAATCACTGCTGATAACCAGCTGAAGACTATTGCTTCCTCTTGTTGCTTTTCTATCATGCTGCTGTGGAAAACAGTAATCCATGAAATCCACAAAAGTCTGGCTGGTGTGTGAGTGACCAACCCACAAATTCCAGTCAAAATCTGGAAAGTTAAAATCCCTGATTATGAGACATCTGATTTGCTATCCCACCTCTATTCTCTGTATAGCTGTTTGGTATACTCATCAGTCATTAGGCCTATAACACACTCTTACTCTCAATTTTGTTTTCCCAGTGCTTACATCACTCCAAACTGACTCGACATGGCACTCATCACTCATGTCAACTGAATGCACTGCCTTAGATTTGATATGCTTCTTAAATAAGAGCATAACCCCTCTACCTCTCCTCTCGTGTCCTGTTTGCCCTTCCTGTGTACTTTTTACTTCCCATATTCAAATTCAGCCCTCACTTATGTCTGAGTGACACCATGTTTCCACTGTTCCTATAATGTCTGCATTTGATTACTTAATCAGTACTTCAAATTCATCAAAGTTATTTACAATGCTCGTAGCATTAGTGTACATGCAAGTATACATGCATATGTCCTTACTCTTAGTTACCCTCACACAACCCATGTACTCACTGGTTCCATGACGACCGACAGCAGGGGCCTGAAGTCCCAGACACCTTGCTTTCCAAGCTGCTGCATATACAAATAATAAATAATTAATGGGAATAATAAACTCCATCAAGCTAGTGTTGATTATTCTCATTAAAAGACACCAATGTGAATTGTTATATTATGTTGTAGTGTCAGCTGTAGCAACAAGAAATGGTTGCAAGCACAGTTTGTTCTACTCAATACCATTTCTTATTGTCCTCCCCATTATGGTTCTGTTAGTTTTATTTCATTATTTCTTATAACAATCATGTTTCATTAATTTAAGAATGTAATGAATTTTCTAGATTTGGTTAGCATAGAAAATTCAACAATAAGAATACTGGTTAAACAATGAAAAAACCTGATTGTTTGGCTTAATTGTTCATTGTTTAGATTAAAAAACTAGGTTATCAGAACTGGATTATTTTCAGTACTGTGCCTTACTCGTGATATCAGTGATGCACATGCACAATAGGTTTATGATTTTCTCGAGGGTTACATTAAAAAATACAGACTATCAATATTATACCTCAGTTTATTTCTTTTCACATATTCTGTGAAATACTGGTTAGACAAAATATGACTTAACAAATTAATATATAGATGCGACAAGAAATAAACTGAGGTAAGTTTATTTTTGTGAAAAGCTTAAAGATATATCTTGTTTAGACTGATTTTTTAAAGGTTTCATAGGTGTAATTTTCGAAGTGCAGTCCCAGATGGAGTGCCTGATAGCATTCAAGTTGTGAAATCTAATGGTGATTTTTTTGTTCCACAGGATATTTCAGAGATGAAACTGGTTCATATGATCACATGTTCCACCTTCTTGGAGTACTAGCAATGTTTGCAGGTGGAATATGGCTATTAGAGCCTTTTGTATTTCGTTGGCATCAAGCAAATGAAGAAAAATTAAAGGCAAAACAAGATTTGGAAATGAAAGCAAGTGATATTAAAATGTGAATACCTCTATAATGAAATTTAGTTATTCAGAAAACCAACACAAAATTTTTCTTGTTTTAATATGAGAACTGCTCTTTTCTGTTATGGAATTCCATCCATGTTATGCACTATTTTTATATACTTCAGTGCCAATTGCTCATATTTGTACTCATTTAGTAATCTGTATGAATTATTATTTTAGTCTCCAATGATCAGTAGCTGCTGTATTCATGAGTATTGTTTTTATCATTCGTCTAAATATTAACTGCTATTCATCTACTAAACACAGTAGTGTCTCAGTTAACATTTGCTAGAAAATTGCAAAAGTGGAAATATTGGAAAAACTGTACATTACGGTGTATGAATGTAATACGTACAGATACAGATTTCATAACAAAATAAACTGTGCAAAAATAAAATACAAAGTTCAAGATATAAACAAAAATAAGCATCATTATTTGAAAAAGTAAAGATATATGAGCTGAGGGAGTGTCGTGTAGTGACAGGCAACAGATATAAAAGCTAGAGATGCCACTGACAGAACATAAATTAAAATAGAATACTAATCACTTAACAGAGGCTTTATTATTTAAAATTTGCTAAATATAGAAGAAATTTAAAGAGCTATTGCAACAAAATAACATATTTTAGTAGCTACTGGGTGGGAGAAAACCTGAGGGGTAAACTGCCAACTGCTTGATTCTTCATTCTGATCTATAAAGAGAATAGCTATTTTTCCTTTCTTTAAACCAATATATGATGCATAATGAATATACAAATATATGGTAACTTATTGCTACAATGGTACAGAATATCAATTACCAATTTTAGGGAAAAATACATTTTGCACAAGTTCCTTCACCAAAACCTCTCTAGTTCGTAACTTCATGAGTAAAGACTGTTGATTCCCCCCCCCCCATGACAAAGTTTTTGAATTTCAGAATTAACAATGGAATCTAAAATGACAACACATATTAACTTATACTTACAGTTTTCCTGATTTATCACATAGCAATTTGCTATTCTTTTGAAAACTCCCAGGGATTGTTTTTCCCATTTCAAATATAGAAAACTTATCCTGCAACAGAAGCAGGTCTTTTAAGAATTTTAACTGTCATTTTAATGATATTTATAGCTTTCTGTACATGCATCTTGATCATAAGTGACCACACGTATTTATATTCTGACACCTATTCAGCTAAAAGTGTGTTCTATCAATTCCTCATGAATTTTTTATACTTCTACCTAAGTGAATAACCACCTCATTGTATAGGTTTATAAATATCAGGTAACAGTATGGAGCACTTACTGAACTGTATATTGGAATACTGTTGAGTAAGTGCTCAACAGTATTACAATATACTGTTGAGTAAGGGCTCCATATTGTGTGTCTAATTAATAAGGTCGATGTAAATAGTTAACCCAAACTTGTGAGAACATTCTCTTTTAAAAGTTCCTTAAATCAGAGATGAAACTGGTTCATATGATCACATGTTCCACCTTCTTGGAGTTCTGGAGTTAATAACACTGGAATATATTTTTTAAAAATTTCTGATTTTTTTTAATGTAAAATATGTGAACTTGTACAAGTTTTAGATGCTCATTCCAAATTTGTAATTTATTTTGCATAATCACAGCAATTTTTTGCATGAAATGAAAAATAAAAAAAATATACAATGTATAACAAAATATGTACATATTTCAATTATTCAGCAGACAGTTTTCAGTACAGAGTGTTATGAATAATTGGTAATGTACACAGATACTCGTTCATCTCACTAAATCAATAATTGATTTAGTGATTCAACGCTAAATTACTTTACTTCACTCCATTTACCCTGGTATCTTTTTTCCACAGTCTTGATGAAACCTTTCATCCTGTTCTTCACTCATTGCATCAAGCTTCTGTGGAAAGTATTCATCTTGGCTGTGCAGAATATAAAACTTCACTCATATGGCAATAGTTTTTTGAAACTGGCAAGTCATCGACATTCTTCTCAAACTCCTTTGATTTTTACAAAATATTCTTGACTGCTAGCCAAGCCTCCACTTTTTTCTGAGACATGGAAGTTACAAAACTGTCACATTGTAGCAGCTCATTTGTGATACAATAACAACATCAGCAGCATGGAGAGTTTAGAATCACTATTTCAGGAAATTTTGAAATGATGTGCTAAACAAACCCTCCCTCTTTACATGTGACTTTAACAAACTATTTCATTAGTCACACAGCTTTAGATGTAGCAGTGGCTGAAGCACTTTGTTTGGAGAGACAAATGACTGGCTGATAATATTTTTGCTTCCGGGTGGATTTGACATTAGGACAACACTATTAATGATAAATTCACAATGAAAACACCTACAATACTTGTTTCATTATAAGAAAATACAACTGTGGTATGTTCTGTAGTGGGTGCACTACAGAAAATGCTGAGAATTCCATTTTTTGAAAACTCTTATATATAGTAAAAATATGAAATGGTTTTTGGTAATCCATTATGTAGAGAATAAAAGCGCTAATAATCTTCAGTCAGAAAAAATCATGTACACCAGTGTAATTAAGTATAGGATGTGCTTCTCCCCACACCCATACATGAAGGATGGCTTAAGACCTTAAATTTAGAAAACTGTATCATGATAAAAGTGAAAATAACTTACTTTTTATTAAAGTATTAGGCTTTCATGCTTAATTCTCTAATAAAAAGTAAGTTATTAAAGTTGATGTTTCCTTTGGATCTACTACAGCTTTCTCCTGATTATCTCTACTCCAAAACAAGGCTGAGTTTCATAAGTTGGCAGAATTATATGCACCACATGGTCTGTGATATAGAAGAGTTATCATGCAGTTCTTCACTGGCACCTCATAATCATCATGTGTGGATGGAGATGTTTTTATTCAAGGGTGGAAACTGAAAGAAGCATGTATGCATGGTGGGGAAACACTACTAGCCATTCCTAAATTTTAGCAAAATTGTGATTCACATTCCTTTAGATGTTACCTACCTCCCATAAACGTTTGTATCAATATTTTTGAGACACCCTGTATATATGGGGCAGTTATGCAGAAAAGCAATATATTTGCTTCGAAGAGATTGTGAAACATATCAGATTAGGGTACACTAAAAAAAAGTTTACCCTAATCTGACCTGGGAAAAATCACAAAGCATTGCATCTCAGGGTCTTATGAGTTCAACCTCAACAAATTAAAGCTTTTCATAAACCATTTTCAAAAGGGACAGGCAGAAGTCCTGCATTCCTATGTGCCGCCAGTAAGCAGAATAAAATTTGCCACCCTAAATGTTGAATACTAATAAGCATTAGCCAATCAGAAGGCAATATCGAAAAAATTTCAGCGCCCTCTTGAACTGTCACCCGTAAGTGACGCTTACCTCGCCTACCCACTTGCAGCAGCCCTGGAAACAGGAATATAAATAAGCTTTTACTGTATATAAAGTTGCGATGAATTAAATAATTCAGCAGAAAACCTTGTACAGTAGAGGCTTCTTTATGTTTCATCTCCTCTGAAAATTCCACCTTAAAGTTGTAGTTGGGCTTGTGAGATTTGAAGAAACTGCTCAGCAAGAGGGGCGATCACAGGTAGGGCGCTACTGGCCACTGTCTGTGCTTAACGCAGTTATTATGTGCTCCTGGATTTTATGTTGAAAATGTGATATTAAGAAGAGTTATTTGATTTTTCTTAGTGATCACCTTGTTAACGAGTTACACTGTAGTTAGGGTCGAGCGTTTTTGCACCTTATCAGGTAGTATTCAACTACTTATAGACATGTGTTTATTGACGGTTGGAACATTATTAGTTCTAACGGTCAGCTGATTGTTTGCCTATGTTACAGCATAGCCTAAATACTTAACATTTTATCTGGCTATAAATTAAAATTTATTTATTGGGACTAAGCCTGTACAAACCACCATGAAAATATGTTTAAGAAAATTCAAAAATCATTAATGTATTGGACATTATTAGCTAGAGATTGAGAGAGGAAGAGGGATAATAGTGCCACCTCACTGAAGATAAAAAAATAATAATAATTAAATAGTTATATATTCCAGACTTCATTCTGGCTTGTTCTCAGATTAATTTGAGCATAGTCGAACCAATGGATACAGCTGAAGTACTGCGGTGCAGAAAGAAAAGGGAAACTATTGCACTATGCTTCCCAAGAATAATCACCATGGCTAGTACTGCACTGGCAAACCAGCTGAGAATTTTTTTCATCTCGCCCAAGACAGAGAGAAGTACAGCGTGGTGATTGACAACCTCCAATAGGAGACGGCATCAAAAGAAGAAGAATATATGAAGTTCCTTCCCAATTATTTAATAACAATCTCAGTAAAGTCTCCATCTATGCAGAATTACTAGTAAACCCTTCTCTCATATTCATTCTCAGGTCATATTGTGCTCAATTTTGACTCAGTCAAAATCGTGCTCAATAAACCTAGCCTAGTTATTTCGGTGTTTTAGTTAACAAAAAAAAAAAAAACCCAACCTGCTTGGTTTACCCTTGCACAAATAACTTAAATTTCCTTAATTTTATCTTAGTAGTAGTAGTAGTAGTAGTGGCATGTGATGCAAGAAAGCAAGTGTATGAGCTTATGCAGCATCAGCCAAAAAAAAAAAAAACAAAAAAAAAAACACACCATTCCCTCAAAATGCCTGTCCAGTTCCTCTTTAAATTTATTTAACCTATCAACTTCCACAATGACAGATGGAAGTTTGTTCCAGCAATTAACCACCCGCTGGCTAAAGGCAAATTTCCGCACATCTATTCTACATCTGTCTTTTCTTAATTTGAATTTATGCCCCCTTAGATTCATAATCTGAATAAGTGGAAGGATCCCATCAGAATTCAGCGTGCTCAACCCATTCAAGGCCTTATACACCTCAATCAGATCACCGCACAGGTGCCTAGTCTCCAGCCACTGCAATTTGCAGAACTTAAGTCTCTCTTGGTAAGAGGATCCCTTCATTCCCCTCACCAATCTTGTTGCCCTTCTCTGTACACGCTCAAGTAAATCTACATCCTTCCTAAAATGAGGCCTCCAGACCTGTACGCAGTACTCAAGGCGTGGCCTGATCATTGCCTTATACAGAGGGACAATCACCTCCTTCTCCCTGCTAGCAAAATTCCTATATATCATTGATAAAACCCCGTGACCTGTCCTGGCAACCTGTCTGCATTGCTCAGAAAACTTCATATTACACAATTACTCCCAGGTCTTTTTCATTTTCTACCACCTTAAGTGTAGTACCACACAGTTGGTACGTTTCTCTGGGGTTACTTCTACCCATATGCAGTACTTTGCATTTGTCAAGGTTAAACTTCAGTTGCCACTTCTTAGCCCATCTGCCCAAATTATCTAGATCCTGTTGCAGTAGCACACTGCCATTACTGTCATTAACAACCCTGCCAACCTTTGTATCATCTGCAAACTTCGACATTAAGCCTGATATACCTTCATCAATATCATTGATAAATATAAAAAACAACAGTGGACCCAAAACCGAACCCTGTGGGACTCCACTAATAACATTAGTCCACGAAGAGCAGCACCCATTAATTACCACCCTCTGTCTTCTCCCACTCAACCATCCTTTTATCCATTGTATCAACTTACCCTTAATACCATTCTGCTCCAATTTGTACAATAGTCTTCCATGCGCAACAATGTCAAAAGCTTTCCTGAAATCCAAATATATGATATCAAAATTATTTTTTGCATCCAGTTCCTATGTAACCACATCATAATATCCTATCAAATTTGTCAGACAAGACTTTCCCTTAACAAACCCATGCTGGGTCTGAATTATTGCTGCAGTCTTGTCTAGATGATCTTGCAATGCATCTTTAACCAGTGACTCCATTATTTTACCCGGAACAGAAGTTAAACTAACTGGTCTGTAATTACTCGTGTCACCCTTCGATCCCCCCCTTTTGTGAATTGGGGATACATTTGCACATCTCCAGTCCGTGGGAACCTCCCTTGAGTCCAAGGATACTCTCATAATTATGGCTAAGGGTTTGCTTAGTTGCTTTGCCACCTCCTTTAATATAACTGGATAGATCCCATCCACCCCAGGTGCCTTTCTTATGTTTAACTTCAACAATTTCTCCTCCACTTTGCTCTCAGTTATTACAAAATCATTAAGCACCCTGCTACAATTTGATAACCTTCTGCCATTTTCAAACCTTAATAACTCCTCATGTGTGAATGTAGATGCAAAATACTCATTCAGTTTGTTTGCTATCTGAGCAGGATCATCAACAGCCGAACCATCGATATCCAGTGGACCAATCAGATTCATCCCCTTCCTTTTAGAGTTTATATAAGTAAAGAAATCCTTGCTGTTTTTCTTAGCATCTTTTGCATCTTATTTCCATGATGCTTGTAATTACGTGAAGTTCTGCAATTATCATAATGAATGCTTCCTTATTTGCTCACAATAGCATGATCCTGTTATATTACAATGAAATTTGTTACATACATATACTGAACAGTCAATTTATTATATACATTTACCTTTACCTGAAATGGAGTGGTCCTTTAGTAACAGCATCACATGACAATGTAAACCAGGTATGCAGATACATAGGGTGCTGTATATATGCAGTTCATTGGGAGAATGAACAAGACTAAAGATTTATCACTTTGGATGCATCATGGTAGTTGGCAAAAAACACTTCAGTAGGAGTATCTCAAAACCTGCAACCTTGCTAAGGTTTTCATGTATGACTGTCTCATGTGCAGCAAGATTGGTCCAATAAATAACATTTAGACAAAGACAACCCTGTGGTTAAAAACTGACTAACAAGACTTGCAAAGGATAATAAAAAAGCTACAGTCAGTCAAATAACAAATCAGTACAACAGTGGTGGCCAAAGAGGGCATTTCAGAACACACAACTGGTCATACCTCACTGCAGATGGGGTATCTCAGCCAAGGGCTGAACACTCCTACCAGCAAAATAACAAGAAGGTATGGTTACAGTGGGTTCAAGAACGACAGTGGAGTAGAAAAACATTGCTTGGGCTGACAGATCCCAGTTTCTGTTGTTTCATACTGATTGAAGGACCAGAATATAGCAAGAATCTAGGGACCCATCCTACATCAACAGTGTAGGGTGTTTTGGGGAAAGTTTTCATGGTGCATATTTAGATACCTTGATACCAGTGGAGCAACATTTGGATACCACAGGTTACCTAGAAATTGTTTCCAGCTAGGTACATCCACTCATGGTTGAAGTGTATCCATCTGCAAGTCGGTTCTTCCAACAGAATAATGTGAATTTTCACAAGGCCAAAATTGTACAGAACTGGTTCCAGGAATATAACTGAATTCAGCCTATTACTGTGGCTTCCCCAGTCACCAAATCTTAATCCAGTTGAGCACCAGTGAAATGAACTCTTCAGAGTTAATCTGCAACAATCATGAGAAGCAATTGAGTCACACTGGAATAGCATCCTTATGCCACACTTCAGACACCTCGTTGGGTTCATGCTACAACAAATCTGGTTTTTCTGAGGATAGAGGGATACTTACTTGCTATCAGGTAGGTATACCTAATAGAGTGGCCACTCAATGCATATTAATGTATAATAATTATATCTGCATGTGTGTGTGTACGCACGCACACACACACATACACATTATATTGCCAAAAATATAAGTACATCCCTTTGATTTGGGAAAAATTAACCATACACACCATCCATGTGTCAGAAATGGTTATAAAATCAACTTGTAGCTTTGAGTAGAAAGGAATGGAGATTCAAGTTCAGAGAAGTGCGCAGTGTAAGAAATAACTGATTTGAAGGTGAAGAAAATATTCCTTTATAACAATTTGGGATCTAACTCTGGCTAGGTTCGAAATAGGTTGTAAAGTTTGTGTTCAAAGTTTGTTTCCTTTTGAACATGGCAGATTTTGACCAACTGGCCAAAGGAAATGCCTCTGTTTAATAACATAAATTATAGAATTTTAATTTTATACCCATATGCATAGCCCATGTTTCCATGGGCTTTTGGCCAAAATTTGCCATTTTGAAGGGAAAAAATAGTAACTACTTGCCATTCAAATGTTTGGTGATATGTATATTAGCTCCCATAGCAATGACAAGTTTGAGTTTTGCAATTGTTTATTATTGCAATCAATTGCTGCATGTCTGAAATAAAATTTAACTTTCCTGGTTTTTGTTACTAGCTTTAGCACTATGTTAAACATAACTGCAATTTTTAAGTTAAAAAAAAATTGATGCATTTATGCTGGCACAACAGAAGACATACAAGCCCCTTCATTTCAATATGCTACTTCATAATGCTTGCAATTATGTGAAATTCTGCCATTAACACAGCATTTAACACTAATTTAAATTTAATTTAAAATTTCACATTACATTTATAACATTGTAACCTCCATGCTAATATGTCTACTTGACCTGATGTATGTAACACCACCCAATCTGAGGCTTCTGAGGGTGTCTAAAGGCAGAGAAATAAAATAATAATAACAGTAATAATAAAATGCAGTTTCTAATGAAATCTTTATTTCTCGCTGTATTGTGATCTTGTTATACCACTATTCATTATTAAATTTAACTGTAAACCAAATTCCATTACATCCTTAGAGGAAAGATAAATACATATTTCTTCACACAGTTGCTGTGAATGGCAACATACTTAAACAACACCGAACCAGGTACTGTCTACCAATGTTTTAAAATTTTTTGTCATAGTGTTAGAGCCAGCCACAAACTTCCTATTTGGAAATTAATAAGTTGAAAAGTTGTGGAGTGAGGTACAACTGTGATAAATCATTTATAAATGTTAAACCAATCATAACAGATACAAGGTACATGGTGGAAGGTAATGTAAAATTGTGTAACAGACAATATTAATGCCATTGAACTAATGAGTGAACACATTACATCTGCCTGTAAGTGAAAAGGCCTATATGCTCTGGATTCATTATATATATTATTACTACATGATACAGAGAAAAACGGAAAGAAAAGAAATAACAAGTGGCAGATAAAATATGTTTAATGTTAAAATACATACAGGAAAGTAATACAAAAACTTAACCCCAGGGGCTCACATCTGGTGAGTACAAGCTTGGCACACCCAGGGTCCTGAACTGGATGTCATCATTCTTCTCTTTCTTGGTGATTCCTTTTCTTCTCTCTCTCTCTCTCTCTCTCTCTCTCGGGGTATTAAAGAATTTTTTTTTTTGGCTGGTGCAGCATAAGCCTCAGGCTTCTTTGCACCATATAGCTAATAATAATAATAATAATAATAATAATTACTTTCCTGTACATATTTTAACATTAAACTTATTTTAGCTGCAACTTGTTATTTCTTTTCTTTCCATTTTGCTGTGTGCCACGTAGTAATAATATATACAGGGTGTTTCAGTTAAACGTTTCAGAACTTCTAAGAGGGGTAGGGTACATCCTGACAACTCGAAATCATATAGCAATGTGGGGTCGGAAATGCTTTCCTGAAGCAGTGTTGTACACAGAAGCACCATAAAAAGAAAAGAGACCGTAAGTGAGAAATCGTTTTAATAATACATGAAAAGAAGCAAAAGGTACATGGATTAAAGTAAGTGTTCGAAGTTTCTTCAACCTCGTATTGCTTTCGCACAGTGGTACCTTGGAAAATGTGCTACAAATCCCCTTTTTCCTTCTGAAGTGTTGTTTTCCGATGAGGCATCCTTCACAAGGGAAGGAATTTTCAACACGCATAACGACCATATCTGGGCGGTCGAGAACCCGCATGCAATACGACGTCGTGCAGCACAGATTTGATTTTCGGTCAATGTATGGGCCGGTATTATGGGAGATCACCTCATCGGACCTTACCTGTTACCATGTCGTCTAACCGGACCTATCTACTTGATCTTTCTGCAGCAAGTATTGCCACAACTTTTGAGAGATGAACAGATTTCTGCATCGACGCAACAGACAATGTGGTTCCAACACGATGGAGCCCCTGCCCATTATAGCGGAGATGTTCGTAACTACCTGGATGTCACATTTGGTCGATGTGGATCGGACGTGGTGGTCCCGTGCGTTGGCCTGCTCGGTCACCCGACCTATCATGTCTTGATTTTTATTTCTGGGGTCATATGAAATCGCTAGTTTATGACACCCCTGTTGACAATGCTGAGGAGCTGGTTGCAAGAATCGCAGTAGCTGCCGAAGAAATTCGAAATTCGCCTGGAGTATTCCAGAATGTTCGGATGTCCATGCGTCGGAGATGTGAGGCGTGCATTGTAGCCCGTGGAAGAAACTTCGAACACTTACTTTAATCCATGTACCTTTTGCTTCTTTTCATGTATTATTAAAACGATTTCTCACTTACAGTCTCTTTTCTTTTTATGGTGCTTCTGTGTACAACACCGCTTCAGGAAAGCATTTCCGACCCCACATTGCTATATGATTTCGAGTTGTCAGGATGTACCCTACCCCTCTTAGAAGTTCTGAAACGTTTAACTGAAACACCCTGTATATCTGCCTGTAAATTCCTTATCTGCTCAATTATGAGCTTTATATATATATATATATATATGTATGCACACACACACACACACACTGTATATTCTGGTATACGAGGAGCGGTACGAAAGTAATACCTCCTATTTTTTCCCTCAGAAAATTTAACTCCTACAACTATGCCTTTTATCAATTAATCTTCAATCATTAATAAACATTATTTTTTCCTACAAAGTCACCATCATTTTCTATGCACTTCCGCCATCTCTGAGTCAGATAAAAGTCCTTATTCTTGCTCCAGAAGCCTTTGCAGCAGGTCAAAGAGGTGATAGTCGGAAGGTGCAAGATCCGATCTATGAGAGGGGTGAGGAAGAACAGTGTACCACAATTTTGCAATGACCTCCATCGTGCACAGACTGATGTGGAGTTGTGCGTGCCATGTAGAATGAGAACCTCATTAAGGTTTTTGTCCGGTCGAACTCTATGGATGCAGGCTTTCCACTTTTCCACATATTGATCTGAGTTGATTGTGGTGTCACACTCCAAGAAGTCCACAAGCAAGACCCCATATTTGTCCCAAAACACTGTCGCCATGACTTTGCCAACAGAAAGCTGTCTTTTGAACTTTTTGCACGGTGAATTTTGATGGTGCCACTCCTTCGACTGTCTCCTTGTTTCAAGGTCATAATGGTGGATCCAGGTTTCATCACCCATGATTATGCATGAAAGTAAACCTCTCCTTCACTCTTGTAGCGCTGGAGAAGTTCCGTACAGATCTTTCCGGGCTACTTTGTGCTCATGTGTCAGTATTTTTTGGACCCACCAGGTGCAAACCTTGTAGCCTAGTTCCTTTATGATGGTTATCAGAACAGTTTTCCCTATACCTACTGCATTGCACAATCTGCGTGTTGTGATGTTGTTGTCCTCTGATCAGCGGATCGATCCGGCTCTTATTGTCTGTCGTTACTGGCTGCCCGCTTTGGGGCTTGTCAATGATGTCGCTTTCCCCACTCTTAAAGTGTCTTACCCAACTTCTAACTGTACTCACATCTACAGTATTGTAACCATAAACATTTTTGAGATGCATATTGATTTCAATAGGTGCCACTTCTTCCTCGGTAAGAAATTCAAACACCTTTGCTTGATATGTATATCTGTAACATCCACCATTTTGAACCATCCATGTGCTGCACTCACGAGACTCACAGTGGCACTCAATATGGTGAAACTAGAGACCTCTAGTGACCATTCAGTGACACGCGAAATGATCTATGGCACCACATTTGTAAGCAAAAAATTAGAAGGCACTACTTTTATACCCGTCCTTGAAATTTGATGTATACATTCAGCCTTAAAAATTTATGCTCAATTTCACACGAAATAATATTAATATAGTTACAATTTACTACATGCGAATATACATTACTGCAAAAAAATTTCCATGTGATTTGTCAAAAGTTACCTTTTCAAGTATGCTTTTTATGTTGTTATACAGTCAGACCTCTATATAATGAAATCGATCATTCCCTTGAAAAAATTCATTATACAGAAATTTCGTTATAAAGAAATATGACCTTTTCAACAATGAAAAATACTGTAAATTAAGAAATATAGTAAAATATGGGAAAGAAACCAGAAATAAGTGGGAATGAATAAATTTTCTAATATTTTAAAACAATTTATTAATACATACGTATTAAGAAATGACTACTTACATGACGCCCACAATTTATTAGTACACTTTTAAGAATTATGTTGTAAAATATTTGGTTATTTTTTGTTGTACACTGGATTCTACGGTACACCATTCATAAAAATGGTCACATTTATTTAAACTTTAAACACCCAGATATATTTTCTGTTACATTTTCTTCCCAATGAAGGCCTTGATGGAAAGTTTAAAATGCTGCCAACATTTGTTTGGAAGGTTTAATATTGCCCTCATTTTCATCCAACTCATCGGCGATACTGTCATTAGTTCTTTTAATATGCTCCAAAATGTTGGAGTCACTCGGATATTCAGCTACTATACATCATTATCAACTCCTAAAAATTCGTCAAGAACAGTTTCTCCACTGATCAAACCGTGCTTGGAACTCTTCCAAAGATTGCTCTATCTTCTAGTAGTTCATCCCTCTCATTTCTATTAATTAGCATTTTAGCAAAACCTGCTTTTGCGAAACAATTCTTAATCGTTGTTTCGGTCACATCTTGACTCCACACTTTTGCCAACTCTGATATGCACATCCATAAATCTATAACAGAATCTATATGTTGGTTGGTTTCTATTCTCAGTATAATTTTTTTTCAGTATGCACCTTTAGTAGTGCATTTTCAAATTCTTGATAATGTTTTGGTCCACTGGTTGCAGTTAAGACGAATTATTCAGAAGGAAGAAAACAAGCTTCACACTTGTAAGTTTCAAAATTACCGAGTGATGGTTGGCAGGGCAGTTGTCTACAATCAGTGCGATTTTTCTATTTTCTTTCTTCATCTTTCTATCAAAATTTAAAATCCACTGCTCAAAAGTTTCTCCTGTCATTCAAGGATTTTTGTTGTAGTCCAACTCTAAAGACTTTATTTCTTTGAAACATTGGGGTTATTTACTTTTGCCTGTTACCAAAAGCTTCAGTTTTTCATTACCAGCCATATTTGCAACCAAGAGTGTAATTCTTTCCGTACTATTTTTACCACCTTTAAAAGTCAGTGTTTTGTTCAGCAAGCATTTAAAAAATAGACCTGTTTCTTTAACACTGAATGTCTTTGGATTTGTAGTCCTCCATAATTTTTTTCCAATGGGTATAGTCTTCCTCGATTGCAACTCCACTTTCATCAGAGATAACTTTTTTGAGTAAGCCATGATGCTCTTTAAATTTGTCCAGCCAACCAGAACTGGCTTGGAATGTTTTGTGCACCAGAAAAGATGAGTACTCCATAGCCTTTTCTTTTATTGATAGCCCTGATATCGGCATGTTTTGGTTCAAATCAACTTCATCCACTTAAAAATTGCTGTCTCTACATCTTCCCAAAGGCATAATTTTGCACGCTCTGACTGGATCCTGTTTCTTCAAACAGTTTGAGAATCGAAACAGGGTTTTTTTTTCAGAATGGTTGACACACTACTTGCAGGGACATCAAATTTTAAAGCGATTTCTTTTCTTTTTTTAACGCCGTGATCTACACTATTAAGCACTTCCACTTTTTCACACTACACTCAAGGATTTCCTATTAAACACTGTAAGGTTACTTGCACAGCAGCTAAAACAAAGCTGAAATTAGGAACCACTTGTAGCTACCATGAAAACAGAGACAGGTGAAATTTAGTGAAAGTGTGGATAACTCATTTCTTTGAAACAACAGATGAATTTCCGAGATAAAGGAAAACCACTCTCTCCTAATTCTCTAATAGGATGCTTAAGGTAGAAAATAGGTTGACCAGAGTCAATGCTCTGGGAATATGACTTAATTTTTGCCAATGGCTGTGGACAGGTGAAGAGCAGGACTTCTCAGCATAGCAGTGTATAAGTTGTATAGGTTTTATTCTTTTTAGCCATTGTTGACCCACTGCTGGGCAAAGGCCTCTCCCAAACTTGTATCTTTTTCTATCACATGCCGTGGTTGGCCAGTTAGCCAGTAAACTAAAATGTTTTAGCTCTTAATTCATGGAATTAAAGCCTTTAGCTATTAAAAGCTAAAGGGATTAATGCTTAATCCTTTTAGCTCTTAATTCATGCTTTCTACAGCATCAGCTTTATTGCCTAAAGGCCAGAGGTGCGAACAATGCGTACCCAGTTGTCTCGAAATCAGTTCGTTATATGGAAATTTTCTTCATTATGCAGAAACTATTTTCAATGTAATGACCAAGGGGAAATCAAAAACGTTTGCTACATAGAAAATTTCGCTATATGGAAGTTCGTTAAAGAGAGGTCCAATTGTATATATAAGGTGTGATCAAAGCATTTATGGACTGAGCTAATATTTGGGAAGGGATAAGAAGATCCAGAATATTTGAAGAAGTCTCCCTGGCACACCGATTCCAGTGGTTTTGCATCTTCTGGAAACATTTCTAATATCTGTGTTTTTTTTGGAACTGCTAATAGTTCCTGTGTTGCATTCTGAATCCTCAGTCATTGTAAATCTATGAACCTGTAATTTTAATTTATTCAAGGGAATTAAATACACTGAGTAAGCAGATGGGAGACCGCAGTGATGGAGTGCATTGTAATGATGCAGGTGTCAATTCTCTGAAGCTCATTTTCCTAAATTTTCTTCTAAATGCAGCATCACGTAATTGCTGTAGAAGTGCTTCTTAGTATTCCTAGTTCACTGTTAGACTACGTGAGACATTCATAGTGAATAATTCCACCACTATGAGGCAAAAAGTATAGTAAGCATGATCTTCATATTTGATTGAGATTACTTTTTTGGGGCTTATAGAAGACTGTCATCCATTGGTATTAGTATTACCCATATGGTACAAGGAAACCAAGGCTTTAGCTAAGGTTTCTTTGCACCATACGGTACCAACCAAAAAATAAATAATAAAATAAAATGACAAACCACCTATTTAACTCCCCTCCGGATGTAATTAATAAATTTTCTGTTTATAATCCAGGATGACCACACAATCAGAGGAGCTCATGAGGCTGTAGGTATATATCAAACAGGCCTGACATAGCTGAGTGCAGTAGCACATGCTCTTTGAGTGGACTGGGGTTCAAGCCCGTGACTGCTAAATATGATTAACATTTGTATTGATTGATTTATTGTAAACTCCACTGACTTGGTGGTCATGCTGGAGTATAAACAAGAACATTTTTTTTTTTATCTTTGAATCACCTCAAGCCATCTGCCTCAACCACCAATGGAAGTAACTTATTCAAGTAAGCTATTAGTATTAGTGCTTTTGATATTAGCTATATGGTGCAAGAAAGTAAAGGCTTTGGCTGCACCAGCCAAAAAAAGGAGAGAAAAAGTAGATAAGAAAATACAAATCAAATTATATGCTTCTCTCCTCATGTAGGTAACCATCCAGTTGACATTTGAATTTCTTCTTGACACCGTCAACTTCAACTATCTGCAAAGGCAGCTTCTTCCAGTAACCAACAATTTGCTGGTTAAACAAAACTTCCTGCAACTTGTCTAAACCTGTTACCCCTGTAATTTGAATTTATGGTCCCTAGTTCTAAATTCTTTATCACAGTGAAAACTCGGACTTCATTCATTTTACTAATGCCTCTTTTGGAGGTGATTATCTCTTTGTATAAAGCCATGGTTAGGCTGCACCTTGAGCATTGTATGGGTCTGGAGGAAGGAAGGAAGGATGCAGGTCTGCTGGAATGAGTGCAGAGAAAGTCAACCAGGCTGGTGAAGGGAACAAAAGGGTGCTCTTACATAGAAAGGCTCCAGTTCTGCAAATTGCAACATCCCAAGACTAGGCACCTGCAGGGAGATCTGATTTAAGGCCTTGAATGAATTGAGTAAGCTGAACGTTAGCATTAGTAGTGGGATATGATGCAAGAAAGCAAACTTATACAGCATGAGCCCCCCCCCCAAACTCCCACTTCCCATTCACTCCAAAAGTTTGTCAGGTCTTCCTTGAATTTATTTAAGCTATCAACTTCCACAACAACCGATGGAAGTTTGTTCCAGCAATCAACCACCCGCTGGCTAAAGGCAAATTTCCACACATCTATTCTATAACTGTATTTGCTCGATTTGAATTTATGTCCCCTCAGGTGCGTAATCTGAGCAAGAGAAAGAATCCAGCACTGAGCTTGCTCAAACCATTCAGGGCCTTATATGCCTCAATCGGCCCCGGGTGCCAAGCGTTATAGTGATCAAGCAATTCCCTGAGTGACTTCTAGAGGGTTTTTATCAAAGCTACAGTTATATTCATTTGTAAAAGTTGTCTTATGTTCCCATTAATTAATTGTTAACTTAGTATTACGAATTGTAACTAAGTTACAGGAAGGAAAACCACCTTTCTTTTTTCCATTACACTAACTTACTAATCTTTACATTGCTTGGTCACTCTAGCGGCACTGCTCCTGCCTCCCCGTGGCGGTGCCGGTAACCTGGGAGAAGAAATCCACTCTCCCGGGGTGAAAGGAGCAAAAATGGAAAACAGTTCTTTTCCACCTTTAGAGCCATCGAGCTCAAGACTAGAAAATGACACCGAAAATGACTATTCTCAACCAAAGAGGTTGAAAACAACCCCACAAGAGGAAATACCAGCATTCCTCATACTGCACTCTCTATCAGAGCTGCCTCTGAGTAAACTATCCCCATTCCTTGTCCAAAAATGCATTGAGTCTGCTGCAGGTTCACCAAAGTAAAGCGGCTCCAGTCTGGGGATCTTCTGGTAGAGACCATGAAATCCCAGCATTCCGAAAAATTATTAAACGTGACTACTTTTGGCAGACAACCAATAAAAGTTACTCCCCATGCCCCCCTAAACTCTTCAAAGGGAGTAATCGCAGAATGGGACTTGTTAACTGTATCAGAGGAGGAGATAGTTCAAGAGCTACGTAAACAAAAAGTCATACAAGCAAGGAGAATTATGACTCAGAAAGATGGTGTTCTTGTTCCCACTAGGAGCATAATTCTCACTTTCAGCTCTCCCATCCTACCATCATCTGTTAAAGCAGGCTATCTCCATTGCTGTGTCCGTCCTTACATCCCAAACTCAATCAGGTGCTACAAGTGCCAAAAATACGGACACTCCCAAACTGCATGTCGAGGTGAGTCAGTGTGTCCAATTTGTGGATCGAAGGAGCACAATCAAACTGAATGCACTGCTATGACTTTTCTTTGCCCAAACTGTAAGGGTGATCACCCAGCTTTTTCCAAAAGTTGTGAACTTTGGAAGCAAGGAAAAAAAACCCAGAAATATAAAGTTGAGAATAAAGTGACATATTCAGAGGCAAGAAGGCAAACACTAAAAACAGATCCAAAACGTACAAATGCAACGGCTGCTAAACAATTTCAGTCAATAGGTACACAAACAGATGTTGCCGTTTCCCCAAATATGTCCATCGCTAATTGGGCACGCTACATGCTCTCTGCCCCCAAACAGTGTCCTTCGCAACAAAAAAACTGAACAAGCCTGTAATACCCCAATTACCATTCCAGCTAATGTAAATCCAAAAGCAAAACAAAAAGTGACAGAAACCATGGTACTGAAACCACCAAATTCAACCAGAATGGATATTGACCAATACACAATGACTCAGAAGATGCCATATTAGAACTTAATGCGACTGATGAGATGGACGTAACACATCCCTACTTTCCAAAGAAAGACAAAGGAAAACTGGATCGATGCAAACAAGTCCCAACTAAAAAGCAGTCAGAAACAAAAACAACCAACAAAACCACTTAATGGAAAGAATTCCATTAAGGAAACCCTCTGCAATGGAATTGTAGAGGGTTTCACAGTATAAAAGATGATATATGTGATCTCATCCACTGTTATGATCCAGCAGGCATATCCCTACAGGAAACTTATTTAAATTCACAAGTGTGTCCTACTATAAAAGATTACTCTATCTTTAGAAGAGATAGAAATATCGACCCGCCAGCCCGTGGAGGAGTGGCAGTTCTTATAAGAAACAACGTACCATCCAAACATATTGCTCTTCAGACTCCTTTTGAAGTAGTGGCAGTGCACATTGAAATTGGCATCACTCTTACAATAGCATCTATATATATTCCTCCTAATTTCTCATTTTCTTCAGATGACCTAGAAAATCTAATAGAACAGCTACTGTCTCCTTTCTGCTTACTTGGAGACTTTAATGTTCATCATCAGATGTGGGGATCTCCAACAACTGACAAGAGAGGCAAGTTAACAGAATCCCTTCTGGACTCTTATCAACTTACCCTTTTGAACATTGGTGAACCTACCTATATTCATTTTTTGACAGGATCCATGAGCGCAATAGACCTGTCAATCTGTTCTCCCTCCATATATAGTATTATGGAGTGGTCTGTTTTGTTTGTTTGTTTGTTATTTGGTTTTTAGGAGCATTAGCAACTAAGGCCATATTGCTCCGGGATATGCGGTGGTCATTCCTGACCTTTCCGCATCTTCCGTATTTGGTGGTGACGGGCTCGAACCCCGGTCTAATCAAGAAGCGTGTGCTACGCACTGCTGCTCCTTCCCACCTGGCTACGGAGGCGCCTTGGAGTGGTCTGTTCTTGAAAATCCACTAAACAGTGATCACCTTCCGATTCTCTGCAAGCTGTAAACATGGGTAAACTCTCCTTCACTACGTCACTCCACTTGGAAATTTCGTAGGGAACACTGGTATGAATATGCATCTCATGTGCAGTTAGACAATAAAATAATCCAATCTCAAACCATAGCCAATGTCACAGAACATGTAACTAATCAAATATTACAAGCTGCTACCTCTGCAATATCAAAATCTTTTCCGGGGAAACGGAAACCAAGTTCTGCCAAATAAGACGAAAAGCAAAGAAAGATGCCTGGATTAGCTTTTCCTCGAGCATAAACAAGGATACAGACAGCAGAATTATCTGGAGGAAAATACAAACGTTTAATGGCAAATATGTTCAGTCCCCAGCTACAATACTAAACTGGGAAGGAAAGAGTTGTCATCCCCAGGAGAAATAGCAAATGCCTTAGCGGAATTATTCGCCAGTATATCAGCAATAGCCTCTTACAAACCAACCTTTCAGTGAATTAAAAAAACTGCAGAGCAGCATAAGATTAATTTTTCCACGAGAGTTTCGCATCCACATAACCAGCCATTCACAGTAACAGAACTTTTTGGAGTGCTCAATAAAACATCAAATAGCGCTGCTGGTCCAGATGGGATCTACTATATAATGTTAAAACAACTGAACAACAGAGCAAAAAGATCATTGTTAAACTATTACAACCGAATATTCTTAGAAAATGCTTACCCAATCTCCTGGTGTCACTCAATAGTTCTAGCCTTCCAAAGCCCAGAAAGGATCGTACCTTTCCACATAACTATAGGCCAATTTCACTGACCAATTGTTTAGGCAAAGTCCTGGAAAATATGGTTCACAGGTGGTTAATGTGGTTCCT
The DNA here is from genome assembly GCF_048544385.1 of Mastigoproctus giganteus. NCBI lineage: Eukaryota > Metazoa > Arthropoda > Arachnida > Uropygi > Thelyphonidae > Mastigoproctus > Mastigoproctus giganteus. The sequence goes on along the minus strand of NC_143579.1, from coordinate 179,760,183 downwards.
GGAAACTAACTTGCTAAATAGTAATCAGTACAGGTTTCGAAAAAACCGTTCCACCTTAGACGTAATGATAAAAGCAGAGGCAAATATACGTAATGCCTTCATAAGGGGACAGCATCTGGTCATGATTAATCTAGATATTGAGAAAGCCTTTGATACCACCTGCCGATATGATGTTCTTCAGGCTCTTCATTCTTTCGGCTTGAGAGGTCATCTACCCCAATTTATACAAAGTTTCCTATGCCATAGAACTTTTCAGGTCAGATACATGAATAATTTATTCAAAACATTTGAACAAGAGGAAGGTGTACCACAGGGTTCCATTCTCAGTCCAGCATTATTTGCAATAAGAATCACCAACATGACAAGGGATGTACCAAATACAGTACAATCGTACATGTTTGCCGATGACCTCATTATCTCTACTCAATCCCAGACTATGAACACCATCGAAAGGCAACTTCAAATTACTATAGCTAGAATAGAACCATGGGCATTGCGGAATGGTTATTCCCTAGCAGAAAAGAAGTCTACTGCTATTCATTTCTGTAAAAAACGGAAACTACATCCGGATCCAGAAATATTTTTTAAAAACAGCCTGATTCCTGTCACTAACAATTTCCGTCTGTTGGGGTTACATTTAGATAATAAACTTATTTTTGCTTCCCATATGGAGTACCGGCACCTCCGTAGCCAGGTGGGCAGGAGCAGCAGTGCATAGCACACGCTTCTTGATTAGACCGGGGTTCGAGCCCGTGCCCACCAAATACGGAGGATGCGGAAAGGTCAGAGAATGACCACCGCATTTCCCCCAGGAGCAATATGGCCTTAGCTGCTAATGCTCCTAAAAAAAAAAAAAAAAAACCAAACAATACGGCGTACCTCTGGAATACTTGTCTTAAAAAACTGAATATCCTAAGAGCTGTCTCTGCTATGTCCTGGGGTGCTGACAGAAGCTTTCTCCTACATCTCTATAGAGCTTTAATAAGATCGCCCTTAGATTAAGGAGCACCTGTCTACGACTCCGCCAGGAAAAGTTCTCTGTTACGTCTGAACACCATCCAGCATAGTGCCCTTAGGATAGCCTTTGGAGCCTTCAGAACATCTCCGGTTCACAGCCTGTATATTGAGGCAAATGAATCCCCTCTGCATCTCAGGAGAAAAATGTTATTGTTTAATTATGCAGCAAAGATTGGAAGTACTCCAGCCACCCCAGATGGCAGTATCTGTTTGATCCTCAACACACCCTGCTATATCACAATAACCCTAATGAAAACCACCCCACAGGGATTCGACTGCAAGAACTCATGATCAGTTGGAAAATTAACTTTAAGAATATATTCCACGACCTTGCTATTCCTGAACCTCCCTGGACTGAATTCATACCTCTCTGTGACAATTTCTTTTCAAGATGGGGAAAATCCTCCCTGGCAAATACCAACTTTCAACAGCTACATAAATTGCATTCTTTGGAAAACTCAGGGAAAGTTCATATCTATACCGATGGCTCCAAAACAGATATGGCTGTTTGTGCAGCAACAGTTTCTGCCACTTTCTTAACAGCTGCCTCTCTTCCCAGTGAATGCAGTATCTATACTGCAGAATTATTTGCAATAAAACTGGCTCTAGATAACATAAACAAATATCATATCAAACAATCTCTGATATATACAGACTCTTTAAGTGCAATCAGTGTCTTTCAATCTACTTTTCCTCCCTCTCATCCTGTTCTTAAAGAGATCCGGTCTAAATTATTTTACCATCAAACAGCCAACTACAAGGTTACCTTCTGCTGGATTCCTGGTCATGTCGGCATCCAAGGTAATGATCGTGCGGATGAGGCTGCTAAACATCCCGACTCTGGATCTTACAGTCAACTGAAAGTTCCATACACAGACTACAAATCCATTATTAAAAAAACATTATTAAAAAAACATGAAGGCAGTTTTGCAAAGATGTGAAAATTTAGTTTACAAATTGCCAGCATTTACTCCTAACTTAATACATTCAATAATACAATTTGCATCATCAACTTAAGTGACTTTGTGAAGAAATGGTATGTGACAGAATAAAATTTCTGAAATCAGTGTAAAAACTGAGTAAAAAAAAAAGTTATTAGTTTACAAACATCGAAAGCCATGCAGAGTGGTGTATAATCGGATCAAGAGTAGTACTCTCTCTTGTTTTCTGTAGAAGCATTTCCTTCTGAAATGCTGCTACAGAAAACAGTCACCCAATAAATCCACAGAAGTCTTGCTTGTCTGAGTGACCAACCCAAAGTTCCAGTCAATATCTGGAAAGTTAAAATCTCCTATTATAAGACATTCTGATTTAGTGGGCTACTATTTCTCTGTACAGTTGTTTGTATTCATCACAGTCATCTGGCCTATAACACACTTCTTTCTCTCATTTTTGTTTTCCCTGTGCTTACACCGATGAGCAAAAACATTATGACCACCTACCTAATATGATGTTGGTCCTTCGTGTGCAGCCAAAACAGCTTGTACCTGGCAAGGCATGGATGTTACAAGATTTCTAAATGCCTTGTGGCATCTGGTACCAACACGTAACCAGCAGATCCTTTAACTCCTGTAAGGCCCATGGTTGAGAAGCTGCAGATCGGAGTTGCTGTTCCAACACAAACTGCAGCTGCTCGATGGCATTGATGTCTAGAAAATTTGGAGGCCAGGGTTCATGTTCCGTGAACCAGCCTTGAACAATCCCGGCGGTGTGGCATGCTGCATTATCCTGGTGAAAGACGGCCACGCCAGAGGGGAAGGCCGTTGCCACGAAAGGGTGTACCTAGTCAGCAATGATGTTTAAGTAGATGGTAGACATCAAGAGTGCCCGGCAATGGATGACTGGACGTCGCCCAAAGCATAACACCGCCGCCACCAGCTTGTTTTCGTCCCACGGTGCATCCAGGCGGCATCACTTCCCAAGGTAAACAACATACACGTACCTGGCCGTCCACATGGTGCAATAGGAAATATGATTCATCAGACCTTCCAATCACTCAAGGTCCAGTTTCGATGCTCGCATGCCCATTGTAGGTGCTATCGCCAGTGAACCGTGGTTAGCACGGGCACTTGGAGCAGCCTGCGGCTATGCAGCCCCATTTTCAGCAGGGTTCGATGTACTGTGTGTTGTGACACATTACTCCCGTCACCAGCATTCCAATTACCAGCGAGTTGCACCGCAGTCGCCCTTCTGTTGCCATGTACCATCCAGGAGAGCCTTCACTCACCTCAAGCATTGATGAGCCATGGTTGTCCAACATCTCGCCAGTGGTTCATGGGTTTTCCCTCCTCGACCCCTTTCAGTAGGTACTAACTACAGCTAACTGTGAGCACCCCACCAGCCATGCAATTTCAGATATGCTATGACCCAGTCGTTTGTCCATTACAATTTGGCCTTTGTCAAACTTGCTTAAGTCTGCTGCCTTTAACATCTGAAGAACAAGAATAACACTGATTAACAGAGCTCACTATCAGGTGTTTTTAATACAATGTTCCGCCCTGTGCATGTACTGTAGTTCACAGACAGTTGCTTCAATTTGCATAACGACTCATTGGTCATAATGTTTTGGCTCATTGGTGTATGTCACACCAAACTGAATAAACATTGCACTGGCCATCCAACTGGACGCACTGCCATAATTTTATGTGCATAACTAAGAGCATAACCCCGACTCCTATCCTGTCTGTCCTTTCTGTATACATTGTACTCCCTATATTCAAATTCTGCATCCCTTATATCTGAGTGACACCACATCTTTGATATTCCAAAGTCTGCATTTGGTGACTTGACCAGCACTTGAAATTCATCAAATTTATTTACTATGCAAATATACATGCGCCTGTTTTTACACCTACCCAAACACAAACCATGCATTTACCTGTTACATGATGACTTGTAGCAGTCCTTAAAATCCTCAACACCTTGTTTCCAGCCTGCTGCACATTCCAACAGAAACAGTGCAAGAATCACTTTCACCTCTGCCTTTCGGTTATTTAAATCTGTTAGTCCGTGTAACCCTAAAAGGCAGCAGTTTTCCGAGCCACTTATTGCTGCCTCGATAGCAAATAGGACCAATGGCTTTCCTGGCTGCCTGATTACACTGTTCAGAAAACTTCTTATCTGCCCATATTATAACTCCCAGATCCTTTCTTCCTCTACTGTTTAATTTAATCACACAAAATGTATAAGTTATTTTGGGATTGGTAGCCCTCAAGTGTAAAGACTTGCATTTTGCTGCATTAAAACTGCCACTTCTCTTCTGACTATCTTTGAAGTCTGTTCAAGTCATCCTGAAGGAGTGCTGCTTCGCACTCATCATTAACAACTCTCGCAATCTTTACATTGACCGCAAATTTTGACATCATGCCCTTTATCCCTTCATTGATTTTGTTTATAAAATCGAGAAACAACAGTGGTCTAAGAACCAATTGTTGGGGAATCCCAACAATCAGCTGGGGGGACGTTACACCGATCTAAAAATTATCCATTAATCACAACCTTCTGCTCTACGGTCACCCTTCAATCCATTTTAGAATCATTCAAGTAATTCCAACAAGTTCCAGATTGTATGGCAATCTTTCATGGGCTACCGCTCAAGTGCCTTGCTCAAATCCAAATAAACTATGTGAAAATTGATCTCTACATCCTGCTCATGAGTAACTGTGATAAAATAGCTTACCAGATCAGTTAAATATGATTCTCTTTAAGAAAACCAAGTTGTGTCTCCTTCAGAATGCCATTTCAATCTAACTGTCCCTGGATTGCACTCTTTATTACTGTCTCTAAGATTTTTCCCTACCAATGAAGTCAGACTAACTGGTCTGTAGTTCCTCCAACTCTCAAAGTTGAAGGAAGACTTTGTTTCTGAATAGCTTTCTCTAGCATATCCCACATATTCTAAATAGGACTGAGATCGGATGAATGTGGGGACCAGGGAAGAAGGTGAAAATTAGTGCCGTGTTCTCGAAACCAATCTTGCATGATGCACTGTCATCCATAAGGTGGCCATCACCTTCAGGATAAAAGTGTAACATTGTAGGGTGCAGTAGATCTGATACAAAATTCAGGTACTCCCTGGATGACATCCGACCCTCCACCGGTATTAACAGTCCCAGTCCGTGCCAACAAAACATTCCCCATACCATGATACCACCTCCAGATACTTGGGTTGTCTTAACAAAGCATGCAAGGTCCATCTTTTGTGAGGGTCTTGCCACACTTTCTGCCTACCACGAATGCAAAACCAAGTGTATCATGATTAGTCTGACCATGACTTTCTTCCATTGTTCCACTGTCTCATGACGTTCTCGACATCACTGCAAGCATAGTTTTCTGTTTTTCTCTGAAACAAGTGGCTTATGAATAAGCAGGCAACTACCAAGACCCAATTTCTTAAATTCCCTGCATGTGGTATGTTAAAATAGGGCAGTTCTGGGCTTAGTTGAATTCAGATGTTATTTGCTATACCCTGTATGTCCTATTTTTTCTATATAGTCCTCCTTAGAGTATGATGGTTTTGCTCTTGAAGTAGTTTTTCTGCCACATTTATACCTTTGAGATGGATGCTTTTGAGAAACCAGTTATGTCTTTTGTTTCTTGAATTGTAGCTCCTGTTAAATATACACTCTCGATAAGACTTTTTTCAAAGTCTGATAGATCACGCATTCCCCCAATTCTGGCTTCAGATTCCTGCAGTCGAATGGCCTATGCATCTTTATACTCAATAAGGCAATGCATCATCAACCCACATCACAGTTTTCTTTGCAACTATTTGTATTTATTTGCATTTCTTCTGTCTGTGACCATCTTAATACAAAAGTTCATATTTTTTTGGCAGTGTGTGTACTATCTCTCTATGTCAAGGAAAGTACTGTTTATTTTAAGTAGTACAATATGAAGTCTCTCTCCCTCCCCCCCAACTTTTACCAAGGGGGGGGAGAAGGAGAGAGACTTCATTGCAATAGAAAGATATGTGAACTATGTATATATATAAACATAGTTGATGTTGCAAATACTCAAGGCCAGAAGTTCACATCAAGAGAATACTAGGGATTAGTGTATTTTTAAACATTTGATTTTTTTAAGATTGCTTGTTATATTATGACAGCAATAAAGCCTTATTAGGAGATAATGAGTTATACAAATCAGTCTGTTTAATAGGTGATACATAAATCAGAGAAAAAACTACCCCAGGGGCTCATATCTGGTGAGCATGGGATTGGCAAACCCAGGGTCCTGAGCTGGATATCATCATTCTTCTCTTTCTTGGTGATTCCTTCTACTTCTGACTCTGTCTCTCTCTCTCTCAGGGTAATGCGGGAATCTTTTTTTTTTTTTTTGGCCAGTGCAGCATAAGCCTCAGGCTTCGTTGCACCATATGGCTAATAATAATAATAATAATAAAACAATACATACATACACCAAGATAACACAATGTTATCTGAGAGACAGTAAGGATACTATTAGCATCCTTTATTCCAGCATTTCCCAAACTGTGTTCTGTGAAAAATCGTAATTAAAAATTTTAAAAAATAATAATAAAATAAATAACTTTTGCATATTTGTAGCGTACACCACCACTTTTGTATCGTTATAATATTTAGCATAATTTTTTTCCGGTTATTAATATACTGGCATAGACTAATAATCAAATAGACCAAGTTTTTGCGGCTTTTGCATAGAGAAGTATGCGTAGGGGTAATGACATCTACAAAAAATCAGCAATGTAGTGATCTAATATGCCATTCATATGTGATTTAGCCTGGAGTACATGGGTTGAAGGAGAGATGAAAGCGAACCGATATCATAACTAAACTCACTTCTTTTTATAAATTTTTTTTGATAATTATTAGTATTTCGAAATATTATTATTGAAATATGTGACAATGGATTTGTGGTTGAAAAAAGGAATTTTAAAATGAGAAGCAAGTACTTCTAGTATTGCAACTGTGTTTGATAAAAATGAACACAATACTGTAACACTTCAAAGTGAGGATGAACAATCACAGTCTTTTGTTCCCCAAAAATCTGAAGTGAAAAAACAGGAACCAACTAATAAATGACCAAAACGAAAGTATAATGACAGTTATTTGAATTTCAGCTTTACATGTGTTGGAAATAAAGATGCTTCTGATGCACAGTGCGTCATATGTAATAAAATATTAGCAAACAGTTCTTTGGCTCCCGTTAAACTTGTGTTTTATAGGTATTCTGTGAATATGTTGTGAAATGAAGTGTTCCTTGACTAAAAGTTTGGGAAACGCTGCTTTACTCAGTCCATTTAAAGCTTTAAATACTTCAATCAGGTCTCAATGGTGAGTTCCCAGATTCTAAAACTGACAGAACTGAAGTCTTTCTTGGCTGACTAACCTTACTGCACTTCTCTGTACCAGGACAGCACCTTTACTAGAATGAGGCTACCGTATCTGTATGCTGTTCTCAAGATGCCAACCACTACTTTATATGACAGGATAATCACCACAATATCTCTGCTCACAAAATTCCTGTATTTATATTGACAGAATTCCTAAGCAGCTTGTCTGTACAGCTCAGATAACTTCATGTCAGAATGTGTACATGTACTGGCATAGACTAATAATCAAATAAATAAATAAACAGATTCCCTCTGGATCTTTTTTGTACTCCACTGCTTTAAATGTGAAACTATCCAATTGATATATTATCCCAGAATTACTGCTATCCAATCCACATGCAGTATACCTTGTATTTATCAATGTTAAATTTTTGTCAAGTGACCTTCACCAGAGCCTGATTAATTCAGTCAATAGTGAGAAGAAAGTCCAAAAATGTTTCTGTTCCCTTTAAAATCCAGATTGACTCAATCCAATGTCAAAACCGTTGTTGGAAAAGTCAGCAGCAAAAGTGTTAACTATCCTGCCAACCTTTGCATCATTAGCAAACTTGGACATTAAACTTGATATGCCTTCTTCAATATCATTAATAAACATTAATTCAAAACAGTAAATGACCCAGCACCAAACTCCAGGGGTCTCCACTAATAATTAGTCCAAAAAGAGCAGTGCCCATTAGTAACCACTCTTTTTCTTCTGCCACTCAACCATTCCCTTATCCACAGCAGTAATTTCTCCCTAATGCTGCACCATTCCAATTTGTCTTTGGAATACATGCAAAAAGAGTGACATTTCTTTCTTTATAAGATGTCTTACAGCATTTAAACTGCATAGATAATGCAAGTCTTAATTCTCAGAACAAAACAAATTTGCTTTTGCAATGAGTTGCCCTCGTATTGCACTAGTTTCAAACAGACAGCTCTGTCATTTGTTAACCGGCCATTTGTTTAAAAGATGAAACTGCAATGACAGCCTGTTTCAGGGCTACCTTACCCCTTATTAAACAGCAGGTGGTTTCATTTGATAACACACACACTCAATAGTTGTAAAGAAATTATTTGTTGTGAGCAGCCATGTAGTCATTTGTGCTAACCCTACCTAGTTGCCTCATGGACTTTTGCCCATATGTAACTAGTTCTCAGCTGTGAATTGTATCAGAACCTTTTCAAAGGTTAGTATGTTATTCATGTTAATACAACACAACAAAAGTCAACCCAGTAACTCAATGACAATTAACATTAGAATAGAAACGACCATTTGGCCTCGTGGCAGAGACAGCATCTCCACCACCACCCACAAGTTACCATCCCAACCACGAGAAGGTTAGTTACCCTATATAGCAGGCTGTACCCACTAGTACTTTTCCACCAAAGTGAACTGAGAGAGAGTGAGCATTCCTTCCTCCAGCCTCACTTGGAGGTCTGAGTAATTAGGGCAATCGAGCACAATGTGAAGGCTGGTTTCCGGCTCTCCATAAGAGCATAGGACTGATGACACAAGTCCCAACTGGAGCAACACCTCGACCTCAAGCCATGTCCAGTCAGGACACAGCAGATGGCCAGGCCAAATCAGAGCCAAGGCCTTCGCTGTCTCAGAGTATGAACAGAGGGAATAAAGGCATATAGATGATGACCCTTCTCAGAATTGGTCCACTGAATTTGCCATAGGGCCTCCAAATTTAACACCAGGGCTCACCTCTGGTGAGTATGGGATTGGCACATGCAGGGTCCTGAGCTGGATATCATCATTCCTTATTTCTTGGTGATTCCTTTCTGCTTCTGACTCTTTCTGACTCTCTCTCAGGGTAACTCGAAATTTTTTTTTTTTTTGGCTGGTGCAGCAAAAGCCTCGGCTTCCTTGCACCATATTAATGGATAATAATAATAATTCATCATTGTTTCTCCTCTGCTCAGATGTTAAATCCAAGGCAACATCCGCCAGCCCAACTGGATGCCGAAAGTTAGTCGAGGAGCCCCCTCTCTTCTACAGACCCTAGTAATGCTGAGAAAAGCACACCTCTGCAGAGAATGATCCATCAGAAAGGAGTTTTCAATACTCCCTCCCCAAATCTCAGCCACGTAAGTCAGAATTAGGACAAAGATGTTATTGTAAAGGAAGTGCTCCTCCCTTGATGCCTTAATCCACGTGAGTGACATGCTGAAGCTTGTCATATATTCGCTTCACCCTCTCTTGCAAGCATGAGCCAAGAACATCAGTCGCTCCTCACAGCACACTCCTAAGTACATGACCTAGCAGACCACTCAGAGAGAGCAGTCCAGAACGGCAAACGGAGCCACATCCAGCTGAGACGTTCCCTCAGCAACATAGCCTGAGACTTGTGTGCAGAAACCTGTAGCTTATGAAAGGAGGCCCATGATATCAGTTGGGCTAAACAGGTTTGCTATCACTCCTCAAGCTCTTTGTGGGAGTCCCCCCCCCCACAAGAAACACTATTTGTTCCACATAAGCCACGATATTAATTCCTTCAACGCTGTATCGCTAGATATTCATCTAATACCCAGTTCCAAAGGGCCCAGCCCTTTGGACTGAGCCCTGTGGGCAGCCTCTCTCCACAGATTTTGCCTGATGAGATCTTGCCAGACCTTTCCAGTGTTGGCATTCAAAGTGAGCAGACGCACTTTATCAGGGCCCCTCAGTTAAGTGGATTGTTTAAATATTTGAAATATTTGATTTATTTAGATATTGTTGGATTATTTTGTTATAGGTTTTCCTGTAACAGTTTGATTTTAATAATATTATAGATATAATTTTTCAAAGTTAATTTTCATTGATATTTAGCTAATTTTATAATGGTAGTTACGAGATCTGCCTTAAACACGTCACAGGGTATCATGATTCACACGGAAATAGCCGATGGTGATTTACAGGTGAGTCATGATTTAATCCATCGCGGAACCTGTGGAATGTTTTCCAAGGTCGACCTGGTGACTAATCATAGCTCACCTGAGGATTCTTTTCTTTGTGATTGATGTAAGGAGTGCACCGATCCTAAATTACAATTTGGTGCACTGATGGAACAATTTGAGTCCCTGAAAAAACAGGTGCTTGCCCTCGAGAATAACACATCTGGGAGCTCGTCAGGGACTCAAGACTCCAGCAATCTACCAAGTGATGCACACCTAATTCCAGCCTCAAAACAGAAAAACCAAGTGCAAACTACTCTGGTTAAGAGGGACATTGTTTTATTAGGGGACTCCATTGTCAGGGAAATGGGGAATATTTTTTGTAATAAGGATAGGTGGAGTAGAACCAGGGTATATCTGCCGGGAGCAACTATTAATGATGTCACCAACAGATTGTCAGATTTTAAGGGGGGGTAAAGAGAATATTATTATTCATGTGGGGACTAATGATATTAAACGTACCTGATCTGACGATATGTTGGAAAAATACAGGACCATGCTGAGGAAATGCCACGAGCCAGGCCACAATGTCTATGTGTCTGCAATTCTGCCCAGACACGATAGGAGGGATTATATGTTAAACGCCTTGTGGATTAACTCAAGACTTGAAGGACTCTGCAAGGCTTTAGAGGGGAAATTTCTATCAGGTTGGCCCAAAGTTGTAGGTAGAAGGAATTTGTTTTGTAGACGGGATACACTTAAACAAAGGTGGTGCGAACGTTTTTGCCAGTATTATTGAGGATACCTTAAAGGTTCGGGGAAACTGCTAGTAAGGGGGGGGGAGATGGGTAATACCGACATGCATTTATCTGATAATATTGGTCAAAGTAACTCTTGCACATACCTCAAGAGTCTTATCTGTTACCCCAAATGGACATATTATCTAGATGTTCTGGGGACAGAAACGTTTCAAGTGAGCGGGTAGCTAGTGCCAGGGAAGAGAGCCTAAAAATCTTCAATGGTTGTGTTGGGGTTGTTAAATAAACAAGAACAACAAGTCTTAATTGTTTATACAGTAATGTTAGAAGTGTCGTCAATAAAATGAGTGAATTTGAACTGCTGGTTAAAACAAGTAACGCGGACATAATAGGGCTTACGGAAACGTGGTGCCACCCGGAAATACGGAATGATGAGTTTCAGTACGGCTTGTATACTGTATTTAGGAAGGATAGGGTAGATAGAAGGGGTGGTGGGGTAATGCTTCTTATCAGAAGCAGCCTGAGTGCGATGATAGCTTTCCCGGATTCAGACGTTTCACATGCTAGTATAGAATCTGTATGGTGTGAGATAGTTGGAAACAAAGGTATAATGCGAGTAGGAGTAATCTACAGACCAGGTGATTGTGAAGATTATGACGAAAGCCTTTACATGCAAATGGAATGGGCAAGTAAGCGTCAATGTCATATTATGGGTGATTTCAATTTGCCTCTAATTGATTGGAGTAAATGGGAAGGAAACTCGACATGGAGAACAAAATTTTTAAATCAACTGTTGATACAAATAACAGTCAACTAACAGATGACTGTTATTTGTATCAACATGTCAGGGAACGTACTAGAGAAAAGAATACCCTAGACCTCATCATCACCCATGAATCAGATGACATAACAGGGCTGACAGTAGAGGAACCAGTAGCAGGAAGTGATCACGGAGTTCTATGGTGGATGATGATGAGAGAAGTAGCAGCAGTAAAAGGCAAAGGAATGGGTTTTAATTTCGGAAAAGGAAATTATGATGCCTTAAGGTGCTACATGGCCTCTATTAACTGGGTAGATATCGCACAGAGAATGAATACATTTGAACTGTGGTATGCTTTTAAAACATTAATCACAGATGCCTTGAATGCATATTTACCATTAAAAAATACTCCACGAGGAGGGTTCCAAGTTGGATGAATAGTGAAGTTGCCACATTACTTGAGCAGAAAAAGGTGGCATGGAAAGGTTACAGAGCAATAAAAAGTACTGAAGCCTATAACAGCTACAAGGTGATCTGTAATAGAGCCACAGAAAAGGTTCGACAGGCAAAGGCAGTTTATGAGAAATCACTAGCAAACAGAGCAAAGAGGGGGGATAAGGAATTCTTCACATATATAAATGCCAAGAAGAGCAGGACAAACCAGATCGGACTTTTACGTAAGGGAAAGGGGATAGTATTAAATACACCAGCTGCCGTTGCAGATGAACTCAACAGTTATTTTGCATCGATATATAAAAATGAAAAACCTTTTGTGGCAATGGGAAATTGTGGGAGCGAATTTGAAAAATATGTAATTAATGATATTGAAATTTCGCAAGATTATTTAATGAAAAAACTTTCAAGCCTACAGGCCAGTAAGGCTCCTGGAGTTGATGGAATATACCCTATAATCTTAAGGGAGGCGGCAAGTGAGTGCACTGAACCATCACTAGACTCTGGGGAGATTCCATTGGATTGGAAAAGTGCCAATGTGTCTCCAATACATAAGGATGGCCCTAAGAGTGAAGTGGGAAATTATCGACCTGTCAGTCTGACTTCAGTGGTAGGGAAAATCATGGAGGCAATGATCAAGGGTGGAATTCAGGATCATTTGGATCGAATTGAAATTCTCAAGGATACTCAGCATGGTTTTGTGAAGGGAAAATCATGTTTAACAAATCTGGTTCGCTATTTTGAAAGGGTCACTCATGAGCTGGATTTAGGGAATAATTTCGACTTTGTTTATTTAGATTTCAGCAAAGCTTTTGACTCAGTCTCACATGAGCGGTTGCTTTATAAGCTGGAACAGGTTGGAATCACTGGGAAAATCCTTAGATGGATAGCTGGATGACTTCAGGGCAGGAGGCAGAGGGTTGTGATAAATGGCTATTCCTCAGATTGGGTTGATGTAAGAAGTGGGGGTTCCCCAAGGATCAGTATTAAGACCACTGTTATTTTTAATGTTCATAAACGACATCGATGAAGGGATAGTGGGCGTGATGTCTAAATTTGCAGATGATGTTAAAATTGGTAGAGTAGTTAATGATCACTGTCAAGCTGAGCTTCTTCAGAGAGACCTAGAATAACTTCAGGAATGGCCAGAAAAATGGCAGCAATGCTTTAATCCAACAAAGTGTAAGGTATTACACCTGGGTTGGTAATCCCAAAATAACTTATTCACTTGGAGGAGTTCAACTAAATCCAGTACTGGAGGAAAGGGACTTGGGTATTACGATACGGTCAAACATGAAATTCTCTGAGCATTGTAAACAGGTTGCAAGGAAGGCCCATGGTGTCCTATCGATGATCTATCGAACTTTTGCAAGTAGAGATAGGGACGTGATAATCCCATTATGTAAGGCTTTTGTTAGACCACACTTGGAATACTGTGTTCAAGTATGGAGACCGCACCTAAAGAAAGACATCGAGCTTCTTGAAAGGGTACAAAGACGAGTAACTCACCTGGTGAGATCGGCAAAATGGTGTCCATATGAAGAAAGACTTCGAATATGTGGGTTGCAGAGTTTGGAAACTAGACACCTTAGAGGAGATTTGATTGAGGTGTTTAAGGCTGTGAGAGGCATCAGTAAAATGAATGAGGATGGAATTGTCACGGTTATAAATGATGCTATAACTAGGGGACATAAATTCAAGTTATGGGGGGGGAATGTTTAGATTGGACTGCAGGAAGTTTTATTTTAGACAAGTTATAAATTACTGGAATAAGTTGCCTACATGGGTGGTAGAGGCTGACAGTTTGGGGAAATTCAAAGGTTATCTAGATAGTACCTTCGGGTCAGGGAAGCGCATAGGATGATAGGTTTAATTTCCTTTTCTTTTACTAATTATTATTATTTATTTTATTTCTGTTTATCATTGTTTTATTCGTTTTTTTTTTTTTTTTTTTTGACCGGTGCAGCATAAGCCATAGGCTTTCTTGCACCATGCAGCCATTACTAATACTAATACTGATCTGTGTAGGATGTACTAATTGTCACCTGCCTTTGTTGAAATGCCATCTGGTATACAAAATCAGTTTTCAAATAAAGATAAGCTGTCTGCTGAAAGCAGCGCAATATCAAGGCAAGTCTGCCCTTTGTGAGAATCCAGCCTACTATTCTCCACGCAGTTAAATCTCCAAGGGTACTGGATTTTAAAGTTTACTGTATACGATATCAAAATTATTTTTATCCAGTTCCTCTGTTACTGTCATAGTAGCTAATCAGATTGGTCTGACAAGGTCTCCCATTAACAAATCTGTGCTGTGATTGGCATATAACTGCATTCATTACTTCTTTAACCATCAACTCCATTATTCTCCCTGCAACAAAGGTCAAGCTTAAAAGTCTAATTATTCCGTATCTCCTCTGCCCTTTAATCCTCCTTGTAAATAGGAGAAACATTTTCACTTCTCCAATCTGTGGGGACCTTGAACAAATGGATGCTCTCCTAATTCCACTTTCCTCTCAGATATCAAATCATCAGCTCCCAGTTATAACTTGGCATATGGTATACTTCTGGTATTCCCATCCCTAAACACTTAATATGTGAATGTACATGCATTTATTCAGTTTGTTAGCAATGCAAATAGATTCAATTATTATGCCATCCATATCTAGTGGACCAATGTGGTTCATTCCTTTCCTTCTATTTTTAAAGTAAGCAAAAACCTCTTCGTATTCTTAGCCAAAAAATTGTCATAAGCTGTCTTTGTTTACGTAATCCCCTTTGTCATTTGCTTGCAGGTCAGTTTATATTTACTGAAGCTTCCATGTCTGATAGTTTATAATCACCCCATGCATTTTTCTTCTCTGCCACTAGTCTCATCAGTTTATCTGACATCCATTTAGGTCTAAACCTTGAACAATATTCTTAATTAGTACAAAAAGCTTGATGGCTTTTACAAATACTTCCCTGAATGCTTCCCATTTAGAACTTTCAGTTAGTACCACTGAATAGAATTTAAAAACTCAGATATGAAGTTCTCATTATGGTTACCTTTCAAGCAAAAGTCCTTCCCTTTGCCCATTGACAGTAGTTCGTAAGTAAAGTTAAGTAAATCGCACATCAATACGCTGTGATCACTGCCACATATTTCTTTTATCTCATATTTTTAATGCATGAAGGGTTTCTACTGATAATCAGATAAAAGATTTCTCTCAACCAAGATTTCTTAACCTTTCTCTCATTACTTCTCTAACAAGCTGGTGTAGAAAACAGTCAACCAATAAATCCTGAAAGTTGCTTCTGATTTACTGGCCCACTCTGTCTCTGTATAGTTTGGTTATACTCTACCCAGCCATTAGGCATAAAAAGCACTCCTACTCTCATTTTTTCCCCACTAATGCATATGTTACCCAAAACTGAACCAATGTTGCACTGGCCAGTCAAGTCAACTGGATGCACTACCTTAGATTCAACATACTTCTTAACTAAGACCACAACAACTCCCCTTCTCCTGTCCTCTTTTCTACACACATTGTACTGCCCAAATTCAAATTCTCCAATCCTTATGTCTGAGTGGTACCTTACAATGTCTGGATTTGATGACTTACAAATATGTCAAATTCACCAAATTTGTTTACTATACTCCTAGAAATGGTGTACACACAGGTATACATGCCCCTGTTTTTTACTCCTTAACATAGCCCATGCATTTGATTATTCCATGAGGAACTCTAGCAGGCCTTGTAATCACCAATACTTTGGTTTTCAGGCTCTGCTGCATATTCCAATAGAAGTGCAAGAATCGCCTACACATCTGCCTGTGACTGCTATTAGTGTGTGTAATAGCACAAGCTAGCTAGCAGTTTTCTGATTCATGTAACACTGAATCAGCAAATATTCTTGCAGTCTTTCCACTTAAGTGTATCCTTCTCTGAATATGTCTGTGTACAAGCCCAGCACAGACCATGGTGAGAAAAATTCTTTCCCAAGAGCCTTACACAGTCTCTCAGGGCCAAAGTGATAAACAAGGTTCTCATATACAATACTTCCTCATATCATGTCTAGGCAGAATTGCAGACACTTTCAAATTTAATCCTAATTCACAACCTTTTCTCAATATTGTTCTGTATTTGTTAAGTAAATCTTCAGATCTCCTACTCTTAATATCATTAGTACCAACATGTTAAATGATATCAGCTTTTTTGTCTTAAATGATAACTTTTAATATCATCATAACAATCTTTAAATGATAATAACTGCTCTCCATCATCAACTTTTGCCAGGGTACAATTGATGAACCAGGATCAAAAGCATTACTGCTGCTTTCACTTAAACGCCATCCTTGAGTTTTTTTTTTTAACAAATTAAACTTCTCTACAGTAATTATCTGTGTATGCATATTGATCCATCACATTCTCCATGCCACTTGCTTTTCAATAGCATATTGAGAATGTTGTTTGTAAACACAATTAAAATGTTTAATATTCGGTGAATCAGTTACACCAAACTAACAAGACGTGGAAATTCTTGAGTGATTCACTGTTAATTATCAGTCAGTTGCCAAACTTGTTCATGAGCAATAATAATAATGTCCCATGACCTTTTAAAGAAACTTCCCTATGAAGCTGGAGCACAGTTTAATGGCTATAAGATGGAATCGTCACCATGCGTAATCAACTGTGACACCACTTGGGTAAGCAATCTGAAAACTAAAAATCGATTTTTGGGCGATTTTCCAGATTCACTAATTTTTCCTAAAATAGCTGGAAAATGGGAGTGTGAGATAATGGAATGAGGAGGTTCAACTATATTCTTTAAATAGTGTATTTTATTAAATAAAATATGCATCGAAAAAAAAAAAAAAAAAAAAAGGATTACTTAGAAAATTAAAAATAAAAGTTTCATATAAAATGCTAAGCCCCAGTTGTATCATCACTTCTGTTTACTATCCAAATGTTTGAGACGTATAATGATCATGATTATTTGTGACATGATCAGACACTTTTCTGACCAAGTCTGTGATAAGACAGCTAAATATTTGAAAAAATATTCTGTAATTTTAAAAATAAACACTCAAACAATGAAACTGTTCCATTTTTTTAATCACTCTCCAATAATTATACACTTTTTCTTTTATACAGTCTTAGTCATCTTCACTAGAACTTTGTTCTTCATCTTCTAATTCATCCATAGGAAAACGAAGAATAGCAGCTAATCCTGTTAATTGGTCCAACTCTGAGAGAAATAAATTGTTACATGTTCAAACTAATAATTATTTGATTTGTTCTTATGATTACATATGTATATGCTTACACATGCATTCTCTGAACAAGAATAAATTTCAATAAATTTTAAAGGAAATAAAATATTTGCTAAGTTGGGTTTTGTTACTTAATTTCAACTGGAATGTAAAGCAATGGGCTTATTTTCCATGTTTACAAGCATGTTTACTGTTTTAGTAATGAAGATAATTCACTAGGTAATTTACCCATTTAAACATCATGTATGAACTGTATGTTATCTGCATTTTGATCCTTTTTATAAGTATTGTGAGGCTACAAAAAAACAACCATTAACTCCTGTTTTTTTTCTGTTATTTAGAACAAGTGCCAAAGGACACTAAGACCATATGGTGTCAGTGGGTTTGCCTGTTTGTAGGATGAAAATCCAGTTTTCAAGGGAGAGAGAGAGAGAGAGAGAGAGAAAAAAAACATGCAACTTTTATCTGCCTAATTCAGCCAGCTATAAAAAAAAAAAAAAAAAAAAATGTTTCTGTAAAGACAGAATATCAAAACCAGGCATTATTTCAATGTGATAGAACTGCAATTGTATCCAATGAGCAAAGTGTGAGAACTTTTATTTTCTCCAAAGGTAAATCCAAGCACAATCTTATATTCTTATTAGTAATGTCAGTCACTATATAATTTAGTACAGTTAGTTACAGAAGTCAAGAATTTAAAGAGGATAAAGCTGGAAATAATAAAATCAAAGTAACAGTTTACTAAACTAATAGCAAAAACAAAACGAAGAGTACATTTGCATGACTATTCATAGCAATTACCCAAATATGGATTCTTTAATAAAATGTGACAGAAGTCACTGCACCTCCATTTGATGTCAGTTCAGTGGTAGTACAGGGTACTACCACTGAACTGACAGGGTAATCAAAAGTCAAGTCATTACAGAATAGCAACTTTTATTTATTGTTCGATGTACATAAATATTATACAGTGGATTCCGGTTATTTGGGCCACTGGTTAATCGGGTCAGCCGTTTATTTGGGGAAAATCTTAAAAAAACAGAAACCAATCAAGAAAATAGCCAGGGTTTACTTCGCTTAATTGGGACAGCATGCCGTTTAATCCGGGCAGAAGACTGCAGTACTGGAGATTACCCTATGATTGTCTCCAATGGTACCACGTGGCTCGGGTGGGGCATTATAGCCTTAGTCGCTAATGCGCCAATAAAACCCAACAACAAACAAACAACAAACGTGGCTCGGTCAAAATTCTGGAGGTCACAACCATAAAACAATTAGCAGTCACCTGTTTATTGGGCTTTTCTGTTAGTGAAATATATCATAAATGGACAGTAAACTCGATCTTACTGAATTTGCGATAACACTGACAGCTGGAATTCTGTGGGTTATTATGGTGAAATGTGTTTACACTTCCACGAAATCTTCAATCATATAAAAAAAATTAATTTTCAGATCTTCTCTTTATTCCTATTTTTAAAGCTTTGTAACTCGTTACTCTGTTCTCACTTGCACGTATTGTGTTATTTGCAATTTGTGTGTGCTGTGTTCTTTGTTATTGATTGCTTATCTTTTTACTGTTTTAAATTTTAACTCCCACCCACAAATGGCAGTGAACAGAAATGTCAACTAGCTAGTATGTACACAATACTGTACGTATTAATTCTTCCGATTATCACGTATCATTTAATTTTTTAATTGGTAAGGTAATAAAGGGTAAATTTGTGCTTAATATATCTTTACTTTTATAGCCTGTGGATAATATTCCTCCTATTTTCTCTAATTAGAATCGCTGTTTAATAGAATTAAAATTCAATTCACAAACGTGATCACAATGACCGACGCTTACTACACATTGTATAGTGAACGGTACTTTACTATGGTGAGTTCATCGTAACATGATTTGATTGTACAGTGAACTAATTATAAAGGAGGGATCCATTGTATTTTTAACTTTTTTTTTACGTGAAACTTCGGATAATTGGGGCAATCGCTTAATCGGGCCAAAATGCACTAGTCCCGATGTGTTCTAAATAACCGGAATGGACTGTACTATATTGTATTTCTTTGATAACAATACAATATACACAATTACAAAAACTGTTGGATATGTGCACCACCCGTGTATCCTCTATCTTCATTTTGACTGAGGAGACAGTAAATATTTGTTTGAGTGTTTGTAATGAGTATGAGGTTTATATTTTAAATAATCTAGAGATCTTATGGTCAGAAATGCTTCAAAATAATGTAATGACCATAAATTTGTCCCAACATTCTCTGTAAGAACTAGTAATCACATTCACAAATTTACATTAAGGAAATTAACTTTATTAATGATGCATTAAATTTGCCTTTAACGTTTCCCTCATAAAAAGAGGACTGCTAGACTCCGAGAGAAAACAGAATATTAAACTCTGATTTTTTAAGACCTGTGACAGTGCTTGTGAAAAACTAAGAGTGTGTTATAGGCCTAAGGGTTTCATCACTAATATTTTGCTTTAATAGCTACTTACATATTCATTCGAATGAAATTACCTTGTCAGTGAAAAAATTATCCGAGATGCTATCGAGGCAGTATTAGGTGGGTCGGAAAACTGCTAGCTTGGGGGGGGATTCAAGGATTAATAGATTAACAGTAGCCACTGGCAGAGGTGAAAATGATTCTTGCACTGCTTTTATTGGAACAAGCAGCAGCCTGGAAAACAAGATGCAGGGTATTTCAGAGACTGCTGGGAATCATTGTGGTACAAGTAAACACATGGGTTGTGTTAGGGTAGCTAAGAATAGGAACAGGTGCATGTATACTTGCGTATACACCAATGCTAGGAGTTTGGTAAATAAATTTGATGAATTTGAGGTGTTGCTCAAAACATCAAAGGATATTGTTGGGATATCAGAGACATGGTGTCACACAGATATAAGGAATGCAGAACTGGAATTTGGGGAGTACAATGTGTACAGGAATGATAGACAGGACAGGAAGGGAGGGAGGAGGTGTTATGCTATTAGTTAAGAAACGCATAAATCCAAGGAAGTGAAGCCAGTCGACATCGCTGGACAGTGCAGTGTTGAGTCAGTTTGGTGTGACATAAGCAGTGGGAGATCAAAAGTGAGACTAGGAGTGTGTTATAGGCCTAATGACTCTGATAAGTATAAGAAACTGCACAGGGAAATAGAGTGGGACAGTAAATCAGTGACTTATAATGGGGGATTTTAATTTTCCAGATATTGACTGGAATTTGTGGGTTGATCACTCACACACTAGCAAGGCTTTTGTGGATTTATTGGATGATTGTTTTCTACATCAGCATGTTTGGGAGGCAACTAGAGGGAGTAATACTCTTGATCTGATTACGCTAGTTTACAAATTTAAGTTTGTTCACTGGGGTTTGAATTTCAATAGGTCCTACTGCTGAAATATGCTGCTGTGATTTCAATCACATCCAGGTACATCACAATTTAAGAAATAAAAAAGCATTGTTTTTTACAAAAGTATATAACTTTATTGTATTTAGTAATGAAAAATTGATAGGATTACATTTTCATATATCAAAAAATACGTAAATACTAACAAGTATTAATCAAAATTCTGAAACTTTCATTAATCAGCCCCTTGTCTCTTTCTTTGAAAAGAACGTTTAATCGTTTTTCTTTTATGTACAGTGCCAGGTTTCTCTCTTTTTAAACACCAGCAGTAGTCAGCCATCATGCTTGTATTCCACCTCTGCTCCATTTCCTTTATGTCCTTTTGGAATCTCTCCCCTTGTTCTTCTCTCATCTTTGCAATATTTTCGGGGAAAAATTAAGATGGGCATGTAAAAATTGAATCTTGATGCTCATATTGCAACCTAAATTGTGAAGCTTTTCAAGCATATTTTGAACAATTTTCTCATAATCCTGTGATTTATGATTTCCTAGAAAGTTTTCCATTACACTTTTAAAAGCAATCCAAGCTTCCCTTTCAGCGTCAGTCATAGTAGTTTCAAACTCACCGTCTAAAACCAATTTTCTAATTTGGGGACCAATGAAGATATCCTCCTTAAGTTTTGCATCAGATAAACCGGGAAATTTATTGCAAAGATACTTAAAGCAGTTGCCATCCTTATTCAATGCTTTAACAAATTGCTTCATTATGCCTAACTTAATATGCAGTGGAGGTAAAAGTATTTTATCTGGCTTCACCAAACTTTCGTGCACAATATTTTTTGACCCCAGTGTAAGATTGTGCCTCCAAGGCCACTGTCCAATGCAGCGCTTTAGCTCTACTATCCCATTCACAAATAAAGCATGGCATTTTAGTGTGCCCACCCTGTTGGCCCAACAACGTACATAACACTTTTAAGTCTCCACATAGCTGCCATTTGTGATCTTAATAATTAATTTTCTCCAGAAGCAACTTTAGATTGTCATAAGTTTCTTTTAAGTTGACTGAATGAGCAACTGGCACAGATGTGTACTTATCTCCATTATACAAGAAAACACCTTTTAAACTAGTCTTAGAAGAGTCTATAAATAGTCTCCATTCACTAGGAACATATGATGGAGCTCCTAAGGCACTTATTAAACCAGCGATATCACTGCAATATATGAGAGGACCTTCTTGTGAAAAATACTGTATAAACTCTCTTTATACAGTCCCTTACTAAATCGTTCAGTTCGACTTGCATGAATTGCTGTGGCATTAAAATATTTTCTGGTTGATAACATTCCTCTTAAGTTTTGCTTCGGTGGAAGAAGATGTGGACTCCAAAGTTTCTGGTGGAAACTTTGGAGTCCACAGGCAGTTTTACAGGCAGATCAGGTCAATGCGAACCAGTCTTAAGTTGATGGTAGATTTGGATATTTGATGTCCGTTTTATTTTTTGAATTGTAACCTTTAACATCACATACACAAAAGTAACATTTGGCATGGCTTACCGGCTCGCGCCATACCATAGGAATAGCAAATGGCAAGCACACCTTTTTTCCTTGACTCCATTTTCTAAGATGTTCGACACATGTATGGTATACTTTATGCAGTGCCTACGATTTATCCTGATCGCCTAGTTTTATGTCAAAGTATGCATAATATGATTTTTTTTACAAAATCGGTAATATTTCGCATCTGCTTTACAGGAACAAAACAACCACATATATAACAAAATAAGTCCGGACTGTTTATACACTTTCTGGTTGCCATACTAAAAGAAAACTAACACACAAAGAGAGCTCACGACGGTTTTTACAGGATTACTATGATCGCATAAGGGATGTGCCACTTCACATAGGCTCTGTGGTTGAATGGATTGTACAATCAAGTGAGTGCATGCTCAGACAAGTTTAACCTGTGACACAGGAGTCCCCCAGACTCCACTCGGAAAATGAAATTCTGGGAATCACAGATGGACTGGAAGAGCGGGGTGGGGGGTCCCCCGTCTACTTTCCTGGCTCAAGGTCAGCTACCTTGCAGTGTGGGTTAAACATGCACAATCTGTTGTATTTGACGCAAATATTTGATACTGATTACGAATATAGGAGTATAAAACTTGTAAACCATACCAGAAACTATAGTTATGTACACATTTGGGTATAAACTTTGTTAATATTTAACAAAAATATTAACAAAATAAGCAATTAACAAAATAAGTAATTTTTTTTAATGAATTGTGACAAATCTTTACGTGATTGAAACAAACGAACTTCGGTTCAGTAATCAGCAAACGTGCATAAATAACTGCCACATACTTTTACTCAAACCCCAGATACACTGTAAACCAGTGTTATCGGTAGTGATTCTCCATACATTAAGAATCTGCAGATAAAGGAACCACTAGGTGGTAGTGATCACAGTGTGCTGAAGTGGAATTTACTCAGAGGTAACTACCATCAGGGATGAAGCAAGGGTTTTTCCTTTCGGAAAGGAGACTAAGGTGGTCTGAGACAGTATTTAAATTCTATACGGTGGGACCAACTGATGATGTTACCAACAACAAATTCAAAATGGGAAGCATTCAAAGAATTTATCTTGGAAGCTACTAGGCTTTACATATCAACTAAGAAATATTGTTCGAGGTTTAGGCCTACGTGGATGTCAGATGAACTAATGAGACATATGGCAAAGAATAAAAATGCATGGGATACATAAATTAATGGGTGACATGGAAGCCTATGATAGATATAAGCTGGTCTGTAACCAAGTCACAAAGGAGATTAAGAGATTTTCTCATAGTCAGGCAAAGGCAGATTATGAGAAAGCTTTAGCAAAGAATGCAAAGAAAAACAGCAAAGAGTTCTTTACCTATGTAAACTCTAGAAGTAAAGGAATGAATCAGATTGATCCACTGGATATTGATGGTTCAACTGTTGATGATCCTGCTCAGGTGGCTAACAAACTAAATGAGTATTTTGCATCTACATTCACACATGAGGAGTTATTCAGAGAGGGAATACCAGAGGTGAATTAAACTCTGGCAGTGAGCTAGATGATTTTGTAATAACTGAGAGGAAAGTGGAGGAGAAATTGTTGAAGATAAACATAAAAAAGGTATCAGGGGTGGATGCGATCTATCCAGTTATATTAAAGGAAGCAGGAAAGGAAGTAAGTAAACCCTCAGCCATAATTATGAGAGCTTCTTTGGACTCAGGAGATGAACTGGAGATGTGCAAATGTGACCCCAATTCACAAAGGAGGATCAAAGGGCAACACGAGTAATTATAGACCTGTTAGTTTAACTTCTGTTCCAGGAAAATTAATAGAGGCACTGGTTAAAGAAGCACTGCAGGTTCATCTAGACAAGACTTCAGTTATAGCTCGGACACAGCATGGTTTTGTTAAGGGAAAGTCTTGCCTGACCAATTTGATTGGATACTATGATGTGGTCACAAAGGAACTGGATGCAGGGAATAACTTTGATATCATATATTTGGATCTTAGAAAGGCTTTTGATACCATTGTACATGGAAGGCGCATTCCTCCAATTGTGGTGTGGGCCCCACACCTCGACCTCTGCTTACGTTGGTTCACATCTGGGTCGTCACCGACTGTGTGCTTGTACATGGAGGTTATACCCAGGATTACTGACAGTCCCACCATCGTGGAGCTGCAAGCAGAGGATATGGCTGTCACAGACCGTCCGGACTTCGCTGAAATTGGGATCACTTGACTTGAGTGTCACCCGAATATCAGTTCCATCAGCATTTTAGACTCCCAGGTAGCAAGTACAGCTTGTCTGGCATATCTGAGAGAATGTCAGTGACAACCTGAAGGAAGACTGCTGAACAAATTGGAGCAGTGTGACATTGGAGGCATATTGCTGCTATGGATAAAGGGATGGTTGAGTGGGAGAAGACAGAGAGTGGTAATCAATGGACACTGCTCATTGTGGACTAATGTTATTAGTGGAGTCCCTCAGGGTTCAGTGTTGGTTCCATTGTTATTTTCTGTATTTATAAATTATATTGATGATGGTATATCAGGCTTAATGTCCAAGTTTGCAGACGATACTAAGGTTGGCAGGGTTGTAAAGGACACTAATGACAGTACACTGCTGCAACAGGATCTAGAAAAGTTGAGCAGATGGGCTGAGAGGTGGCAAATGAAGTTTAACATTGACAAATGTAAAGTACTACATATGGGAAGCAGTAACTCCAGCGTAACGTATCACTCTGTGATACTACACTGACAGTGGTAGAGAACGAAAAGGGCCTGGGGGTAATTGTGCAGGCAGATATGAAGTTTTCTGAGCAGTGAAGATGGTCTACAAGAGTAGCTCATGGTGTCTTGTCAATGATATACAGGAATTTTTCTAGCAGGGATAAGGGGGTGATTATCCCCTTGCATAAGGCAATGGTCAGGCCACACCTTGAGTACTGTATACAGGTCTGGAGGCCTCATTTTAAGAAGGATGTAGAGCTGTTGGAACGAGTACAGAGAAGGGCAACAAGGTTAGTGAATGGAACAAAGGATTGCTCTTAAGAAGAAAGGCTTAATTCTTGCAAATTACAGTGTCTGGAGACTAGGCACCTGCGAGGTAATCTGATTAAGGTGTATAAAGCCTTGAATGGTTTGATCATGCTCAATGCTGATGGGATACCTGAGAGGGCATAAATTCAAATTGAGAAAAGAAAGATATAGGATAGACATGCGGAAGTTTGCCTTTAGCCAGCGGGTGGAACAGACTTTCATCCCTTGTCGTAGAAGTTGATAGCCTAAATAAGTTTAAGGCTCAGCTGGACAGGTATTTCGAACAAACGGAGGGGTGAAATGGGAGCGGTTTTTTTTTTTTTTTTTTTTGGCTAATGCTGCATAAGCTTGCTTTCTTGCATCATATGCCTCTACTAATGCTAATGTCTCTTTAACCACACATTCACTCCAAATGCAATTTTGAAACGATTAAATTGTATCAGAAATCAACGATTTGTAACTAATTAGCATGTAAACAAACTATACATAAGAATAATTACTCAACTCTAAAATACATAAAAACTGGTTATTTAACACAAAGCCAAAAGACACAGAAGAAGGTGGTGCAGGAACTGGATGGATTTTGCTGGTACAGGAAGAAGCAAGCTCTTCCTGCACCAGCAAAACACCTTATCTATCTTTAACCAGACTGTCAGCCTCAACCAGTCAAGAAAGCAGTTTATTCCAATAACTGACGACATGTTGACCAAACAAACACTCTGAGATTCAGTCTATCACTTGATGCCCCTCTGTTATTCTTGTTAGATGAAATGCCCAACTTTGAACCCTTTCAGGAAATTCTCTATATAAGTTGTTGCTTTGGTGAAATGGTGCACAGATAAACACAATTAAAATTATGCAGAACTGAAGGACCCCTCCCAAGCATGGACAAGTTTTTGTTCTTATGTTATGGGAATTAAAGTTATTGTAGAGGCAACTTCTCATTTCATTCACTGATTAAGTAATACACAAAACATCTGAGCAGTATCTGTAATTATTCCCAGAAAGAAATAAAGAGATTTTCATTCTATGCAAAGTAAAGTATACTTCCTGCTTACACTGCATGGTAACTTTATCAAAACACCCAAACTGCTTCCCCTTCAGTTCTAACCTACCTAGTGTATAAATATCCTTGAGATATCTCCCATGTGTAAGATTTGGCAGCATTGAAATGTAATTACCATTTGTACAACCATTTACACTCTGCTTGACCTGCATTGAGAGATAATCACAATTAAAACTACTTTTCTTCTTCTTCTTGAACTTAGTAGATATTTGGCTTATGAAGCCTGTACCATTAACTCTATTCAAAGAACTGTCGAACCATCTTTCTGGGATGCCCTGTTTCTTTTTCCAATAGGTTTGTAATTCATTGGTAATTTTAGTGGTCTCTCCCTACTTATTTGCTCTACATGTTGTTTTCATTTTAACTGATAGTTTTGTATTTCTTCTATTATGTTGGAGGTATTTAGGCTTTCTCTTATCCCATAATTATGAGAGCACCGCTGGACTCAGGGAAGCTACCCACAGACTGGAGATGTGCAAATGTATCTCCAATTCACAAAGGGGGGGATCAAAGGGTGACACAGTTATTACAGACCAGTTAGTTTATCTTCTGTTCCAGGGAAAACACTCGAGGCAATGGTTAAAAGAGCATTGCAGAATCATCTAGACAAGATTGCAGTAATAATTCAGACACAGCATGGTTTTGTTAAGGGGAAGTCTTGTCTGACTAATCTGATTGGATACTATGACGTGATCACAAAGGAACTGGATGGAAAAAATAATTTTGATATCATATACTTGGATTTCAGGAAAGCTTTTGATACTGTTGCACATAGAAGACTACTATACAAATTGGAGCAGTATGGCATTAAGGGCAAGTTGCTACAATGGATAAAAAGATGGTTGAGTGGGAAAAGACAGAGTGGTAATCAATGGACACTGCTCTTCGTGTACTAATGTTATTTGTGGTGTCCCCCAGGGTTCAGTGTTGGGCCCATTATTTTTTTGTATATTTATCAATGATATTGATGAAGGTATTAAGCTTAATGTCGAAGTTTGCAGATGATACAAAGGTTGGCAGGGTTGCTACTGCAACAACATCTAGAAAAGTTGGGCAGATGGGCTGAGAAGTGGCAACTGAAGTTTAAAATTGACAGCAAAGTACTGCATATGGGTAGCAGTAACCCTAGAGAAATGTACCAACTGTGTGGTCTTACACTCAGGATAGTGAAGAATGAAAGAGACCTGGGGGTAATTGTGCAGTCAGATATGAAGTTTTCTGAGCAATGCAGACAGGCTGCCAGAGTGGGTCATGGGAACTTGTCATGATATACAGGAATTTTGCTAGCAGGGATAAGGAGGTGACTATCCCCTTGTATAAGGCAATGGTAAGGCCACACTGTTGAGTACTGCATACAGGTCTGGAAGCCTCATTTTAGGAAGGATGTAGAATTGCTAGAACAAGTACAGAGAAGGGGAACACGATTGTTGAGGGGAACAAAGAGGTGCTCTTACGAAGACAGACTTAAGTTCTACAAATTAAGTCCTTCTTCGTAAGGACTTAAGTTCTACAAATTGCAGCATCTGGTGACTAGGCACCTGCGAGGTGATCTGACTGAGGTGTATAAGGCCTTGAAGAGACTGAGCAGGCTCAATGCTGATGGGATTCTTCCTCTTGCTCAGATTACAAACTTGAGGGGGCATAAACTGAAATTGAGGAAAGACAATTGTCGAATAGATGTGTAAAAATTTGTCTTTAGCCAACAGGCAATTGATTGCTGGAACAAACTTCCATTTGTCGTTGTGGAAGTTCACAGCTTAAATAAATTTGAGGAAGAAGTGGACAACCTTTTGAAGTGAATAGATGGGTGAAATGGGAAGTTTTTTTTTTGGCAGATACTGTATAAGCTTGCTTTCTTGCATCATATGCCTCCATTGTTGTTATTTGGTTTTTAGGAGCATTAGCAACTAAAACCATATTGCTCTGATATGCCTCTGTTAATGCTAATTTGTGTTTCTTTGATGATCTAGTCTTGTTAATCCCAATAGCAGTGCCATACCTAGGTACAGCCAGTTTGGGTGGCAGTCCAGGGCCCGGGCATGTAGGAGGCCCAAATTCCAATGATATTTTAATTTTTTTTAAATTAAAAAAAAAAAAAAAAAAGAAATGGTTGTTTCTTAATGTAATACTTCAATTATACAAAAAAAAAAAAATCAATATTGGCTTATTTTTATTACAGTCAATTTATTTATTTTATAATATATTAAAAAAAATTAATTTTTGCCTATTTTTATTATTTCAACCTAGTTTTAATTCAACAAAAACCCCACAATGATTCAGATTCACATTTAACACTGTTTGCTTTGATGTGAATGTGATGTCATATCGCCTGGAATGATTTTATTTTTATTTTTTTTTTATGAAAAGCCAAACACGAGAGGTATTAGAACCTATAATACTTAGTACCATGCTTGGGTTGGAGGTTGAGAAGATGAAAGAAGATATTTGTTGACATCAGACTTGAACTTCTATAGACTGTAATTTTCAGGAAATACGTATGAAGGAAGGTTGTTCCAGAAAACTGCAGTTGAATGAATAAACGAGGAGGATGAAAAGTTGGTTCTGTGAGTTTGAAGTTGGACAGTAAATGGATGTTGGCTGGTGGCAGCACGTGTTTGGACTGTTTTGAAAGAGAGAGAGCGTGAATTATAGGAGCCAATTCAGAAGAACAGTGCCCATGGAAGTATAGGTAGAAAAGGCATACAGCAGAAACAGTACACCTGAGACAGCGAGTGAAGAGACTGTTAGAGAGGAGTCATCAATTAACCTAACTGCCCTCTTCTGAATGGAATCTACAAACCTGAGAGAGGTTTTGGGGGCACCGCCTCATATGTGGGAACAATATTCCATGGTAGAGTGGATTTGCGATTTGTACAGAGTGAACAGCTGTTTGGAAGAAAGTAACGCCAAGAGCGAAAGAGAAAACAAAGTTTTTTAGATGCAGAGGAAGCAATATTTGTAATGCGCTTGTGCCAAGGGAGATTAGAAATCAGGGTAATTGCCAAAAGAGATATATCATTTTGCCTAGAAATCGGAGTGTCACCAAAGATAAACATAGTAGCAGAAGAATCCTTTTTTGCGAGATATAACAAAAGACTTAGCTTTAGAAGGATTGAGATCAACTAAGTTGTCTTTGCCCCACTGGAGAATTACCTGGAGATCGACATTTAAGGAATTGGTAGCGGATATTCAAGAAGTTGAAGCTGATTGAGCAGGACAAGGTTTCTCAAAATGGAAAGTGGAATGCAATGTGCTATCATCGGCAAAAATATGGATAGGATTTCCAGTCAATGGAAGGTCATTAATATACAAGAGGAAAAGAGTGGGGGGAAAGAATTAAACTTAGGGGGACACCAGCATTAGTGGAGAAGTTAGAAGCAGAGAGCCATCTACCATCACCCTCAGTGAGCGATCAGAGAGAAAACTGGATAACCAATTACAAAAAACAGTTGGCAAACCATAAAATGGAAGCTTATTTAGAAGACCTTTATGCCAAACATGATTAAAAGCCTTTGAGATGTCAAGAGCAACTGCTTGTGCTTCACTGAACTTTTCCATTTAATTTGTCTATAAATGGGTAACATAAGCCAGAATATCACCAATGGACACGACACTGACGGATTGTTGACAAAACGGAAAGTTTCTAGACAGTTTAAGAGTTAGCGGTTAATTGATTTCTCCATTACTTTAGAAAGAGTAGAAGTAATTGCAATGGGACGATAATTGGATGGGAGGGATTTGTCACCCTTTTTAGGAACTGGCTGGATATGAGCAAATTTCCAAGCAGAAGGAAAAACACCTTTGGAATAAGAAAGTGAAAAAAGGTGGCAAAGAACAGGAGTAAGTTCAGGAGCACAGGTTTTGAGAACAAGTGGAGAAGTACCATCAGGACCTGGAGTTTTCTTAGCATCAAGATTAGTCAAAATCCTTCTGATGGAAGACCACAGGAGGCATTGAATGGAGCATGTTGGGAATGGTGGGAAGTGTTTTACCAAGATCATTAATACAGGAGTTTGAAGAAATATGGGATGCTAGCAGGTCAGCTTTATCCTTGGCTGAAGTGACAACAGAACCATTTGGTTTTGACAAAGATTGGCAAAAGTTGCAGCCAATAGCTTTGGCAAGAGACCAGAATGCTTGGCTACCATTAGGGCAAGAAGCAAGTTTTCTACTCTTAGCTTGTTCAAAATCTAGTTTGGACTGATTAATAACTGCTTTACAATTGTTGCGAGCTTTGGTGTAGGCAGAAAATGAAACTGAAGAATTGGAAAAATGTCAATTAGGATATTCAACATTGTTCTCTTGAACAGCCTTAGCACATTTATTGGAAAACCAAGGTTTAGATAAAGGACGAGATTTTAAAGTTGAGTGTGGAATAAAGGATTCCATTCCTACAAGAATAATTTCACTAACATGATCTGAGCAAAAATTGACATCAGAAGTTTTGAAACAGTAATCTGACCAAGGAAAAGAAATCTCGCAGGTCATCCCATTTTGCATTCTTGTAATGCCAAACAATACGAGGTTGGGAATAGTAGTAGTAGTAGTGGCATGTGATGCAAGAAAGCAGGTGTATGAGCTTATGCAGCATCAGCCAAAAAAAAAAAAAAAAAAAAAAATCACACCATTCCCTCCAAATGCCTGTCCAGTTCCTCCTTAAATTTATTCAACCTATCAACTTCCACAATGACAGATGGAAGTTTGTTCCAGCCTCCTTAAATTTATTCAACCTATCAACTTCCACAATGACAGATGGAAGTTTGTTCCAGCAATTAACCACCCGCTGGCTAAAGGCAAATTTCCGCACATCTATTCTACATTTGTCCTTTCTTAATTTGAATTTGTGCCCCCTTAGGTTCGTAACCTGAACAAGTGAAAGGATCCCATCAGAATTCAGCGTGCTCAACCCATTCAAGGCCTTATACATCTCAATCAGATCACCGCACAGGTGCCTAGTCTCCAGCCACTGCAATTTGCAGAACTTAAGCCTCTCTTGGTAAGAGGATCCCTTCATTCCCCTCACCAATCTTGTTGCCCTTCTCTGTACACGCTCAAGTAAATCTACATCCTTCCTAAAATGAGGCCTCCAGACCTGTACGCAGTACTCAAGGCGTGGCCTGATCATTGCCTTATACAGAGGGACAATCACCTCCTTCTCCCTGCTAGCAAAATTCCTATATATCATTGATAAAACCCCGTGACCTGTCCTGGCAACCTGTCTGCATTGCTCAGAAAACTTCATATTACACAATTACTCCCAGGTCTTTTTCATTTTCTACCACCTTAAGTGTAGTACCACACAGTTGGTACGTTTCTCTGGGGTTACTTCTACCCATATGCAGTACTTTGCATTTGTCAAGGTTAAACTTCAGTTGCCACTTCTTAGCCCATCTGCCCAAATTATCTAGATCCTGTTGCAGTAGCACATTGCCATTACTGTCATTAACAACCCTGCCAACCTTTGTATCATCTGCAAACTTCGACATTAAGCCTGATATACCTTCATCAATATCATTGATAAATATACAAAACAACAGTGGATCCAACACCAAACCCTGTGGGACTCCACTAATAACTTTAGTCCACGAAGAGCAGCACCCATTGATTACCACCCTCTGTCTTCTCCCACTTAACCATCCTTTTATCCATTGTACAACTTACCCTTAATACCATTCTGCTCCAATTTGTACAATAGTCTTCCATGCGCAACAATGTCAAAAGCTTTCCTGAAATCCAAATATATGATATCAAAATAATTTTTTTGCATCCAGTTCCTTTGTAACCACATCATAATATCCTATCAAATTTGTCAGACAAGACTTTCCCTTAACAAACCCATGCTGTGTGTGAATTATTGCTGCAGTCTTGTCTAGATGATCCTGCAATGCATCTTTAACCAGTGACTCCATTATTTTACCCGGAACAGAAGTTAAACTAACTGGTCTGTAATTACTCGTGTCACCCTTAGATCCCCCTTTGTGAATTGGGGATACATTTGCACATCTCCAGTCCATGGGAACCTCCCCTGAGTCCAATGATGCTCTCATAATTATGGCTAAGGGTTTGCTTAGTTGCTTTGCCACCTCCTTTAATATAACTGGATAGATCCCATCCACCCCAGGTGCTTTTCTTATGTTTAACTTCAACAATTTCTCCTCCACTTTGCTTCCAGTTATTACAAAATCATTAAGTATCCTGCTACAATTTGATTACCTTCTGCCATTTTCAAACCTTAATAATTCCTCATTTGTGAATGTAGATGCAAAATACTCATTCAGTTTGTTTGCTATCTGAGCAGGATCATCAACAGTCGAACCATCGATGTCAAGTGGACCAATCAGATTCATCCTCTTCCTTTTAGAGTTTATATAAGTAAAGAAATCCTTGCTGTTTTTCTTAGCATCTTTTGCTAAGGATTTCTCGTAATCTGCCTTTGCCTGCCTAACCTCTTTTGTGACCTGATTAGAGACTAGCTTATATCTGCCATATGCTTCTGAGTCGCTTGATAATTTATATGCATCCCATGCATTTTTCTTCTCTGTTACGAGTCTCATTAGTTCATTAGATAACCAATTAGGCCTAAACCTTGAACAATAATTCTTAATAGGTATGAAACTTTTAGTAGCATCCACGATTAATTCCTTGAATGCTTCCCACTTAGAATTTACTGTTGGTAACATCGTCAGTTTATCCCACTGTACAGATTTTAAAAACTGTCTGAGACCACTGTACTCACCCTTACGGAAGCAAAAACTCTTTGCTTTAGCCCTGATGGTAATTAAATCTTTAAGTAAATCCCACATCAGTACACTGTGATCACTGCCACCTAGTGGTTCCTTTATCTGCAAATTCTTAATACACGAATGATCACTGCTGATAACCAGATCAAGAGTATTACTTTCTCTGGTTGCCTCTCGAACATGCTGCTGCAGAAAACAATCATCCAATAAATCCACAAAAGTCTGACTAGTGTGTGAGTGACCAACCCACAAGTTCCAGTCAATATCTGGGAAGTTAAAATCCCCCATTATAAGACATTCCGATTTACTAGCCCACTCTATTTCTCTGTACAATTTTTCATTGTACTCATTGAAGTCATTAAGCCTATAACACACTCCTACTGTTATTTTTGCTTTCGCAGTGCTTAGGTCACACCAAACTGACTCAACAGTGCACTGTTCATCTTTATCAACGGGATGCACTTCTTTTGATTTTATGTTTTTCTTAATTAACAGCATAACACCTCCTCCCTTTCTATCCTTTCTGTACACATTGTACTCCCCAAATTTCAGTTCAGCATTCCTTATATCTGTGTGACGCCATGTCTCTGCTATCCCAACAATATCCGCCTTTGATGCCTTGACCAACACTTCAAATTCATCAAATTTATTTACTATACTTCTAGCATTGGTATACATGCAAGCATACATACATACATAGTCATGAGATAAAGGCTCCTTTGGAGAAGAGACAATCCCCAAGTTGTGATCTGAGGTGCCTAAAGTACCACTCACTTCGGCCATGTAGTTAGAAGGGTTGTTTGTGAGAAAAAGATCAAGCGTGTTGGTATGGTTAGGATTGTCTGGTTTTCTTGCAGGTAAATGAACAATCTGTGCAAGGTCATTAGTAATTGCAAAAGCCTCAGCATCTTGACCAGCTGGGTCGGTGTGACTAGAAAATGGAAGCCAGCTGTTAGGAAATTTGGACTGGAGAACGTCAAGTTGCAAAGAGAGGAAGTCAGAGAGCTCCAAGTGATTAGTGGAGTTGCAAGAACGGTAGAGACAACAGATGAATTTGACACAATGAGGTAGAGAGATTTTAAGCCAGAGAAGATCGAAAATAGGAGATTCCAAATTACCAAGTCTCTGACAGGGAATATCGGAACGGACATATGCACAAGTACCACCTTTGAGGCGAAAGGAATCATACAGCGAATAGTTTGGACAACTGAGATGAGCAATAGTTGAATCAACAGATAACTAAGATTCTGTCAGAAAAAGTACATGGGGTTTGGCAGACTGCAAGTGGAAATGGACATCGTTGAGATTAGAATTGAGACCACGTATATTTGTGAAATGAGCTAGGAAGTGTTTGGGAGGTTTAGATCTTTTCGCAGATAAGCTTACTCTATTAGTTTGACAATTCATGGTGCATTCAATAGTAAGAAAAAGTGGGGGGGAGGGGCATGCTGTATGAAGTTATGAAATTTTTGGATACGCATACACACTGTAAGAATATACCCAAATCCTTGATATAACGTGGCGTTGACAATGCCCCCTGCATACACACACTACTCGGACTCTCTCCAGTCACTATCTGGCAGAGTAGAGATATCAAAATTATACACCAGCTGATCTGGAAGCCTCCTAAAGATTTACCAATAGGTTCGGTCCAGTGTACTAACTAGCGGCCAGCCTGCGAAAACACCATTTTAGAGCTGTACCCTAAAAATGTAATGAAAATTGGATCTCGCCACAATGTTCATCAATGATATGGAAGATACATGTGCACTAAAACAGTACTTTACAAGTTGTTATCTGCACTAGAGCACGTACTGTCTGTTGGCAAGTGGAACATATTTCAGTGCCTTGGCAACTGAATCAAACCATTTTTCAGAAGGGTAAGGTAAAGAGGCACCTGACTGAGCAGTACATATGTCTACTAGTATAGTTGTTGTTGTTGTTGTAGGATTTAAGGAACCTCAGAAACTAAGGCAATGGTTTTCACCTGGGGTGCCACGTAATTTGGGTTTAAGTTACTTAAACTTATTTTTTTTTTAAATTTATATATTTATTTCATTATAAAAAGATACATCCTTATCTTACCTATGTGAGTTAGGATTTTCTGTGCTTACCAATATGAAAACTAACAAGAAGGAAAGAATAGAAACAATTGAGGAAGAAATAAGAGTATGTCTCTCCAATATTCCATCTAATTTCAAAAAGGTCTGAATGACACAAGCATTAGCATTAGTAGAAGCATTTGATGCAAGAAAGCAAGCTTATGCAGCATCAGCCAAAAAAAAAAAAAACCCACTTCCACCTCACCCCTCTGTTCGTTCCAAATACCTGTCCAGCTGAGCCTTAAACTTATTTAGGCTATCAACCTCCACCACAAGGGATGGAAGTCTGTTCCACCAACCAACCACCTGCTGGCTAAAGGCAAATTTCCTCGCGTCTATCCTACATCTGTCTTTCCTCAATTTGAATTTATGCCCTCTCAGGTGATTTTTCTGAGCTAGAGAAAGAATCCCATCAGCATTGAGCATGCTTAAACCATTCAAGGCTTTATACACCTCTATCAGATCACCTCGCTGGTGCCTAGTCTCCAGACACTGTAATTTGCAAAACTTAAGCCTTTCTTCGTAAGAGCACCCCTTTGTTCCATTCACTAATCTTGTTGCCCTTCTCTGTACTCGTTCCAGCAGCTCTACATCCTTCTTGAAATGAGGCCTCCAGACCTGTATACAGTACTCTAGGTGTGGCCTGACCATTGCCTTATACAATGGAATAATCACCTCCTTATCCCTGCTGGAAAAATTCCTGTATATCATTGACAATACTCCATGAGCTACTCTTGCAGCCCGTCTGCACTGCTCAGAGAACTTCATATCTGCCTGCACAACCACCCCCAAGTCCACCCACAAGACACAAATATCTCCTTGAAAAGTTATGTAAACTAAGTTTAAATACTTTCCATTGTGTGGTATCTTTTTAATTTTATCTTGATCTATAATTGATGTTTATTTAGTACTTATATAATAATTTTATTCTTTATATAGAAGTATATATAGTATGAACCAGAGCTATAAAGCTTAATACGTTCTACGTTGATATCAATATTTGTAAAAGAATAAGAGAAGTTTACCTCAATATGATATGTAGAACACTTCTGTATGATACTCTCCAGAAATTAACAATAATTAAAAATCAATTTAACGCAATTAAAAATTAAGTAAAAAATTAATTTAACAAAATAAATGCAAAATGATTTTCCTTCCTGAAGCTGACAATGCTTTTCGACTGTATGTCATGATCACAGAAATGAAAATTACCGAATGAAAATTACCAAATAGGGTTGAGCATGGAACTTAAATAGGGATTATTTGTCTTCGCAGATGTGTGTAAAGGACCACGAGTCGGAGATTAGATATGGCCGGCGAACATTAACAGAATTCTCATGTAATTTAATTTCCACGGTTTCTGCAATTAATAGTCTCGTGTAATTATGTTGGATCCTAAGTATTTTGCCTCATTAAATAAAAAAATATGTTTTGCATTAACGCCATGAAAAACTAATTCTGACACTGCTGAACGAGAAGCACAAACTGAGGCTGCATGTTGATTAATATGACAATTCAGAGGAAACCAGGTAGAACTATGATAAGACAAGTTGCAAACACTGCAACTGCGGAGATTGCAACCCTCAGTTCGTGCTTCTTGTTCAGCAGTGTCAGAATTAGCCTTTCATGCTATTAATGAACAATATACTTTTTAAAAATTTTTTTTATTTAACAAGGCCAAAATACTTTGTGTCCAACGTAATTACATGAAACTAATTGCAGAAACCGTCAAAATTAATTACATGAGAATTCTGTTAATGTTCACTGGCCATATCTAATCTCCGACTCATGGTTCTTTACGTGCATGCGCGAAGACA
This sequence comes from Mastigoproctus giganteus, assembly GCF_048544385.1. Lineage (NCBI taxonomy): Eukaryota > Metazoa > Arthropoda > Arachnida > Uropygi > Thelyphonidae > Mastigoproctus > Mastigoproctus giganteus. Next base: position 179,723,042 of record NC_143579.1, on the reverse strand, counting down.
AATAATTGCTATTTAAGTTCCATGCTCACCCCTATTTGGTAGTTTTCATTCCTGTGATCACTACATATGGTCAAAAAGCATTGTCAGCTTCAGAAAGGAAAATCGTTTTGCATTTTTTTCGTTAAATAAATTTTTTGCTTAATTTTTAATTGCGTTAAATTGATTTTTAATTATTGTTAATTATTTCTTACCGTAAGATTTTCAATTTTTTTAATTGTTTTTGTTTTAATTTCTGGAGAGTATCATACAGAAATGTTCTACGTATCATATTGAGGTAAACTTCTCTTATTATTTTACAAATAAGTATATATAATATGTATTATGAATTGTAATTTTGTTTATAATTATATTATAATAATAACTATCATATAGCATTTTTTTAAATATTATACATATACAGAGAGAGAGAGAATCGGATCTAACAGGCAGAAAATTGTGTAGGGGTGCCACAAAATAAAATAAACTACTTAAGGGTGCCATTATTAAAAAACAATGGTCAAAAAGCACTGAACCAAGGCCATATTGCTCTTTGTATACTAGCTGTAAATTGCATGTGTTCTGTGGTCAATTTTCTGTTTTTGTGGATGAAAAACCAGAATTTCCGGGAGAAAAAAACCATGCTACTTTCGCCTTAGACCGACTAACTCAGCCATGTTATGAAAAAGACCCATGAAAAATTCCAAATTCTTCACGTCATCGACGGGACTCAACTTAGATCTTTTTTGGGGAGGACAGCAATTCTACCAACTGTGCTACCCACAAGGGCCGTACAGTATATACCTTGAAGATGAAGCAAGATGTTTTAGTTTAATTGCACCTAAAAGTCAATTTACAAGAAGAACTGTTCTAGTTATAGGTTTATAGGAAATAACAATTAAGCTGATTAGAAAAGAACGTGCATTGCTGTTGTGGAGATAAATTAAAATCTCCAAATAAGAAGAAAAAATTAGTGAGTAGGAAAAGAGTTAATGAGGTAATGATTTTGATATATGCATTATTCATTGCACTATTCGAGAATTTTATAGTGTTGATAGAAATGTATCCACTTAAAAAAAATTGTTGCCAGTTATAAGATAGAAATAGTGTCAGAGTTCAATAAGACAAGCCTCCGAACACTTCGTCGCAGAAGCAAGGTATTATAGAGTGGTTGGTGAGACACAATGTATCACTGCAGCCTAGTATGCATAAATATGAATTATTACAAATTATTAGCCAGTTAAACATTCCAAAAACATACACATTGGATAGAATACGTCCACAAGCATGGACACATTGTCTTAAGATTACCACCATATCATTGCAATTTAAACCATTTTGAATTATATATATGGGCTCAAGTGAAAAATTTTATTCAAAATAAAAATATTCAAGATCTGAATATAATGCATCTGACGAAATACACGAAACAAGGAATAGCTAGCATAACTCAAAAGATCGAAAAGTTGCTGTGACAACGTTTTCAATATAGAACAGAAGTATTGGGAAGCTGATTGCATTATTGAAGAATTTAGCGAATCTAGTGTAGAGTACAAATGAAAGAGATAGCAAAATTGAAACAGCAACAGAAACAGATCAAGAGAATGTAAGGTTCATTCTCATTTCTCTTCAGTTTATTATTAACATTGTCAATCTTTTTCATCCTGAGAGAGGAGTTTTTCAAGACTCAAAATGATTAAAACATATTCACAAGCAACAAGTGGCCAAGAAAGAATTAATGGATTAGCCATTATGTCAACAGAATATAAAAAACTTCTTACGGGGGAAAACAATACATTACAATATACAGAGTTGAAATTGTGACTTAAGAAATCAAACCTAGTACAGGGAAAAACTTTTTTATGTGGGAATTTCTTATCCAGGTTCTACTGTATTAGTAATCATGTCACAAAAGCATTTTAGGCAATTGAAGCAGATTATGAGAAATCTTTGGCAAACATGCAAAGAAAAACAGTAAAGACTTCTTTACTAACTAAACACTACAAGGAAGGGTATAATTCACATTGGTCAACTTGATATCAGTGGTTCAACTGATGATGATGATACTGCTGCTGGGGTTTGTTGACAAACTAAATACGCATTTTGCATCTACAATCACACATGAGGAATTCTCAAGGTATTAGAAGTTTATTAAACTCTAACAGGGAGATAAATGATTTTGTGATAACTGAGAGGATAAGAAGAAGAGAAATTATTGAAGTAAAGCATAAAAAACAAGCAATTAGGGTAGTCGAATCTATCCAATTATAATTAACAGATGCAGCAAAAGAGGGGTGCAAATTTTAGGCATAATTAAACAGCATCATCTTTGGATTCAAGGAAAGCCCCCACGAGTGGAAATGTGTGATGCATCCCTAATTTCCAAAGGAGGATCAAAGGGTGATGCAAGTAATTCTATTAGCTTCAATTCTGTTGCAAGAAAAATAATAGGGTCAGAGGTTAAAGAAGTAATTCAGGACTATCCAGACAGGAATACAATTATATTGCACTCACAGCATGGATTTGTTAAGGGCTCTATCTTGTCTTACCTATCTGATATGATACTGTGATGCAGTAACAAAGGCACTGGATACAAAAAAAAAAAAAATCATGCCATATACTTGGATTTCAGGAAATCTTTTGATAATGTCACACATAAAAGACTTCTGTACAAATTGTAGTGAGGCATTAAGGCAAGTTACTGCTGTAGATAAAGGGATGGTTGAGTGGAAGAAAACAGAGTGGTTATCAATGGACACTGCTCTTTGCAGAATAATGTTATTAGGATTCTCCCAGAGTTTGGTGCTGGATCCATTGTTGTTTTTTCGTATTTATTAATGATAATGATGAAGGTATATCAGGCTCAATGTCTGTTTGCAGATTATACAAAGTTGGCAGGGTGGTTAATGAGAGTAATGATGGTATGCTAATGAAGTAATATACGATGTACTGCACTGTACACTGAAAGATCAGAATTCATGGGATACCTGGTTCCTGGGCAATGGGGCACTGTCACTCCCTCTTACTAGTGGACAAACCCTCTGCTTGGCAGGTATATAGGTACAATGCATTCGTGTAGACGGTAATTCGATGTCAGGCTCAATTACCTGACATCGAATTATCAGTATGGATAAATGTCATGAGTTAACTGACTTTGAAAGAGGGATGATAGTGGGTGCCCTGCCATGGGTTACCATCACAGAGGTGATATAGAAATTGCACTATCCCTGTTCGACAGTATATTGGGAACATGCCATTTAGGGAATAACATCTCATTGTGGACAGCGCTGTGGGTAGAGAAAGGTGGTGGATGAACAATGGCTGTCAATGTCTGTCTAGCATTGTTTCAGCCAACCGGAGAGTGACAGTGGCACAAATCACTGCCGACTTCAACGAGGGAGGTGCCAGAAATGTCTCCGCCAAGACCATCAGGAAATCATTAGCTGCAATAGGTTATGGGAGTCGCTGACCCACCAGAGTTCCAATGCTAACACCATGACAAAGAACTCTATGTCCCAACTGGGTGAAAGAACATTGGCACTGGACCTTGGATGATTGGAGATGGGTCTCCTGGTCCAATGAGTCCCATTTCCAGTTATTTCGAGTGGATGGAAGGGTGCGTATCTGGCAGAAATCACACAAAGCTATGCACCCATCATGTCAACAAGCAACTGTTCATGCAGTCACGGTCGGTAATGTTCTGGGGCGTGTTCAACTTGCACAAGTTGGAATCTCTGGTATGTCTAGATGCATCTCTGAACTGTCCAGGTAACATGTTCATCCTTGCAGACCACCTGCATTCCTTCATGGTCATTGTGCACCTACAGGGCAATGAACTCTTCCAGCAGGACAATGTGCCTCCCCACAGAGCCATGGTAACTAGAATATGGTTTGAAGAACATTCCGCAGATTTTACCACCATGGAATGGTCTCCCCACTCACCGGACATGAACCCTGTGGAGCATCTTTGGGATGCTGTGGAAAGGTCCATTCGAGCTTTGGGTCCTCCATCTAGGAATTTAAAAAATATATATTATATTAGGGTTACCTATTTGTGTCTATAAAATGTGTGTGCTTTTTGGTCGATTTGCTTGTTTTGCTAGACGAAAAAAATCCCAGTTTCTGTGGGGGAAACCTTGTTATCTATGTGTGAGACCGACTAACTCAGGCACTGAGTGAACGGACCTTTCCCCTTCTGTGGAAAGGTCCGTTTGAGCTTTGGATCCTCCACCCAGGAATGCGATGGAATTATGAACAGCAGTGCAGCAAGCATGGATGGAAATACCTGTGGAACACTTTTGTAAATGACTGGGTTCAATTCCTCGCTGTGTGAGTGCCCTTATCTGGGCAAAAGGTGGGCCTACCCATTACTAGGTATGTGGGTAGCAGTAATCCCAATTTAACATACTAACTGTGTGGTACTACACTCAGGGTAGTGGAAAATAAAAAAGACCTGGGGTAATTGTGCAGTCAGATATGAAGTTCTCTGAGCAGTGCAGACAACTTGCCAGGTCAACTCAGGGTTTTATTAATGATGTAAAGGAATTTTGCTAGCAGATATAAGGAGATGATTACCCCATTGTATAAGGCAATGGTCAGGCTACATCTTGAGAGGCCTCATTTTAGGAAGGATGTAGAGCTGCTGGAATGGGTACAGAGAAGGGCAATGAAATTGGTGAGGGATCCCACAAAGGGCTCCTGTAAGGTGATCTGATGGCTTATGGCTTTGAATGGATTGAGCAAGCTCAATGCTGATTAGATTCTTCCTCCTCCTCCTCCACTACAAACATGAGTGGGCATCATGTGAAATTGAGGAAGGACGGTTGCAGAATAGATGTGCAGAAGTTTTCCTTTATCCAGCAGCAGGTGGTTGATTGTTGGAACAAACTTTCATAAGCTTGCTTCCTTGCATCATTTGCCACTACTAATACAAAGTTCAATGGGCTACAACAGATTAAAAAAAAAATCCTGTATCCTAATTAATATTATTTTTTTTTTATATGTGGTCTCCATTCTAATGCCCTCTCAGTTAGCATAGTGGGTTAGGATAATTTCTCTTCTATGCCATATGGAAAAGAACTTGTTTCTAATGCCATCTTGGAAGGAGGAATTATTATGGGTGGGTGAATGGTTCCTCCCACACTGGGCAATTTTTTTTTTATCATATAAATTAGGCCAACTGACAATACAACACATGTAATTTGTAGCCATTACATACAGATGTCTCATCGCCTTGGCTTTTTGTGAAAAAAAAAATAGCATCCTCTTAAGCAACCTCCTCTGTGTTAACCATCGTCTTCTGGCTTAATCAGGGGCACCAAGAGCCCTGTGGAAAATGCCTCACTGGGTTAGATTATCTTTACCTGTAGGGGCCTATACTCCAATTCCAAGTCCCTTCCGCAATGTCCGACACTGCTACCCTTAATACCATCCATGAAACTTCTACCTTCTACTATCCATGAAACTAGCATACCACTTAACTTTAGCACTTTAAAAAGTATAATGCAGGTTATAATAAGGATGTCACCACTATTGTTACATTCTTCTGTATATGCTGTACATTTCTTCTGTAGTATCCATAAATGATCTCTACTCTTGGTTCTCCAGAACAACTTACCACACCTCCATATGTATTTTCTAATAATACAACCTAGAGAAGCAAAGGTAAAGTAATTGGAAGTGTAGTAATTGAGTAAAAATTTCAGGTAACCGTTTCCCAATCTTTATAGCCATTTACAGTCCAAATTAGTCATTTACAGAATGGCATGTTAAAAGTATGCATTTGCAGTCTTGTTTTGTTGAACACCAAATTTGCACGTAAAATTCACCAAATTGTTGTACTTACCAAATTGTCATTCACCAATTGTCATATACAGCAAAATGTTAAGTACGAATTATCACAAACAGTGAGATATCGAGCACCAAACTGTCATATACAGTGAACTAGCATGCGAAGTGTGACAATAAAGTTCCCAGACTAGTACTGTTGTGGTCATGTTAAGACAAGACTGAAAATAAATGGAAGTGGTACATCGTAGTTTATACTTCCTCCAACAAATGGTGGAGCAGAGATTGTACAGTAGGCTGATGGGTTGCAAGTAACAACCAATTTCATTAGCATAGCTAACATACCGTATCACAATTTTGCAATGGAGCAACAAACAGATATCAAAATTTGCTTTAATTTTGCTTTAATGGGAAAATTTACAATAGAAATATACAAAATATTAAAAACTGTTTATGATGATGAAATGTTAAGTTTTATCTGTGTGTTTGAGTGGTATAAGTGGTTCAATGAACATGAGGATGCTCATGGCTGATCAACTGGATGAGAATAAGGAGATGATTTGTCAAATTCTGCACAAAGATTTAGGGAAAAGGAATGTCTGAAAAATTTGTGCCACACAGCCTCACGGATGAACAGAAGCAATAAAGTGTGCCATCATGCGAAGACTTTACTCAGACTTGTCAAAACAATCCAAATTTCCTTGACTGTATTGCCATTGGAGATGACTGTTTGATGTTTCGGTATGACTAAGAGAAGTGTCAAAGCATGCAGTGGACTTCAAAATCATCGCCAAGGCCCAAAAATTTCATTGTTCAGGATCAAGATGATGCTGATGTTTTTCATGAAACGGCATAATTCACAAGGAACCTGAAGGGAAGAGAATTAATGCTGCATTCTACACTTTAAAGACTAGTGTAGCACATTTTCTGGGTGAGGCCACAATTTTGAGAGAAAGGTAGCTGGTTTTTGCTGAACAACAATACCCCAACCATTCCACACTCATGAAGACATTTATGATGAAACATGGCACTGTAACCATTCAGCCTATCTCCCGATCTGGCACCAAATTAAATTAAATTATGTTTAATAATTTAAATTCACTGTAACCATCCAGCCTATCTCCCAATCTGGCACCAGCAAACTTCTCTCTTTCCCAAGGTGAAAACAGCCATCAAAGGAAAGATTTTTCAGGATGTTGGGGACATAAAAAATAATGTAACCAAAGAAGTGAATATCATCTCTTTGGATGTCTTCACTGACTCTTTTCAGAAACTTCTTCACTTTTTTTTTTATTGCAGTAGTCCAGGAATTTTATTGCCACACCTCATACAATAACTTGTCTCTAAACTGTAATACACCAAACTGTTACATACAATGAATTTTTTTGCACTGAACTGTTATGGACTGTAAGTATAACAATGTCAGAATCATTTCCTACAGCCAAGTCTGTGGAACTATGTCACAGAATCAGGTTGACCAAAATAAGATTTTCCCTTTACAAAGCCACGTTGTGATCCATTAACTATATTACATTTCTGAAGATTAACTTATAATTTATCTCTGAACAAACTCCCTGACATCATAAACTCCACTGCCACAGAGGTTAAAGCCAACCAACCTAATGTTACTCATTTGATCCTTAATATTTCCTTTGTGTATTGGCAACACATATTGACACTTCTCCAATCCAACAGTGAGTAATCTTCTTGGATTGGAGAAATCTAATAATAACCTCATAATTAATCCTAAAGGTTTGGCACATTCCTTTGCAGCCTGTTTCAGTATGTCTGGGTAAATACCATCAATAAGGCCTTAGCCACTTTCGAGCTCAGTATTTTGTTAGGCTCTCTTCTGTAATATCAGCACATATCCTAGAATGTTTAAGGTATATTTATAACAATATTCCTCACCTAATAAGGGACTTTCTACTTTGAATATAGATACAATATATCTATACAGTTCACCAGAGATATCTGCTGTATTATCTATGGTTGTGCCATTTCTACTGGACACAGATTCTATCTGGTTTATTCTTTTCCTGTTCATATTTATGAACAAATAAAACTACTTTTCCTATTCTTGAGTGTCATGGTATATTAATATACCATGACATTCAAGAATATATTAATAATGGTGAGCTTACAAAAGGTAAAGTCATCAGATTGCTACATTATTATTATTATGCCAAAAGATTTACAATATAATTTTCTCATTAAATAATTACTTTGCTATCAAATAAATTTTCTCCAAACTAATAAAAATGTAAGCTAATATTTTATCCTTTTTTTTTTTTGCTGTATTTATCCCACCAGCCTAAATTAGAATTTATACAATGTGTTTATAAACAGGTTAGTAGAGAATGAAAAAGAACTGGGGGTAACTGTGTAGTGCAGACATGCTGCCAGGACAGCTCATGGGGTTTTGTCAATGACATACAGAAAGTTTGCTAGCAGGAATAAGGAGGTCATTATCCCTTTGTATAAGGCCATGGTTAAGCCATATCTTGAGTACTGTATACAGGTCTGGAGGCGTCACTTTAGGAAAGATGTAGAACTGTTGGAATGGGTGCAGAGAAGGGCAACCAGAGTGATAAAGGGAACAAAAGGGTGCTCTTACCTAGAAAGGCTTCAGTTCTGCAAATTGCATTTCAAGAGCATGCACCTGCAGTCAGATCTGATTGAGTGTTTAAAACCTTGACTGGACTGAGTAAGCTGAATGTTAATGGTATTCTTCCACTTGCTGAGACTACACACGAGGGGGCATAAATTCAAGTTGAGGAAGGATGGTTGCAGGACAGATATGTGGAAGTTTGCCTTCAGCCAGCAGGTGGTTGATTGTCGGAACAGGCTTCCTTCTGTTATTGTGGAAGCGGACGGGTTGAATAAATTCAAGGGAGAACCAGACAAATACTTGGAGGGTACGGATGGGTGAACTGTGTAGGATTTTTTTTTTTTTGGCTGATGCTATATAAGACTGCTTTCTTGCACCATTTGCTATGACTACTACTACAAGTATAAAAACCCAAACTAGATTTTTAAATATATTTTAAACACTACATATTCATTTTCGAGCCATTAATGTAATAGGTTTTCAATGGGGAAAGTGTTTTTGATACTCTTGCGTACATACAACTTTCTGATTTTCATAAGAAGCACAATTAACTTCCAAGTAACCACAGTGCAATTTTCATAATACTTACGTTCTCCAGAAACATGAAGGCTAGAAAAGAGTCTTACTTCTCCACCACTTTCTTTTACACTGTCTACCATAGAAACATACTGCTTTCTTTGTGCAACATCATTACATCTAAAAGAAATATACATAATAAGTAATGAAAATCACACAACAAAAAAAAAAAAAAAAAAAACAGTGCATATTTTCAGAATATAGGCTTTAATTAACAATAAGATTAACAATAATAATGGACAATAATAACATAGTTTTATATGTCCAAAACCTTTAGTTTCAAAATCAAATACAAGTTATTTAATTCACTGATGGGTGAATGGTTGATGTTTTGGTTAAAAAAAAGTACTGTTTTAATTAGATTATAATTAAGTGGGAAATTCAAAGTTAAAACTCTATAAAATACGATTTTTCCACATTCGTTAATATAACATGAATATCAGTGCACTGAAGAATATCATTCAGTATATTAATATGCTGAAAGAAACTAAGTTGGACCTATACTTAGAAATACTTATGACCTGTGTTTCAAGTACATTTGGAGTTTGTTTCAAATACATTTTGTAGTTGATCTGTGTTTAATTGGTCCCTGAAGCTTATCACATTCTTTCAGGTATGAGCAGCTAGGGTGCTCTCTCTCTCTCATCTCTCTAACCCATTCTGTAAAATTCATCCATTCCTTCTATTGGTCTCTCAGCTCTACTAATAAACAAACTCTGATTGCCTTTCTTTAAAACTCAGCTTTCTCCAATCCAACTTTCCTAACACAAGGTAATTTTCCTTGGCAATATTAACATTCACAACTCCAGCTGGATGAAATGCTGATGTTTTTTCAATTACTAATGTCCTCACACAGATTGTTCATTTATCTACCAGAATACTTAGACAATCCTAACCACACAACCAACACTCTTGATCTTTTTCTCACAAACAAAACCCTTTAGAGTACACAATCAGGGTGAGTAATGGTCCTCTATGCAACTCAGATCACAACTTGGTCTCTTCTATAATGGAGTTTTTCTCTCATGTGCTTCCCCAAACTTGCATTAAAATTTGGCATTACAAGAATATGAAATGGGATGATCTGCATGATTTTTATTCTTCTTTTCCTTCGTTGGATTACTGTTTTAAATCTTCTGATGTCAATGTTTGCACAGATTGTGTCAGTGATTCCAAACTTCACTTTAAAATTTTGTCCTTTATCTAAACCTTGGTTTTCCAATAAATGTGCTAAGGCTGTTGTTGTTGTTTGGTTTTTAGGAGCATTAGCAACTAAGGCCATATTGCTCCGGGGATATGCGGTGGTCATTCCCTGACCTTTCAGCATCCTCCGTATTTGGTGGTCATGGGCTCGAACCCCGATCTAATCAAGGAGTGTGTGCTACGCACTGCTGCTCCTGACCACCTAGCTACGGAGGCACCCTAAGGCTGTTAAAGATAAGAATGTTGTGTATTGCAATTTGCTTGCATCCAAACCTTCAGGTTCATTTTCTGCTTTCACTAAAGCTTACAACAACTGTAAAGCGTTATTAATCAAACCAAATTAGATTTTTTTTAACAGGCTAAGAGTAGAAAATTTGTTTCTTGTCGAAATGGTAGTCAAACATTCTGGTCTCTTGCCAGAGCTATGAAATGCAACTTTTGCCCAGCTATACTTAGGAGGTAATACCTCCATCTGTTAAAACCTGATGGAGGTATTACCTGGTAAAGCTAAAGTTAAAGCCAATTTACTGGCATCTGACTTTCCTTCTAATTCTTGTACTGACAATCTTGGTAAACCACCTCTTGCCATTGCCTGTACAATCTACTCAATGCCACCTATAGTTTTCCATAAAAAAGATGTCAGAAGAATTTAAGGCTCTAATAGGACACTAAATCACATTACACCATGATAATGGCACATACTGCCATTTTTTTTCACATACTGCCCATATGACACAGATCTAGAATGGAGAGTTTTGCTTCATCTTGCAATAGCCCAAACTTGGTTCAACCAGTTTTTTCTATTTGGATACACAAAGAGCTGAAAAAAACAATGACTGGCTAGCTTCAACAGCAGAGTTCATCCTTTTACCACAGTGAATACAAGTTGGAATGATCAAAAATGTGTTGATAAACAAGTTGGACACACAGAATAATGTATCTGTTCTCTTTATACTTTATGGCCAAAGAGGTGTACAAAGTTTGACTTTCAACAATCAAATTTGATTAAAATGACATCAGACATAATGACAACTCTGTTATAATATCACAATTAAGTCAGTTAAGAAAATCTCTATATAAATTGTGCCATTTTACTTTGGTCACAATGTCATTTCAAAATTGCATACCTCAGCTGTAATATCAAATTTTCCAGTGAATTGACTAGCAAAACGAGTTCACCTTATAAGTAGATTCTTTTTTACAGTTATCTTTCACATATTGCATAGTGATGTATTTCAGTAAAATCTACATTAAGAATCACTGTCTATTTTAATTTAATTTTTTCTGGTCTTTCTTTTAAAAGAAAGTGCAGAAATTATTTTACATTGTCACATTTTATATCACTGTACAGTAAATTGTGAAGGAAGTGGTAAAGGTAAGCATATGCAGCTCCCTCATGTAGGTCATGAAATCAAAGACCTACAGGAACATGTGATGATTTGACATCCCTTATTGGTGTTATATATGTATAGGAGAGGTTTTCATTATGTAACTAAGCTTGTGACCTGTTTATTACTGTAAATTGTTTTTTCCATAAACAGTGCCTCAATATGGAAGCAACTTGCTCTTAGAAATTGACAATCTTGAAAGTATATTTTTCAAGAAAAATATTTTCTAAATTCATGTGTGTAGTTAACCACTTTTTGGGTATATTGTTTTCATTTTGAATTCCATTCAGTTTGTATCATTCTGTTGCAAAGATTAAGATGTGGTTTTGACACTATGCAGTCCAGCACTTTTACAATGGACAGCAAGTTGCCTTCCATATTGAGGCACAGTTCTCTTGCCAGAGGTGATCTGATTGAGGTGTATAAAGCCTTGAATGGTTTGAGCATGCTCAATACTGATGGGATTCTTCCTCTTGCTCAGAATAATCGCCGGAGAGGGCAATAAATTCAAATAGAGAAAAGAAGGTTGTAGGATAGATGTGTGGAAGTTTGCCTTTAGCCAGCGGGTGGTTGATTGCTGGAACAAATTTCCATCTGTCGCTGTAGAACTTGATAGCTTAAATAGATTCAAGGCAAACTTGACAAACATTTGGAGTGAGTGGATGGGTGAAATAAGTGTTTTTTTTTTTTTTTTTTTTTTTTTTGGCTGATGCTATATAAGCTTGCTTTCTTGCATCATGTGCTAATGATAATGCTAAAGTGAAAAGTTTTAGATGTTGAGGATAAAATAAAAGTTTGTGGATAAAAAGAAAATGGATGAATTTATTTTTACTGAATTTAACAATGAACACAATTTGGAATTCAAAACAAAAAATTATCGAGTTATTTGTAGCAAAATTAAAATTAGTGTTACTAGCGGTAAACGATGCAAGGAAGCAAGTTTTACAGCATTTGAGAGGAAACTTCCCACAACAACTAACCACTTCCTAATATTTTGTCTAATTCTTCCTTAATTATTATTGTATATAGTTTTATCTCTGATAAAACTATATACAATATAGTTTTATCTATTTGTACATAGATATTTGTATAAAAATTGTATAGTATGAATCAGAGCTGTAATACTCAATATGTTCTACGTTGATAATAATATTAGTAAATTAATAAGAGGAGTTTACCTCAATATAGTACGTGGAACACTTCCGTATGATACCCTCCAGAAATTAAAACGGAAAAAACGAAAAAATCGACAACTTACCGGTACATTAAAGTAAAATATAAATAATTAAAGTAAAATATAAATAATTAAATAATCAATTTAACACAATTCAAAATCAATTCAAAACAATTAAAATTCAAATTAACGCAATTAAAAGAATCTAACGAAAATATTCAAAACGATTTTCCTTCCTCGGAAATTTTACTTTAATTATTTATATTTTACTTTAATGTACCGGTAAGTTGTCGATTTTTTCGTTTTTTCCGTTTTAATTTCTGGAGGGTATCATACGGAAGTGTTCCACGTACTATATTGAGGTAAACTCCTCTTATTAATTTACTAATAAAAATTGTATATAGTTCTATCTCTGATAAAACTATATACAATTTTTTTTGTAGTGAATTTTGATTTCCCCCTGGTCATTACACTGAAAATAGTTTCCGTATAACAAAGAAAATTTCCATATAACAAACTGATTTCAAGAGACCTCAGTATGTCTTGTTCACACCTCTGGCCTTTAGGAAATAGAGCTGACTTGGTAGAAAACACAAATTAAGAGCTAAAAGGATTAAGAATTAATCACTTTAGCTTTTAAGAGATAAAGTGTATCTAGAGTATTAAGAGCTAAAGGATATAATTAAGGGCTTAAGAGCATTCCACAATTTAGTGGTGCCCATAAAACCTATACGGCTGCCTTTACTGTACCAAGAAGTCGCACTGGTCAACTGTTATCTATGTCCACAGCCACTGGCAAAGATTAAGGCACATTCTCGACATGGACACTGGGTCTGTTCAACGTGTTTTCTACTGTAAGCACCCTATTAGAGAATTAGGAGACAGTGATTTTCCTTTATCCCGGAAATTGATTTGTTGTTTGGCAGAAATGAGTAATCCACACTTTTGCTAAATTTCACCTGTCTCTGTTTAGATGGCAAGTACAATTTGTCCCTAAATCAGTTTTGTTTTAGCTGCTGTGCAAGTAACCTTACAACATCTAAAAGGAAATCCTTGAGTATAGTGGAAAAAGTGGAAGTGCTTAATAGTGTAGATAGAGGCATTAATTAATAAAAAAAAAAGGATATAGATTATGCATCTTTTATGGGACATAAAATATTTCAAGCCAGTTTTTGTTGGCTGGACAAATTCAAAAAGTGCCATGACTTACTCGAAAGTTATTTCTGGTGAAATTGGAGTTGCAATCCAAGAAAACTGAACCCATTGGAAAGAAACAGTTTTGGGATTGGTCGATTCACTTCACAATCGCATCTGGTGTTAAGATCATGGTGTGTTGATCAGAAATGTTTCTGCGATTGCCAAGTGGTCGGTGTCCCCTAGGTGAATTGATCTGTCATGTTCTGCAAGGTGATCCTGAAGGCATCTAGAGCTCTCCCCAATATAGGAATTGCCACAATCATTGCAAGTTCCACGGTATACTACTCCACTACGTAAGAAAGGGACGATGGGAGTGTTAACATTCGAAACAAGAGAACGTAAGCTCCTACCAGGGAGCTGTATGCATTTTATATTGTACTCACGGAGGATTTTAGAAATCTAGTCCGACGTTCCTGGATAGTAGGGAATATAGGCAGTAGGTATATTGTCACATGGGGATGACGTTCTCGGATGGGTCATAAGCTCTTGTGCTTGTAGCAAGCACTTGTCGACAGCACGCTGCACTTAACTCCATCAGAAAAGACAACACCACCGTCGTACATCCCGCTGACAAGGGATGTCGTGCTGTTATATTAGACTGGTCGGAGTATTTGGAGAAGGCCCTTGTCCTACTGCAGGACCCCAATGTTATGAGCCTGTAATTAATCCACCTATCAAAGTCCTAGGATGTCTAGAGTCAAACGTCAACAAACTAGTCTACGAATGGTTCAAATCTGGGAAAATCTCTGTGGCTTTTGCATGCCCTGAGCTGCCAACTTCCACAATTTTATGGCCTACCTAAGGTTAACAAGCCAGGTGTTTCACCCGACCAATTGTGTCCTGCTGCAACGTGCCTACACATGAATTGTCTAAGTACATCGCATGACTCCTTATAACTCTAATGGGAAACTCTGTCCATACAGTCACCAACAGCGAGATCATGGCGTCCTTCAATGTTGTGTCTCTGTTTACATCAATTCCAGTCCAACAGGCCGTTAGCTGCACAAGGCGACTTCTGGAGAATGATCCAAGTCTACCGAGCAAAATATCGCTATCCACAGAGGGCATCTGTGCTGTCCTCAACCTGTGCCCGTCAGGTAGCTACATTACCTTCGGCGATTCCCTGTACAAGCAAATACACAGTATGGCTATGGGTGGCCCTGTCAGCTCCGTCAGTGCTAACATCGCCATGGAGGAATTAGATGAACAGATATTCCTGAGCCTGCCTGTACCGATTGCAATGTGGTGCAAATATGTCGATGATATCTTCACCTTCACCATTGCACGCGGTTCAGAGACACTACTGTTAGAGTACCTCAACTGCATCACTGTTCATCCAGTTCACTGCAGAGTTAGAAGCGAGTGGGTCCCTTCCATTTCTGGAGGTTCTAGTGAAACAAGTGGGCCCACACCTGGAAACCTCAGTGTATCGTAAGCCAATGTGGTGCAGGCAGTTTACCAACTACAGATCAGCCCACGCCCCTTTCCATATAAACAGCACTGCACGCACCGCACTCTATTCTCTGGAGCTTGGAGCCATTCCAGCTCAGAGAAAGCTAGGTGCACCCAGATTTCCAGAGTAAGAACTGACCTAGTCAATTGTAGAGTACCCAACATATGTATTAGACAAGTGCTTGCTACAAGTACAAGAGCTTATGACACATCTGAGAACGTCATCCCCACGTGACAATATACCTACTGCCTATATTTCTTGCTATCGAGGCACATTGGACCAGATTTCTAAAATCCTCCGTGAGTACAACATAAAATGCGTACAGCTCCCTGGTAGGAGCGTACGTTCTCTGGTTTCAAATGTTAACCCTTCCATCGCCCTCTCCTTACGTAGTGGAGTAGAATACCGTGGAACTAGCAATGATTGCGGCAGTTGCTATATAGGGGAGAGCTTTAGACATCTCCAGGATTGCCTTGCAGATCATGACAGATTAATTCGCCAAGATGACACTGACACTTGGCAATCACGGAACATTTCTGGTCACCTCATCATGACCTTAACCCCAGACGTAACTGTGAAGTGATAGACCAATCCCAACACTTCCCTCACCACCTTTGGCGAGAATTGTTGAACATATCATGCTGTCCAAAAGTCTTGAATTACTGCAAGGGTACGAGGCTACACCATACCTTGGAATCAACAGTCTTGAAACTTGACAAGCACTGGCAGCAAACCCACACTCATCTGTGCACCAACAACGAACGCCAATATAGTGAATAATGTTCAATCACAGAGCCATGTGCGCATTAGAGCACATGGAACTCATCATCACCATCAGCCATTTTCAATCCACTGCAGGATGATGGCCTCTCCAGCAACTTTCCAGTTTCTTCTGTTTTGTGCAATGACCATCCATTTACTCTACCCACGAACTCATGAATTTTATCCATCTCTGTTGTTGTCTTCCAGCTCCTCTTGGGTACCATTCTGTTATTTTCTTAGTCCAGATGTCATCATATCTTCGAGCTATGTGTTCTGTCCAAGACCATTTTAGTTCTTTAGTTTAGATAAAAATGTCCTTTACTTGAGTTTGCTGCCGAATCCATGTGTTTCTCTTTTTATCTAACAGTCTGATTCCCAATATAGTTCATTCCATTCTTCGCCATGTAGTTCTCAGCTTCTCTTCCATTCTTTTGGTGACTGCCCAAGTTTCACTTCCATAAGTCATGGTGGGGAGTATACAATGGTTCATTATTTTACGTTTCAGACAAATTGGGATATTGCTCCTCAGTACGTGACTATATTTCCTGATGCTGTCCATCTGAAATTTATTCTTCTTTTGACTTCCAGCCATTTATCATTATTACAGCTAATGACTTGTCCCAGATAAGTATATGACTCCACCTTTTCAATTACTGCTCCTTCAATCTTTATATCCCTTTCTGTGGCATACTTGTTCAATACTTTTGTTTTAGCCATATTCATCTTTAGTCCAAAATCCTTACTAACTCTGCATAACTGACTAAGATTTTCCTCTAATTCTTTGGGAACGTGGCTTATGACCACAATGTCATCTGCAAATCGTAAATGGTTTAGGTACTCTTCATACACACTGACTCCTTTCTGCAACTAGTCTAATCTTCTGAAAGCTCCTTCAAGGGCAGCTGTAAACAACTTCGGAGATAGTGTCTCCTTGTCGAACTCCTTTCTCAATTTTAAATTTCCTACTGTCTTTGTCTAGTCTAATAAAGGAGGTAGTGTTCTCATATATATTTTCTTCAAAATCATAATATATTGGTTTTCTATGCCTTGTCTTTAAATTTCCCAAAACATTGCCTTATGCTGTATGGAATCAAATGCCTTTTCATAATCCACAAATTCCAGGCATAATGGTGTTTTATATTAATTTGTTTTCTCCATTAGCTGTGAAATTATGTGAAGGTGATCCATAGTTGAAAATCCTGTTCAAAAGCCAGCTTGCTCTTTCAGTTGATTCTCATCAAGTATTCTTTCTAATCTGTTAGTAATGACCCTTGTGAACAACTTGTAAATGTGGGATAAGAAGCTAATTGGTCTATAATTTCCAATTTCTGATTTATCTCCTTTCTTATGCAGCAAAACTATGATTGCATTATTCCACTCCTTAGACATCACACCTTTTATAATGCATTTTGTGAAGAGTCTTGCTAATTTTTGTGACATGTCTCTTCCTCCCAATTTTAACAACTCTACAGTAACTTCATCTTCCCCCAGGGATTTCTGATTCTTCATTTTATTCAACGCATGTTCTACCTCATCAGGAAGGATATCGGGTATGTCGTATGTGTTACTAATTTGCGATCCATTTTCCCCATTGCTGGCATCATTCCCTCGCCTCCTTGTTGAATTCTCTATAGTAGTCTTCTACTATTTGAATTATGCTTTCTCTGATATTTATAAGTACACCATCGCTATTCTTCAGTTTAAGTATCATTTGTCTTTCTGTATTACTGCTCGTGGTTGCTGATTTAAGTCCTTTGTTTTCCCTTAATGCTTGTTCTACTTTTCTTGTGTTAAATCTTCTTATGTCCCCTCTGAGTCTCTTTCTAATGGCTTTGCATAACTCAATATACTCAATTTTCTCCTTGTCAGTGTTTATCTTGCTCTTCATTTGTCATCTTCGGTTCATCATGACAAGTGTTTTTTTGACTAATTTTTTCTTTTTTGGATTTCTATTTACTTATAGGTTTCTTTGGCTTTATCACTTTCAGAAAGTTGTAATATTCCTAATCAATATCTTGATCTTGAGCAGTCTGCAGAAGCTCAAACTTGTTCTTAAGTTCCAGTACATACTGCTTTTTCTCCTCTTCTGTTATCTCAAAGACCTTTGTATTATTTACTCGAGTGAGGTTTTTTCCTTTCTTTTCTTACGTCTACATCAAGTGTGCATCTTACCATTCTGTGATCACTTCCAACGTTTACCTTGTTCAGGACGGTAACATCATTCACAATATATCTTCTGTTAGTTAGGATGAAGTCAATTTCATTAGTTGTTAATCCATTTCGGCTCTTCCGTGTCCACTTTCTGTTCACCCTTTTCTTGAAAAAAAAAGTGTTCATTACTGACAATCCACATGATTCTGCAAATTCCACGTCTTTTCACCTCTTTCATTTCTTTCACCAATTCCAAAATTTCCTATAGTTCCCCTTTCTGCACTGTTTTGTCTCTTTCCAACCTTAGCACTAAAGTCCCCCCCCATAATGATAGAGTAGTGGGTTTTCTACTCGTCTAGAAGACTCTCAATTTCTATGTACATTTCTTTAATCTCTACATCATCGTGGCTCGATGTTGGTGCATAAATCATTATAACCTTTAGCTTGTATCTCTTAGAAATCCCGAGTAGTAGCCTTGACGCCCTTGATGTACTTTTGAATTCCAACTCCACGTTTGCTCCTTTCACTGTTTCCATTGGTGTACAGCAGATTTCCACTTCATAAACTTATAAGTGATTCATTTCTTCTTCTTGTTTCAGCCAGACCGATGATATTCCAATTCACATTTTCTAATTCATTTTCCAGCTCTAATATCCTGTCTTCATCTATGAGTGATCTTACATTGTAACAGGCCAACTTCAGTTTCTGTGCATGGCAGCCTGGTCGTACCCAGAGATTCTTAGCACCCTGTTTCCACTTTGATCCTCTTGCTGCCGTAAGATGGGTAGTGAAAGCTGCTGGGGAATGAGGGCCATTTGTTTTGTCGTGCTGTCATGTGCTGGAGGGTTTGGTCTTTTCCTCTTCACACTGACCAGGCATCTTGAAGAGAACTACTCTACACGTTCGTTGCCACCTATGTGACGTAACAAGGCTTACCATTGAGAAGGTGTGCATGAGTGGATTTTGGGGAGGCAGGTCAACCGGACTTCTACTAAATCTGAAATACAAGGTTATTGGATCCCCTCTAAGCCTGTGTGCAACTCACTTGGTATTTATTTTATTTCTATATCTAACGTCTATATTTTGTTAGTATTTTGTATACATCTTTTGCTGAAGAAGGGGTTCGTTTACCCTGAAAGCTCCACACTTAGTTATTAAAAATTTTGTCACTGGATACACTGCATTGTTACTCTTTAATTCAGTACCACAGGCCCATTTGACTTAATATATACACTGTGCTGGCACTTTATTAGGTACACCTACCTAGTAGCGAGTTGAGCCTTTAAAACAGCCTGAATTCGTCTAGGCATGGAGTACCATGCAGACACGAGTGTGTCATGCAGTTCCTTGAGATTCGACGGAGGTGCAGGCCTGCAGCAAACAGCCCTTTCCAACTCATCCCAAAGATGTTCAATAGGATTGAGATCAGGGACTGAGTGGACCACTGCAGAAAGGAAATGTCGTGTTCCTGGAACCATTCCATAATGATTTGGACTTTATGCACCAGCGCATTATCCTACTGGAAGTAACCATCTGACTGAGGATAAACTGTCAACATTAACGGATGCACTTGGTCAGCAACAATGTGGCATTCAGACATGAACCTATGGGTATCAATGGACCCGTGTGGCAAGAAAACATTCCCTACACCATAACACTGCCCCCACCACCTTGCACAGTAGTGTCCATGGATTCATGCTGTTTTCACCAAATTCTGAGCCTTCCATCAACATGATGCACCAGGAACTTCGACTCGTCAGAACAAGCAGCTGTTTTCCAATCCTCAATATCCAGTGCTGGTGTTGCTGTGCCCATAGAAGGGGTGCTCTCTTGTTCTTCATTAATAACAAAGGTATGCAATGTGGCTGTTGTAGCCCAATTCGCGACAAAGTGCGCAAGTGGTCCATTGTGATATTTTGTTCTGCGCACCAAGGTTGTATTCTAATGTGATCTGCGACATTATGGCCCATCTGTTTGCTTTCACAATTCTAGCCATCCTTCTCTGCCCTCTCTCATCAACAAGTGATTTTCTTCCACAGGAGTGCCATTGAGAGGATGTTTTCTGTTCGTTGCACCATTCTCGATACACCCTTGAAACTGTGGTGCATGAAAAGTTCAGGAGAACTGCTGTTTCATAGATGCTTTGTCCAGCACGTCTTGCACCTACTACCATGTCACGTTCGAAGTCCGTTCGATCACTCCTTTTCCCCATTCTTGCTACGGTTTGTATGCTTAACTGATACTAGAAAGGTTGTTCTGCTGCGTTTATATCCACAGCTGGTGACTTGCAATATCGTGGGCCAAACCATTTGTGTGCACAGCAGGGGTGTACCTAATAAAGTGGCAGCATAGTGTGTGTGTGTGTGTGTGTGTGTGTGTGTGTGTGTGTGTGTGTGTGTGTGTGTGTGTGTGTGTGTGTGTGAGTATATACTATTTGTTTCAGTTTCATTAACTACTGAACCTGAGTATTGCTTCAACAAAATTGCTTCAATTTTGCCTTGTGTAAGCTAGTATCATCTCAAATCTTGTCGAAAGAGCTCCCTTTCTATTCTGATTTCAGATCTCTAAATATAAAAGTTTCTATAACTGCTTTTAAACAAATTTGACAGATGATAGCACATCTCTTTAACATTTCAAGAAAATCGGTACATATACAAAATTAATTAGTCACACTGAAAAAATCTTCAAAACACATACACTTTTGTTCCTTTATATATATATATATATATATATATATATAGAATATCATTAGAAAAAGTAAATCAATCCAATAATAAGAATACCATCAAGGACTTAAGAAAACGCAAAAAAAAAAAAAAAAAATTATTATTATCGCTTTTTAAAGACAATCTAGATGACTTCAACTGGGGCCAACCACCCAGAATGAAGGCAAAAAACGACAAGAAGTTCTCTGTTTCTGTGATGATCAATATACGCTAAGTAATTTAAATCTAAACCAAATATAAACCAGTATAGGCCGAACATAAATCGAATATATGCTTACATTTATATTTTACTTATATTTCTTACCTTTGATTCTAATATTTCAAAATTTTTCTTAATTAATTATCTTCATTCGATTTATTTATATTCGATTTATGTTCGGCCTATACTGGTTTATATTTGGTTTAGATTTAAATTACTTAGCATATATTGATCATCACAGAAACAGAGAACTTCTTGTCGTTTTTTGCCTTCATTCTGGGTGGTTGGCCCCAGTTGAAGTCATCTAGATTGTCGGTAAAAAGCGATAATAATAATAATAATTTTTTTTTTTTTTTTTTTTTTTTTTTGCGTTTTCTTAAGTCCTTGATGGTATTCTTATTATTGGATTGATTTACTTTTCTAATGATATTCTATAGACATTGTGGGTGTATTGCATGATTGCTTGCAACTGCATTAACCCATAAATATTAGTTATTGTCTTTTAACTTTCTTGCTTTGCTTTATTTCTTGCTTTCCTTTTATCACTAATATAACTATTAATATTAATATATATATATATATATAAACTTACTTAATGTGTATACTTGTAAAAGAGCTTAAGATAGAGCTATAGGATCGTTCACTAGTACAGCACACTTTCAAACATTAAGACATCTAGGGTTTTCTGTTTGTTTGTTTGGTTTTTAGGAGCATTAGCAACTAAGGCCATATTAGCAGTAGTAGTAATGTGGTAGGAGTAGTGGCATGTGATGCAAGAAAGCATGTGTATGAGCTCATGCAGCATCAGCCAAAAAAAAAAAAAATCACTCCATTCCCTCCAAATGCCTGTCCAGTTCCTCCTTAAATTTATTCAACCTATCAACTTCCACAACTACAGATCGAAGTTTGTTCCAGCAATTAGTTCCACCCGCTGGCTAAAGGCAAATTTCCACACATCTATTCTACATCTGTCTTTTCTTAATTTGAATTTATGCCCCCTTAGGTTCGTAATCTGAACAAGTGGAACGATCCCATCAGAATTCAGCATGCTCAACCCATTCAAGGCCTTATACACCTCAATCAGATCACCGCGCAGGTGCCTAGTCTCCAGCCACTGCAATTTGCAGAACTTAAGCCTCTCTTGGTAAGAGGATCCCTTCATTCCACTCACCAATCTTGTTGCCCTTCTCTGTACACGCTCAAGTAAATCTACATCCTTCCTAAAATGAGGCCTCCAGACCTGTACGCAGTACTCAAGGTGTGGCCTGCCCATTGCCTTATACAGAGGGATAATCACCTCATTCTCCCTGCTAGCAAAATTCCTATATATCATTGACAAAACCCCATGGCCCGCACTGGCAGCCTGTCTGCATTGCTCAGAAAACTTCATATCTGCCTGCAAATTATTCCCAGGTCTTTTTCATTTTCTACCACCTTAAGTGTAGTACCACACAGTTGGTACGTTTCTCTGGGGTTACTTCTACCCATATGCAGAACTTTGCATTTGTCAAGGTTAAACTTCAGTTGCCACTTCTTAGCCCATCTGCCCAAAATATCTAGATCCTGTTGCAGGAGCACACTGTCATTAACAACCCTGCCAACCTTTGTATCATCTGCAAACTTCGACATTAAGCCTGATATAACTTCATAAATATCATTGATAAATATACAAAACAACAGTGGACCCAATACCGAACTCTGTGGGACTCCACTAATAACAATAATCCACGAAGAGCAGCACCCATTGATTACCACCCTCTGTCTTCTCCCACTTAACCATCCTTTTATCCATTGTAGCAACTTAGCCTTAATACCATTCTGCTCCAATTTGTACAATAGTCTTCCATGCGCAACAGTGTCAAAAGCTTTCCTGAAATCCAAATATATGATATCAAAATTATTTTTTGCATCCAGTTCCTTTCTAACCACATCATAATATCCTATCAAATTTGTCAGACAAGACATTCCCTTAAAAAACCAATGCTGTGTCTGAATTATTGCTGCAGTCTTGTCTAGATGATCCTGCAATGCATCTTTAACCAGTGATTCCATTATTTTACCCGGAACAGAAGTTAAACTAACTGGTCTGTAATTACTCGTGTCACCCTTCGATCCCCCTTTGTGAATTGGGGATACACTTGCACATCTCCAGTCTTTGGGAACCTCCCCTGAGTCCAATGATGCTCTCATAATTATGGCTAAGGGTTTGCTTAGTTGTATTGCCGT
This sequence comes from Mastigoproctus giganteus, assembly GCF_048544385.1. Taxonomy (NCBI): domain Eukaryota; kingdom Metazoa; phylum Arthropoda; class Arachnida; order Uropygi; family Thelyphonidae; genus Mastigoproctus; species Mastigoproctus giganteus. The sequence goes on along the minus strand of NC_143579.1, from coordinate 179,699,613 downwards.
CTCCTTTAAAATAACTGGATAGATCCCATCCACCCCAGGTGCTTTTCTTATGTTTAACTTCAACAATTTCTCCTCCACTTTGCTCTCTGTTATTACAAAATCATTAAGTATCCTGCTACAATTTGATTACCTTCTGCCATTTTCAAACCTTAATAACTCCTCATGTGTGAATGTAGATGCAAAATACTCATTCAGTTTGTTTGCTATCTGAGCAGGATCATCAACAGTCGAACCATCAATGTCAAGTGGACCAATCAGATTCATCCCCTTCCTTTTAGAGTTTATATAAGTAAAGAAATCCTGGCTGTTTTTCTTAGGATCTTTTGCCAAGGATTTCTCGTAATCTGCCTTCACCTGCCTAACCTCTTTTGTGACCTGATTACAGACTAGCTTATATCTGCCATAGGCTTCTGAGTCGCTCGATAATTTATATGCATCCCATGCATTTTTCTTCTCTGTTACAAGTCTCATTAGTTCATTTGATAACCATTTAGGCCTAAACCTTGAACAATATTTCTTAATGTGTATGAAACTTTTAGTAGCATCCACGATTAATTCCTTGAATGCTTCCCACTTAGAATTTACTGTTGGTAACATCGTCAGTTTATCCCACTGTACAGAATTTAAAAACTGTCTGAGACCACTGTACTCACCTTTACGAAAGCAAAAACCCTTGGTAATTATATCTTTAAGTAAATCCCACATCAGTACACTGTGATCACTGCCACCTAGTGGTTCCTTTATCTGCAAATTCTTAATACACGAATGATCACTGCTGATAACTAGATCAAGAGTATTACTCTCTCTGGTTGCCTCTCGAACATGCTGCTGCAGAAAACAATCATCCAATAAATCGACAAAAGTCTGACTAGTGTGTTAGTGACCAACCCACTAGTTCCAGTCAATATCAGGGAAGTTAAAATCCCCCATTATAAGACATTCTGATTTACTGGCCCACTCTATTTTACTCTATAATTGTTCATTGTACTCATTGAAGTCATTAGGCCTATAACACACTCCTACTCTTATTTTTGCTTTCGCAGTGCTTATGTCACACCAAACTGACTCAACAGTGCACTGTTCACCTATATCAACTGGGTGCACTTTTGATTTTATGTTTTTCTTAATTAACAGCATAAGACCTCCTCCCTTTCTATCCTGTCTATCCTTTCTGTACACATTGTGCTCCCCAAATTCCAGTTCTGCATTTCTTATATCTGTGTGACCCCATGTCTCTGCTATCCCAACAATATCCGCCTTTGATGTCTTGACCAACACTTCAAATTCATCAAATTTATTTACTATACTTCTAGCACTGGTATACATGCTCCTATTCCTATTCCTAGTTACCCTAACACATTCCATATACCCACCTATTTCAGGATGACTGCCATCCGTCCCTGAAACCCCCAACACCCCTCGCTCCAGGTCACTACTTATTCTAATAGAAGTTGTGCAAGAAATCACCTTCACCTCTGCCTACGGCCACTGTTAAACTATTAGTCCTTGTATCCCCCCAAGCTATCAGTTTTCCGACCCACCTAACACTGCCTCAATAGCATCAGCAAATATTCTTGCACCCTTTCTATTTAAGTGTATCCCATCCCTGTAGAAGCAATCTCTCCTGTTAACAAGTACAGACCAGGCTGAAAAAAATTCTGTTCCTTGAGTCTTGCACAATCTTTCCAGGGCCGAATTGATCGACAAGGCTCTCATCATATACTCCCTCCTGTTGTGTCTGGGTAGAATTGCAGACACTTTCAAATTCAACCCTAATTCTCGGCTTTTGTTCAACAGTGACCTGTACTTGTTAAGTAATTCTGCTGGTCTCCTACTCTTAATATCATTAGTGCCAACGTGTACAACTATATCACCTTTTGTGCCCTTAAAAGATGATATCCACTCCACAACGTCATCAACCTTTGCCCCTGGCAGACATACCCTGGTCCCGTTCCACCTATCCTTTTTACAAAGCATGTTACCCGTTTTCCTGACAATAGAGTTACCAACAACTACTAGTTCCTGTGGGACCAGTGCATTCTGCCTTGGGGGCTGCCGCTGTGTTGCGTGATGACCAAGTGCAAGCTCTGCCGTTGATGTGGGCAGCTGAGAGCTTGATGGGTCCCTCAATTTAGATCTTTCAAGGGCATCCACCCTGTCCTTCAAACTCTCATATAGGCCCATAACAACACTGAGTTGTCACCTGATTTCATGTTTATCATGAAATCAGGTGACAAACATTCAAATCATGTTTCGACAAACATTTCAAGTTGCACATTTTTTTAGGCTGTGATGTGTTGGAGAATCGCCCCCCTCAGTTCTCCCCCGAGTCAAAGCACTCCTGCCACTTTGTGCCCGTTGCTTTGCTGCTCTAGTTTGGGGCATGCTATTATATTGCTCCGGGGATATGCGGTGGTCATTCCCTGACCTTTCCGCATCCTCCATATTTGGTGGTCACGGGCTCGAACCCCAGTCTAATCAAGAAGCGTGTGCTACGCACTGCTGCTTCTGCCCACCTGGCTATAGAGGCAGCCCTAGGGTTTTCTATCTGTAAATTTCTGTTTAGATTGTTTACTGGACACCACCAAATGATTATCACTGCTTCGAGGATGGTACCAGCACTGTGGCAGACTTTGCCCTTTTCAGAAATGATGATTCGCAGTTTTGTTTATAACACTGGCGTGCTGTCAAGAGCATTTCCAAAGGTTCATCGAAAAAACTTAAAAATCCAAAATGAGTTTTCTTATCCTCCCCCCAATTGACTAAATGTATTCTCACATTCAGCACCGCTATGAGGTACTGCTAAAATTCCAAGCACGACTTGAGATAGCCTATTACATTTCAAGTTTTCTTCTGTATTTGCCAGTTCTCCAAAGGCCTACTGTAAATCAATTCTTTCTTCCCTCATAAGAGCCTCCAGTAGGTGGATATAGTGCAGTCAACAGAAACTGATACTACCAAATGTCATTTTTCAGTGATATTTAAAAGTAGTGGAAACCTGTCCTCAAAATATTCATATTCGAGGAAGATAAACTGCCAATTGATGAAATTTATGCTACAACAGCATTTATAAGAACATCATTTTTCAATGAGAAATTGGGCACAACCTATTCTGACACACAGCAATAAAGTAGTTCCTCACTAAACAAAAGAACAGAATATTTGTCCTAGTTTCAGATTTGATACTTTTGACATTAAAGCTGCGATGACTAAGTCTTAATTCTCCTTTGATATTATTTTTTTTTTTTATCTGTTATGATTATCAATTTCAAAAAGGAAAGTGAAATATTTAACAACTGTTAGTATAACAAATCTACATACCACATTCGTTAACATATCAAGGAGTAATGATTATTATTCCTAGACATATAGTGCAAGGAAGCCTGAAGCTTATGCTGCACCAGCCAAAAAAAATTTGAGTTACCCTGAGAGAGAGAGAGAAGTAAAAGGGAATCACCAAGAAAGAGAAGAATGATGATATCCAGCTCAGGACTAACTTCGGATTTTCAAACATTCACACAATCTAAACATCAGAAGATTGTGAAGAATATGACGAGAGTCTTTACATGCAAATGGAATGGGCAAGGAAGCATGAACGTCTTATTATGGCTGACTTTAATCTGCCCTGGATTGACTGGAATAAGTGGGAGGGGAAACTAAACATAGGGAAAATTTTTTTAAAATAAACTAAGTGATTTTCATTTGTACCAACACGTTACAGAAAGTACTAGGAATGAGAATATTCTTGACCTCATCATTAATAATGAATCAAATGGCATCACGGGGCTTGAAGTACAAGGACCGTTGTCAGGAAGTGATCATGCAATCATCAGTTGGAAGTTGAAGAAAGATGTCACAGTAGTTAAAGGTAAAGGAATAGGTTTTAACATCAGAAGAGGGGACTTTGGCAGTTTAAGGCACTATATGGCATCTATGAATTGAGCAGATTGCTGAGGTATGGCAAATACATTTGAATTATGGCATACTTTTAAAGCAAAAATCACAGAAGCCATGAATGCATATATAGTGGTACCTTGGTTTGCGAGCATAATTCGTTCCGGAAACGTGCTCGTAATGCAAAGCACTCGTATATCAAAGCGAATTTTCCCGTAAGAAATCATGGAAACCCAGATGATTTGTTCCAAAACTAAAAAATATTCATATACTGTAAAAATGATTAATACAAAATACATACATACCTTCTCATATTTTTAATATTTAAATTTAATATACATAAAGCAATCGGATTTATGGTAGGACAACTTTCACTGTCACTACCGGAATCACTGCTATCTGTTGACTCTTTTCTTTTTGTGCGACTTTAATAAGGAACCTCTCCAATGGCACTTGCCTCCTCTTGAGGATTTCACAGAAATATGACATTGCATTGTTGTTAAACAGATTCATCGCTCACACTATTACAAAATGAGGGGGCACACTTGATACACATAAACAAAGCTGTGTGCGTGTAGCAATTGAATAAACAACACCGTAAAGGCAGAGATACACTATTAACACCTCACATTTTACCACCACTTTGCTTATTGGAGGCTTGAAGTGGTGAAACCCATGTTTAGTCTCTAGAGCAAAGTTTCCGGCATCCCCCTCCCCCCCATACTTCTCCTTCAACCCATGCACGGTACTAAGTACTATAGGTTTTGATACCTTTCGTGTTTGGGGTTTTCATAAAAAAAAAAAAAAAAAAAAACATTTTACTAAAGCACATTTCTAGTGGTTACTACCATAAAACAATAAAAACAATTTCCAGTTACGTTCCTGCTAGTGGAATCTGTTATAAATTGGAAGTAAACTCGATCTAATTGCATTTGTGATTATACCGATAGCTGGAATTGTGTGGGTTTTTACGTTATCATGGCAAAATGTTTTTCCCCTTCACTGATACACAAAAAAAAAAAAAAAAAAAACAAATACATTTTCAGAATCTCCTCTTCATTCCTGTCGTGTTGCGTTCGGTTGGGGTGATTCTGCGTTTGACTGCCATTTCTTGTAAACACAAAGGCGAATCGTGCATAAGCGAATTCGGTTCGTGTTATATAAGCTATCGTTCGCGTATTTATAAATCGTGTATGATCCAATTCGTGTAGTGTAAACACGTGTTATACGAGGACTGACTGTACTCGTATTGCAAGACCTCGCTCATTTATCAAGTTAAAATTTATTAAAAATTTTTGCTCGTCTTGCAAAACACTCGTAGACCAAGTTACTCGCAATCCAAGGCACCACTGTATACAATTAAGCAAATATTGCAGAAGGAGGAGGATTCTGAAATGGATGACTGCAGAGCTGGCTGGTGAAATAGAGCAAAAAAAAAATAGCGTGGAATAGTTACAGAGCAATGAAAAGTACTGAAGCTTACAACAGGTACAAGTTGGTCTGAAATAGTACAACAAATAAAGATAGGGAGGCCAAGGCTGCATATGAGAAAGCATTGGCTAAGAGAGCAAAAAATGGGAACAAGGAATTTTTCATGTATGTGAATAGAACACATACATACACAGACCCCTGTGCACTGGGTGTGGGAAAGTCAGATAACCCAACTGATGTTGCAGAAGAATTGAATAGGTACTTTGCATCTGTCTTACTGAAAAAAGACATGCCATGCTAAGAGGGGGCTGTGCGAGAGAGAGAGAGGCTGAGCCATATTACTGATTTCGTAATTACAGATGACTGTTTATTAGAAAAACTTTTGAGCATAAAGGCAAGTAAGGCTCCCAGAGTTGATGGTATATATCCAATAGTTTTGAGGGAGACTGCCAGGAAGCGTATTGAACCATTGAGGTTAATCATGAGGGCATCTTTGGACTCGGGGAAGATTCTTTTGGATTGGAGAAGTGCCAACGTATCGTCAATACATAAAGGCTATTCTAAGAGTGAAGGGTTAGTCTGACTTCAGTGGTAGGAAAAATCTTAGAGGCAATGATTAACAGTGCAATCCAGGAATATTTAAATAGATATGGCATTCTGAAGGACACACAACATGGCTTTGTTAAGGGTAAATCAAAATCATGCTTAACTAACATAGTATGGTATTTTGACAGTTACACATGAGCTGGAATTAGGGAATAATTTCAACAAATTTAATTTTGATTTTAGCAAAACATTTAACTCGGTCGCTCACGAGAGGTTAGTGTATAAGCTTGAACAGGTTGGGATTACTGGTAAGATTCTAAGGACTGCTGGATGGCTGCAAGACAGAAGGCAGAGAATTGTGTTTAATGGATATATCTTCAGATTGGTGTAACATCAGGAGTGTGCTTCAAGGATCAGTTCTTGGAACACTGTTGTTTTTCCTTTTCATAAATGATATCAGCAAAGGGGTCAAAATTTGCAGTTGACGTAAAGATTGGTAGTCGTTAATGATCAGTGCCAAGCAGTGCTCCTTCAGGATGACTTGAACAGACTTCAAAGATGGTCAGAAGTGGCAGCTATGTTTTAATGTTGCTAAATACAAGGTCTTAATTACACTTGGGGACTATCAACCACCAAATAAATTGTACACTTGGTGGTGTTGAAATAAAAATAGTTGTGCTCTTTTTTTTTTTTTTTTTTTTTTTTTGCCATTAGAGGAGGGAAGGGAGCTGAGAGAATATGGGCAGATGAAGTTTTCTGAGAAGTGTAAACAGGCAGCCAGGTAAGTTCATTCTGTCCTAATGATGATTTATCGAACATTATCCTGTAGAGATAGGGAGGTCATGATCCCACTTTGGACGGCAACTCTAAGACCACATTCGGAATACCACGTTCAAATATGGAGACCTCATCTGAAAAAAAAAAAAAGAAATGAGCTTCTTGAAAGGGTCTAGAGATGAGCAACTTGCATGGTGAGATCAGTAAATGGGTAATCATACGAGGAAAGGCTATGAATATGTGGGCTACAGAACTTGGCAACTAGGCACCTAAGAGGTGATCTGTTTGACATATATAAGGCTCTGAGAAGGATTATTAAAACGAATGAAGGTGAAATTTTTAGTGTTATAAAGAATTTCAGAACTAGGGACCATAAATTCAAACTAAAGGAGTTGAAGTTTAGATTAGATTGTAAGAAGTTTTCTTTTAACCACCAAGTCGTTGATTGCTGGAACAAATTGCCCTTGCAATTAGTCGATGTCAACAGTCTGAATGAATTCAAAGTCAACTGGATAGTTACCTGTGTGAGGAGGGAAGCATATAATTTGCATTTCCTTATCTACTTGGGGGTTTGTTTTTTTGCTCTTTTGCCATACAGTGCTTTCTTGCACTATATGGCAAATACTATTACTATAATATTTAAAAGGAAGAAGCAAAATACTTATTCAAGACAGAGGAAAGGAACATGAATAGCCTTTCCATACTTGTGAGGAAAACTTGCCTGAGTCATCAGCTTTTTTAGTCCATTTAGAATTTCTTGCATCAGAAGTTTGATTCTGAAGTTGTTTTTCTTAAGGAGTTAAAAAAAAATTTGTATTCTTTTCAGTGCCATTCACTAGTGATTGCTTGTTGCAATTTATAGTTTGGCAGCTTTGAAAAGTGCATCTTTTCTCAGAAATTCACTGTGTAAACAAGTTTGAATGTTTTTCCTTTTTGCACTCAATTTCTTTGTGACTACCTCATGGTAGCTAGTCAGAGGTAACACAAAATCTCCCCTTAACCAATCTGATTAGCTTACTATGGCATAGTTGCAAGGGAACTGGATGCAAAAATTAATTTTTACATAACAGATTTTGATTTCAGTAAAATATTTGAAGCTGTTTCACATGAATGATTGTTGAAAAAATTAGAGTAGTGTGGCATGTTACTGCTCTAGATAAATTGTTGGTTGGTTGATTTGGGTATTTTACTGGTGCATCAGCTTCTATGGCTATAGTGTGCCACTAGATAAAGGGACCGTTAAGTGCCAGGAGACTGATTAGTAGCTATTAATGTCTACTTCTCTTCGCAGGCTAATGTTATGAGTGCGGGTCTCTCAGGATTCAATGTTGGATACCTTGCTGTTTTTAATATTAATTTAGATATTGATGTAGACCCATCAAGTTTAATATCTAAATCTGTTGATGATACAAAGGTGGGAAAAGTAGTTAATGGCAGTAATCAATATATATGACTCCAGCAAACCTGAATAAATTGAGTGGATCAGCTGAAAAATAGAAGTTGAGGTTCCATATTGAGAAATGCAAGGTACTGCATTTGAATAGCAACAATTGCAGAATGACATGGGATTTGTATGGCACCAAACTCAAGTGGTGGAGACAAAAAAGACCTAAGGACAACAGTAGCCTGACAAGAAAAACTCCAAGCAAAATGCACACAGGCTGCTGGGAGAGCTCATGAGGTTCGTGGATATTTAAAAAAATGAATCATGCCAATGTTCATGTTTGGAGTGAAATGCAGTAGATGAGTTGAGGCACTGAACTTAGAGACTTCCAACAAGGAATCTTCATAGGATGACATATTAGCAATCAATTTAGGTGTATTGCACACAAATTGCAACAAAGCTACAACACCACAGATTAATGGTAGCAGATGTAATCACCACTTGATGAAACAGACTGGTGGCTATTATCCTCACACTCTTTACATCAAGCACAGAAAGACATCTCCCTTGGTAATATCATGTCCCATTGCTGATAGCTCTGCAAACATCAAACAAGCTGTACATTTCATAAGGCTATGATTTGGAGTACAACTGACCCCCCCCCCATAATTAATTAATACATAACTTGATACGGAAGTTATATAAACGGAACTCGTAGATAATATTCGATACTGAAAAATATATATATAGTGTTATAACTGTGTTGGAATACAAGTTTAGGGTTATAATTTGGTACTGAAATTGAAATTTTATTGAAATTAAATCGAAATCATGAATCAGACCAGAGAAGCAAAGCAAAAGGCTCTAGCTAATGTGAGTGCTGTGGCACAGGGGAGAACTGAGGGGGGCAGTTGCCCTCCGAATCACAGCCTTTTAAAATGCACTGCTTGCTTGATGTTTGTGGAGCAATTGGGTACGGGACATGATATTGCCATGGGGGATGTCTTTGGGTGTGCGCGATGTAAGGAGTGTAAGGAAATCAGGCGATAACTCAGCGTTGTTATGGGCCTATATGAGAGCTTGAAGGACAGGGTGGATGCCCTCGAAGGATTTAAATTGAGCGGCCCATCAAGCTCTCAACTGCCACATCAACGCCAGAGCTTGCACTTGGTCATCACGCAACACAGCGGCAACCCCCAAGGCAGAATGCGCTGGTCCCACAGGAACCAGTAGTTGTTGGTGACTCCATTGTCAGGGAAACGGGGAACATGCTTTGTAAAAAGGATAGGTGGAACAGGACCAGGGTATGTCTGCCAGGGGCAAAGGTTGATGACGTTGTAGAGCAGATATCATCTTTTAAGTGCACAAAAGGTGATATAGTTGTACACGTTGGCACTAATGATATTAAGAGTAGGAGACCGGCAGAATTACTTAACAAGTACAGGTCACTGTTGAAAAAAAAGCCATGAATTAGGGTTGAATTTGAAAGTGTTTTCAATTCTGCCCAGACACGATAGGAGGGAATATATGATGAGAGCCTTGTCGATCAATTCAGCACTGGAAAGATTGTGGAAGGCTCAAGGGGTAGAATTTTTTTCAGCCTGGTCTTTACTCGTTAACAGGAGAGACTGCTTATACAGGGATGGAATACACTTAAATAGAAAGGGTGCAAGAATATTTGCTGATGATATTGAGGCAGTGTAAGGTGGGTCAGAAAACTGCTAGCTTGGGGGGATACAAGGACTAACAGATTAACAGTAGCCACTGGCAGAGGTGAAAGTGATTCTTGCACTGCTTCTATTGGAATGAGCAGCAGAGTGGAAAACAAGATGCAGGATATTTCAGAGACTGCTGGGAGTCATTGCAGTACAAGTAAACACATGGGTTGTGTTAGGGTAGCTAAGAATAGGAACAGGTGCATGTATACTTGCATTTGCATGTACACCAATGCTAGGAGTTTGGTAAATTAATTTGATGAATTTGAGGTATTGCTCAAAATATCAAATGCAAATATTGTTGGGATATCAGAGATGTGGAGTCACACAGATATTAGGAATGCAGAACTGGAATTTGGGGAGTACAATGTGTACAGAAAGGATAGACAGGATAGCAACGGAGGAAGGGGTTATGCTATTAGTTAAGAAATACATAAAATCCAAGGAAGTGAAGCCAGTTGACATCGCTGGACAGTGCAGTGTCGAGTCAGTTTGGTGTGACATAAGCATTGGGATATCAAAATTGAGAGTAGGAGTGTGCTATAGGCCTAATGACTCTGATGAGTATAATAAGAAACTGTACAGGGTAATAGAGTAGGCCAGTAAATCAGACAGTCTTATGATGGGGGATTTTAATTTCCCAGATACTGACTGGAATTTGTGGGTTGGTCATTCACACACTAGCAAGGCTTTTATGGATTTATTGGCTGGTTGTTTTCTACAGCAGCATGTCCGGGAGGCAACTAGAGGGAGTAATACTCTTGATCTGATTATCAGTAGTGATTATTCATGCACTAAGAATCTGAAGATAAAGGAACCACTAGGTGGCAGTGATCACAGTGTGCTGAAGTGGGATTTACTCAGAGAGGCAACTAACATCAGGGGTAAAGGGAAGGGTTTTTGCTTTCGAAAGGCGACTACGATGGTCTGAGACAGTATTTAAATTCTATACAGTGGGACCAACTGATGATGTTACCAACAGCAAATTCAAAATGAGAAGCATTCAAAGAACTTATCTTGGAAGCCACTAGGCTTTATATACAAAATAAGAAATATTGTTCAAGGTTTAGGCCTAAATGGATGTCAGATGAACTAATGAAACATATGGCAGAGAAGAAAAATGCATGGGATACATATAAATTAATGGGTGGGGTGACATGGAAGAATACGATAGATATAAGCTGGTCTGTAACCAAGTCACAAAGGAGATTAGGCATGCAAAGGCAGATTATGAGAAATCTTTGGCAAAGAATGCAAAGAAAAACAGAAAAGAGTTCTTTACATATGTGAATTCTAGAAGGAAAGGGATGAATCAGATTGGTCCACTGGATACTGATGGTTCAACAGTTGATCCTGCTCAGGCGGCTAACAAACTAAACGAGTATTTTGCATCTACATTCACATATGTGAAGTTATTCAGGAAGGGGAATGCCAGAGGCGAAGTAAACTCTGGCAGTGAGCTAGATGATTTTGTAATAACTTAGAGGAAGGTGGAGGAGAAATTGTTGAGGATAAACATAAAAAATGCACCCGGGGTGGAGGGGATCTATCCAGTTATATTAAAGGAGGCAGCAAAAGAAGTAAACAAACCCTTAGCCATAATTATGAGAGCTTCTTTGGACTCAGTGGGGGTACTCATAGACTGGAGATGTGCAAATGTGACCCCAATTCACAAAGGAGGATCAAAGGCTGACACAAGTAATTATAGACCTGTGAGCTTAACTTCTGTTCCAGGAAAATTAATGGAGGCACTGGTTAAAGAAGCACTGCAGAATCATCTAGACAAGACTTCAGTTATAGCTTGGACACAGCATGGTTTTATTAAGGGAAAGTCTTGCCTGACCAATTTGATTGGATACTATGATGCAATCACAAAAGAACTGGATGCAGGGAATAACTTTGATATTATATATTTGGATCTTAGAAAGGCTTTTGATACTATTGCACATGGAAAATTGCTGCACAAATTGGAGCAGTGTGGCATTGGAGGCAAATTGCTGCTATGGCTAAAGGGATGGTTGAGGGGGAGAAGACAATCAATGGACACTGCTCATCGTAGACTAATGTTATTAGTGGAGTCCCTCAGGGTTCAGTGTTAGGTCCATTATTCTTTTCTATATTTATAAATGATATTGATAATGGTATATCAAGCTTAATGTCCAAGTTTGCAGACGATACAAAGGTTGGCAGGGTTGTTAAGGAAACTACTGACGCTATGCTGCTGCAACAGGATCTGGAAAGGTTGAGCAGATGGGCTGAGAGGTGGCAAATGAAATTTAACATTGACAAATTTAAAGTACTACATATGGGAAACAGTAACCCCGGAGCAATGTATCAACTCTGTGGTACCACACTGACAGTGGTAGAGAATGAAAAGGTTTGTTGTTTGTTATTTGGGTTTGGTTTTTAGAAACATTAGCAACTAAAGCCATATTGCTCCTGGATATGCGGTGGTCATTCCCTGACCTATCTGCATCCTCTGTATTTGGTGGTCACAGGCTCGAACCCCGGTCTAATCAAGAAGCGTGTGCTATGCAATGCTGCTCCTGGCTACAGAGGTGCCGAATGAAAAGGACCTGGGGGTAATTCTGCAGGCAGATATGAATTTCTCTGAGCAGTGCAGACGGGCTGCAAGAGTAGCTCATGGTATCTTGTTAATGACATACAGGAATTTTTCTAGCAGGGATAAGGACGTGATTATTCCCTTGTATAAGGCAATGATCAGGTCACACCTCGAGTACTGTATACAGGTCTGGAGGCTTCATTTCAAAAAGGATGTAGAGCTGCTGGAACGAGTATAGAGAAGGGCAACAAGATTAGTGAATATAACAAAGGGTTGCTCTTACAACGAAAGGCTTAAGTTTTGCAAATTACGGTGTCTGGAGACTAGGCACCGGCGAGGTGAGGTGATCTGATAGAGGTGTATAAAGCCTTGAATGGTTTGAGCATGTTCAATACCGATGGGATTCTTCCTCTTGCTCAGAATAATCACCTTAGATGGCATAAATTCAAATTGAAGAAAGACAGATGTAGGATAGACATGCGGAAATTCGCCTTCCATCCCTTGTTGTGGAAGTTGATAGACTAAATAAATTTAAGGCTCAGTTGGACACTTAATTCAAATGAACGGAGGGGTGAAATGGGAGTGGTTTTTTTTTTTTTTTTTGGCTGATGCTGCATAAGCTTGCTTTCTTGCATCATATGCCTCTACTAATGCTAATGCTAAAAAATTACACTTTAATAAGTATTGTAATCCAATAATAAAAGATCAAGCACTGGTGGCAGAATTCAAAAAACTAATTTCTCCCCCATAAATAAATAAGAAAATTTGTCAGACTATCACTAATATTGCTACAGTTGGTGCTACCACTATTGCTGCTGGGTTCAATGTTGGAAATTTGTTCTCCACTTCTTCCCAAATTTTAAAAATGGCTTCTGTTGAGAACTCTTGTTTCTGTTCTGTGGTCAAAGTTAATTAAATACAATATTTCATTTAAACAAGTTCTCATGAATACAATATCTAAAAACAACGAAGCACACGATTTGTTTGTTGTTGGATTTTCATGCATCAACAATCCTGACTTAATGTGCCTAGAGTACTGGAGTTACTCATACAATTTAAAGACACTTTTGAGAAATGCTGCCATATATAATTTAGCAAATGATTCTTACAGAATTTAAATATAAATCGAAATATGAATGAGAATCAGGTGAAATCTACTTGCCTGAATAAGTTATCTGAGATAAGTAATATTTCTACTGCCTGGGATTCAATGGCTTTTTGGACATGCTTCACTCCATAAAAAGCTTTGCTAGGTTCATTTTGCAACATGGTGTAAAAATTTTCTAAAGCTTTTACTTCCCCAGCTGCTTTTGTATCTGAGAGTTTTGCAGAAACAACTGGATCAGCTAGAATTTCTGTAAATTAAGTTATAGAATACAGAATTATATTTTGGTATACATAAAATTATATTATTTTAGAAAAATTGCATTATCTTATACTATTTATTTATTATTATTAATTTATTATTAGCACAGAGCATTCCAGAAATGTTTGTAAGGAATCAAAAATCTTCCTGCTGAGCAATAATAACTAGAAATATCATAACCAACTCTGCGTTACTATACACTGCTCACCTCCACTTTTTGAAAACAGAAAGAGAACACGGGGTACAAAACAACATGACAATATCATCTATTACAATGAACAATGATGAAATGTGAACAATCATTTCTGGGAAGTATATTGGTGTTTCTTAACTGAGTTGAAGAAGGTCATTACATGGAATACATTACGAAGTTTTATTAATCACACTTTACTGTGTGAATATTGTTTTGATTAGTTTATTAGCAGGAAGGGAAAAGAATTATTGTATCTTTATCCCTAATCAATCTCGATATCCGAATAAAAAGCTGTAGCTACATTTCTGAATTCCACGTGAGTTCCATCTTTGGGTCAAGTTTGAGGTTCTGAAGTTAGCTGTGACCACTACCAACACTTAATCTATTTGAATGAGAAGAACGGAAAAAAGTGTTTCCAGTTTGTTCTCCTGCAATATAAAAAAACCAAAAGCACTGGATCAATCTTCAATTTAATGAACTTAATTTAACAGACTTTGGATTTAATGGAACAAAAAAAAAAAAAAAAAATTTTTTTTTTTTTTTTGTTCCATTATATAAATTTTTAAAAAAAATTTTTTTTTTTTTTTTTACTATTAGTAATGGCGCAAGGAAGCCTAAGGGCTATGCTACCAGCCAAAATATATAAATAAATAAATAAATTATAAATAAATAAAATAATATTAAGAAAATTTTTAAAAAATAAATAATTAATAAAAGAAAAGGAAACAGGCAACCTATGCATTTCCATCCTCACATAGGCAACTATCCAGCTGACCTTTGAATTTCCCCAAACTGTCAGCCTCTAACACCCATGTAGGTAACTTATTCCAGCAATTTATAACTTGCTGGCTAAAATAAAACATCCTGCAATCCAGTCTAAACATCTCCCCCTGTAACTTGAATCTACCACCCCTAGTTCTAGAATTATTTACAACTGTGAAAATTTCATCCTCATTCATTTTACTTTTGCCTCTCAGAGCCGTAAACACCTCAATCAAGTCTCCTCTAAGGTGCCTAGTTTCCAAGCTTTGCAACCCACATATTCAAAGTCTCCTCATATAGACACCCTTTTGCTGATCTCTCCAGAGGAGTTACGCATCTTTGGACCATTTCAAGACACTGTCTTATTTTAGGTGCAGTCTCCATACTTGAACACAGTATTCCAAGTGTGGTCTAACAATAGCCTTATATAATGGAATTATGATGTTCTTGTCTCTACTAGCAAATGTTCAATAAATCAATAGAACACCATGGGCCTTCCTTGCAACCTGTCTACAATGCTCGGAGAACTTCATATCTGACTGTATCGTAACTTCCAAGTCCCTTTCTTTCACTACTGACTTTAGTTCAACTCCACAAAATGTACAAATTATTTTGGGGTTACTGTTCCCCAGGTGTAAGACTTTTCACTTTGCTGTATTAAAGCAAAGCTGCCAATTTTGTCACCATCCCTGAAGTCTATCTAGGTCACTCTGAAGAAACTCTGCTTGGCGCTGATCATTAACTACTCTACCAATCTTTACATCATCTGCAAATTACAAATCATGCCCTCTATCCCTTCATCGATGTCAATTATGAAAATAAAAAACAACAGTGGTTCTAATACTGATGCTAGGGGAACTCCACCTCTTACATCAACTCAATCTGAGGAATAACCATTTATCACAACAGTCTGCCTCCTTCCCTGAAGCATCCTGCTATCCATCTAAGGATTTTTCCTGTGATTCCAGCCTGTTCCAGCTTATAAATAAACCGCTCATTTGGGACTGAGTCAAATGCTTTGCTGAAATCTAAATAAACAATGTTGAAATTATTTTCTAAATCCAGCTGATGAGTGACCCTATCAAAATAGCTAACGAGATTTGTAAACATGATTTTCCTTTTACAAAACCATGCTGCATATCCTTCAGAATTCGATTTCTATCTAAATGATCCTGAATTCCACCCTTCATCATTGCCTCCATGATTTTTCCTACTACTGAAGTTAGACTGATCAGTCAGTAATTTCAAGCTACACTCTTAGAACCACACATGCATTGGAGATACATTGGTTACCAGGTTTTGGCGCATTATAGCCTTAGTCGCTAATAAAACCCAAGCAACAACAACAGCATTGGAGATACATTGGCACTATTCCAATCCAACAGAACTCCCAGTCCAGTGATACTCTCATAATTAGCCTCGATAGTTAAATGCACTCACTTTCCGCCTCCCTTAAAATTATAAGATATATGCCATCAACCCCAGGATGCCTTACTGGCCTGTAGGCTCGAAAGTTTTTTCATTAAATAATCATGTGAAATTTCAATATCATTAATTACATATTTTTCAATTTCACTATTTTTATCGACATAAAGAGTTTTTCTTCTGTAAATATAGATGCAAAGTAGCTGTTGAGTTCATCTGTATCATTAACTGGGATATCTAATACTATCTCATGTCCATTATATAAGGGTCCTATTTGATTTGTCCTTTTCTTTGCTTTTATGTATGTTAAAAATTCCTTACCTTCAACTCTTTGCTCTCTTTCCCAGTCATTTCTCATAATTTGCATTTGCCAGCCTAGCCTTTTCTGTGGCACTATTACAGATCAATTTGTAGCTGTGATAGGTTTCAGTACTTTTTATTGCTCTGTAACTTTTTCATGCCATCTTTTCTCCTCAAGTAATCTGGAAATTTCATTATTCATCCAACTTGGAATCCTGCTCGTGGAGTATTTTTTTAATGTTATATACACATTCACAGTTTCTGTGATTAGTGTTTTAAAGGTATACCATAATTCAGTTATATTCGCTCTCTGCGCAATATCTACCCAGTTAATAGAAGCCATGTAGCACTTTAAGGCATTGTAATTTCCTTATATGAAATTATAACCATTCCTTTGCCTTTAACTACTTCTACCTCTCTTTTTATCATCCACCATAGAACTATGTGATCACCCCCTGCTACTGGTTCCTATACTGTTCACCCTATTATGTCATCTGGTTCAATTGTGATGATAATGAGGTCTAAAACATTCTTTTCCCTAGTACTTTCCTTGACATATTGGCACAAATAAAAATCATCTAGCAGCTGATTTAAAAATATTGTCCCCCATGTGGAGTTTCCTTTCCATTTGCTCCAATCAATTAGAGGCAAATTAAAATCACTCATACTAAGACATTCACGCTTACTTGCCCATTTCATTTGCATGTGGAGACTCTCATCATAATCTTCACAATTACCTGGCCTGTAGATTACTCCCACTCTCATTATACCTTTGCTTCAACTATCTCACACCACACAGATTCTATACTAGCATTGTACATACTGTACTGAAACTCATCATCCCCTGCCTCTGGGTGGCACCACATTTCTGTAAACCCTATTATGACAGCGTTACCTGTTCTAACCAGCAGTTTGAATTCACTCATTTTATTGACAACACTTCTGACATTACTGTATAAACAATTAAGGCAGTGTTCTTGTATAGTTAACTACCCTGACACATCCTTTAATGTTATTTAAGCTTGCTTCCCTGACATTAGCTACCCTCTCATTTGAAACGTTTCTGCCTGTTTGTCCCCCAAACTAGCAGTTTCCTTGAACCTTTAAGGTGTCCTCAATAATTCTGGCAAAAACCATTGCACCACCTTTGTTTAAATGTATCCTGTCTCTACAAAACAGATTCCTTCTACCTACAAGTGCGGGCCAAGCTGATAAAAATTTCACCACAAAAGCCTTGCATAGTCCTTAGGTCTTGAGTTATCCACAAGGCTTTCAGCATATAATCAATCCTATCACATCTGGGCAGAATTGCAGACGCATAGACATTGTGACCTAACTCACGACATTTCTTCAGCATGTTCCTATATTTGTCTAACAAATCATCAGATTGCATGTGCTTAATATGATTAGTCCCCACATGAATAATAATATTCTCTTTAACCCCCTTAAAATCTGAGAATCTGTTGGTGGCATCATTATTTGTTGCTCCCGGCAGACATACCCTGATTCTAGTCCATCTATCCTTATTTCAAAAAAGATTTCCAAGTTTCCCTGACAGTGGAGTCTCCTAATAGAACTAAGTCCTTTTGAACCAGAGTAGTTTGCATTTGGTTATTCTATTCTGGGCCCCCGAATTGGGAGTGCATCACTTAGTAGGCTACTAGAATTTTGAGTCCCCGACGAGCTTCCAGTTACATTATTCTCAAGAGCAAGCACTCATTTTTCAGTGACTCAAATTGTTCTAGCAATGTAACAAATTTTAATTTAAGATCTGTACACTCCATACAACGATGACAAAGAAAGAATTGCCAGGTGATCTATGATTATCCATTAGGTGGACCTTGGAATCCACGGATTCTGCAAGGGATAAAATCATAACTCATCAGGAAATCGCCATCGCTATTTCTGTAAGAGTCTGATACCCCTCTGACGAAGGCAGATCTTGTAACAATCATTGTAAAATTTACTAAATAGTAATGAAAGTAATTTTCAAAAATTTATATTTATAATATTATAAAAATCAAACTATTACAGGAAAAAAAAAACTTATATTAAAATAAACTTTACAGTATACTAAATAAATTATTTAAAAGCAATATTCAAACCTCTGTAACCCTACTCTACTCCACTAATCCCCTCTAATCCTCCGTAATCACTATGAAGAGCACCACCAAGATGAGTCTGCTCGCCACAGATGCCAACAGTTGAATCTTGCTTTGACTGTCACCAGACTATATACAGTGTAAACCGGTAACTCAAGTCACAAACAGCTGCCAGGAAATATCCCAATCTATTTATGGATATGCTGGCTATCACACT
Source organism: Mastigoproctus giganteus (assembly GCF_048544385.1). Classification (NCBI taxonomy): domain Eukaryota; kingdom Metazoa; phylum Arthropoda; class Arachnida; order Uropygi; family Thelyphonidae; genus Mastigoproctus; species Mastigoproctus giganteus. The sequence continues at coordinate 179,680,938 of NC_143579.1, read as the reverse complement.
GCCCTGCAGTGGTAGCACCTAAACCCAAGGGTTTCTTGAAAATAAAAAGCTTGCATTAACCATTGATTAAAAATATGCAATTTTCATTTGTTTGTATACTTGCATTTGGCCTGTCTGTAGTTTTTCAACAAATGGGAGATTACATAGCCAAGTGGTCAAGCACAAAAGTGCAGTAATGCACAGACAATGAGAGTATCATGGTTCCAGCATGTAAATGCTAAATATGATTAATGATTGTATTCACTGTTAAAATTGTAAACTTCTCTGTTCTTGTTTATACTCTGGCATGACCTAGTGGTCATGCCAGAGTATAAACAAGAACATTCAGCAGGCCAAGTTGTTTGGAAGTTGTATGATATCAATGAAACTCACTGTGAAGGTAAAAGTTTGTTCCACTGTGAGCATAAAAAATAGTAGAATAGACTGTAGTCATTTAAAAACTGATCCAGGTTGTTCTACAGTTATCAATGGTAATCCATAGGGCATTTTTGAAAGATTTGGTATAACAAATGCAAAAAACATAGAAGGCAATATTCAGTTGAGATAGATAGTTAACATTCAAATTAAAGCTATTACAGATTATGATGTGTCTGTTCGCTGCATCAGAGAGGAACATGTCTCTTTTGAGAACAAAGGTAGCCTGTGCGGACGTACATTTTTGCCGCTCCTGGAACAGAGACGTTTTTTCTGATTTATTTTCTGTTTTATTAGCTTAAAATGGCATATTAACTTATTTCCTAGAGTCGCTTTATATTCCTATTTACGATACTTAGTTTAAAGTAACTTAGATAGAGATTTTGTAGGTATTACTTAGTATCGGAAAGGGTATCAAATCCACTGGTTTACCGTTCGTAAATTGCTGCATTTGTTACGCGACACAAGATAGCATAAGCTTAATATAGTATAGTATAGTACATAATATTGTCAATTAATCAGATAATTAATATTGTTGAACTTCATTGTCAATTAAATTGTACTTTTAACTATACATATAACAACTTGGGTTACGTAACATAAATAATTAGTAAAAAATAAATAATTAATACTTAACTTGATACGGAAGTTATATAAAGGGATTTCGTAGATAACACTCGATACTGAAACATAAATATAGCGTTATAACTGTGTTGGGATATAAGTTTAGGGTTTTAATTTTGTACTGAAATTGAAATTTTATTGAAATTAAATCGAAATCATGACTCTGACCAGAGCAGCAAAGCAAAAGGCTCAAGAAAATGGGAGTGCTGTGGCTCAGGGGAGAACTGCGGGGGGGGGGGGGGGGGGGGGGGGGCAGTTGCCCTCTGAATCACAGCCTATTAAAATGCACTACTTGCTTGATGTTTGTGGAGCAGTCGGATACAGGACATGATACTGCCATGGGGGATGTCTTTGTGTGTGCGCGATGCAAGGAGTGTAAGGAAATCAGGCGACAACTCAGCTTTGTTATGGGCCTATATGAGAGCTTGAAGGACAGGGTGGATGCCCTCGAAGGATTAAAAGTGAGGGGCCCATCAAACTCTCAGCTGCCCACACCAATCGGTATATAGGGGTAACCCTGGAGGCCGCAATCAATACAAGAATACCTTGCCCACACCAATGCCAGAGCTTGCACTTGGTCATCACGCAACACAGTGGCAGCCCCCAAGGTAGAATGTGCTGGTCCCACAGGAACTAGTAGTTGTTGGTGACTCTATTGTCGGGGAAACATGCTTTGTAAAAAGGATAAGTGGAACAGGACCAGGGTATGTCTGCCAGGGGCAAAGGCTGATGACGTTGTAGAGCAGATATCATCTTTTAAGGGCACAAAAGGTGATATAGTTGTACACGTTGGCACTAATGATATTAAGAGTAGGAGACCGGCAGAATTACTTAACAAGTACAGGTCACTGTTGAAAAAAAGCCGTGAATTAGGGTTGAATTTGAAAGTGTCTGCAATTCTGCCCAGACACGATAGGAGGGAGTATATGATGAGAGCCCTGTCAGTCAATTCGGCCCTGGAAAGATTGTGCAAGGCTCAAGGGGTAGAATTTTTTTCAGCCTGGTCTGTACATGTTAACAGGAGAGACTGCTTCTACAGGGATGGGATACACTTAAATAGAAAGGGTGCAAGGATGTTTGCTAATGCTATTGAGGCAGTGTTAGGGGGTCGGAAAACTGCTAGATTTGGGGGGGGGGATACAAGGACTAATAGGTTAACAGTAGCCACTGGCAGAGGTGAAAGTGATTCTTGCACTGCTTCTATTGGAATGAGCCGCAGCCTGAAAAATAGGATGCAGGATATTTCAGAGACTGCTGGGAATCATTGGGGTACAAGTAAACACATGGGTTGTGTTAGGGTAGCTAAGAAAAAGAACAGGTGCATGTATACTTGCGTGTACACCAATGCTAGGAGTTTAGTAAATAAATTTGATGAATTTGAGGTATTGCTCAAAACATCAAAGGCAGATATTGTGGGGATTTCAGAGACGTGGTATCACACAGATATATGGAATGCAGAACTGGAATTTGGGAAGTACAATGTCTACAGAAGGGATAGACAGGATAGGAAGGGAGGAGGGGTTATGCTATTAGTTAAGAAATACATAAAATCCAAGGAAGTGAAGTCAGTCGAAATTGCTGGACAGAGCAGTGTCAAGTCAGTTTGGTGTGACATAAGCATTGGGAGATCGAAATTGAGAGTAGGAGTGTGCTATAGGCCTAATGACTCTGATGCGTATAATAAGAAATTGTACAGTGAAATAGAGTGGGCCAGTAAATCAGAGGGTCTTATAATGGGGGATTTTAATTTCCCAGATACTGACTGGAATTTGGGGGCTGGTCACTCACACACTAGCAAGGCTTTTGTGGATTTATTGGATGATTGTTTTCTACATCAGCATGTTCGGGAGGCAACTAGAGGGAGTAATACTCTTGATTTGATTATCAGTAGTGATTCTTCATGCATTAAGAATCTGCAGGTAAATGAACCACTAGGTGGCAGTGATCACAGTGTGCTGAAGTGGGATTTACTCAAAGAGGTAGCTACCATTAGGGGTAAAGGGAAGGGTTATTGCTTTCGTAAAGGCAACTACAATGGACTGAGACAGTATTTAAATTCTATACAGTGGGACCAACTAATGATGTTACCAACAGCAAATTCAAAATGGGAAGCATTCAAAGAACTTATCTTGGAAGCTACTAGGCTTTACATACCAACTAAGAAATATTGTTCAAGGTTTAGTCCTAAGTGGATGACAGATGAACTAATGAGACATATGGCAGAGAAGAGAAATGCATGGGATACATAAAAATTAACACGTGACACAGAAGCCTATGATAGATACAAGTTGATCTGTAACCAAGTTACAAAGGAGGTTGGGCAGGCGTAGGCAGATTACGAGAAATCTTTCACAAGGGATGCAAAGAAAAACAGCAAATAGTTCTTTACTTATGTAAACTCTAGAAGGAAGGGGATGAATCAGATTGGTCCACTTGATAGCGATGGTTCAACTGTTGATGATCCTGCTCAGGTAGCTAACAAACTAAATGAATATTTTGCATCGACATTCACACATGAGGAGTTATTCAGCGAGGGGAATGCCAGAGGTGTATTCAACTCTGGCAGTAAGCTAGAGAATCTTGTAATAACTGAGAGTAAAGTGGAGGAGAAATTGTTGAAGATAAATACAAGAAAGGCACCTGGGGTGGATGGGATCTATCCAGTTATATTAAAGGAGGCAGCAAAGGAAGTAAGCAAACCCTTAGCCATAATTATGAGAGCTTCCTTGGACTCAGGGGAAGTACCCATGGACTTCCTTGGACTCAGGGGAGATGTGCAAATGTGACCCCAATTCACAAAGGAGGATCAAAGGGCACAAGTAATTATAGACCTGTTAGTTTAACTTCTGTTCCTGGAAAATTAACGGAGGCACTGGTTAAAGAAGCACTGCAGGATCATCTAGACAAGACTTCAGTTATAGCTCAGACACAGTATGGTTTTGTTAAGGTGAAGTCTTGCCTGACCAATTTGATTGGATACTATGAATCAGTCACAAAAGAACTGGATGCAGGGAATAACTTTGATATTATATACTTGGATCTTAGAAAGGCTTTTGATACTGTTGCACATGGAAGACTGCTGCACAAATTGGAGCAGTGTGGCATTGGAGGCAAATTGCTGCTATGGATACAGGGGTGGTTGATGGGGAGAAGACAGAGTGGTAATCAATGGACACTGCTCATCGTGGACTAATGTTATTAGTGGAGCCCTCAGGGTTCAGTATTGGGTCCATTATTGTTTTCTGTATTTATAAATGATATTGATGATGGTATATCAAGCTTAATGTCCAAGTTTGCAGACGATACGAAGGTTGGCAGGGTTGTCAAGGACACTACGCTACTGCAACAGGATCTGAAAATGTTGAGCGAATGGGCTGAGAGGTGGCAAATGAAGTTTAACATTGACAAATGTAAAGTACTACCTATGGGAAACAGCAACCCCAGAGCAACGTATCAACTCTGTGGTACTACACTGACAGTGGTAGAGAATGAAAGGGACCTGGGGGTGGTTGTGCAGGCAGATATGAAGTTTTCTGAGCAGTGCAGACGGGCTGCAAGAGTAGCTCATGGTGTATTGTCGATGATATATAGGAATTTGTCTAGCAGGGATAAGGAGGTGATTATTCCCTTGTATAAGGCAATGGTCAGGCCAGACCTAGAGTACTGTATACAGGTCTGGAGGCCTCATTTTAAGAAGGATGTAGAGATGCTGGAACAAGTACAGAGAAGGGCAACAAGATTGGTGGATGGAACAAAGGGGTGCTCTTATGAAGAAAGGCTTAAGTTTTGCAAATTACAGTGTCTGGAAACTAGGCACCAGCGAGGTGATCTGATAGAGGTGTATAAAGCCTTGAATGGCTTGAGCATGCTCAATGCTGATGGGATTCTTCCTCTTGCTCAGAATAATCACCTGAGAGGGCATAAATTCAAATTGAGGAAAGACAGATGTAGGATAGACGTGAGGAAATTTGCCTTTAGCCAGCGGGTGGTTGGTTGGTGGAACAGACTTCCATCCCTTGTCGTGGAGGTTGATAGCCTGAATAAGTTTAAGGACAGATATTTCGAACGAACAGAGGGGTGAAGTGGAAGTGGTTATTTTTTATTTATTTATTTATTTTTTTGGCTGATGCTGCATAAGCTTGCTTTCTTGCATCAAATGCCTCTACTAATGCTAATGTCATGGAAAACCAGCCTGTGAATTACTGTCAAAAGCAAGGATAAGCTTAAAAAGTTTTTAAGTCTGACCACTGAAATAAATTCAAAGTAAATAAAAGCTTGATTTTTTTTTTTTTTTTTTTTTTTAATTTGGTTTAATTATTTCAGTGTTTTTAATACACACATAGAGTAAACTGTGGCGCACAAAATGATCTTGGGGAAAAAAGAAGAAAAAAAAGAAAAAAAAAAACTTTCAATTTAATGAAGCATCTAACAATGATAGACACCCCTTCCCCTTATTAGTTTATAAAATGAACTGGATTTAGGGAATAATTTTATTTAGATTTCAGCAAAGCATTTGACCCAGTTCCATATGAGCAGCTAATTTATAAGCTTGTAGAGGTTGAAATCACAGTGTAAATCCTTAGATGGATAACAGGTTGGCTTCAAGGCAGGAAGCAGAGAATTGTGATAAATGGTTATTCCTCTGATTGGGTTAATGTAAGAAGTGGGGTTCCCAAAGCATCAGTATTAGGACCACTGCTCTTTTTGATTTTCGTAAACAAGCCAGAAGGCCACTTTGCTCCCTCTGACTTGTCACATGAACCTGAATTATACGTTTTTATATTTTATTTTTTTTAGTGGGGTAAACCCCCCACACACCCCTTCTAATAATCAAAAAATGTACAAAAATTATATTATATTATTATCTAAAAACAAATTAATAACAATAAACCATCATTTATATACTGTATTTGATTATAAACATTTCTCGTCCAATTTTTATTTATTTATTTTTTTTTTTGTTTTTTGATTCGTTTTCTGTTAATACAAAGAAATTTTTAGCTGCCTTCACTTTACTTAATGCAACATAAATGCAAAAAACACGGTGATGTTAAGTCAACACCGACTTTAGATAATGTTTGACCTTGACTTTTGTTTATTGTCATAAAAAGGTAAAGTGCAGCCATTATCAACCCACTGCAGGATGGAAGCCTCCTCAACAATTCTTGCTAAGGGAAATGGACCAGAATCTGCCACGCTGGTCCAGTGCAGGTTGGCAGATCAACCGTATTCAGCAGTCAGGGGCTTGAACCCCGGTCTACTCAAAGAGCGTGTGCTACTGCACTCTCACTCCTGACCGCTCGACTACAGACCATACTAAAAGCCAATTTCACAGGAAACTGTGATCACTGAAAAATGAAGTTATATTCCCCTTCGTTTGAATACATATGAATCTGTGGATTATATGCTTTCGATTCAGCTCTGTCACCTGTGACGTGCTCACAGATCAAACATTTCTTCCTTATTTCCACTACATGTAGCCATTTTTTATATCTAAGTTTCTTGAAATCATAACGAATGTGTTTACCTTTAATAATAATTTATGCGGAGATAAATCTGAAGGCTCCAGAGAATATAGTGTTTCGGGTGTTACAGAGTTGCATTCTTCAGCATTTCAACTATCTGGCTTAATTTGGTCTGATGAATAAATTAATTACAATTCTCCTGGAATCTTAATTTCGGATAGAATTTTTTCATTCAGCGAACAGTATTATATGTTGCGGCTAAAATTGCACATTGAAACTTTTCTTCCAAAGGAGTTTTGATACTTCCAAAAAACGTGACGTATTAAATTTCCTGAACTGTGAGTATTTTCAGGAATCACTATTTAATCATTTTTGTCTTTTACCACTATCGTTTTTTATGATTTTTTTCTTTTTTATCAACAATTGGAGTTTAGTAGACCTATCAACAATTTGTGATTCATTTTCTCTGCTCTTTTCATATCTTTCCTTTCTTAATTGTGAAGCCTTTAACTTATTATGATCGCTTTGTTTTCTTTGGTATCAGTATTTTTACGTGCTGCTTCATACTCTTCAAGATCTTTTATTTTCTTCTCAGCCTTTCTGATACAATCTTTCTCTTTTCTATTACTGCCATTATGAACAACATTGCTAATAGCTGAAGAAATTTTTGAAAAAATTGAATCGTTGCCTTGAGACATGTAGAATTCTAAAATTAAAAACATTAAAAACTAAACCCCACAATTAACAACAGCCAAACTGTCATTGTGTGATGTCATAATGCTACTAAATGCTATCAGGTAATGAGTCATCAGGCTGGTATATGCAGCTTAATTTAAGAGTGACGTGCCTAGGCATGGTCTTTGAGACAGACCTGACAATCACTTTGTTGTAGCATGATGCAATAGCAGTTAGCCACATCTTGCAGAAAGCAAAAAGTGTGCACATGAAAAAGCACTATTTTCTGAAATAGTCTTTTATATATAGATACCATCAATAAAGGGATAGAGGGCATGATTTGTTAATTTGCAGATGATGTAAAGATTGGTAGAATAGTTAATGATCAGCGCCAAGCAGAGTTTCTTCAGAGTGACCAAGATAGACTTTAGGGATGGTGACAAAAGTTGCAGCTTTGCTTTAATACAGCAAAGCGAAAAGTCTTACACCTGGGGAACAGTAACCTCAAAATAACTTGTACACTTTGTGGAGTTGAACTAAAGTCAGTAGTGGAAGAAAGAGACTTGGGAGTTACAATACAGTCAGATATGAAGTTCTCTGAGCATTGTAGATAGGTTGCAAGGAAGGCCCATGGTGTTCTATTGATTTATTGAACATTTGCTAGTAGAGACAAGAACATCATAATCCCATTATATAAGGCTATTGTTAGACCACACTTGGAATACTGTGTTCAAGTATGGAGACTGCACCTAAAATAAGACACCGAGTGTCTTGAAAGGGTTCAAAGATGGGTAACTCACCTGGAGAGATTGGCAAAGGGGTGTCCATATGAGGAAAGACTTTGAATATGTGGATTGCAAAGCTTGGAAACTAGGCACGTTAGAGGAGACTTGGTGTTAAATGCTCTGAGAGGCAAAAGTAAAATGAACGATGATGAAATTTTTACGGTTATAAATTATTCTAGAACTAGGGGTGATATATTCAAGTTTAAGGGAGAGATGTTTAAACTGGATTGCAGGATGTTTTATTTTAGCCAGCTAGTTATAAATTACTAGAATAAGTTCCCTATGAGAGGAGGGAAATGCATAGGTTGTCTATTTCCTTTTCTTTTATTATTTATTAATTATTAATTTTATTTAATTTTTTTATTATTTTTTTTTTTTCTGTCTAGTGCAGCATACGCCTTAGGCTTTCTTGCACCATTTGGCTATTACCAATACTAAATCGAGGGATTACTATATATATATATTTTTTTTTTTTTTTTTAATTAATCAATTCTAATATCTAAGCTGATAAGTAGCTACATTTCTGAGTTCCATGTTTTGCCCAAGTTTGGGGTTCTGAAATTATCTGTAAGAGATCACTAGCAATACTTAATTGTGCCTGAACAGGGAGAACACACTGGAAACTACTCTGTTTCCAACAGAGTAGTTCCAGTTTCTTCTCTTGCAATCTGCTCGACCAAAACTACACATACAATGCAACCTCAATATGATGTGCCTGGTTATACTGTAGTTTCAGATATAACCAAATTATGATCACATCCCCAAAAAGAAGGATGGGAAAGCAAAGTTTATATTAACTTCACAATTAGTGTAATCACATTTTGCACAAGCAGAGGTGGGGAAAGCAAAGTACTAACTTCATAAATAGACACTAGAAAAAGCAAACTTCATAATACTTTAAAGAGTGGAACCAGCTACTGCAATGGTTCCCAAAGTGTGGACCACTGAGTTATTATATTCGCTTCTGCAGTATATAGATTAAGTTTTATGATTAAGATGAATTAAATCTTTTTATACATATTAAGTTTTGTGGTTAAGATGATTAAGTTTTTATAAACAATATTAGTTATCTAAGAATTTCTATAGATGTTGGATGTTATTTCTCCTGTCTTACCTCAATTAGAGATGTAATAAAAAAATACAATGAAATGTAATTGCATGCACTTCCAAAACTAAACATTTTCTTCTCAGAAGGGAGAGGGAAGCCAGCAATATCTGCCAGTCACAATACATTCAATTATAAATTGTGGTAAACAACAGCATGTGACATTCTTTTCAAGAATGAACTGCATTTAGAATGGCAAACTGCTAAAGGCATAATGCAAAGTTTGCATGAATTGACAAAGTTTGTCTATTTTTATAAGTTGCTGCTACAGAAGGCAGTTAGCATTATTCCATATTGATACTGCAGTACTGTAAAATTCACCTGCTTATAACCCACCCGACTTTCAGCTGACAGATTGATGAAATTTTATATAAATCCTGTTTGATAATTAAACATGCCTGAAGTGTAAAGCAATGCATACATTACCTAACTTGTTTCATGCCACTCAGTGGCATGCCCAAACATTTTGTGGAATGGGCTTGTACCTTCCATACTGGTAGCTTTTGTGAGCATCAACATACGGCAGTAGAATTATAGAATATAAAACAAAATGTTCTTGGGTGTTTTTAATAAATTTGTTGCAAAATTTATTAATCAAATAATCAGAAGAATAATTTTATAACTCTTGTAATACAAAAAACACTATTTATAATAAAAAAACTATTACTGAGGACATTATTGTTTTACCTTTCAGAGAATGCTTGAAGCCTGAAGAAGAATGTACTAAGGTAAACTTGCTTTTATTTTCTAAAAGAATTTTGAGATCTAATTTCACTGCTTGTTGAAACATGTATTCATAAAACTGTTCCTATTTTAAGAAAGCAAAATTAAGAAATAAATTATTAGCAATTAAGAAATCCATTATATGGAGAATATTATGATTAATAACAGAATATATTCATTAAATAAAAATAAATAAAATGGTTTTATACTAATTGTTTATTCATAAATAGAATGATATGAAACAAGGTATATCATTAACTTAAACACTTTTGCAATTGAAAAAGTAGCACACTGTATCCCAAGTAATTAACAGAAATTATCAAAACTCCAAGCATTTTGTCTCACCACCTTCATGCAAACTTTGTGGTAAAAACAATTGATAGGGATGCAATTTGCTCTTTTGAAGGACCCTCCAAATCCATGTGGTTGATTCCATATGCAGAAGCTTTTTGAATACTGAAAGTTGGATGTGACAGGAAGAAGGATGCAACATCTTCATAAAATGACCCAATTATGTACACATTTGCATCCTTTTCCTGTGAATCACACTTCCAGCACAAAGTGATTCACAACAGGAAGAGTGGTGATGGGATATTTGCTACTTCTGAGGATGTCTCTTGGAGACTAATCTTGCTGATACTGTAGCATTTTAGCTAAACTCTCCATGCAGTAATACTGTCTTGCATATAAATCATTTTTGGAAAACATGCTTTCACACAATTTTAAAATGTTCATGCAAATAAACACCAAGAAGTTGTACTTATAATGAATTTTACTGTGCTCTTCATGCAGCTTGGCCAACACTGCAGAGGTTGAGGCTGTGGAGATTTAGAAGGAGTTGGCCACTCAACCTTACAAAAGAACATATTAATGGATGACTCGACAGTGGCTTTTTTCTTTTCATTGTAGATTTCTTTGTAGCAAGCAAGCATACCTCTCACTCCTCCGTTAACTTTTAAGAATTGTCAGCTGTCCGGATCCATCTTCTAAAACCTTGCCATTGTTGATGCAATTTCTTGAAATGCCATTGCCATTTCTCTGGTGATGAAGCATCTCGGCTACTCATTTGGTTCATCTTGAGCTCTGTCAGCATTTTCTTCTTTCACTATCGCTGCTTGCAGTCAGTAAGTTCTTCGCTAGATAATTCCTTCTCTTCTTCTTCTATTAACTCCTCCACGTCTTTGGCATCAACCTCCAACTGAAGTAGCTCTGCAACTTTTACAATCTTATCTGTAAATTTATATGATGAATCATATGTTCATATGATTCATCTTTTTCAAATCCTTCGAAGTCTTTTATGTGCAGTGGGCATATTTTCTTCCATGCGCCATTTAAACAAATTTTAGTAATTTCTGCCACCTTATTAACGTTTAAGATTGCATTGTAATTAAATCGGCATTATCTAATAGAAGCAAAATCTTGAAAGGAAAGTCGTTGTCTTTACAATATTTTTCACCCCCAGGAATGAAGCTGCATTTAAACCAAAGGGATATTGTTATCAGTGCTCTCTGGTTCAATCAGAAATGCACAGGTAGGGTGGCTTTATTGATGCCCTTAAATGCACAAGGATTTCCGGAATGGTACACAAGCAGTGGCTTTAATCTGTAATCTTCCACTGCATTAGCCCCAAGCAAGAGCATGGCCCTATCTTTTGATGCCTTGAAACCTGGCATTGTATTTTCCTCTTTGGCAATGTATATTTTCGATCCGGCATTTTTTTCCAGTACAGAGAAGTCTCGTCAACGTTAAAAATTTGCTGCATTGAATAGTTGCGTTCATCAATAATTTTTCCACAGATGCAGAATCGGCACTGGTGACTTCACCACATACTTTAATGTTGCGGAAACCAGCACGATGCTCGAACCCTATTGTTCTTGTTGTTATTTGGTTTATAGGAGCATTAGCAACTAAGGCCATATTGCTCCGGGATATGCGGTGGTCATTCCCTGACCTTTCCGCATCCTCCGTATTTGGTGGTGACGGGCTCGAACCCCGGGCTAATCAAGAAGCGTGTGCTACGTACTGCTGCTCCTTCCCACCTGGCTACGGAGGCGCCATGCTCGAACCTATTAAATCACCCGTTGCTTGCCACGAACTTGTGTTGGGGTTTGCCGTACTTATCCTTTATATCTTCATAAATAATTCTTGCTTTTGCTTGAATGGCCATTGGACTCAGGGGCACTTGCTTATGAATCTGATTTTCCATCCATATTATTAACAGCTGCTCCATCTTCAATATAGCACCTGAACACTGTTTTGTGATCACTGCTGATCTTAAGTACATTGATTCTTTGGCATGTTATTTTATACACGCACTGTCTTTTAAAATAATATTCACTGTTGAAGCAGCGAGACCTATTCCCTTGCAATAGATGACAAACTTTATATTGCTTTGTACTTCTTAATCATTTCATCTTCATTTCTAAATCAATTTTGTTTCGTTTCCTGGCATTATCACCACTTGCACTTTCCATTGGTCGCTTTCCTTTCATCATTATAATATGTAAATAGGAATGAAGAGTAGTTTCTGAAGAATTTGTTTTTTATATGATTGAAGATTTCAGTGAAGGGGAACACATTTCACCATAATAACGTAAAAATGCACACAATTTCAGTTATCGGTATTATCACAAATGCAATATGATCGAGTTTACTACCCGTTTATAATTAGATACACTAACAGAAAAGCCCAATAAACTGGAAAGTGCAAATTGTTTTTATTGTTTTATGGTTGTAACCTTCAGAAATGTGCTTTAGAAAAATATCACAAAGGCGTTGAAAGTTGATTCTTATAATGGGATCATATGATAACGATGAAAGAGTAGTGCAATTGCCATTATAAATATGACCTTTTAAAGAGATTACAGCTTAGTAATATGGTGAAAATTTCAACTTCCAATGACTTGGAACGAATTAGAAGAGGAGGGAAAAAAAACGCCCAATGTGTTATTGGGTTCATATTACGATATTTTCACAATTCCTCCATTTATCCCTACAGATGCAAAATAAATTTCCATATTTTTTTTTCAGTTTGCACCAGCTGGCAAAAAATTGATGTAAAGTCAAATTTGCATAAATCAAGTATTACTTGTATTATTGTTTCTATTTTTGTTTTTAATTTTGCTTTTTATCTGCTCATTAGCTACTTTTGAAAATATTCAAAGGGTTAATGTGTATCTACATGCCTTTGTTAATATTGTTGGTTATGCCAGTAATGAAGGATTACTTGTAGTCTGCACTTCCTGTACCTGTCAGTAGTTATAACAAAGATGTTCAATTCGATAATTGTAGATTTCTTAAAGATGTTCTTGAAATCCCATTGGTGATCCATGCACTAGGTGTGGAATGAAGGATTTGATTTTGTTATTAGGCCATGATCTATGTCATAATCATGTTCTTTAGTTCTTTTGAATAATCTTCTACCTATTTGCCCAATATATGATTTTTGGCAGTCTTTACATTGAAAATTATACACAAGGTGTCCACAGTAGAAAGGGTCTTCATCAGCAGTGAAGTTAGTGGGGGTTTATCATATTTTTAATGGTGTTAATGCTTGTAAATCTGGTATACAACCCATATTTTTTGGCTATGTTTTTGACCTGTTCACTAATGTGGGGGAACAGAGGAGGGTAAAGAAGTTCAGACAGCTGATAATCTGAATGAGTATTTTGCATCTACATTCACACATGACGAGTTATTAAGGGAGGAAAAAGACAGAAGTTTATCAAACTGTAACAGGGTACTTAATGATTCTGTAATAACTGAAAGGAAAATGGAGGAGAAATTGTTGAAGATGAACATAAGAAAGGCACATGGGGTGGATGGGAAGTCCCCACTGACTGGAGATGTGCAAATGTATCCCCAATTCACAAAGGGGATCTAAGGGTGACACCAGTAATTACAGACCAGTTAGTTTAACTTCCATTCCAGGGAAAATAATGGATTCACTGGTTAAAGATCCAAAGCAGGATCATCTAGATAAGACTACAGTAATAATTCAGACACAGCATGGATTTCTTAAGGGAAAATCTTGCCTGACAAATTTGATCAGATGCTATAATGTGGTTTTTTTTTTACACTGTTGCACATGGAAAACTACTGTACAAATTGTAGCAGTATGGTATATTAAGGGCAAGTTGCTACAATGGATAAAAGGGTAGTTGAATGGGAGAAGACAGAGTGGTAATCAATGGACACTGCTCTTTGTGGACTAATGTTATTAGTGGAGTCCCCCCAGGGTTCAGTGTTGGGCCCACTGTTGTATATTTACCAATGATATTGATGAAGGTATATCAAGCTTAATGTCCAAGTTTGCAGATGATACAAAGGTTGGTAGGGTTTTTAATGACAGTAATGGCAGTGTGCTACTACAACAGGATCCAGAAAATTTGGGCAGATGGGGTGAGAAGTGGCAACTGAAGTTTAGCATTGACAAATGCAAAGCACTGCATATGGGTAGAAATAACCCCAGAGAAACGTACCAATTATGTGATACTACACTTACGGTGGTAGATAATGAAAAAGATCTGGGAGTAATTGTGCAGTCAGATATGAAGTTTTCTGAGCAATGCAGACAGATAGCCAGAGCAGGTCATGGGGTATTGTTAATGATATACAGGAATTTTGTTATTAGGGAAAAGGAGGTGATTATCCTTTGTATAGGTCTGGAGGCCACATTTTAGGAAGGATGTAGAGTTGCTTGAGCGAGTACAGAGAAGGGCAACTAGTTTGGCGAGGGGAATGAAGGGGTCCTTTTAAAAAGAAAGGCTTAAGTTCTGCAAATTGCAGCAGCTGGAGACTAGGCACCTGCGAGGTGTATAAAGCCTGAATGGGTTGAGCACACAAAATTCTGATGGGATTCTTCTGTTGCTCAGATTACGAACCTGGGGGGGGGGAGTAAATTCAAACTGAAGAAAGGCAGTTGTAGAATAGATTTGCGGAAATTTGTCTTTAGCCAGTGGGTGGTTAATTGCTGGAACAAACTTCCATCTGTTGTTGTTGTAGTAGTAGTAGTAGTAGTGGCATGTGATGCAAGAAAGCAGTGGAAGTTGATAGCTTAAATAAATTCAAGGAGGAACTGGACAAAGTTTTAGAGGGAATGGGATGTGCGAAATTGTTTTTTTTTTTTTTTTTTTACATAAGCTCATACGCTTACTTTCTTGCATCACATGCCTCCATTACTACTAGTTTTCTGGTTCTTTGTTAGTTGAGTGTGTTGAAATCTCTTTTGTTCTGTTAATTGTTTTCATTATGAGTTTTTTTTGGATAACCACTGTTTCTAAATATTTGGAAATTCAGTTGATTTTTTTTTTTTTTTTTTTTGAGTGCTCAATCTCTAAATAGCTGGAAAGCCCTAAGAACAAAACTTTCCGGATGTCTAATTTTGTGTTCATGGGGTGATTAGAATTGAACTTTATAATAGCACCAGTGCCTGTTGGTTTCCTGTATATTTCTATTAGGAGAGATTATAATATTTCTTTAAAAAGAAACCCAGGAATGGTATACTGTTGTCTTTTTCTTTTTTCATTTTAAGTGTGGATGTAAGGTATTTAGATAATTATGAAGGTTCTTTAATTCTTCTAATTCATGTGGCCAGATGGTTAGAATGTTGTCGACATTCTAACCATAAAGTAATTAAATTCTAACCATTAGACAATTAATGAATCCATAACAAATCAATTAACAGATCAACAAAAGAAAATATATATTTATGAAATACCTATAAAACTTAAAAAAATATCTGATGTTTAAATGTATATAATTTTCACTGATAACACCCACTGGGAGCAATTTCAACTGCTAGGCAGGTTGAAATTGCTCCCAAGCTTCTACTATCACTCATCTTTCCCCTCTGAAGAACAGAGGGGAAAGATGAGTGATAGTAGAAGAGTACAGTGGGCCATTGAAAGGAAAAGACAACCACACTCTACAAACCAACTCAGAAAATGATTATTTCAAGACTGAATCTACTACTGCAAATTTTACCCTTTCTCATGGTCTCATCAGTGGGTAAGTAATCACCATGAATACCTGCACAACCCACTGATAAGATATACTTACAATATGTGAAATACAAGATGGTACTGGGGAGGAGGGGAAGTAAATTTGTGATGAAACCCTCATTTCATACTTGTATAATGTTTCATAAAACATTAGCAGGGCACAGTCACTTTTGTATAGAGAAATGAGCAAACTTTGCTACTCAGTAGATCAATTTCAGTACTGTTACAATGAAGAGGTGCTGCTATTTATTTAAAGTGTATGTCATTTTACTTATACTGAGTTTAATTTTGGGATAAAAAATTCTTGATATGAGCCTCTGATGCAGCACAATCTCAGTACATCACTGATAGGTCTATCACTGCAGTTTTGATTCTGATTTGGGTTTCACTGGTGGCAAGCAGGCACTCTCCCCTCCTTGGTGAAGGTAGTCCCAACCAGATGTTGGCAATGCAGCCATGTATTACTGTACTTAGCAAGAACAGATGTTGATGAGGTTAGATGTTGGTATGAAGAAACAGATTCATACCAACATCTAACCTCAGTTGTTGAGCTCTAACATGAAGACCAACTGTAACAGAAACCAGAGTGACTGTAACAGTGCAAATGCACTCTTAGCAATGCACTTAAGAAACATATTACTTGCCATAGGAAGTAATATGTTTCTTACCAACATCCACTAAGATGAAGGCCCAGCACATGATGAAGTTAAAGCAACAACCTCAGGCCTGTTTAGTGAAGCAGATTTCCTCAATTGTGAATTCCTGTTCAAATCTCTATCATTAGGTCCATATAAAGCTTCATAGGAATAAACCAGTGATGCAATATATCTACAATACTTGAGGTGAGACACAGTAGAGCAAGTAGTACTAGGACATGTTGCCACAACAATGGTGGCATCAGAAGAACATCAATATGGGAGGATCAATGGATCACCCATCACCTTATATTTTAAATCAGATTTTTTTTTTTCATACCATAACTTTTATACAAATTACATTTTTTTGCACATACACAGCCTGCAAGTTAATATGCTTGCATTACAATTCAGTACATAATCTTATGACAGTCAAACAATGATGACTCATTCATTATTATTGCATAAAGCAGACTGCCATTTGTATACAGTAAACCCCCGCTATTCGCGGGGGTTACGTTCCTGAGAAATGCCGCGAATACCGAAAATGCGAATACTGAGTTATGGCTCCCATAGTAATAAAGGGGTTCCGTTCCAAAGTATGAAATATATAAGAAAAACTAGTCTAAAATTTTGTCAATGTATTATATGTACCTTCATAATATGACTATATACATAGACAGTACATAGTGAAATGCAAGCATATGGCATCGAAATGAAAATAAGAAACAATTTCATATTAAATGTAACATTTATTAGAAATTTCAAACAAATCTTTCAAACCAGCGTCTTTGCTAGCTAAAAAACCTATCCCGCCAGTGCTATCACCAGTTTCGCTAAAGCGTTGATAAGGAGTTTTCCGTTTTCACGAATGATGAGTGAATTTAACGGAATTTTATTTTGAGTTCAGTCTTCTATCCACAGATTTAAAGCTTTTTCCATATTTTCTAATTTAACATCACGAGTTACAGAGCAAATTTTTGAAGCAATTAGCGCGTTTTCACGGACACTACGGTGGATTTTTTCTTCCGATTTCTTGATTGATCGTACCATTGACTCATTGATTTTATAATGTTTTGCCACTGAGGAGACACTTTCACCATTAAAAATTTTGTCTAATAACTCAATTTTATTTGCTAATGTTTGATCCTTTCACATTTCCCTTGTTATTCGTAGCCATATTTTTGTACGGGTTAGAAAGAACTTGTCCACAATAAAGTCACTTTCTTCCGTTAACACACTCGAAAAAGTCTGTTTTACACTGCAAAACGGGTAGATTTATCACTTTTGTAAGCATATCAATTTATAAATTGATAAATTTATTCAATTTATAAGCATATAAATTAAAAGCAAACGACGAAACCTTCCATAACAAGCGCATAACACATATTGAACAAGGATTAGCGAGAAACATTCACGCTCGCGATTTTGTCACCCCTCTCCCCTCACCCACTGAGCGCTGTTTTGACCGGGAAAGATAATTTTAGCCACGCCCATGTTTTTTTATGGCGGAAAATATTCACGGCGCTTTAAAATTCACATTTTTTAGGTTTCATTTTATATTAAATCGGCGATCGCGAATACGCGAAACCACGAATACAGATACCGCGAATAGCGGGGGTTTACTGTAATTCCTTTATTATTAATATAAACATATATTAAAATATATATAAATATTAGCAAACAATATTTTAAATACCTTTTCCTTTTGCAGAGATTTTGATTTTTACTTCACGCAACTAGTGACTGGAAACAGATATTTCACAACTTGCCATATTTCCAACATTGTAAAGCCATTCCTGTCTGTGCTTGTGTCAAGGAGCAAGATTAGCAGAGACAGAGAAGTGGTGGCTACATACTCATCAGGGGGTTGTCCTGTCGTGCCACTCTCTTCCCTTATATAGGTTAGACTGGCCACACACACTTAAAGGCAATACAATGCAATTCTTGTCTCCAAACAGCTCTCTCACTTGACCACTGCAAATGCTGTGGTCAAGTGAGATTTCACAGCATTTGCAAATGCTGTTGACTAGAATGGCACAGAGGCAGATGAGGCAACAAACAAAAGAATGCAGACCTACTTCTCAAAACTGTCTGCTAACTGTGCTTCCCAGTACAGGCACAGACAGGGATGACATTGCAATGTTGAAAATTTGGTGGAATGTAACATCTTATGTCACCAGTTGGCACACCATCAATCCTCATGCTCAACATTTCACACATCCATTCCCTCTAAAAGTTTGCCCTCCTTCAATTTAAGCTATCAACTTCCATGACAGATGGAAGTTTGTTCAGACAATCAACTATCCGCTGACTAAAAGCAAATTACAGCACATCTATTCTACAACTGTCTTTCCTCAATTTGAATTTATGACCCCTCAGGTTTGAAATCTGAGCAAGAGGAAAAATCCCATCAGAATTGAGCCTGCTCAACCCATTCAAGGTCTTATACACCACAATCAGATCACCTAGCAGGTGCCTAGTCTCCAAACGCTGCAATTTTCGGAACTTAAGCCTTTCTTGGTAAGAGAACACTTTGTTCCCCTCACCAAACTAGTTGCCCTTCTCTGTACTCACTCAGGCAACTCTACATCCTTCCTAAAATGAGGCCTACAGACCTGTATGCAGTACTCAATCCATGGACTGACCACTGCCTTATACAATGGGATAATTACCTCCTTTACCCTACTAGCAAAATTCCTGTATATCATTGACAATACCCCATGACCTGCTCTGGCAGCCTGTCTTCACTGCTCAGAAAACTTCGTATCTCACAACACAATTACTCTCAGATCTTTTTCATTTTCTACCACCCTAAGTGTAATAGCCCATCTGCCCAACTTTTCGAGATCCTGTTGCAGTAGCACACTGCCATTACTGTCATCAACAACCCTGCCAATCTTTGTATCACCTGCAAACTTGGATATAAGCCTGATATACCTTCATCAATATCATTGATAAATATACAAAACAGTGGGACCAACACCGAACCTTGAGAGACCCCACTAATAACATTAGTCCAAGAAAAGCAGCCCCATTGATTACCGCCTTTTTCTGTCTTCTCCCACCCAACCACCCTTTTATCCATCCTATCAACTTGCCTTTAATACCATACTGCTCCAATTTGTACAGTAGTCTTCCATGCACAACAGTATCAAAAGCGTTCCTGAAATCCAAGTATATGATATCAAAATTATTTTGATATCATATACAGCAGTGGTCTCAAACTCAAATTGCATGCAGGCCGAATGCACGATCTGAAAGCAGCTGACGGGCCGTACGTTAGTTTGTCTCCATCTATATAGCAATATGAACTGTGCATCCAGCTAACCAACTAGTGACTGACTCAAGAAAAATATATATCAGAAGTACCAACTCAATAGAAAAAAAATCGGAAACACCAGAATACTGAAGCGCCACCAACTGTCGGCTGGCGAACTAAATTTACTGATTGTACCGACGTGGTAAGTTCTCCCACCTTACCCCAGTCATGTGGCCTGGCATACAAGCATACAGTGACAAAGACAAATCCCCAACCTATTCATTCCATCTCTTTTTCCTTCAATAGCAGTTGCGCACATAAGCTCAGTCCATATCTCCATGTCTCTAAAATTATAAGCACTGTATTTACAACAAATACATAATTGAAATGTATTCGCGGGCCATGTAAAACTGCTTCAGGGGCTGGATGCTGCCTGCGGGCCGCCAGTTTGAGACCACTGATATACAGTGTACCCAAGAATCTTCCTGTACCTGTTATTGCCAACTTGTTATTGCCATGATACCCAGTTGTCCAACCCCTGGGTATCATGAATCAAAACAGCAATTTTCCATGTTGACCATCCAATGATCTTATCTTTAAAGTCCATTAGCTGTACATAATGTTGCCTTATGCATATTAGACACATTGCTTGCTCTTAGTTGGTCATTTGTTAATCATTCTGTTTGCATACATTTTTATACCATTTTCATATTCTTGTTAGAGTAAAACAGACAGTGTTGAACATTCTACTGCACTGATCAGATGGCTTCTTAATTGTCTATGTTCACATATGTCATAATTATAATTTTTTTTTGAATTTTCTGTTTGTTGCACAAAGGGTACTAGGAAAGTTTTGCAATACAGCTTTGTTTATTTAATTTTTTCAAAGTAATTTCCTCTACATTCAATACACCTCTCCATCCTCCGAAACCAATCTTTAAACCAGTTCTGCCAAGTTTCACTAGGGAGTAAAGCACACTCGTCCCAAGCCCGTAGAAGGTCCTCATCACTGGAAAACCGCCTCCCTTTTAGCTTCATTTTCACATGCGGGAACAGTGCAAAGTCGCAGGGAGCAAGGTCTGGACTGTAGGGAGGGTGCTCGAGAAGTTTCAGTCCTGTCGTGGTCAAATATTCGGTGCAGGCTTTGGCGCGGTGAGCTGGAGCATTATCGTGATGGAGGTACCAGGTGTCCAATCTTGACTTTGGCCGCAGGTTCTTCATAGATCCAATGACTTTAGGCAGGCATTGTTCAGTATACCACTTAGCTGTGACTGTCTTCTGCGTGTCCAAAACGACACGTTCCACAATTCCACTCGATTTGAAAAATACAGCTATCATTTTCTTCTTTACAGATCGGGATTTTCTGACAATTACGGGTGTGTCGTCATCATCAAAGACCCAAACTTTGTTTTGAGCCTTGGTCGGCAGATCGTAATAGTACAGCCAAGTCTCGTCACCTGTCACGATGTTGTTCACATACCGAGATTGTCCCTTATCAAACTTTTTTAACATCTCCCGGCACCAAGTCACACGTCATGTCACCTGCTCTTCAGTCAGTTGATGTGGCACCCAGAGAGAACAAAGTTTCTTCACGTGCAAATGATCTTGCAGAATCGAACGAATTGCTGGCGCATTTAGGCCCAAAGTATCCTCTATCTGTTGGTAGGTCACTCGCCTGTTTTCGTCAAGCATTTTCCTCACAGCAGTAACGTTTTCCTCCGTAACTGACGTTCGTGGCCTTCCTGGCCTCTCAGAATCCTCCAGAGTGAAATTTCCCCTTTGGAATTCTCTATACCACCTGAATATCGTTGTACGATGTGGACAATTATCATCTAGTGCAAGAGTCATTTCTTCTAAGCACTGGTCTATGGTTAAACCACGCACGAAATTATACCGCAAAACTGTCCTTATCTCATTTCGTGACCACGATGCCATCGCAAGCACTTTACACTCTCACTACTAATGAATAACTGAGCCCATCGACTTGCCGCTGCGGCTACTATGCACGTATGAACATGTCTCAACATGCAGCAACAAGCAGCTTCCTGTGATTCATTGTTGCGTCATATTGCGGCTACTATGCACGTATGAACATGTCTCAACATGCAGCAACAAGCAGCTTCCTGTGATTCATTGTTGCGTCATATTGCAAAACTTTCCTAGTACCCTTTGTACTTTGCAATAAACTAAATCTCAATTTATTAGAATTTCAGTTTATTTCAATTTACTGGACATTCTACTGTGCTAGTCAATTCATTGTTTATGTCCATGTATGTCACAGTTATATATACAAATGGAAGGGGTTTTCAGGTAAACCCATCCATTTTCTTTCCAGATAGGGCAATTTCAGTGACAATCAGTACAATTGCGACTGTACACTTTTTATTGTATAATTGCTGCTGGTTTTTTTTTTTTTTTTTTTTTTTGATGAGGTAATATTCAGCCAATATGATAGGATGAACAGCAGATTTCAAGAAGAAAGACTCTGCAGGTCATGTAAATCTAACGAGAAGTTTAAAATCCAGATGTATTCCTAATTTTAATCCAGTTTACAGGGGGAATTAATTTAGATTGTATTCTAACTTGTAGGAAAAAGGACACGCAAACCAAAAACAATTCATTATAATCCAGGAAATTGTGAATCAGTTGTTGAGCCCTACACAACGAAATGAAAAGGCTGACATTGCCACAAGGGATTGAAAAGCCAGGAAAATATAAGCACAACAGCTGAAGCTTGGGTGACTTGAAAGAAAAGGAAAGAATATGGCTGTGAAGGACAGTGCCAAGAGGGCTTCTCCTTGAGGCACGGCTAAGCTATTATTCCAAATAGATGTTGCAGATTTGTTAAACAAAAGTTTTTTTCTTTAAGGATTCTTTTGACTCTGTCACGCAATCAAGTATTATTTAAGAATACTTGTTAAGAATATCCAACAAATGTATTATATTAATATATTATGATATAAAATATTTAATATGATATAGAACAGAATATGATATAGAACAGAATATGATATAGAACAGAATATGATATAGAATATGTAATATGATATAGAATAGAATGTGATATAGAAATGTACAGGCAGTTCCCGACTTTACGAGTTAATTCATTCCTAGTGCGCGCACTCATAAAGTGGAAATTTATTTCCCATAGACAATGTTAAAAACAGGGGTTACATTCTCAACAATAAAATTAGTTAGCTAATTAGTTTGTTTAAACAAATGATCGATTTATCCAAAGAAATGAAAACGTAGCCTGTAAAATTAAGCAAATTATAATAATAAAGAAATTATTCATTACTTACAAATGTTAAAACAATGGGATGTAAGCAGCAGTGATGTGCAAAACACAGTCTCTCCTACTGAAATGCCAACCCCACCTTCTCATGGTGCATCCTGTTTTTACAATTGGGGATATGGCGACCAAGTATAGGGCGGTATAACCCTACAACAGTAGCGTCTACTTCTATGTCAGGAGCGGCTACAAACAGTGTCTGTTCTCCATGTTAAGAGTGGCTGACTAAAATACCTGGCTGAGTTATAAACAGCATGCAGAAGGCAACGGGAAACCATTGCATTATTTTTTCCAGGACAAGCAACCATGCAAAAGACACAAAACCATACTTCGTTCACTGATCATATGGTGGAAATCCCAAAATCCGGCAGGAGAACAAGCAAGGATTTTCAAGTCGTCAACCAGCAAAACCCTTGCAACAAACAGGAAATTAAAATTGGGACGTGGAATGTACGAACTCTACTGAGACTGGGGAAGCTGGAAGAGGTGAAAAGGGTGATGCATGTTAGGGAAATGGACATCTTGGGCTTCTGTGAAACCCAATGGCAAGGTAATGGTGATTTCTTCAGCGATGAGTACAGAATGATCTACAATAGAGGTACAGAAACTGGACAAAATGGAGTTGGTATCCTAATCCAGAAAAACTGGGCAAAGAATGTTATGAATACCTACCATGTAGATGACAGACTACTAATGGTGAAAATAGAAACATCACCGAGAAACCTAATAATTATCCAGGTGTACTTCCTGACATCTAACAGTGAGGACCAGGAAACAAAAGAGATGTATGAGAAAATCGAGGATCTCTTGAAATTTACAAAGGATGGTGACAACGTTGTAATCATGGGAGACTTCAATGCCATGGTTGGAGCGCAATATGATAGAGTAGGAAAGTTTGGACTGGGAAACAGGAATAGCAGAGGTGACAGGCTGCTCAACTTCTGTGAACAGTACGATATGGTAACAACCAATACCTTATTTGAAGTACCACAGAGAAGAAGGTACACCTGGAGAGCACCAGGTGATATACAACGCTATCAAATTGATTACATACTAGTCAAGATAAGATACCACAACCAGATTAAATCAAGCCATAGTTATCCTGAAGCAGAAGTTGACAGTGACCACTGTCTAGTGATGGCAAAGTGCAATCTTAGATTTAAGAAATTCAAACGAAATAGGACTAGCTGGGATTTGGATAACTTACAATGAGCAAGCTAAGAGGAACTACGAAGAGAAAACAAATGAAATCATAGCTAACATAACAGGAGAGATCAACTGGGATTTGATAAAGCAAGGTATATTAAAAGTAACACAGGAGACATTAGGAAGTAGGAGCTTTCGTCCAAGGAAACCATGGATCACAGAAGAAATACTAGAACTCATACAAAGACGTAACAAATATAGGAAAATAGGAAAATATCCACAGAGGAAGGTTAGGAGAACTATCGATACACAAAGAACCTAATTACAACCAAATGTCGGGAAGCAAAACAAGACTGGATGAATAAAATGGCAGAAGACATTGACGAGGACTTGACAAAGGGAAGAATAGACAAAGCGCATAGAAAGATTAAGTCATTACAATACAATCCCAAAACGAGGAGCACGGTGATTAAAGACAAAGAAGGGAACCTACTGATGGACCCAGAGGAAATTGGTGAGCATTGCAAGGAATATCTAGAAGAACTCTACTGTAGAGAAGAAACAATTTATGAGAACGACTATATTGAAACAGAAGACAAGGTGGAAGAGGATGCTAAAGGCCCAACTACAAGGAGTGAATTTGTGTTAGCATTACGTCAATTAAGGAACAAGAAAGCAGCAAGACCAGATAATGTCCAGAATGTGGGAGGAGACATGAAAGATAGGCTTTATCAAGCGATACAAAAAATCTATGAAAGTGGTGAAATTCCAGATGACGTTAATAAAAGCAGAACAATCACTCTTCCAAAGAAAGGAAATGCTAATGACTGCCAATTACAGGACTACTGTCCCATGTATCCAAAATCATCTTGAATGTAGTGAACAGGATCAATAAAAGAAAAGAATAGAAATAGGTCATCGATCAAGATCAGTTTGCCTTCAGAACTGGATGAGAGACAAGGGAGGTGCTTCTAGAAATGAGAACAATTCTTGAAAGAAGAATGGAAATGAATAGGAGAACATACATTGCTTTTGTTGATATACAAAAAGCCTTTGATAACGTAAATTGGAAGAAATTGTTCAGAGTCATGAAAAACTTTGGCCTGAACTGGAAAGACAGAAGGCTTATCCTGCATTTGTACAAGACACAACGTACCGAAATAGATATTAATGGTACCATAAAGGAAGCAAGGATCAGGAGAGGTGTGAGGAAGGGTTGCTCTTTATCCCCATACCTTTTCAACATGTTCATCGAGGAATCCATAACAAAAATGAAGCAGGAAACAAAGGGTATCAAGATTAATGAACAACTGATTCACGGATGACATAGCATTATTAGCTGACTCAGTGCAAGAGCTGTGTAAGATGTTGGAAAGGCTATCATTAAGGCTACAAGATTCACATCTAAAGATAAATGCACAAAAGACTAAAATACTTGTCGCCACCAAGAATGATGAACCGCAAACAAACATCGAAATGGGGAACAACAAAGTGGAACAAGTGAAACACTTTTACTATTTGGGGAATTTCATTACCCAGGACAACCGGTGTGCTACAGAGATGAGAAGAAGAATCACCCTTGCCAAGCAAGCAAGCTTTCAGTAACAAGCAAAATATTCTGACCAGCAGACACATTGACAGGGAGACCAGGAAAAAGCTTGCCAAGTCATTCATTTGGAGTGTGCTGCTGTATGGAAGTGAAACCTGGACATTATGCAAGCAAGGTATCAAGAGACTTGGAGATGTGGGTCTGGAGAAGGATGTTGAGAATTAGCTGGACCGAGTGACGATCCAACGAATCTGTCTTGAACGAGATGCAAGAAAAGCGGCAGCTACTCACAGCGGCGGCAAAAAGACAATCTAAATTTTTAGGACACACCCTAAGACAAATTTTTAGTGAATATCTCAGAAGTAAAAATATTGGGAAAGAAAGGAAGGGGACGACCAAAAAAGAAAATTTTGGAAAACCTAATGAGGAAAATGAACTATTATCTATTATAGTCAAACGATGATGCTTTTATTATTATTTCACAAAATAGAGTGCCATTTGCACCTCTATTATCAATATAAGCATACATGTATTAAAATAATATTAAAATACATATACAGTCAATTCCAGTTATTTGGGGCACATCGGGACTAGTGAATTTTGGCCTGATTAAGTGGCTGCCCCAATTATCCGAAGTTTCACATAAATAGTTAAAAATACAATGTACCCCCCTTTACAATTAGTTCACTGTACAATCAAATCACCTTACGACGAACTCACCATAGTAAAGTACTGTTCACTTTACGATGTGCAGTAAGCATCAGTCATTGTGATCACGTTTGTGAACTGAAATTTAATTCTATTAAACAGCGATTCTAATTAGAGAAAACAGGAGGAATATTATCCACAGGCTATAAAAGTAAAGATATATTAAGCACAAATTTACCCTTTATTACCTTACTAATTAAATGATACGTGAAATTCGGAAGACTATACGTGATAATCGGAATAATTAATACGTACTGTAATATGTACATACTAACTAAACTAGTTGACATTTCTGTTCACTGACATTTGTGGGTGGGGTTTAAAATTTAAAACAGCAAAAAGATAATCAATCAATAACAAAAAACACGGCACACACAAACTGCAAGTAACACAATATGTGCAAGTGGGAACCGAGTAACGAGTTACAAAGCTTTAAAAATAGGAATGAAGAGAAGAATCTGAAAATTATTTTTTTTATATGATTGAAGATTCCATGGAAGTGTAAACACATTTCACCATAATAACCCACAGAATTCCAGCTGTCGGTATTATCACAAATTCAATAAGATCGAGTTTACTATCTGTTTATGACAGACTGCACTAACAGAAAAGCCCAATAAACAGGTGACTGCTAATTGTTTTTATTGTTTATGGTTGTGACCTCCAGAAATCTGACCGAATTACGTGGTACGGTTGGAGACAATCGTAGGGTAATCTCCAGTGCTGTGGTCTCCTGCCCCGATTAAATGGCATTTTGTCCCAATTAAGCGAAGTAAACTCTGGCTATTTTCTCGATTGGGTTCTGGTTTTTAAGATTTGTCCCAAATAAATGGCTGCCCTGATTAACCGGTGGCCCAAATAACCGGAATCCACTGTATTAGCAAAAATTCTTTTAAATATCTTTTCCTTTTGAGCTTTATGACATTGGACTATTTAAAAAAAAAAAAAAAAATATGGCTGTGCACCTTTACATCTTTTGATAACTGTTCTACTTATTTAATTATAAATTTCTCATTCTATTATTGCAACATTGCACTATACTTATTAAACTGCAGTACTATCACTCAATTTGCAACAGCAGGTGCCAAGTGAAGTAAAAAGAAAAGTAATAAAAACAAAGTATGAAGATGAATGCTGGCACTACATGCTGTTCTAATGCTGCATTACTGACTAATATTACTTCATGTTAGAGAAATAAAATGCTATTTCTAATGTGCTCCCACCACCATCACCACAGCCATTCAGTGGTTATTGCCATCTAAAGAAAACAGAAATATTAAATGTTCACTAGCAAAAGATATTTTAAATGAGTTTTCATCACTGCTAAAACTATATCTTTTGTTTAACAGTATAAACAATTTCAACATTTATAATTTTTTACTTTACATAAAGGAATTGATGCTTACCTTAACAAATCCAGGACTGGCAATTAATACACACTTGACAACTAATAAAGGGGGGAAAAAAATTAAAACTAAATCAATAAACCTGAACAGGAGTAAGATGCATATATGAGGAAAATTGTTATAACAATGCTACAAATAAATGAATTTTTTGGAATGTATAATGACAATACACTTTGGCAACAGTTAGCCTCACCTCATCATACACTATTCTATACTGCACTTGTCATGTACACAAACTTATTTAATGAAGATCTGCCCAATGTGTACAAAGAATTTTGAAAATAAGCAATTTTCAAAAGAACAAATTTGAAATTTCATTTCAAACTTAGTGAGACAGTTTCATAAACATACAAACAGCTTTTGGAGAAGATACTTTATCAAAAACACAAATGTACAGGTGGTTTTCAAGATTCATATCATCTGGTAGGAATCTTGAAATTGATTTTTGGACAGAAACTGCCAAACAGTTTCAAGCCAAGAATCAAATGCCTGTTGTACCCACCCCTTTACTCTTCACAACTCATTTGCAGAGTAAAGTGGCAGGATCCATTCTCATTTCCATAGACAAAAACAGAGCTCAAGCAAAGCAATTTAATTATGCCACAGAGATTCTGTAAAAACTGCAGGAATAGCATACACAGTTGAGAATAATAAAGAAATACAAATGTGGTTCCAATGGCCATAGAGGGAATCTGTTTTCAATACATTCTTAGAGCTCTTGACAGTACTTCATGTCTATATAGTGCAACTGTAGCAATCTGAACTAATTAGTTCGTTACTGTTTGAATCACTGAAATATTTGGATTGGCAGGATTATAACATGAGAACACATTTTACACTTATAAATTTACACATGTACAGTATTTCTCATTCACAATGTATTACAATATGGTATTCATTTTTAAAAGATTGATTGTAGAGTTTTGTGTGTTTTAACTTTGCTTAACCTTTTCTCTAAAACATCCAGATCCTGCTTTTATGTGCAGCTGACATAGAAGCAGGATCTGGTGAGCCGGAATGTTATTTTATGTAGCCCATTCAATACATGGGTTAAAGCATGAAAATGGCCTCAAGTTTCATCAAATTCATTTAAGTGTTTCTTTCTTGATCCTATTCATTTTGTAAGACAATTTATAATTTAGCTATCAATCTGAAATTAAAAATAATTTGTCATTTTGCTATTAATTCAACTTATGTAACCTCTTGCAAACTTTCAACTTCTTGGCCTATTCAATTTATCAGGTGAACAACTAATATTAGTTCTTCACTGCCCTAAACTTCACTACCTCCAGTTTCTAAATCTTTTAGGAAATCATCCAATTTAAGCCATAACTTTTGACATAAAGACAATAAATTGGGTAGTGGAAATTTAATGACACAAGGGTCAAAATGTGCTTTTTCTATGCTTTATGATAACTTTGATTAATGTGCTCAGCAGATTGCATTTAGAAATGATCAAATAGCCTCAAAAATGATAGTAGAAGTATGTTAGAGGCCAAATTATTGTGATGAATGCAATGAACAGCTATACAGACAAAGAGGGCCAACAAATCCAAAATTTCTTATAATGGGAGTACTGTATACAGGTCTGGAGGCCTCATTTTAGGAAATGATGTAGAGCTGCTGAGAAGGGCAATGAGATTGGTGAGTAGAACAAAGGGTTGATGTTACCAAGAAAGGTTTAAGTTCTGCAAATTGCAGCTTCTGGAGACTAGGCACCTGTGAGGTGATCTGAGGTGTATAAGGCCTTGAATGGATTGAGCAAGCTCAATACTAATGGGATTCTTTCTCTTGCTCAGGTTACTAACCTGAGGGGACATAAATTCAAATTGAGGAAAGACAATTGTAGAACAGATGTGCGAAAATTCGCCTTTAGCCAGCAGGTGGTTGATAGTTGGAACAAACTTCCATCTGCTGTATTGGAGGTCAGCAACTTAAATAAGTTCAAGGCAGAACTAGACAAACATTTGGAGTGAATGGATGGGAAGGGTGTGTTTTTTTATTTTTTTTTGCTGATATATGATGCTATAGAAGCTTGCTTTCTTGTATCTTATGCCCTACTAATGCTAATGCAATTCACATGAAACACCTGAGAATAATTGCAGTCAGTTTATGAATTCCAGTGCAGACCAGCTGCCAGAGCAGCTCATGGTGTTTTATCAATGATATACGAGAATTTTGCAGATTGGGATAAGGAGGTGATTATCGTGTTGTATAAAGCAATGGTTAGGCTGCATCTTGATTAACGTACTTAACTTGAAGTCATACAGACTTGAAGGCTCATTTGTGGAAGAAGTGGATCTGTTGGAATGGGCACAAAGAAGAGCAATAGGATTAGAGAGGGAGAAAAAAAAGGGGGGCATGCTCTTACCAGGAAAGGTTCTGGAAATTGCAGCATGTGGAGACCAGGCACCTGTGAGAAGATCTGACTGAGATGTTTAAAGCTTTCAATGGATTGAGTAAGCTTAAATGCTGATGGAATCCTTCCTTTTGCTCAGAATATACACCGGGGGGGGGGGGGGGGGCATAAATTCAAACTGAAGAAGGATGATAGCAGGTCAGATAGGTAGAATTTTGCCTTCAGCCAGCACTATACATTTTGGTAAAATTAAAAGTAAAAATTGAAAAGTAAAGACCTATTAAAAATTAGATATAATGGGATAGGTTTGTGAACACTTAATATTTGTAAAGGAGATATTACAATGTCATAAAACCAAATCTAATTTAATTAAAATGCTAAAACCTTCAGAGACTTACCTACATAGATATGGGCTGCTGGCAGTGAAACTGACCACAAAAAGACAAGAGAAATAAGATTTGTTTTTGTATATAGCCAAATCCTGATAGGGTGTGTATTAGTAGTCAAAGTACAGGAAAGAAAGGAAACTTACTGGGAACAAGATTACATGACTCATTCAGGACACAGCTGACATGAAGAACATTAAAGGTACCTTTAATTCTCATCATATCACCTCTTAAACTGTCCTAGATTGTAAGTCATGTAACCTTGTTCCAATAAATTTCCTTCCATTCTTTTGTGTACTCTGGCTGGTGTTCTCTTGTCAAAGCATAAGCTTTAAGTGTCTTTGAACTTACTACTGTTAGTATATCACATCTCAATTGTACATAATAAAACACGCCTGCGTGCTCTGGATTCATAATTTATTTTATTTTTGTTACACAGAGCATTAAAACTATGATAAATGAATTAGCTTTCGGCTGGGTGGCAGCCTTCATCAGATTAAAATACTTCGAATGGCAGTTGGAATGTCAATTGTACATCGACATAGCAACTTTATCTTTTATATTAACATGAATTTATGTATCTCAATCAGATCATCTCGCAGGTGCCTAGTCTCCATCTGCTGCAATTTGCAGAACTTAAGCCTTTCTTGGTAAGAGGACACATTGATATACTTTGGTGATTTACTACAAACTAAAATGATGCTATGCACTAACTTGTTTGATTAGTGAATTTTCCATAGTCTGAGGCTTTCAGACCAAATTTTTTTTTTTTTTTTTTATGAAAAAACCGAACACGAAAGGTATTAGAACCTATAGTACTTAGTACATGCATGGGTTGGAGGTTGAAAAGACGAAAGAAGATATTTGTTGACATTTAGACTTGAACTTCTGTAGACTGTAATTTTCAGGAAATACGTATGAAGGAAGGTTGTTCCAGAAAACGGCAGTTGAACGAATAAACGAGGAAGATGAAAAGTTGGTTCTGTGAGTTTGAAGTTGGACAGTAAATGGATGTTGGCTGGTGGTGGCACGTGTTTCGACTGTTTTGAAAGAGAGCGGGAATTATAGAAGCAAATTTAGAAGAACAGTGCCCACGAAGTATCTGTAGAAAAAGCATGTAGTAGAAACAGAACGTCTATGAGACGGAGAGTGAAAAGACTCTGTTACAGATGAGTCATTAATTAACCTAATTGCCTTCTTCTGAATGGAATCTAGAAGCCTGAGAGAGAGAGGTTTTGGGGTTTTGTAACTGGAATTAGTTCGGACTCATCTTTATTTCCCTTCTCCTTGGCAAAATTATCAGTAACAGTCTGGACAATTTCATTTTCTGTTACAGCTATAGTAACTACCCATTTATAACAGATTGTATAAATAAAAGGCCCAATAAACCGAAAACTGCAAATTGTTTTATTGTTGTGACCTCCAGAAATATGCTTTAGAAAAATATCACAGAGATGTTCAAAATTTATTCTTATAATCGAAGATGTGATTCTAAGAAACAATGAAAGTGTAGTGCATTTTATTGATTTGAATCAGTTCTTTGAAATCTGATTCTCTAAAGCAGCTGATTTTAATAACCAGTGATCATTATAACTAGTGCTTACTACATATACATGTATATATAATGTTGAATAGAAAAACAAGGCAGAAAAATGGAAAAAAGAGAAAATAGTCAAAGGCAACACATGCAAAACCTATACAGATCATGAACAATAAAGTGAAAAAAGAAAAAAAAAGGGACATTGAGAGGAATAGAAGGTAAAAATAACAAAAAAAAAAGTGCAAGAGAAAAATACATAGTAATTTCTTGCTTGCACTGACCAAGTGAAAAGAACTTTATTACTAAGCAAGAGAGTACACACAGTAAAACATAAAATGGGAACTGACACAAGGCACAGATATTCACGAGATAACATACATTAAATTTAGCACAAATAAAGAACATAACATAGAAGCTTTCGGCTCCTGTATGTAGCCTTTGTCAACTAACCGAGCAATGTAAGACGGTGATTTTGTGTGTTTTTATTGAATTTTTATTGAAAGCAACATGCAAGTGAAGTTTTTTTTAATTTTTTTTTTGCCTCATGCTGGCAAAAAAAAGTGTTAATTAGTGTTAATATTATCAATATTAACACTAATGATGTTGAGCATCATTAAATCATTCAAATGTAATATGTAATTCATTATTTTAACTTTATCTGATAGTATACAATACCTTTCTACTTTTATTCTGTTCAAAGTACTTTGCCTAGGATGTGTATTTTTGCTTCAGTCATTTCCTCAATTACATTTTGAAAAGTTTTCCTTCTTGATATGTTTCTCATGTTTCATATATCAATTTTGGTTTTTCAAAGGCTTAGTAATCCCTTAAGGTTTGACAGAAACTAGAGCCTTGAGTTGTTTCCTGCAACTCATGCATCAGTTGATTCTCTTGTAAAATAATGCAGTTATTCCCACTTGCCTTCTGCACCATATCCTATCATAATCAAGATCCTTTCTGTACTACTTAGAATATTTCAATAATAAGACATGCTGACTATATTTAACTGCATACTTTGGTACTGGTAGATATCACTGGTCTCCATCAGTATGTTGGTGTCTTGATTTAGATGATTGTTGTTATTTGGTTTTTAGGAGCATTAGCAACTAAGGCCATATTGCTCCGGGGCTATGTGGTGGTCATTCCCTGACCTTTCCGCATCCTCCATATTTGGTGGTCACGGGCTCGAACCCCAGTCTAATCAAGAAGTGTGTGCTACGCACTGTTGCTCCTGCCCACCTGGCTATGGAGGCGCCATTTAGATGATTATGGCCGGACATCTATTCTTGATAATGTCTCAGCACTCTCATTGAGCTATTTTGCTCACAACAGGCTTTTGGCATATGGCACAATTAGGACTGAATAAATGCGAAGAGATATGTAATAAAATTATCAAAATGTAATTATTCCCCAAATGAAACATGAAAGGACTTTAAAAAAAGGCATATTTATGAAACTGGTTGGTGTAGGCAGCAATGCATTATGATTTTCTGCATGGTCACTACTAATTTTCACAATTTCAAAATGCATAAGAAATTATTACTACATCCATGAAAGATACTATGAATCACAGCTGGGTGGGCAACTTGGTGGAAGAGAAGACTTTCATGCCACTTATAGCCTCTCTAAGCCTCTAAACAGATTAAGAAGGTTAACTTTTTAAGTACAAAGAGAGTCTAAAAAATAATTCATACCTTCAAAGTTAACATGTCGAAGAATTCCTTGCATTACTGATTCAAAGAATCTCTGTAAACCCTGTAAGAGAATAAAAATGTGAATTCATGTGACTAATTTCACTGTACTTTTAAAAACTTAATATTTTAATTATAAAACAATTTTTAATAGCATCAGCAATACTAATATACTTGTATTTTGAATATAAAGGCACCATTAACTTTAAAGCAATAAAACATTAAACTGTCCACAATAAACTGAAAAAATACAGTTTATTGGATTCTGAAGATAGTATAATTGCTATTAAATCAGTCATCCAAATAACCAAATACAGGAAAACTCTTGTTAATACAATATCAGTTTATAGAGAGTAGGGGGCTCTAGATAATGTCCCCTTAGCGGTATATTAAGACTGAAGTATATGGAGCTGGTATATTGATGAAAAAAGATTAGAATAAAAATTGGAGGAGGATAATAATATTTTAACAGTAATATAAATAAGTTCTAATGTCTTACTAAAGAATTTCAGATAAATACTATATGGAATTAATGTTTTTTAATAAGCATTAGTTCATTCCTATTTGGTTTTAATAATCATTATGTTATTAGAACCAAACCTGAGCAGTAATATACTGTTTGTTGTTATACACCAAAGGTTAAGCATTCTTTCAGGCATAATTTTGATGAAAAAGAATACAATTCACTTTATTTATGTAGCCACTTACTTCTTACTAAGGTATATGTTTCAAGTTAAGTCATTATTAAGGAAAAGATTGTTAATTTCCTTATAACTGAAGAAAATAAGATAGGATAGGATAAATTTTATTTATCATTAGCTGTTCATGCATTTAAATAGGATCAAACTAAATATTATTCTCCCAATGTTAAGAAGTTGGTTAAATGAAGCAAACAAGCAGAAAAGTTGATTAATCTTCATACAATGCAATATCTTGCCATATCCGTGTATAGTAAATTCTACTTTGATGAAATTCTAACTGTTATGAGTTTTATGCATGAATTAAAAGCATGTCTACTACAAATTCTCATTGCATAAAGAATGGATATCGTGTAATATGCTTTTTAAAATATATTCTAACCTTTCATTAAAAGCTGTGTGGTTTTCATTCTTAAGAGTAAATAAAATCAATACAATCATTAATGAGAAAAGTCAAAAGAAACACAGGTCAGGGGTCCTGACCTATATTGCTATTTGTTAACCTCTAAATTGGCCAGAACAAGAGAAAATTAACATATAAATATCTTTTCTTTATAGTTATAAAATTAAAAGGGCATGGGGAAATTATCCGTCAAGATTAGATAAGTCACATGACTGCACTTATGTGTGAAGAAGAATTAAAACAGCATACATGATTATAATATTATAATAATACTTTTATAATCATGTGTGATACCAAGAGTATAATAATACTTTTCAATGCAGTTAGTGCAAAATATGCTGATCAGCTCATGATATCTAGCTGTTAAGATCACTTCATTATTTAAGTCAAAGCCACCAGTTTCAATATTACATACAAGGCGAGCTAAAATATCAGCTGCATCATGATACTAATATACTTGTATCATGATGCAACTGATACAAGTATATTAGTATCATGATGTGAAGTATATTAGTATCACAGTTGTGGGCATCAGTACAAGAAGCAGATTGATGTAAATGTTTGCAAACAATGAGTTCTTCTGAGCGAGTGAGATTTTCACATTTTGAAGTATTTTTATATTTTGGTGAAGCAACCATTTGGTTTGTGCCAAAAGTGCAAATTACTGCTGTGTGATATGGATAAAAAGCAAAAATGAAACAACGTATGTTTGGATGCTAAACTCAAAATCATTGAAGAAGTTGATAACGATGGGGTGCACCAAAAAAAAATTGAAAAGCAATTTAACATTCCTTTACTAACATTACTGAGAGTTAAGAAATGAGGAAGGTGCTTCTGAATTTGAAATATGTACATAGTGGAAAGCAGAAAGATCCTGAAGAGAGACTACTGGAAAGGTTCTGCCAGAAGCAGTCATCGAATTTACCAACATCAAGTCCCATGCTGTAAAACAAGACTGATTGTTTCACACTAAGTCTTGGTATCAGTGATTTTATGTGTATCAATGGCTGTCTGTAGTTCTTTAGAGAGTAAAACAACTTATCTTGTTTGTTTGATATCTGCAATGAATCTGGACAAGTTGACAAGGAGAAAACCATAGATTGGTTGCAGTAGGTGCAATCAATTCTTGGTGAATATGAAACAAAAGACATTTTCAACATGAATAAGACATGAGTGTTTTACAATTTATTTCCCAATAAAATACTTTGTTTGCAGTGAAACGTTGTTGTTGTTGTGTTTTTAGGAGCATTAGCAACTAAGGCCATATTTCTCCGGGTATATGTGGTGGTCATTCCTTGACCTTTCCGCATTCGGTGGTCATGGGCTCGAACCCGGGTCTAATCAAGAAGCGTGTGCTAAGCACTGCTGCTTCTGCCCACCTGGTATGGAGGCACTTGCAGTGAAACCTGCCATGGAGGGGGAACCAAGCATACAGAAGATGATGACACTGTTGTGTGCAAAAGCAGATCGCACTATGAAGCTTCACCTTTTAGTTATCAGTAGGTTTTCTCAGCCACTGTTTTCAAAGAATAACCACTCTCTCTTGTGAGTATACATCACTTGCATAAATCACACAAAATAACTTTACTCACTGCTAAAATTTTTCAATCCTGAAATCTAAACTTGGATAGAAGAATGCTCATGCAAAAAAGGAAATTTGTGATGATTCTGCATCACTATGCTGCACATTCTATTGGGATGATGAAGCTACCAAATATTAGACTGCTCTCCATGCTTCCAAACACCTCAAAT
Organism: Mastigoproctus giganteus; assembly: GCF_048544385.1. Lineage (NCBI taxonomy): Eukaryota > Metazoa > Arthropoda > Arachnida > Uropygi > Thelyphonidae > Mastigoproctus > Mastigoproctus giganteus. Next base: position 179,644,318 of record NC_143579.1, on the reverse strand, counting down.
TTTATGCAACCACTGGACCAGGGGATCATTCGTAACTTTAAGAAAATATACAGATCCCACTTCATGCATCTGATATACCACACTGAATGTAAAACAGTGTTGCTCCAAAAATGGAACGTTAGATGCCCTTCAAACACTGTGATCGTCTGTGATGGAATTCCTCTTCATATCATAATAAATTGCTTTGCCAAAAGTGCTTTAGCAAGAAGGATGTAGAAACTCTTCCAGAAGCTGACCAACCAACGAACGAACAGGAGAAATTAAGGGATAGACACAAACCTCAAGGAAAAATCTGAAGCTGCTCATGTGGATAACTATTGCCATCACAGCTACACCATCAGAAGATCATCTACTAAATACTCGGATGCTGAACTATAGTTACAAATTCCATTTAATGTTACTTAAAATGTAATTGCTTGCAATAATGTCAGCAGTGATTTCTAATAGCCTTTGATCATATCTGTGTTATTGTTAAGAACAGCATTATGAAAAGCTGAGAAAACTCAAAAAAGTGTTCAGAAGATGCTGGATTGCTGTTTAAATGGTATAAAGCTCTTGAGTTAACTTAACGTTGAAGCATATAAGTTAACCAGTGGATTAACCCATGATCAAGTAATGATATGATTTTTTTTCATTCATTTCTAAACTAATCTTTATTACTTACAATTCAAAATTATGAGTATCTATCTTTTAATGCATGTTTAATCCTTTTTAAAATCCTACATTTCTTATGAATCCTTAATGTTTATTGCAGAAAACCCTGGCTATTTTAATTAACAATTATCTTCAAAATGTTCTTTGATGCAGTCGTCGTTAACTGTGATAATTGATTTTTACTCTTTCAGAATTAAATTGTTTTTCTTTTAAGTTTACATTCGTGAATACATTAATTTTATGTAAAAATTTTGCAAAATGGCAAATTAAAGTTTAATTAGAATAAATTATGGAACAAAATTAGGAAGCCAGTTTTTACATGCTCAATTCACAAACCTCATTATTATAAAGTGAGAGAATTTTGGTCCCTTGAAGTTTATATTAACAAGGTTTTCCTGTAATCTTGCCCTAAATTAGATGATGGTTTGGATCCTCTTTGGCTTCTATTATCAAGTCTAAAGAGAGTAGAAACAGAAGAAAGGATAGATAATATTGGTTTTAAAAGTTCAACTTGCATAACACTAATTATAAACTCATATTTTGATGTTTCTAAAATAACCAAATTATAATACTAAAATGACAAATGAATATCTTAAATAAAATGATTAAACAGGGTTTGGCAACAGAGCACAAATGTACAGAAATTATCAACACATTTACGAAGTGTGAAAAATATAAAAACTTAAAACACAACAGAAATTTGTTCCAGTCCATGTGTCGACAAAAACTAATAATAAAATTTACAGGTGTGGATTAGATAAAATGACAACTGGTTATGATATTATACTTGCCTAGTACAGGCAAGTATAATCTCAAGCATGTACAGGCTGTGAACAAGAATGAAATTGTGAGGTGAGAGCAATGTTAAAACCAAATTAATCAGAGGGCCTAGAAGATTTAATTACTTATGTGCCATACGACAAATAATACCCAAAGGAATATTTCAGAGTGAATCTAAAAATAGAGAACTACACAAATAATCAGTCAATTACTTGAATATTTTTATATGATATGAGGGAGATAAAGGTTGGAGGGTGGAATAGTTTCTTCAAGCATGAGTACCACTGCTTCTGACGTTGCATTCATTTGTGCTGGAAGTATTGGATCAGCTTGACCTTGGATATCAAAGGATGCTTGTCTCCTGTCAATCCACATTACTTGCATCCATTTTTGTTCTATTTGAATCATAGTTTATTGTGGTTAGCATTCTGGTGTTGCTTTTTTAGTTTTTTTTTTTTTGCTATTTGGGAGAATTTCGTTTTTAAGCAAATGGATGTGTTCTGGTTGATAGCTTTTTCTTTATAGCTTCTGATGATGGTTTACTTGAACAGTCTTCTAGTATGATTTAAATCAGTTAGTTATTTGTTAGTTAGTTTGTTATTTGGTTTTTAGGAGCATTAGCAACTAAGGCCATATTGCTCCGGGAATATGCGGTGGTCATTCCCTGACCTTTCCGCATCCTCCGTATTTGGTGGTGACGGGCTCGAACCCCAGTCTAATCAAGAAGCGTGTGCTACGCACTGCTGCTCCTTCCCACCTGGCTACGGAGGCGCCTGTTTTTTAAATCAGTAGAAAGTATGGAAGCAAGTCCCGCCCCAATTTGCATTCCCAAGTATGTATGGCTGGATCAGACTTATCTACCCTTCCAAACTTTATGGCATCAGTGTGTTCTACTCCTGTTCTCAATCTCCTGTACAACTACCCCATATATACTTAGCCATATCCACATGTGACTTGTGGGCCTCAGGTTAATAATGGGGTCTCTACCTTTTATACATTTTAAATCTGATAATTCCTGAGTCAGTAAGCTTGAGGACGCTTGCTCGCTCGCTCTCTCTCTCTCTCTCTCTCTCTCTCATTAATGCTGATTGTTTCAGCAATGATTTCTGAAATAACACTATTAGAATACCAATTCTTTCTAAGGATATAGTGTATTGTATTTACTCTGTTAGTTTTCACCATAACATGCTTTTACTGCTCTGAGAACATTCAAATGCACCTGAAATTTGGAATAACACCAGTATTTGTTGGTTTTCCATAGACAATGTGGTCTTATTTAATCAAGAGTGTCAAAAAAGGGAAGTTTGTGATTGGCTTCTACTTCCATTGTGAAAGTGATGTAAGGGTGATGTCAGGTGAGGTTTTGGAAGAATGAGTTTCTCCATGCCTTGACTGCCGGAAAATCAGACACATCCTCCCCCAAATTTAGGGGCAGGTAGTACTTGTTCTAAAAAAAGATATTGCAAACTCTTACATAAAGATTTCTGCATGCATTAAAGATAAGTTTCCCGTGCTTAAGCCAGATTTGTGCATAAAGAAAGAATCCTGGAATGTGAACTATGACTCACAAAATTAAATATCGACTAACTGAAGATGAACAAATATAGCTCCATGCGGGCAAAGCTTTTATGGCTCCAGCTAATGTAGAAGTTTTTCGTAAATTTTTGCCATTTTATTGAATTTAATTGCCATATTAATTAATCTCTAGAAGTAGCTTTATATTCTTAGTTACGATACAGTTTATTTTGAATTTAGATAGAGATTTTGTGGGTTATTACTTAGTATCGGTAAAATTTGTACTGTTCAAAACTTGCCACCATTGCTGCTATGTTATGTTATTTGGTTTTTAGGAGCATTAGCAACTAAGGCCATATTGCTCAAGGATATGCGGTAGTCATTCCCTGACCTTTCCACATCCTCCGTATTTGGTGGTCACGGGCTTGAACCTCGGTCTAATCAAGAAGCATGTGCTACGCACTGATGCTCCTGTCCACCTGGCTATGGAGGTGCCCACCATTGCTGCAGATCGATACAAAATAGCGTAACTTGTAGCGTAAATAGCGTAATATGTAGCACTGTATTATGAATTCTGTTAACTTAGTATTGGCAATTAATCAATTAAATTTATAAATCTTATTAATTTTTATTGTTAATTAAATTGTATTTAAATGGAAATCATGTCCCAGACTAGAGCAGCAAAGCAACATGCACAAAGTTGCGAAACTGTGGTTCGGAGGAAAACCGAAGGAATCGATTCTCCAATGCATCACAGTCTAAAGAAATGTGCAAAATATGACAAGTTTGTGGACCTTTCTTGAACAGGACATGATCTAGCCATGGAGGATGTCTTTGTGTGTGCTAGGTGCAGAGAATGTGAAGAAATTAGGCACCAACTCAGCATTCTGATGGGCATATCTGAGTTTAAAGAGTTGAGTAGATGCCCTCTTGGGCTGACCTTGAGTTAGGCAGCTGAGAGCATGATGGGGGCACATCAAGCTCTCATCTGCCTAACTCAATGGCAGAGCTCACTCTTGTGCACCAGTCGAAACAGCGGCAATCTTCAGGGCAGAATGCGCTAGTCCCACAGGAGCTAGTTATTGTCAGTGACTCAATTGTCAGGGAAACAGGAAATATATTGTGCAAAAAGGATGGGTGGAGTAGGACTGGGTTGTCTGCCAGGGGCAAAAGTTGATGACGTTGTAGAGCAGATATCATCTTTAAATGGCAAAAAAAGGTGATATCATTGTACACGTTGGCACTAATGACAATAAGTGTAGGAGATCAACGGATTTACTTAACAAGTGCAGGTTAATGTTGAAAAAAAATTTGCAAATTAGGGTTAAATTTGAAAGTGTCTGTAATCCTGAATGGACATGATAGGAGAGAGTATATGATGAGAGCGCTGTCAATCAATTTGGTCCTGGAGAGTTGTGTAAGGCTAATTGGGTATAATTTTTTTCAGCATGGTCTTTGCTTGTTAACAGGAGAGACTGCTTCTACAGAATACACTTAAATAGAAAGGGTGCAAGAATATTTGCTGATGCTATCAAGGCAATGTTAGGTGGGTCGGAAAACTACTAGCTTGGGGGGATTCACAGATTAACAGATCAACAGTAAACGCAGGCAGAGGTGGAAATGATTTCGCACTGCTTCTATTGGAATGAGTAGCAGCAAGTTTCTGGGGATTTCAAGAACTGCTGGGAGTCATGAAACAAGTAAATACATGGGCTGTGTTAGAGTAACTAACAGCAAGTGACAGGTGAACGCATACTTGCATGTACACCAATGCTAAGAGTATAGTAAATAAATTTGATGAATTTGAAGTGCTGGTCAAGACATCAAAGGTAGATGTTGTTGGGATATCAAAGATATGGTGTTACACAGGTAAAAGGAATGCAGAATTGGAATTTGGGAAGTACAATGTATACAGAAAGGTTAGATAAGATAGGAAAGGAGGTGGGGTTATGCTGTTAGTTAAGAAACAAACAAAATCGAAGAAAGTGCATCCAGTTGACATAGATGGACAGTGCCATGTTGAGCCAGTTTGGTGTGACAGTAAAATCCTCCATTATGTCTTATTATGGAGGATTTTAACTTCCCAGATATTGACTGGAGATTGTGGGTTGGTCACTCGTGCACTAGCAAGGCTTTTGTGGATTTGTTGGATGATTGTTTTCTACAGCAGCATGTTAGAGAGGCAAATAGAAGGAGTAAAGGAGTAACACTCGATCTGATTATCAGCAGTGATTACTCATGCATAGCAAAGACAGATTATGAGAAAGCAGCAAAGACTTCTTTATTTATACAAACTCGAAAAGGGGATTAATCAGATCGGTCCACTTGACATCAGTGGTTTGACTGTAGATGATTATTCTGAGATAGCTGCCAAACTAAATGAGTATTTTGCATCTACATTCAAGGAGGAGAGGGCCAGATGTTTATCAAACTCTAACAGGGAGTTAAATGATTTTGTAATAACTGAGAGCATAGTGGAGAAAAAAATTGTTGAAGTTAAACATAAGAAAGGCACCTGGGATGGATGGGATCTATCCAGTTATATTAACCCGGTCTAAGTCCGCCCTGTTTTTGTCTAATTTTTAACCCTAACTCGAAAGTTGCTCCCCCTGAAGAAAACTAATAATTTCCATAATTTCTACTCAATTTACAAAATTGAAACTCTCAATATACATAAACAGAAGTATATTCTTTGATTTCCCACCTTTAGCGCTCAGCAAAAACTATTAATTCACTCTAAAACAGCAAAAATTCACTCTAAAACAGCAAAGATCACATTTCAATTTATTAAATTTTGATGTCGGCAAAACAAGATCCAAGCTTTGAAAATAAAATGCGTTACAGCATTAGTTCAAAAATTCACGCGTCAGCTCGGCACCTCTGGCTAAAACGAATCAACACACGCAGAGAGATAATTGACTGGTCAAGCTTACGTCATTAGCGTTACCAAGGTGATCCAAGGAGAAAATGAAACTGTAAACAACTTTCGTGGAAAACAAACAGTTGAGCATCATTACTTGCAAACACTAATTTGCATGGCTCACTCACAACAGTTGCTTTATTGCTTTTCGTAATTGTTGTACGAAAGAATTGCAACGAATTGGTTTTGAAAAACTAAAATATTGCATTTCCTTTCTTCAATATGTATTATCTACTAACAAAAAATCAAGGAAATTCATCTACTGGAAGCTATACTGGAAACGGAAAGAAAACAAAAGGAAAAAAAACTGTCGTAAAACTGATCACTACAAAGCGCATTTCATAAAAAAAAAAAAGTTCGATTTATTGTAATTGTTTCTAGAGGACTAAATCGGAAAAATATTTCTATTCATAGCTGCGTTATAAACTTCGAAAACTGATATCGAAGGAACTTCACCTGGTGTACAAACGAAAAAAAAATAAATACAAAGGGTACTAGGAAAGTTTTGCAATATGATGCAACAATGAATCACAGGAAGATGCTTGTTGCTACATGTTGAGATATGTTCATACGTGCATAGTAGCCGCCGCGTCAAGTTGATGGGCCCAGTTATTCATTAGTAGTGAGAGTGTAAAGTGCTTGCGATGGCATCTTGGTCATGAAATGAGATGACAGTTTTGTGGTATAATTTCGTGCGCGGTTTAACCATAGACCAGTGCTTAGAAGAAATGATTCTTGCACTAGATGATGATTGTCCACATCGTACAACGATATTCAGGTGGTATAGAGAATTCCAAAGGGGAAATTTCACTCTGGAGGATTCTGAGAGGCCGGGAAGGCCACGAACGTCAGTTACGGAGGAAAACGTTACTGCTGTGAGGAAAATGCTTGACGAAAACAGGCGAGTAACCTACCAACAGATAGAGGATACTTTGGGCCTAAATGCACCAGCAATTCGTTTGATTCTGAAAGATCATTTGCATGTGAAGAAACTTTGTTCTCTCTGGGTGCAGCATCAACTGACTGAAGAGCAGATGACACGACGTGTGACTTGGTGCCGGGAGATGTTAAAAAAGTTTGATAAGGGACAATCTCGGTATGTGAACAACATCGTGACAGGTGACGAGACTTGGCTGTACTATTACGATCTGCCGACCAAGGCTCAAAACAAAGTTTGGGTCTTTGATGATGACGACACACCCGTAATTGTCAGAAAATCCCGATCTGTAAAGAAGAAAATGATAGCTGTATTTTTCAAATCGAGTGGAATTGTGGAACGTGTCGTTTTGGACACGCAGAAGACAGTCACAGCTAAGTGGTATACTGAACAATGCCTGCCTAAAGTCATTGGATCTATGAAGAACCTGCGGCCAAAGTCAAGATTGGACACCTGGTACCTCCATCACGATAATGCTCCAGCTCACCGCGCCAAAGCCTGCACCGAATATTTGACCACGACAGGACTGAAACTTCTCGAGCACCCTCCCTACAGTTCAGACCTTGCTCCCTGCGACTTTGCACTGTTCCCGCAAGTGAAAATGAAGCTAAAAGTGAGGCGGTTTTCCAGTGATGAGGACCTTCTACGGGCTTGGGACGAGTGTGCTTTACTCCCTAGTGAAACTTGGCAGAACTGGTTTAAAGATTGGTTTCGGAGGATGGAGAGGTGTATTGAATGTAGAGGAAATTACTTTGAAAAAATTAAATAAACAAAGCTGTATTGCAAAACTTTCCTAGTACCCTTTGTAAAAATGCGCAGCTAGTAACAGATTGTGAGAACAATCCGTTACTCGTAGTGAGGGATTGGGAAATTGTAAGTAACTGTTATTGAATACTTCGATATTTCCTTGATATGCATTTGATACCATCAAAAAAACTTCCAGAGAAAAATTGAATTTTCATTATCACACAACGCCTGAAAACTTCACCATAAAATGTCATGTGTTTCAATGCTTGAATTCCATTCTGAGGCCGACCAGGCTAGCCGAGTGGGTAAAGTACCTGCCCGGCAACCCCAAGGTCGCGGGTTCGATTCCCGCCTTGGGCTTGGATCAAAGTACTGCAGAAACCTTGGGAGGTGCAATATGGCCACAGAAGCCGATGCGCCAACAACTACCAAATCAAAAAAAAAAAATCCATTCTGAGCTGCAAATGTAATTTCACTTCTCTTGCGCTGACAGAGTAGCCGTTCACCGAATGAAGAAAAACAGGGTTCGTTTTCATGAAATTTCCAATTCTCTTCTTTCACTTGAGGGAAAAAACTCCTTAGGGGAGGGAGTCCACCCTTTCTAGTTCGACCCTGGAGAGAGAGAGAGAAATAAAAAATACCCTTTTGGTGGGGAGAATGCCAAGAGATTGTCAAAGGTCCAGAGAGCTAACTTTCATTTATTTTATTTATTATTATTATTTTTTAAAATTTATTATTATTATTTATTTATTTTATTATTTTTTTTTTATTTTTTTTTTCTTGTGTTGTTCTAGCAATCGATCCTGGATTGGGGCTTTCCTGGGCCGGGATAGTTCTTCTCCTCTTTTCTCCTTCCCTCTCTTCATCTTATACAAGTTTTTCTTTCCTCCCTGGGGAACGAGTTTCCCAGGGAGGAGGGCGTGAGGATAGTAGGGAAGGCTTTGCCCTCCTGCTAGGGACGAGTACCTGGAGGCAATCATCCAGGTGATCACTGCTTCCAGGTAGCCAAAATGCCAAAACACAACATCACAATACAGAACACACACATAAGCTCACAAACACAGTTTTTCTTTCCTGTCACTTTCTCCCGTGCGGGATGAAAAACTTTTCTCTCTCTCTCTCTCTCTCTCTCTCTCTCTCTCTCTCTCTCTCTCTCTCTCTCTCTCTCCCCTTCCTTTTCATCTGTCTTCATCCAACATGGGATATTCCTAAGCGGGATGATTATTATTTTTTTTTTTTTTTTTCACGACACAACACACACTGGCCTTACCTTGACAGTGCGTAAAAACTGAACAGAGCAACAAGGTGGAGATGAACTTCTGTTCTAGGAGCCGCCCATACAAAAACACACAAAAAAATAATAAATAAAAATAATAAAAAAAAAAATAGCATTGCAGCTCTAAGTCAGCTTCATCCTAGGATGGCGAAACTGCAATTGTTTTAGAGAACAATATTTTGCATTTTTACTTTCTAACATTATTTTGCTTTATAGCTCTGTTACAATATTTTGCTTCATTTCTTTACATTATTGCTGTAGTAAACGATATCGGTGTGCATGACATTTCATCACAGATGCTGGAGTTCTAATTAGTCAGTTCATCCTAGGATGCGGAAGTACTAATTAGTCCGATTTTGGTCTGGTGCTCATTTGATAAAAAATCCAGAATAATTCCTCTGGAAATATTAGCTAGTGAACTGCATTATAAATTTCAAACATCGCTGTATTGCTTATCCTTTGAGTGACCGCATGTTTTTGCCTTGTACAATTGTTTTATTGTACAAGGACACTTTCTTCCAGTCAGTGTAGCCAGGTGGGAAGGAGCAGCAGTGCGTAACACACGCTTCTTGATTAGACCGGGGTTCGAGCCCGTCACCACCAAATACGGAGGACGTGGAAAGGTCAGGGAATGACCACCGCATATTCCCGGAGCAATATGGCCTTAGTTGCTAATGCTCCCAAATAACAACAACAACTCCAGTCAGTAAAATCATTATTATACCCATAAAGTAATTCATTATGTTGGGGGAAACCGTTTTTGCTCATAATTGACGTAGCACTTTCGAATTTCGCAAAGTGGATTATTTGAACACAACATACATTAGAAGGTCGGTAAAAGAGTTGATAATTGGTGGGCAGCATTCCGACAAACAAATTTTCTGTTTATATTCTGTGATGACCACACGGTCAGAGATCCCGAAATAGAGAGAGAGAGAGAGAGAGAGAATACAAGAAACCGCACTGCATTTAGCAATCACCGACTCATCTGCCAAAAACCACAGCAAAACAAAAGTGATGGGGAGTAAGTCTATTTGTCAGTGGAGTTTATCTGTTTATTGCAGCTCAGAACAGCTTTATGACCGTGGATAGTGAATTTATTCGGCTTCTGAACTAAAACAGAATTTCTCCCTTTGCGATGACATCGAAGCGTAACAAGCAAATATCTTCTAACGATACTTTTTGAGCAGCCGTTAGTCGTAATCTGTTAGCTTTGTATTGTTACAAATATTACAGTTATGTGAACAATACACATTTCAAGAAAGAAAGAAATTCATAGAGGATGATTTTTTTTCTTTCTTTTGATGCACCAGTTTTCGAAGTTAATAACGCAGCTATAAATAGAAATATTTTCTCGAAATTTGGTTAGAATATCAAAACCTGAAAACTGCTGTTCCGATATTGTTTACTAAAAACAATTACAATAAAGCAAACTTTTTTTTTTTTTTATCAAATGCGCATTGCAGTGTTATATCAGTTTTAAACCAGTTTTTCCCATTTCCAACAGATGAATTTCCTTGATCTTCTGTTCGTAGGAGCAATACATTGAAGATAGGAAATACGATCTGTTCACCTTTCATAAACTGTTATTGCTACTGTATCGCTTTATTGCTTCTTATGTCAAAAACAGTAGCTCCTGTTCGTCTTTTGTTTATTTATACTACTCCCTTCCCTTCTCGATGTAGCTGTACGGGTGACGAGGTCACGTGATATTACTTCCCACGCTTTGCTCGTATTCAGGCGGAGTTGTTTATCAGAACTGCCACTCTCTGTAAAAAGAAATTTGTGCGCTTTACACCAAGAAATGAATCAAGTGTCAGGTTTCATAAGCTCTAGGCTGGTTAGGGCGGGGGTAAAAAAATTAATTGAAAAGGTCTAAAAAAATGCATACTTGATGTCACATTTTTGTCATTTGCATGAAATTCAATAGAAGGTTTTGAAAATTTAAGTGGGAAAATTCAAGAAAACAGTTCTGGCTCCAACTATAGCGAGTTTCAGCTCTGTAATTAGAGTAAAAATTATAGAATTAACTTGCTGAACCCAGTTGGGGCTGGAATGTGCCCCAACGGACGGGAATATAGTTAAAGGAGGTGACAAAGGAAGTAAGAAAATCCTTAGCTATAGTTATGAGAGCATCCTTGGACTCGGAGGAAGTCCCCATGGACTGGAGATGTTGTTGTTGTTATTTGGTTTTTAGGAGCATTAGCAACTAAGGCCATATTGCTCCGGGAATATGCGGTGGTCATTTCCTGACCTTTCCGCATCCTCCGTATTTGGTGGTGACGGGCTCGAACCCCGGTCTAATCAAGAAGCGTGTGCTACGCACTGCTGCTCCTTCCCACCTGGCTACGGAGGCGCCCTTACTGGAGATGTGCAAATGTATCTCCAATTCACAAGGGAGGGGGGAATCAAAGGGTGAGAGAGTAATTATAGACTTGTTAGTTTAATTTCTGTTCCAGGGAAAACAATGGAGTCACTGGTTAAAGAAGCACTGCAGGATTATCTAGACAAGACAGCAGTAATAATTCAAACACAACATGGGTTTGTTAAGGGGAAGTCTAGTCTGACCAATTTGATTGGATAACTATGACATGATCGCAAAGGAACTGTATGGAAAATTTTGATATCATATACTTGGATTTCAGGAAAGCTTTTGATACTGTTGCACATGGAAGACTGCTGTATAAATTGGAGCAGTATGGCATTAAGGGCAAGTTGCTACAAGGGATAAAGGATGGTTGAGTGGGAGAAGACAAAGAGTGGTAATCAATGGATACTACTCTTCGTGGACTAATGTTATTAGTGGTGTCCCTCAGGGTTCAGTGTTGGGCCCATTGTTGTTTTGATATTAAGCTTGATGAAGGTATATCAAGCTTAATATCAAAACTTGCAGATGATACAAATATTGGAAGGAATGTTAATAACAGTAATGACAGTATGTTGCTGCAATAGGATCTCGAAAGTGGGGCAACGGGCTGAGAAACGGCAATTAAAGTTTAACATTGAAAAATGCTGTTATTGTTATTTGGTTTTTAGGAGTATTAGCAACTAAGGCCATATTGCTCTGGGATATGCGGTGGTCATTCCCTGACCTTTTCACATCCTCCGTATTTGGTGGTGACATTTGAAAAATGCAAAGCACTGCATATGGGTTGCTGTAACCCCAGAGAAATGTACCTACTGGGTGGTGTTACATTCAGGGTAGTGGAAAATGAAAGAGACTTTTGGATAATTGTGCAGTCAGATATGTTTTCTGAGCAGTGCAGACAGGCTGCCAGAGTAGGTCATGGGGTTTTGTCAATGATATACAGGAATTTTGCTAGCAGGGAAAAGGAGGTGATTGTCCCTCTGTATAAGGCAATGGTCAGGCCACGCCTTGAGTACCACGTGCAGGTCTGGAGGCCTCATTTCAGGAAGGACGTAGATTTGCTTGAGCGTGTATAGAAAAGGGCAACAAGATTGGTGAGGAGAATGAAGGGATCCCCTTACCAGGAGAGGCTTAAGTTCTGCAAATTACAGCAGCTGGAGACTAGGCACCTGCGAGGTGATCTAATTGAGGTGTATAAGGCCTTGAATGGGTTGAGCACACTGAATTCTGATGGGATTCTTCCACTTGTTCAGATTATGAACCTAAGGGGGCATAAATTGAAATTGAGGAAGGACAGATGTGCAGAAATTTGCCTTTAGCCAGCGGGTGGTTAGTTGCTGGAACAAACTTCCATCTGTCGTTGTGGAAGTTGATAGATTGAATAAATTTAAGGAGGAACTGGACAAAAATTTAGAGGGGATTTTTTGCAAATTTTTTTTTTTTTGACTGAAGCTGCATAAGCTCATACACTTGCTTTCTTGCATCACATGCCACTACTACTAACAATGAGGACATACAGTATGGGAGGGTAGATAAATTTGATCTAGCCCTGGAGGCAGAGGGCAATGCAATATATTTGCCCCCCCCCCCCATGTAAATGATCTAAATATGCAATGGCTGCTTACGAACTCTTTAATTTCATCTGTCCATCTCTGTTGTTGTCTTCAAGGTTTTCTTTTAGCTGCTATTGGGTGCCATTCTGTTATTTTCTTAGTTCATCTGTCATTATGTCTTTGAGCTGTGTCCTGCCTAAGTCCATTTCAGTTCTTTAGTTTTGATAAGAATGTCCTCTACTTGAGTTTGTTGCCTAATACATGTGTTTCTTTTCTTATCCAACAATCTCATTCCTAAAATAATTAATTTCATCCTTTGCTGTGCAGTTTTAAGCTTCTCTTCCCTTCTTTTGGTGAGAATCCAAGTTTCGCTTCCACGAGTCATGGTGGGGAGTATACATTGGTTCATTATTTTACATTTCAGACAAATTGAGATAGTGCTCCTCAGTACATGACTATATTTCCTGACTGCTATCCAAAATTTATTCCAGCCATTTATCATTATTACAGCCAATGGTGAGCTACAGTGGACTCGCATGGGCTCACGAGAGCCCACTGTTATTTTTTTTTTTTAAATTTGCGAGCCCATTGTTGAGACGATCATTTATTTCACAAATGAAATCCTGAATGCAATTATTGAATATCCAGAGCCGAAACCACGGTGGGGCGAGAGGGGCCCATTCCCATCATTTTAAAATTGCTTCATTTTTGGTTTAATTAGTCGGATCTCTGTTTAACGAACTTCTTTAGAGCGAATTTTTTTTTATTCCCCCTTGGTAATTACATTTAAAATAGTTTCTGTTGAACGAAGAAAATTTCCATGTAACGAATGGATTAGGAGAAACAACTTTATATGCATTGTTCTCACCTCTGGCCTTTAGGCTTGCAGATGGCAATTGTGGGTTGGAGGAATTCCCACTTTGTGCAAACATTTTGAATCAGAAATTAAATATTCCAGATTATTAAATCAACTTTTAAATTTGGAATTTCTTAACAATTTAGCAGTAATGATCGACATCCTGCAGGAGCTCTCTTACCTTTCAGAAGCTTTACAGAATCACAATGGTAAAAGCATATAAATTAATTATTCGAACTATCAGTGCTATTGCTAATTTGAAAAATTCTGAAGCTAAAATTGAGAGCATGTTGAAGTGGAAAGAATTTGAAGGAATCAAAATCGAAAGTAAAAAAATTACCTCGTGACAAGTTATTAAATGCATTGCGTTATCCTTAAATGATAAGTTATTAATGCAACAGGACATTAATAACTTTAATTAAATAAAGAAAATAACAATACCATTAAAAGAAATTTTAAACATATGCTACCCGAAATCGTGGAATGTGAAAGAACTTTTGTCTCGGTGGCAAGAGGGTGAAAAATCGAATAAAAAATTTGTTTTCTGATAAAATATGAAATAAAAATTAATGATTTTAGAGATTTTGTCGAAGACAGTTTATCTTTAAAATCGAGTGAAATTACCTTTTCAATTAAGAAATCCAGAAAATATCTTTGAAACCATTGCAATTAGCAGTGCTGAAGCTGAGTGAGCTTTCAGAGTAATGAATAATATTGTGACAATTAAACACATTGCAGATTATGATGACCATACATCTAAATGGAAAACCATTTCTTCAATTTGATCTGGATCGTTATGTCAAATCATTCCTCTGTAATCATCGCTCAGCTATTGAGCAAAGCAGAAGATCGACAACAAATATTAATAAAGAAGTAAATTGGCAATTTTTAGAATAAATTTTTCTTGAATATTTGTGAAATATATTTTTTTTTCATGTAACTGTGATTTTTGTGTACTTTTTTCTAGTGTTTGTTTTTTATGTAATATTTGTTTTTTTATATTGTGGAATGTTTTGTGATAGTTTTTATGCTTTTTGTGATATGGGAAATATTTCATGTTATTTTTTATTCTCAATATTAAAATTTTATCATGAAAAAAATGTATCCATCAGTGGTGTAGCTACCATGTAGGCAGGCAAGGCAATTGCCTCCGGACCCGGCCCTTTAAGGGCCCGGCATCTTTGGCTATCTCCTGTTTTTGCAATTTTCATTAATCAAGTAGGGACCCGAACATGCTCTTTGCCTCCAGGCCCGAAAAAGGATAGCTACGCTACTGGTATCCATTATATTTCCCTAGTTATTAAAAAAAAAGACGAATAAAAAAGTTGCGCATGTGTCGAGCACGCGCAGTGCATGGTTTATGCGAAACATCCTTCACGTTTCTTTTAGGTATTTTGATTTGTATATATCGATTATGAAATAAAACAGCTTTCTTATTGTAAATATTTTATTGATCAGTCACAGATTTTCATAATTTCTGGAAGACAAGATACAACGGATTTATGATAACTAAAGTAAGAGATGTATACTTGCGAGTGCAACGTATCTAAATAGCACTGATTGATGTACCGATCTTGTAGTTGAAGCGGCATAACAGCTGTTAGGGGCACCTAACAATGGAATGTAACGAAAATGCGAGACGAAAAAAGAAATTGTTGACAAATATTTGTATTGTTGCAATCATACTTACTGTAGTAGTAACTTCAGAAAGCATGATTGCGACATCATAGTATTCAAAAATTCTAAAAAGTTAGAACTCCAGACACTGTCGTATCCAGTTATCATCATAAGGCGAAGCATGACAACCAGGTTTTTAAGTTTTTTTTTTTTTTTTTTTATATAGACCAAGGAACGTTTTACACATTCACTTATACGCATGGTTAAGGGGGTAATAAGTCGCATCTGTCCAACCCCCTAAATCCGCCACTGACTCAAGATATACCAGTCATGAAAAATGCGTCACGCGCTCTAATCACACTACTAGTAGTGCGAGCGTGCGAAGCGCCTCTAGTGGAAGCAGCGGATGACGTCGTTTCCGTGACAGATCAAATTTACTCGGTAGAAAGTCAGAAAAACTGCGAGCCCATTGTTAAATTATTCACAGCTCACCACTGATTACAGCTAATGACTTGTTACAGGTAAGTATATGAATCCACCTTTTCAATTATCACTCCTTCGATGATTATCCCTTTCTGTGCCATACTTGTTCATCATTACTTTTGTTTTAGCTATATTCATCTTTAGTCCAAAATCCTTACTAACTCTGCATAACTGACTAAGATTTTCCTCTAATTCTTTGGAATCGTGGCTTATGCTCACAATTTAATCTGCAAATCGTAAATGGTTTAGGTACTCTCCATTCACATTGAATCCTTTCTGCTACCAGTCCAATCTCCAATGTTCTGAAAACTTCTTCAAGGACAGCAGTAAACAACTTCAGAGATGTGTCTCCTTATCGAACACCTTCCTGAATTTTAAATTTGCTACCGTCTTTGTCTAGTCTAATAGAGGAGGTAGCATTCTCATGTATTTTCTTCAAAATCATAATGTATGGGGCGTCTATGACTTGTCTTTCCAGTGCCTGAAACGTTGCCATATGCTGTATGTGGCCAAATGCCTTTTCATGATCCACAAATGCCACGCATAATGGTGTTTTATATTCATTTGCTTTCTCCATCAGCTGTAATATTATATGAAGGTGGTCCATAGTTGAGAATCACATCCTAAAGCCATAATCATTCACCAATACCTATCAGCACGAGGGGAAAGAGATCTTACACCAAGGTGAATGGTAATGAATGAGATGATTGCTTGTGATGGTATTTTACATAATGGAGTGCATTATATTGGATTACCACTTTTTCTCTAAATGTGGGTTGCTAATGTAAAGAACCCTAAGTGAGAGACGTGTAATGATTCTTTCTTTGATGCTTGTTTGAGGGTGTTCCATTTAGAGAGTTCCAATGTCTATCTCAGAATGGTATCTAAAGAATGGAAGCAATTTTTTTGGTATCCTTCCCAAGGGTTAAACGAATGTTACTGTGTTTGCTGTTTAAAAACCTGTGGAACTCACTAAATTCTTTACGTGACCAAATTATTAACATATCATCAACAAATCTCAGCAGGGGCTTAATTTTTGTTTGTTGTGTTTTACTTACAGGTGAAAGCAACTAAAGCTATGAAGTATCAGTGTTTTTGTGTCTGCAAATTGCACATATTCTAGGTAAGTTTTTCATTCTGTTGTATGACTATTCCAAAACATATCTGTGGAACAGTCATACAACAGAAAAATACATTGTACAAGAGGCAGGGAGAAGTAAAATAACAGAGAAGTAAGTAAAATAACTTTGATTAATGAAGAATAAAGTGGATTGTACTACATAACGGAAGTGTTTTCCAATTTAACATACACAAAACTGAAAGAAGGAATTTTCACTGGGCCTCAAATAACAAGGTTTTCCCCCCAGAAACTGGAGCTTTTTCGTCCAGCAAAACAGGCAAATCGACCAGAGAACAACACACGCAATTTACAGACACAAAATACGGGTTAATGTAATCAATTACGGGTAACCCTAATATAATAAATTTTTTATTTTTAATTTGGGTCTCAAATAAAGGAACTCCTCGACCATGATGTATGTTACAGGATATTGAATTAACTGCTTCGTGATCATTTAAAGCAGTTGTACATATTTTTCTTGGAAGCCGGAAAGAAGATAATCATGAATTCGTGGTGTCAACTTTACTGCAATGTTATAAAGATATGGGCTGCTGAATGTCTTTGAAAATTCATTTTTCCATCCCCATCTGATATTTTTTCTTAGAATTTGGGAGAGGCAAGTGACAAGCAAGGGGGAACACCTTCATCAAAACATATCCACAATGGAAAAGTGGATTTGATTAAAGTATTTTAAAATGAATGACTTATTTTTAAGATGGCATATATATTATCGTATTTGGAATTTGTCAGTGTTATGTTACTAAAATTTCAATATTTCTTTCAGTGGAGAAAGTGAGACAATTTTTGTATTTTGGGAATAAAAGGATCAATTTCCTTTAGAAACTGCAAATTGTGTGCTCCAGAAGGGTTTTTCTTTTTTTTCGTGGCCAGCGTTATCACCCCATTAAACTTGCCTCTAATGTTTCCAAAATAATGGGGGGGGGGGGATTGTATCAATTACGAACTCTTTAAACTACCTTGAACCTTTCCACATCCAATCAATAATCGTCAATATGGATTTCATTGGTGTCAATCTGCTGTTGATACATTGACTTGTTACTCATTTTTGGACAAATGCGATTGACAAATTTGGCAAAATTCCGGCAGCTACGCTTGACATTTCTAAGGATTTTGATTTGGTTTGGCATAGATGTCTTCTAACTCTATGTGACAAAGAATTGAAAGACTTTTTAAGAGATGGGTCATTAATGGCACCACCGCAGATATGGGAATAATATTCTATGGTAGGGCAGATCTGTACAGAAACGAGTAGTTGTTTAAAAGTGGGCAATTAATGGGCTGTGATCAGCTAAGCTATGAATAGGATTTCCAATCAGTGGAAGAAGGTTATTAATACACAAGAGGAAAAGAGTGGGAAAAAGAACTGAACCTTGAGGAAAACCAACAGTAGAGAAGCTTGCGAAATTCCATCTTATGAGTTGCCAACTGTTCTTTGCAACTGGGTTCCCAGTTTTCCTTCTGCCCATTCATTGTGAGGGATGGTAGATGGCAGTCTATCTTCAAGCTTCTCTAATGTTGGTGTTCCTCAAGGTTCAGTTCTTTCTCCCACTCTTTTCCTCTTGTGTATTAATAACCTTCTTCCACTGTTGTTGTTATTTGGTTTTTAGGAGCATTAGCAACTAAGGCCATATTGCTCCGGGGATATGCGGTGGTCATTCCCTGACCTTTCCGCATCCTCTGTATTTGGTGGGCATGGGTTCGAACCCCGGTCTAATCAAGAAGCGTGTGCTACGCACTGCTGCTCCTTCCCACCTGGGAAGGAGCAGCAGTGAGCAGCTGGCTATGGGGGCGCCTTCTTCTACTGATTGGAAATTCTATTCATAGCTTAGTTGATCACAGCCCATTAAATGCCAACTTTTTAAACAACTACCCATTTCTGTACAAATCTGCCCTACCATAGAATATTATTCACATATCAGGGTTGGTGCCATTAATGATCCATCTCTTAAAGAGTCTTTCAATTCTTTGTCTCATACACATTTAGTTTCTGCCACATGCCTTTTCTATAGATACTTCCATGGGCATTGTTATTCTAAATTAACATCTAAAATTTCCCTACTCTCTTCCAATGTAGTCTGAACAAATGCCCCAAGCAGTCAGCATCCATTCACAGTCTTCTCTCTACATAGGTAAAGGTATTACAACCTATAGGTTGTAATACCTTTACCTATGTAGAAAAAAAAGTGAGAAAGAGAGGTACAGAAAAGAACACTAGGAACAGTGGAAAAGAATTTTTCCCATGTGAAAGCTAGAGGGAAAGGAATAAACCATATTAGGCCATTACAAGATAGCTTTATTAGGAACATGAAACATGAACTGAAGTTCATGTTTCATGTTCCTAATAAAGCTATAAAGTGGAGGAGAAACTGTTGAAGATAAATACAAGAAAGGCAGTTGGGGTGGATGGGATCTATCCAGTTATATTAAAGGAAGCAGCAAAGGAAGTAAGCAAACCCTTAGCCATAATTATGAGAGCTTCCTTGGACTCAGGGGAAGTACCCACGGACTGGAGATGTGCAAATGTAATCCCAATTCACAAAGGAGGATCAAAGGGAGACACAAATAATTATAGACCTGTTAGTTTAACTTCTGTTCCTGGAAAATTAATGGAGGCACTGGTTAAAGAAGCACTGCAGGATCATCTAGACAAGACTTCAGTCATAGCTCAGACATAGCATGGTTTTGTTAAGGGGAAGTCTTGCCTGACCAATTTGATTGGATACTATGATGCAGTCACAAAAGAACTGGATGCAGGGAATAACTTTGATATTATATACTTGGATCTTAGAAAGGCTTTTGATACTGTTGCACATGGAAGACTGCTGCACAAATTGGAGCAGTGTGGCATTGGAGGCAAATTGCTGCTATGGATAAAGGGGTGGTTGAGGGGGAGAAGACAGAGTGGTAATCAATGGACACTGCTCATCCTGCACTAATGTTATTAGTGGAGTCCCTCAGGGTTCAGTATTGGGTCCATTATTGTTTTCTGTATTTATAAATGATACTGATGATGGTATATCAAGTTAATGTCCAAGTTTGCAGACGATACGAAGGTTGGCAGGGTTGTCAAGGACACTACTGACACTATTAAATTCTGTACAGTGGGATCAACTGACGATGTTACAAACAGTAAATTCTAAGTGGGAAGCATTCAAGGAATTAATCGTGGAAGCTACTAGACTTTATATACCGATTAAGAAATATCGTTCAAGGTTTAGGCCTAAATGGTTATCAAATGAACTAATGAGACTCGTGACAGAGAAGAAAAATGCATGGGATGCATATAAATTATCAGGTGACGCAGAAGCCTGTGGCAGATATAAGCTAGTCTGTAATCAGGTCACAAAGGAGGTTCAGCAGGCGAAGGCAGATTACGAGAAATCTTTGGCAAAAGATGCTAAGAAAAACAGCAAGGATTTCTTTACTTATATAAACTCTAAAAGGAAGGGGATTAATATGATTGGTCCACTTGACATCGATGGTTCGACTGTTGATGATCCTGCTCAGATAGCAAACAAACTGAATGAGTATTTTGCATCTACATTCACACGTGAGGAATTATTACAGTTTGAAAATGGAAGAAGGTTATCAAATTGTAGCAGTGTGCTTAATGATTTTGTAATAACTGAGAGCAAAGTGGAGGAGAAATTGTTGAAGTTAAACATAAGAAAGGCACCTGGGGTGGATGGGATCTATCCAGTTATTTTAAAGGAGGCGGCAAAGCAACTAAGCAAACCCTTAGCCATAATTATGAGAGCATCCTTGGACTCAGGGGAGGTTCCCACGGACTGGAGATGTGCAAATGTGTCCCCAATTCACAAAGGTGGATCGAAGGGTGACACGAGTAATTACAGACCAGTTAGTTTAACTTCTGTTCCGGGTAAAATAATGGAGTCACTGGTTAAAGATGCATTGCAGGATCATCTAGACGAGACTGCAGCAATAATTCAAACACAGCATAGGTTTGTTAAGGGAAAGTCTTGTCTGACAAATTTGATTGGTTATTATGATGTGGTCACAAAGGAACTGGATGCAAAAAATAATTTTGATATCATATACTTGGATTTCAGGAAAGCTTTTGACACTGTTGCGCATGGAAGACTATTGTACAAATTGGAGCAGAATGGTATTAAGGGTAAGTTGCTACAATGGATAAAAGGATGGTTAAGTGGGAGAAGACAGAGGGTGGTAATCAATGGGTGCTGCTCTTCGTGGACTAATGTTATTAGTGGAGTCCCACAGGGTCCGGTGTTGGGTCCACTGTTGTTTTGTGTATTTATCAATGATATTGATGAAGGTATATCAAGCTTAATGTCGAAGTTTGCAGATGACACAAAGGTTGGCAGGGTCGTTAATGACAGTAATGGCAGTGTGCTACTGCAACAGGATCTAGATAATTTAGGCAGATGGGCTAAGAAGTGGCAACTGAAGTTCAACCTTGACAAATGCAAGGTACAGTGGTACCTTGGATTACGAGTAACTTGGTATGCGAGTGTTTTGCAAGACGAGCAAAAATTTTTAATAAATTTTAACTTGATAAACGAGCGAGGTCTTGCAATACGAGTACAGTCAGTCCTCGTATAACACGTGTTTACACTACACTAATTCGATCATACACGATTTATAAATAGGGGAACGATATCTTATATAACACGAACCGAATTCGCTTATGCACAATTAGCCCTTGTGTTTACAAGAAATGGCAGTCGAACGCAGAATCACCCCAACCGAACGCAACCCGATAGGAATGAAGAGAAGATTTTGAAAATGTATTTATGGTTTTTTATATCAGTGAAGTGGAAACACATTTCACCATAATAACGTAAAAACTAACACAATTCCAGCTATCGGTATAATCGCAAATGCAATTAGATCGAGTTTACTACCAGTTTATAACAGATTCCACTCGCAAGAAACTAATAATTGTTTTTATTGTTTTATGGTAGTAACCCCTAGAAATGTGCTTTAGTAAAATGTGAGGTGTTAATAGAGTTGTCTCTGCCTTTACGGTGTTGTTTATTCAGTTGCTACACGCGCAGCTTTGTTTATGTGTATCAAGCGTGCCTCCTCGTTTTGTAATAGTGCGAGCGATGAATCTGATTTCCGTGAAATCCTCAAAAGGAGGCAAAAGCAAGTGTCATTGGAAAGATTCCTTGTTAAAGTCGCACAAAAAGAAAAAATCAACAGATAGCAGTGATTCCGTTAGAGACAGTGAAAGTCGTCCTACCCAATAATTAATAAATTCGATTGCTTTATGTATATTAAATTTAATTAAAAATATAAAAAAGGTATGTATTTTGTATTAATCATTTTTACAGTATATGAATATTTTTGAGTTTTGGAACAAATCATCTGGGTTTCCATTATTTCCTATGGGGAAATTCGCTTTGATATACGAGTGCTTTGGATTACGAGCATGTTTCCGGAATGAATTATGCTCTCAAACCAAGGTACCACTGTACTGCATATGGGGAGAAGTAACCCCAGAGAAACGTACCAACTGTGTTGTACTACACTTAAGGTGGTAGAAAATGAAAAAGACCTGGGAGTAATTGTGCAGTCAGATATGAAGTTTTCTGAGCAGTGCAGACAGGCTGCTAGGGTGGGTCATGGGGTTTTGTCAATGATATATAGGAATTTTGCTAGCAGGAAAAAGGAGGTGATTGTCCCTCTGTATAAGGCAATGGTCAGGCCACGCCTTGAGTACTGCGTACAGGTCTGGAGGCCTCATTTTAGGAAGGATGTAGATTTGCTTGAGCATGTACAGAGAAGAGCAACACGATTGGTGAGGGGAATGAAGGGATTCTCTTACCAAGAGTGGCTTAAGTTCTGCAAATTGCAGTGGCTGGAGACTAGGCACCTGCGCGGTGATCTGATTGAGGTCTATAAGGCCTTGAATGGGTTGAGCACGCTGAATTCTGATGGGATCCTTCCACTTGTTCAGATCACGAACCTACGGGGACATAAGTTCAAATTAAGAAAGGACAGATATAGAATAGATGTGCGGAAATTTGCCTTTAGCCAGCGGGTGGTTAATTGCTGGAACAAACTTCCATCTGTCGTTGTGGAAGTTGATAGGTTAAATAAATTTAAGGAGTAACTGGACAGGTATTTGGAGGGAATGGTGTGATTTTTTTTTTTTTTTTTTGGCTGATGCTGCATAAGCTCCTACACTTGCTTTCTTGCATCATGTGCCACTATTATTACTACTACTACTACTACTACTACTATGCTACTGCAACAGGATCTGGAAAGGTTGAGCAGATGGGCTTGTGGCAAATGAAGTTTAACACTGACAAATGTAAAGTACTACATATGGGAAACAGCAACCCCAGAGCAACGTATCAACTCTGTGGTACTACACTGACAGTGGTAGAGAATGAAAGGGACCTGGGGGTGGTTGTGCAGGCAGATATGAAGTTTTCTGAACAGTGCAGACGGGCTGCAAGAGTAGCTCATGGTGTATTGTCGATGATATATAGGAATTTGTCTAGCAGGGATCAAGAGGTGATTATTCCCTTGTATAAGGCAATGGTCAGACCACACCTAGAGTACTGTATACAGGTCTGGAGGCCTCATTTCAAGAAGGATGTAGAGATGCTGGAACGAATACAGAGAAGGGCAACAAGATTAGTGAATGGAACAAAGGGGTGCTCTTACGAAGAAAGGCTTAAGTTTTGCAAATTACAGTGTCTGGAGACTAGGCACCGGCGAGGTGATCTGATAGAGGTGTATAAAGCCTTGAATGGTTTGAGCATGCTCAATGCTGATGGGATTCTTCCTCTTGCTCAGAATAATCACCTGAGAGGGCATAAATTCAAATTGAGAAAAGACAGATGTTGGATAGACGTCAGGAAATTTGCCTTTAGCCAGCGGGTGGTTGGTTGGTGGAATAGACTTCCATCCCTTGTCGTGGAAGTTAATAGCCTAAATAAGTTTAGGGCTCAGCTGGACAGGTATTTCGAATGAACAGAGGGGTGAAGTGGAAGTGGTTATTTATTTATTTATTTTTTTTTTATTTTTTATTTATTTATTTATTTATTATTATTATTATTTTTTTTTGGCTGATGCTGCATAAGCTTGCTTTCTTGCGTCAAATGCCTCTACTAATGCTAACACTAGGAACAGTGGAAAAGAATTTTTCCCATGTGAAAGCTAGAGGGAAAGGAATAAACCATATTAGGCCATTACAAGATAGCTTTATTAGGAACACGAAACATGAACTGAAGTAAGTCACTGATAAAATGAATAATTTTTTTGCACTGCAATCCATGTTTTCTAAGTTTGGCAGTACTGGAAGGCCAATAAAAAATTTAATCATGATGACAGCATTGAAAATAGCATATTGTCATGAGATTAATAACACTAATCAATCATAATGATGCATGACATGTCATGATCTCGCACAATGAAAGAAAGAAAGAGAGGAAGAATTTGATACCATTGCTCATAAAAGACTACCTATACAAACTGGAGCCATGTTGCATTAAGGGCAAGTTACTGCTATGGATAAAGGGATGGCACAGCGGAAGAAGACAGGGAGTAGTTATCAATGGATACTGTTCTTCTTGGACTAATATAATAATGGAGTCCCTAGGGTTCAGTGCTGGACCCCTAATACTAATATTAATAATTCTGTAACTTAAACATTATGCTTGATATTGATGAAGGCATATCAAGCATAATGTTTAAGTTTACTGATGATACAAATGTCAGCAGGGTTAATCACAGCAATCAGAATATGCTACTGCAACAAGATGTACACAAATTAGGTAGACGGGCTAAGAAGTAGCAACTGAATATTAATATATCCCAGGTACTGCAAATGGGAAGTAGTAATTCCAGACTAATGTTCCAACTGTGTGGCACCATACTCAGAATAGTGGAAAATAAAAAAGGCCTCAGGTTAATGCTGCACACAGATATGAAGTTGTCTGAGCAGGGCAAATAGGCTGCCAAGGACAACTCTTGCAGTTTTTCGATGATACACAGGAATTCCTGCAGCGATAAGGGGGCAATTATTCCTTTGTATAAAGCAATGGTTAAACCACATCTTGAATACTGCATACATGTCTAGAACCCTCATTTTACAATGGAGGTGGATCACTGGAATAGGTGTAGTGAAGAGAAACAAGATTGGTAAGGGAAGCAAAAAAGGGGCTCTTATCAGGAAAGGCTTCAGTTCTGCAAACTGCAGTGCCTGGAGACTAGGCACCTGCAAGGAGGTCTAAATGAGGTGTTTAAGGCTTTGAATGGATTGAGTAAGCTCAATGCCGATGGAATTCTTCCTCTTTCTCAGACTACACATATGAGGGGACAAATTCAAACTGAGAAAGTATGGTTGCAGGATAGATGTGTGGAAATTTGCCTACAGCCAGCAGGTGGTCAATTGTTGGAACGAACTCATTTGTTATAGAGGAGGTGGGTGGTTTGTCTAATTCTTATTTGAATTTATTCAAAGTGTTAGAAGGGATGGACAGGTGAAATGGGAAGTGTTATCTGTGTCTCTCTCTCTCTCTCTCTCTCTCTCTCTCTCTCTTTGCCGATGCTATATATGCTTGCTTTCTTGCATCATTTGTCGCTACTAATACTAATATAATTTCATCACTCAGTGCACCTGGCTGCTGCTTTGAAATCCATAATAAATATAAGATAAAAAATAAAAGAAAGCCATAAATCAATCAGACTTGTTTTATTTTACAAATAAACTACAAAACTATCACACATCGGTGTGCAGAGAGGTAAGGAAAAAGAGAACGATACCTTGTCATGTTGTGCACACTGGCCCTTCCTCTTTCTGGGAATATTAACATCAATTTTGGCCCGAACAAGAGTCATACTTGATGTGACCAAACAGATATGAGCCAAACCTTCATGCATTACAACTGCTGCCAAATCTGCATGCTGTACTGGATCACAGGCCATTTCTTAAAAGTAGTACAAAATGGAAAGTTTAACATATTTGTTGGATAACATAAAACACATACAGTCACATGAAAAATATATTGCTATTATATATTGTGTTCAAATGAAAAGCAACAGGTGTTATTGAAATTACAGGTAACTGTACTAATATTAATTTAATTTCATTGGCAGCATAAATAAATATCTCACTGCAAATCTTAAACAAGATTTGCAGAATTTAGGAATCAAACTTAAACATAGTATGTAAAGAACATTACATGGTATCTACTTATAATTTTACATTATGAAATACACTATCCACACAACATACAAATTTTAGTTCATTGTTGTGCAAACCAGAATCCCAGTAAGCAGGTGGTTTCACTAAGCTTCCATGCTTTCTATGCCTTCAGGTGAGCAGGTAGATCAACACAATGGGAGAAGAGAATAATCTACAAACAAAGGTATAAGTTATTTATTACACTTTTGTTTGGTAGTGACAGTGTTCAATGTCAAGTGGCACTAGGGATCTCCCCCAACTCTGCATTTCTTTCTCTGTGAAGTGCGCAGAACTATGTAAAGGATAGAATGTGTGTAAAGTGTGGTTTGTGTCAGTGTGAAGGGTTGTGTTATTTTTCTGACTGTTTAGCCACGAGGCCCCTGCTGGGACCCCACATTGCCTATCATCACCACCTGGAGGTAGACCAAGCAGTAGAAAGGGCTCAGAACTCTGGCTGGACCCAACATAGAGTTGCTTGAGCTTTCTATGTTGAGCCCAAAAAAAAAAAAAAAGTTGTTTCAAAGTGAGCATGGGATGGTAGTATGAGAGGGGGGAAAAAAGCTAGGGAAATAGGATGGCAGCTGTAGGGGAGGTAGCTACTACAGAGATGGGCTGAAGCCACAGTAGGGGAGATTGGAATCGTAAAAGACACAGGAAACAGTTTGCCCTATGAGCAGCCAATTGGCTTCCTGTGCACGAGAGTACCTAGCAAATATGATGCATAAAAATTTCAGTCAGAAAAATAATAGTAAATAATAAATAAAGACTGCAAATTCATCATTACATAAACCACTGAAAACAAAAATTTATATAATATTTAATTTATATATCATCCCAAGCAGAATTTTTGTGTATCATATCAGCGTGGTTAGTGCTATACAGAAGTCGCATGGACAATCCTCTAAAGTAGGGTTCCCCCCCCCCCCACCACCACACGAACTTCCTAATTTTTTCACAGTTGCAGCATAGATGTGTGTAAATTTGCCTTTAGCCATCGAGTCATTGATCACCACTAGAATGAACTTACATCTGTTGTTGTTGAGGAAGTGTTCATAACTTAAAAATATTCCTGTTTTTTAATTTTTTATTTGTATGGTCCTTTGATTTAACTTCTAACAAACAGGAATATTCTCCTGATAAACTTTTTAATAAATGCTTTGGGCATTTTAACAGTAATGCACAAAACTGGAGACCAATCCAAGCTATCACTTTTTTTCAGATAAAGAAATGGTTTTGCTGATTAAACTGGTGTTTCCCAAAATTTGGTAAGCAAGATGATTTCAGGTGGTACATGGATGAACATTTTTTATTTTAATAGTTATGCATTTATTTTAATATATATTAAAAAACATAACTAGTACATCAATACAGTAATTTCACAGATATTATTGTTGCCATATATGGATGATATGAATCCTCATAATCTGAATTTCCATGCACATTGCTGCATTCTTTTTAATGATACATTGAGACCAATTCTGGAAGTTGATGATCATTTACTATGCAAAGTATATATAAGTATGTGTAATTGCGAATTGAAATTGGGCCTGTTCTCTGTTTTCTTTTCTGTTATTGCCATCATCGATCAGTGGTAAAAATAGGATTTTAAAGAATAAAGATGAAGATTGTGAAAGAAATGCAAGTATTAGTGGTGATTTTGATGAAATCAGTCTCATGTCTTCAGACAGGTATGAGGACCAAATTAATGAATTGCTTTAGCTGTCTGTTAGTGTTGTAAAAGTACCAGCTGCAAAGAAAAAAATTGTAAAAAAAAAATGGGCAAATACAATGAAAATTATTCGAAATTTGGATTTTCGTGGACTGACAATGAGAGAGAATGTAAGAAAAACAAAATTGTGTATCACGTTTGGAGATGCTCACAAATTGTGGTACAAACAACCCAACCTTAATTATCATTTTGAAACTGCAAAACCTATAAAATTTTTTGAAGCAAAGCAGGATGATGTTCAAACATTCAAAATCCAGTGACAGGGGATGAAAATTCAGAAGCCATGAAAGCCTCATTTACAGCATTGTATTTAACTGCAAGAGCTGATGAAGTAATTGGCAAGATACTTATCAAATCTGCTGCAAAAGAGATGGCAAGGGTGATGATCGAGGACAATGCGAAAAAAAATAATTGATAAGGTGCCTCTGTCACAATTCGTCAGAAAATTACAGATATGCCCCAAAACATATTATTATTATCCCAAGTATGACAAAGCCAATATTATTCACTAAAACCTAATCAATCCACCACTTTTGTGAACTTAGATAATGTTCTGGAGTTTGTCAGAGATGAACCAAATAAAGAAGTCCATGAAGACACATTGTTCTGCCAACTTAGACAACCAGAGAAGAGATTAACATTAGCATTTAGCATTAGTAGAGGCATACGATGCAAGAGCAAGCTTATGCAGCATCAGCCAAAAAAAAAAAAAACAACCGCTCCGATTTCACCCCTCCTTTCGTTCCAAATACTTGTCCAGCTCAGCCTTAAATTTATTTAGGCTATCAACTTCCACAACGAAAGGTGGAAGTCTGTTCCACCAATAAACTACCCGCTAGGCAAACTTCCACACATCTATCCTACAACTGTCTTTCCTCAATTTGAATTTATGCCCTCTCAGGTGATTATTCTGAGCAAGAGGAAGAATTCCATCATCATTGAGCATGTTCAAACCGTTCAAGGCTTTATATACCTCAATCAGATCACCTCGCAGGTGATTTTTATACTTATGACTTCATGACAAACAATAATACAGAGAGAATGGAACACACTAGGATAAGCACAACTGGCACTAAAGATATGATTGGTCCAATAAGAGGACTTGTTTCATGTATTCAACAGCCCCCGAAACAAAATCTACTCACTGTTTTATAGATATTGGCACTTGCCACCTGAGATATACATGATGATTTAAGAGTCTTCACTTAATGAAGCTGTTAAAATTATGAATCATGTTAAGGGCAGGTCATTGAATTCTTGACTTCTTTCTCAGCTTTCTTAGGAAATGGGCAATGACTATAAATGACTACTGTTTCATACTGAAGTCTGTTGGTTTTCGTGTGGAAAAGTCCTCACTTATCTATCTGAGATGTGAAAACTTCAAGTTCTTCTAGGAAAAAACCTTCAACCTGTGAGACAGTATGCATGGTTAGGACTGGTTTTACAAATTAGCATATCTTGGGGATATATTTGCTCATTTCAACAACCTAAATTTATCCTTTCAAGGAAAGCTTACATCAGAAAGCATGCAATGATCACAAAACTGGAGCTACAAGGGTACAAGCTTTGATCATGGCAAGTTGGATTATTTCTGTTGTCTGAATGACCTGATTACAAACCCATCTGAAGAACTTGCCAAAATTATTTTGAACATTTTGAAGAGACACTTAAAAGACTTGATAAAAGGTCTTCACAAGTATTTTCCCAAACCAGATGGCAGCAGTAAACAGATAAGGAACCCTTTTTCCTATCACTTTGTGAACATTAACAAATAACTTGACACATTCTGAAGAACAGATTATGGAGATCACTTCAGTTAGCTTCTTGAAACAAGTTTGTTAAACAAAAGTCACATCATTTTGTTTAAGAATTAATTCTCCTTTATCCATATTATACGAGGTGTGACAATAAAGTTTCGAGAATAATTCATTTAAAAATTTTATTTTGAAAATTCTACAGATGTGAGGCCGGCCATCGCCTTCAAAGTAGTCCCCTTCAGACTGTACACACACATTCCAGCATAGGATCCATTAATTGTAACATTTCTGGTATCTGTTTTAATACCCATGTTACATTACTTAAAATTTCAGAAACTGCCTGAAAATGCATTCCTTTCATGACTTCTTTTAGTCAAGGGAATAAAAAGAAGGCATAAGGAGACAAATCAGAAGAATACGGAGGGTGCTGCAACGTTGTGATAGATTTTGAAGTTAAAAACTCTTTCACTACACCGAATTTCTTTCTGCTCATGAGAGGTTTTTTGTACCAGCTTTGCACACCTACACCAAGCTTTGCACATACTTTCCTCACCAACAAATTTTCAGTCAAAATTAATCTAACACTTTCTCGATTAATGTTTAGTTTTTTGGCAATCATTCTTGTGGTTAACTGTCTATCGCTTCGAACAAGATCACACACATGCACAATGTTTTTGTCATTGAAGGACATTCAGCATCTTTGATGGATTCACATCCTTCTCGAAACTGTTTTGCCCAATTGAAAACATGTGGTTTCAACATGGTATCATTTCCATAAACTGTGGTCAGCTTTTCATAATATCCGTTGACGATTCACCACTTTTCACCAAAAATTTTATCACAACTCTTTGCTCTAAATTGTGTTCCATTTTTCACGTAACATGGAACTCAAACATGTCTTTACACGAACCAACTTATACAATGACTGAAACGACTGACAATGTTTACCCTTTGCAAGCAGGTAGGGGAGGGGTTCAGGCTACAGCAGGAGGACATTACGGTTTACAGGTGGCCACTTTTATGGAAACAAAATTATTCTCGAAACTTTATTGTCGCAACTCGTATGTAACGTCATACCAACAATGTATATATGTGAGTTGAGATTCTAACTGGTTAACATCACTGATACTGGTTAACATCAAAATTAAAAAAAGAGAATCATCTTATTAACGTAGCATTCTATCATCTTAAACTAAGCGACATTATTATTATTAATATCCATATGATGCAAGGAAGCCTGAGGCTTATGCTGCACCAGGAAAAAAAAAAAAAGTTCCTGAGTAACCTAGAGAGAGAGAGAGAGAGAGAGAGAGAGAGAGAGAGGAGTCAAAAGTAGAAGGGAATCACCAAGAAAGAGAAGAATGATGATATCCAGCTCAGGACCCTGGGTGTGCCAAGCCCATACTCACCAAATGTGAGCCCCCCCCCCTCCGGGGGTGTGGGGGGGTAAATTAACCAAATATCCCTTTATTACTAATTGATCATAAAGTTCCATTCTTCTAATTGAGGAACTTATTTTCAGGTAAGCATTTCTGTAAACTGATTAGATTTATTTTATTACTTGCATTTCATTATTTTATTTTTGTAACTTGATAACATTTTTTTCATTGTATTTATTCATGTTTTCTTTTTTCAGGTATTAAAGTGAGTCAATTTAAAGAAAAATATTAAGTATGTAATAATACAGGTGATATGTGGATATAGAAAAAAGCTGCAGTTGGTACACAAATAACTGAAGTTTTGGAAAACACTGAATTAAACTAATCCAAATCAGACAGAAAATACAAAATTGTGCAGCGGAAAAAAAGTAAGTAAGATTTCTCAAGCAGAATAACTGATAATTATTATAAAACCATAGAACAGCATGTACAGTACATAATATATAAATCATAAACCTTAACTTTCTCATTTGTTTTGTTTGTTATACTGGTTTTTAGGAGCATTAGCAACTAAGGCCATATTGCTCCGATCATTTGTTTTCTCTTGCTTTACTTTTATACCATAGATATAGAGTGCATTTAAAATCAATTATGCAAAATAATAAACCAATTATGCAAAATAATAAACTATCTGAAATACCCTCAGTCCCATTTGTTTCAATTAACTAGGATTCTACAGTACTGGCTTCTTCATTTGGTTTTAGTTACTGATTTCATGGCACATCATTTTTTTCAGCTAAAGATGTTTAAACAAGTCAGTTCTCTAAATTTTCTAATAAAATGTTGAGACTATAATTTAATTCAAACTTAATTGATAACATTAAGTTTCTTTTACTATTACCATAATATCTTTTACTATTACCATAATATCAAAAATGCTAAGATCATTAATGTAATGATGTTAGCATTTTTTGCTTTTGGTAGTTCAGTAGTCAGATTACTAGATCCTTTTATAATATGCTTTGTAAGTACTCCCTTTTGA
Organism: Mastigoproctus giganteus; assembly: GCF_048544385.1. Taxonomy (NCBI): domain Eukaryota; kingdom Metazoa; phylum Arthropoda; class Arachnida; order Uropygi; family Thelyphonidae; genus Mastigoproctus; species Mastigoproctus giganteus. The sequence goes on along the minus strand of NC_143579.1, from coordinate 179,612,380 downwards.
CTTAAAGTCAAATCCTCCTTTCAGCAACAAAGTCCTGATCCTTGCCAGACCTTGGGATTTTCCAGAGTTTTAGGGCTTCTGCACCCGGGCGACTTTTTTGTGGGCAGACTCAACTGCAAAACACGAACAGTGAGTCAATGAAAAGTAACCACCAAAGCCATGAGACTTGACCTTGAAGTAGTCGGTCCGACTGCAAAATGTCGCTCAGCCAGGTGATTTTCCATCTATCTTGCCATAATACCTTCAGTATTATCATGGATTCTGGCAAAGAAGCACTTCTTTTATTATTGTTGCCTCAAAGAAGGTAAAGAAGAAAAAGAATATATTGGACACATCCTATTTTAGCCGATTGGATTCAGTATGGGCAGTTTCACTGCCTCTTCCATACTCTTCATTCCCATGAGAACAAGTTTTTCCAATTTTTGGACAATTCTGAACACACATTATCTATGGAAGGTTAATATGATTTAACAAAAATCTCTACACAAGGCAGAAGAAATGTTTACACCATCCATGAAGAGTTGGCAGAATACCTTGTTAGCAAAGGAGGAATTCCATGGGATAATCAAAAATATAAGAAATTTGGGGCAGCACTTTCCTGAAGTCAGAGTGTTTAGAATTAAATTTTAAAAAATTATAATTATAAGCAAACAAATTGGTAATTTAATAATTTTTGAACAACTAGAAAACTTTTATTTTGTATTTTTTTTTTTTTCCTAAAAATTTTGTTGCCATTCTGTTAATAAAAATTACAATTGCTCGCCTATTTCATTCTCATTCAGTTCCTTAAAATTGCTGCAAAAAACTTTACACACTTTCTCCCAGGCTTTTGTCTTCTCTATTTTATTACTATATTCTTCAAATGTAACAGGTTGAGCTTGTATTGCATTAATGAAAATATCAAAATTTGTCTCTTCATTTGCAAAACAATTTTGCAAATGAAGAGACAAAACTACAAGTGGCTGTGTGTGCTATGAGAAAACGCTGTGGCAGGGATTGACCATTGCTTGGCAACAGAAGTTGGATAGTGGTAAGGCAAATGTTCATGTGCACAAGTTTGCCGATTCCTTATATAATACATTGGCAACTGCAGCCACTTTTTGCAGTCGAATCTGGCCACAAAAAAGAAAAAAAAAAAAAAAAAATCACTCATGTGGAGGCCCTTAGGGTCATAAAATAGCTGTGATATATACTGTACTTCTAGGTTGCAACTTATTATATATAGTGCTATATAGCACTGTACCTTTACAATTGTAGCCTTTTTGGGAGAAAGGTAACTATTTATTTCCCCTTACAAAACATACAGTACACAATACAGTGTATTTTAGAAAGGAAAACATAAAATAGTTTCATGAAATCATTCGCCAACATCCCAATGTCAACCATTTTTCACAATACATAAGGAACTTTTTTGCGTTTCAAAAAAGAACAATCCTGTGGACTACTTAATCTTTCTTTAGGTCGCATATACAAATGGATGAAAGTTGTATGTCAGTGATATTTAAACAACCATTTAAAAGTTCTAAAAAATAGTCACTAAACAGTGAACATGTTTAGTGAATAATTATCACAGTCTAATGCTTCATTTACAAATCACAAAACTCAGAAATTGAAAAATTTATTACCATCTTGCTCACAAACAGCAATTAGACAATTCTATGGCTTAACAAATATCTCATTGTGGCACAAAAATATATGACACTGAAATGAAATCTCCAAACTGCAAAATAAACTCTGACACACTGCTTTGCCGATTCTCAGTTTTCTAGATTCTCCTATTTTCCTAAACATAGCTGGAAAATGGGTGGTGGCATTGAAGGTTCAACTATATACTAGACAGTATCATTAAATTTGCATAACTATGTAAAACTGAACTTATACTTAATTTATGTAATCTCATATATGAACATTCAGAAATTACTTTATATTACTTACCTATTCTCTCAAGTGCCACACTATCCCAATGAGTTTTAGCTAAGGAGAACTTTCTGTTTACCTCCAAATCTAATGTATGGTACTGACCCATCTAAAAATAATTTAAAAAAAAATAACACTTTTAATGAGTCTGCTATCCATTAGATGTGAAATTATAATAACTTGAAAGGTTAAAATTATTTGGATTAAATAAAAATAACATTCTTGCAACAAATCAATACAGATAAGTATCAACCTTTGTTTTCTGGCAGGAAATGAATTATAGTTTAGGTATTTTTCTGTCTAGAAACAGAAGCATCATGCAGAAAGTTAAACTAAGCAGTCTGTTCCCCCTTATTAATATTAAATCCGTCTATTAGTCATAAAGCTTGCCCGGACTACAGACTTCTGGCTAGCAGGGCTACAAATATACATAGTAACAAATACATATTGATGAACCAACATCAATATGTATTTGATGCTGGATGATCTACAAACATGTATTCACGTGGATTACATGGATTCATATTTTATTTATTACCCTATTTGCCATTAATGTCCTACTGGTACGGGGATCTTAGAAACAGATAACTTTGGTGGCCAGTTACTTTTCTTATACATCTATGGGTGTTGGACCCTCTTGAGAGCCTATTATATATACAGGGCTATACTTGGTATTTTTTCCTGTCCTTTTCTTGAGACCAGAGGTCATAGAGAACCTGCTAAATGCTTGCATCAGGGATGAAGACTTTCCAGTGCAATGGAAAAGAGCCCTTCTCAAGATAATCATCAAAAACCCAGAAAGCCACCCGACCAACCACTCATATAGGCTGATTGCCCTTCTACCCATTATAAGTAAAGTACTGGAAAAGCTCATGGCCAGAAAATTTCTAGCACTCTATCATTCAAAAGGCCTTCACATAGAAAAACAATACGGCTTCACGAAAGGAAAATGTACTTAAGGTGCCATCCGGGCCATGTGCTAGCCAGTAACACCGAGAGGAAATACGCCCTTGGCCTCTTTATGGATTTCAAAGGATCCTTTGATGGCAAACAATCCTGGAGAGATTCCGACAGGCCAGGGTGTCTGCAACGATGCATCACCTAGTGTCCAGTTACCTGAATAACTGCCATCTTGTGGTCAAAACACCTACTGAGGAAGTTACCAGACCAATGACCAGGGGTTGCCCTCAAGGGGATCCATACTGGGTCCCCTAGCATGAGTTTGTTATTATTATTTGGATTTTAGGAGCATTAGCAACTAAGGCCATATTGCTCCGGGATATGCGGTGGTCATTCCCTGACCTTTCCGCATCCTCCGTATTTGGTGGTGACGGGCTCAAACCCCAGTCTAATCAAGAAGCGTGTACTACGCACTGCTGCTCCTTCCCACCTGGCTACGGAGGCGCCCCCCCCAGCATGAAATGTAGTGTTTGACACCTGGTATTGGTCCCTCTTGAGTGGCTATTTTATATACAGGGCTGTAATTGGTATTTTTTCCTGTCCTTTTCTCGAGACCAGAGATCATAGAGAACCTGCTAAATGCTTGCATCTGGGACAGAGTCTTTCCGACCCAATGGAAAAGAGCCCTCCTCAAGGTAATCATCAAAAACCCAGAAAAGTCACCCAACCAACCAGATTCTTATAGACCAATTGCCCTTCTACCCACAACATCCTGAAAGAGGCCTCTGAGGTCGGGAAAATTCATGTCTAAGAATTAAGTGGACTCATGCACCAACCATTAAATGAATTTTACTGTAACTAAAATTTACAAATAAATATATATGAAAAAACAAATTATATAGTTAACTATAATTTACAATAAACTGATGGCTGTATATTATGGAATACTAAAACTATAATCTTCAACAGTACTGTTGAAGAAGGGAGCTGACGCTCTTGAAAGCTTCAGATTTTTTAGTGCTTTTAATTTTTATATTTTAGCATATTTTATAGTAAATGATTTTATTATAGTTTTAGTATTCCGTAATATACAGCCGCCATCAGTTTATTGTAAATTATAGTTAACTATATAATTTGTTTTTTCATATATATTTATTTGTAAATTTTAGTTACAGTAAAATTCATTTAATGGTTGGTGTATGAGTCCACTTATTTCTTAGCCCTTCTACCCATTATAAGTAAAGTTCAGCCACTATCCCGACTTACGTAAGAATTGCATTCGGCAGAACTCTGCAAGTCAAATTTTACATAAGTCAGAATTTCCCTAAAGGCTTATGCAGCACAAGCAAATATGCACACTGAATTTGATTGAAGCAAAAATAAAATGTTAGACGAACATGTAAATGGAAAATTACAAAAGTGTACATTAAAAAAATTTCAAAATTATAAAATTGCGAAAAGAGAGAGGAGATAGGCATAACGTCAGCAAGTTTTACCTTACAAGCATCATTGCCAGAATTAAATCACCAGCTGATAAGCACGCTGTTGCAGAAGTTGAGGGCCGTGGAGATTTTTTTCCAACACATCACAAAATTTCTCTGCAGCTGCAGAATCAGCATTGGTGACTTCACCACATACTTTAATGTTTTGGAAACCAGCGTGATGCTTGAACCTATTAAACCACCCATTGTTTGCCATCAACTTGGCTTAGGGTTTGCCGTACTTATCTTTAATATCTTCATAAATACTTCTTGCTTTTGCTTGAATGGCCATTGGACTCAGGGGCACTTGCTTCTGAATCTGATTTTCCATGCATATTATTAATAGCTTTTCCATCTTCAACACGGCACCTGAATGCTGTTTTGTGATCATTGTTGATCTTAAAGGTGTTGATCCTTCAACATGTTCTTTTATATGTGCACTGTCCCTTAAAATAGTATTCACTGTTGAAACAGCGAGACCTAATTCCGTGCAATAGATGACAAACTTTGTCCTGCTTCGTACTTCTTAATTAATCATCTTCATTTCTAATCGATTTTGTTTCGTTTCCTAGCACTGCCAGCACTTGCACATTGGTCCCTTTCCCTTCCCCTTTGTAATAAGTAAATAGGAATGAAGAGAAGATTCTGAAAATTTATTTATGTTTTTTTATATAATTTAAGATATAAAACTGTAACCATTTAAGATATAAAACTGTAACCATAATACTGTAACGTAAAAACCTACAGAATTCCAGTTATCGGTATTATTGCAAATGCAATAAGATAGAGTTTATTACCCATTTATAATAGATTGCACTAACAGAAAAGCCCAATAAACTATAAACTGCAAATTGTTTTATGGTAGTGATCTCCAGAAATGTTTTAGAAAAATATCACAAAGGCATTCAAAATTGATTCTTATAGTGGATCACATGATAACAATGAAAGTGTAGGGCAATTTCCATTATAAAAATGATCTTTTAGAGAGATAAATAGCTTAGTTATATAGAGAAGATTTCAACTTCCAAGGTCTTGGAATGAATTACGAAAAAAAAAAAAGCAATCTGTTATTGGGTTCAACATTGCAATATTTTCACAATACCTCCATTTATTCTTACGGGATGCAAAATAACGTTTCCACGAATTGTTTCAAGTTTGCACCGGCCAGCAAAAACTTACATAAAGTCAAATTTCCATAAGCCGGGGAGTGCCTGTACTGGAAAAATTCATAGCCAGATTTCTTGCACACTATCATTCAAAGGGCCTCCACTCTGACCAACAATACGGCTTCACGAAAGGAAAACGTACTGAAGGTGCCAGCCGGGCCATGATACTAACCAGTAACACTGAGAGGAAATACGCCCTTGGCCTCTTTGTGGACTTCAAAGGGGCCTTTGACACCCTTTGGTATTAAAGTAGCCTGGAGAGATTCTGAGAGGCCGGGTATCTACACCAATGTATTGTCTAGTGTCCAATTACCTGAACAACTGCCATCTTGTGGTCAAAACACTTACCAAGGAAGTTACTAGACTATTAACCAGGGGGTTGCCCACAAGGATCCATACAGGGCCCCTTAGCATGGATCCTTGTGGGCATCGCCCAGTATGGATGACCTACGCCAATGATTTGGCTACTGGAAGAAGTGGCCAACAAAGTTCTAGATCGTTCACAGAAGTGTGAAAAATAGAAGCTCACAGTCTCAGCTGTAAAAACACTCGACAGATGCTCCTCAAAGGACACCTGAACCCAACCAGGTCTCCCCAGATTAAATATCGGCATCAACCTATAAAAGTTGTCTCTACTTACAAATATCTTGGAATCCTGCTGGATGAGAAGCTATCCTTCAGAGAACATGCGAACTTTCAGAGAACATGCGAATTACATCAAGGAGAAGATCAGGAAGTACGCCTGCAGGCTCCTGAGGGTTACCAGGATGAACTGGGGCTTGAAGGAGCAAACCTTAAAGCTCTACTATGAGTGCATCTCTCCTCATGATCTCCAGGGCCTGCAGAACACTTTCTACTCCTGCACTGCAGGTCCTATCTGGCAAGTTATAACTTCACCTTGAGATGGCATACCATTATTTAATATACCACAAAAGACGGAGCCTTCCATGCAGCAACAACAACATAATTCTGGACTTGAACAATACTATCCAAGAAGAGAAAAAAAGAATCAGAGGTGAACTGATCTCCATCTGGCAGATTGCCTGAGCCACCAAACTGCTGGGTAGAACCACCCAAATTGTATGCCTACAGTACAGGAACACTCCAAACAGCTTAACAAATGGTTCATACCAAATCTATTTTCGACTTTCTTACTAACCGGGCTCGGAAGCCTGAACGCCAAACTCCGCAAGCTGGGGCTAACACAAACCCCTGACTGCACCTGTGGAATGCCAGAGACAGCCTCCCACATTACCTTTACTTGCCAAATCTACCAGGACCTGTGAACACCTTCAAATTCTCAGAGGTATATGCACAGGAACAGGCGCCACTGCTCATACAAACAAAGGAAAACTGTCGTTGTAGCTTTCACTTCACAGAACATGTTTTATATGACGATGATGTCTGATGGCACACCCGAACCAGGACCCTGCCTGGACATTACCTGATTGCGGGCTCCACCTCCAAACAAAATGAACCCACAGATAATGACAACCAAACTCGGAAGACACTCCAGATCATGACTGCTGACCCCATGATGGGGTAGGATTACATGAGATGACTCAGCCAAACTTAGTGGGAATCAGGTCTCAGCCTAGTAGGCTACGAGGAAGCCACTTGCTAACCTGTTCAGGGTAGGATTTCAACCCTTCAGGGTACCCAACATGAGGTGGACCTGCTGACCCCTTTTCAGGGTGGGATCAACCCACTGTCTTTCACAAATCTTTTCTCTGGCTTTCACAACTTCTCTCTTCCTGTTCCAGGGAATGCCTCTTGCTTTCATCCTCTCTCTTGACTCTACTCTTTCCCCACCCAACCCCATCCCAAACTTTTCCTACTATCTACCCTCTGCTTTCAACACCACTTAGCACCCATAGATACTCTCTGTGGATGCCAGTAAGAGCCACTGATAGTAGAAACAGGCATGTCTCAGCCCAGTACAGAAGACTCAGTGGCGTAGGGGAGAAATCTTGGAGACTGCCACACAAAAATTCCCATTTTGTTGTTGTTGTCCTTTTCAGTATGTGTTTATTTGATCTCCATTCACATACTCATTTGATTATATTTCATTTTACCGTTTTTAATATATTATGATAAATTTTGCAGCCCACTTTCTAAAACGGCATAGTTTTAGATGATGGTTGTTGGTATTTAGTTATATAATAGTATAAATGTAAAACATCTATTTATATCTACAAATATAAATCATTACATTTACAAATATACGTAGTTGTAAAAGTGTTACATAAACTCTTTCACAGATTATGAAATGCACTGTGTTCCTGTAACAGATGTAAGAGTACTGAACTCAGTTAAAAATATAAATCATTAAATTTACATATATGCAAAGTTATATAAAATATTACAGACTTTTTCACGCAGTGTGAAATTTACAATATTCTTGTAACAAAATACAGGTACACAGTACTGCTCAGCAAATGGTTGAGTTTCAAAGTACAATATGTGCCCCCTCATGATTAATATTGTAGTACTAGATGCATATGATACAAGATGCTTCCAATATGCTTCTATTGGAATGAGCAGAAGCCTGAAAAACAAGATCCAGGATATTTCAGAGACTGCTGGGAATCATTGCGGTACAAGTGAACACATGGGTTGTGTTAGGGTGGCTAGGAGTAGAAACAGGTGCATGTATATTTGTGTGTACACCGGTGCTGGGAGTTTAGTAAATAAATTTGATGAATTTGAGGTATTGCTCGAAACATCAAAGGCAGATGTTGTTGGGATGTCAGAGACGTGGTGTCGCACAGATATGAGGGATGCAGAACTGGAATTTGGGGAGTACAACGTCTACAGAAAGGATAGACTGGATAGGAAGGGAGGAGGGGTTATGCTATTAGTTAAGAGGTACATGGGATCCGGGGAGGTGAAGCCAGTGGACATCGATGGACGGTGCAGTGCCAAGTCGGTTTGGTGTGGCATGGGCATTGGGAGATCAAGGTTGGGAATGGGGGTGTGCTATAGGCCTGATGACTCTGATGAGTATAATAAGAAACTGTACAGGGAAATGGAGTGGGCCAGTGAATCAGAGGATCTTGTGATGGGAGATTTTGATTTCCCAGATATTGACTGGAATTTGGGGGCTGGTCGCTCACACACTAGTGGAGCTTTTGTGGATTTGTTGGATAATTGTTTTCTACATCAGCATGTTCGGGAGGCAACTAGAGGGAGGAATACTCTTGATTTGATTATCAGCAGTGATTCTTCATGCACTGGGAGTTTGCAGATGAATGAACCACTGGGTGGCAGTGATCGCGGTGTGCTGAAGTGGGATTTACTCAGGGAGGTAGCTACCGTTGGGGATGGAGGGAGGAGTTATTGCTTTCGTAAAGGCGACTGCGATGGACTGAGACAGTATTTAAATTCTATACAGTGGGACCAACTGATGATGTTACCAACAGCAAATGCAAAATGGGAAGCATTCAAAGAACTTATCTTGGAAGCTACTAGGCTTTACAATGGAGGTCAGATGAACTGATGAGGCATATGGCAGAGAAGAAACATGCATGGGATACATACAAATTAACACATGACACAGAAGCCTATGATAGATACAGGTTGATATGTAACCAAGTTACAAAGGAGGTTAGGCAGGCGAAGGCAGATTACGAGAAATCTTTGGCAAGGGATGCAAAGAGAGACAGTGGGGAGTTCTTTACTTATGTAAACTCTAGAGGGAAGGGGATGAATCGGATTGGTCCACTTGATGTCGATGGGTCAACTGTTGATGATCCTGCTCAGGTGGCTAACGGGCTGAATGAATGTTTTGCATCGGCATTCACACATAAGGAGTTGTTTAGCGAGGGGAAAGCCGGAGGTATATTCAACTCTAGCAGTAAGCTGGAGAATCTTGTGGTGGCTGAGGGTAGGGTGGAGGAGAGGTTGTTGAGGATAAACACGGGAGGGGCACCCGGGGTGGATGGGATCTGTTCAGTTGTATTAAGGGAGGCAGTAGAGGAAGTAAGCAAACCCTTAGCCATAATTATGAGAGCTTCCTTGGACTAAGGGGAGGTACCCACAGACTGGAGATGTGCAAATGTGACCCCAATTCACAAAGGAGGATCAAAGGCTGACACAAGTAATTATAGACCTGTGAGTTTAACTTCTGTTCCAGGAAAATTAATGGAGGCGCTAGTTAAAGAAGCACTGCAGGATCATTTAGACAAGACTTCAGTTATAGCTCGGACACAGCATGGTTTTGTTAAGGGGAAGTCTTGCCTGACCAATTTGATTGGATACTATGATGCAGTCACAAAGGAACTGGATGCAGGGAATAACTTTGATATTATATACTTGGATCTTAGAAAGGCTTTTGATACTGTTGCACATGGAAGACTGCTGCACAAATTGGAGCAGTGTGACATTGGAGGCAAATTGCTGCTGTGGATAAAGGGGTGGCTGAGGGGGAGAAGACAGAGAGTGGTAATCAATGGACACTGCTCGTCGTGGACTAATGTTATTAGTGGAGTCGCTCAGGGCTCAGTGTTGGGTCCATTATTGTTTTCTGTATTCATAAATGATATTGGTGATGGTATATCAAGCTTAATGTCGAAGCTTGCAGACGATACAAAGGTAGGCAGGGTTGTCAAGAACACTACTGACACTATGCTGCTGCAACAGGATCTGGAAAGGTTGAGCAGATGGGCTGAGAGGTGGCAAATGAAGTTTAACATTGACAAATGTAAAGTACTACACATAGGAAACAGCAACCCCAGAGCAACGTATCAACTCTGTGGTACTACACTGACAGTGGTAGAGAATGAAAGGGACCTGGGGGTGGTTGTGCAGGCAGATATGAAGTTTTCTGAGCAGTGCAGACGGGCTGCAAGAGTAGCTCATGGTGTATTGTCGATGATATATAGGAATTTGTCTAGCAGGGATAAGGAGGTGATTATTCCCTTGTATAAGGCAATGGTCAGACCACACCTAGAGTACTGTATACAGGTCTGGAGGCCTCATTTCAAGAAGGATGTAGAGCTGCTGGAACGAGTACAGAGAAGGGCAACAAGATTAGTGAATGGAACAAAGGGATGCTCTTACGAAGAAAGAGCATCCCTTTGTTACGGGGCCTTTACAGTCACGGGGCCTTTAGAGCCAAGCTGGCAGCACTGGGGATTGAGGTGGATCCGAGATGTGCCTGTGGGGAGCTTGAGTGCTGGGAGCACATTATGTATGATTGCACCCATTATGAGGACCTCAGGTGCAGACTGATCACTGCAATACACTACCTCCCCAAGAACTTGGAATCACATCTATTGGACTCACTTGAGGAATACAGGGAGCTAAAGGAATATGCCCAAAAACTATTTGGTAGGCGTAAAACATTGATAGCCATCTACAGAAGGTAAAAAAAAAAAAAAAAAAAAAAAAAAAAACACAGAACATGCATGGAGAGGACTCAAGGAGAACCTCGCCCAGGAACCTGCTTGCTACTAATCATCTAAAACCAGCGATCGCAAGAATAACCCCATGGAGCTGCGGATCTTCCCATGATGAAGAGAACCACAGCCATAGCTAACAGACCAACAATGGACCTGACCAGTGTTCATAGCTGAGGAAAAATATGGCTACCAATGACAGAGAAGACCAACGAAGATAGAGAACTCCAAGTTGCTGCCTCAACGGAGCCATATTGGCTCTATGCTCTGCACTCTCTTGTGCAGTGCAATTCTTTTACTCCCACACCCGGCAGGGGTGGGAGGTGATGGCTTGCTGTCGCCTCTCTTCCCTGCCACACCATTTCTTCCCTCTGGTGGGGCATGGGCATGCCTCACTGAAAAATTGGGGGTCACCTACCCTATCGACCCTCTTCTTCCTATTTCACCCACCAGCCTTCATTCTCCCCTCCCAGCACTTTTTCTTGCACAGCGTATAGCCCTACACGTCCAAATTTAAATACACCAAAAAATTTCGCCCAACCTTTTAGGCACTTCAGAAACAGGCTTTCAGCGTCAACCCCATATTAGTGCTTTAATGTAAGTGATTTAAAATCAACCGCGGTCGTTCCAATTTTATTTTAGGTCCTAGCCACTAAAATCCCAGGAAAGTAAGTGGCAGGACCAGCCAGAGTACAATTGACTCAATGGTAACACCCGGCTAGCCTCCACGTGGCGAGGTATTGGACAACGTCTGGTCCCATTAGGGGCCTGGCGGCCAATAAGCCGGATAAACAATGGGCACAACATATAACACTACTCATGACCCACACACTTCTAAATCTCTGGCTTTGACAGGGTACTGTCACCGATACATAGAACATTCGCGGAGATGGGAGAAATCCCAGGAGCCGCTAGACCCTCAATATACCTCATACCTCATGGGATCTATCCAGTTATATTAAAGGAGGCAGCAAAGGAAGTAAGCAAACCCCTAGCCATAATTATGAGAGCTTCTTTGGACTCAGGGGAGGTACCTATAGACTGGAGATGTGCAAATGTAACCCCAATTCACAAAGGAGGATCAAAGGCTGACACAAGTAATTATAGACCTGTTAGTTTAACTTCGGTTCCAGGAAAATTAATGGAGGCACTGGTTAAAGAAGCACTGCAGGATCATCTGGACAAGAATTCAGTTATAGCTCAGACACAGTATGGTTTTGTTAAGGGCAGGTCTTGTCTGACCAATTTGATTGGATACTATGATGTAGTCACAAAAGAACTGGATGCAGGGAATAACTTTGATATTATATATTTGGATCTTAGAAAGGCTTTTGATACTGTTGCGCATGGAAGACTGCTGCACAAATTGGAGCAGCGTGGCATTGGAGGCAAATTGCTGCTATGGATAAAGGGATGGTTGAGTGGCAGAAGACAGAGGGTGGTAATCAATGGACCCTGCTCAACGTGGACTAATGTTATTAGTGGAGTTCCTCAGGGTTCAGTGTTGGGTCCATTGTTGTTTTCTGTATTTATAAATGATATAGATGATGGTATATCAAGCTTAATGTCCAAGTTTGCAGACGATACAAAGGTTGGCAGGGTTGTTAAGGACACTACTGATGCTATGCTGCTGCAACAGGATCTGCAAAGGTTGAGCAGATGGGCTGAGAGGTGACAAATGAAGTTTAACATTGACAAATGTAAAGTACTACATATGGGAAACAGTAACCCCAGATCAACGTATCAACTCTGTCCTACTACGCTGACAGTGGTAGAGAATGAAAAGGTCCTGGGGGTAATTGTGCAGGCAGATATGAAGTTCTAGTTCTCTGAGCAGTGCAGACGAGCTGCAAGAGTAGCTCATGGTGTCTTGTCAATGATATACAGGAATTTTTCTAGCAGGGATAGGGATGTGATTATTCCCTTGTATAAGGCAATGGTCAGGCCACACCTTGAGTACTGTATACAGGTCTGGAGGCCTCATTTCAAAAAGGATGTAGAGCTGCTGGAACGAGTACAGAAAAGGGCAACACGATTAGTGAATGGAACAAAGGGTTGCTCTTACGAAGAAAGGCTTAAGTTTTGCAAATTACAGAGTCTGGAGACTAGGCATCGGCGAGGTGATCTGATAGAGGGGTATAAGGCTTTGAATGGCTTGAGCATGCTCAATGCCGATGGGATTCTTCCTCTTGCTCAGAATAATCACCTGAGAGGGCATAAATACAAATTGAGGAAGGACGAATGTCAGATAGATGTGCGGAAATTTGCCTTTAGCCAGCAGGCAGTTGGTTTGTGGAATAGACTTCCATCACTTTTTGTTGGAGTTGATAGCCTAAACAAATTTAAGGCTCAGCTGGACAGGTATTTCGAATGAACGGAGGGGTGAAATGGGAGTAGTGGTTGTGCTTTTTTTTTTTTTTTTTTTTTATTTTGGCTGATGCTGAATAAGCTTGCTTTCTTGCATCATATGCCTCTACTAATGCTAATGCTAATTTAAGGCCTTATACACCTCAATTTGATCATCTTGCAGGTGCCTAGTCTCAAGAAGCTACAATTTGCAGAACTTAGGCCTTTTTTGGTAAGAGCCTTTTGTTCCCCTCACCAATCTTATTGCCCTTCTCTGTACTCACTCAAGCAACTCTACATCCTTCTAAAAATGAGGCCTCCAGACCTGTATGCAGTACTCAAGGCATGGCCTGACCAATGCCTTATACAAGGGGATAATCGTCTCCTTTTCCCTAATAACAAAATTCCTGTATATCGTTGACAATACCCAATGACCTGCTCTGGCAGCCTGTCTGCACTGCTCAGAAAACTTCATATCTGACCGCACAATTACTCCTAGGTCTTTTTCATTATTTTCATCATCTACCAACCTAACTGCAATAGCACACAGTTGGTACATTCCTCTGAGGTTACTTCTACTCATATGCAATACTTTGCATTTGGCAATGTTAAGCTTCAGTTGCCACTTCTCAGCCCATCTGTCCAACTTTTCTATATCCTGTTGCAGTAGCGCTCTGTCATTAGAACCCTGCCAATCTTTGTATCATCTGCAAACTTGAACATTAAGCCTGATATACCTTAATCGATACCATTGAATAATATACAAAACAACAGTAGGCCCAACACCAAACCCTGGCCGAGTCCACTAACAATGTCCACAAAATTAGTCCACAAAGAGCAGAGTACATTAATTACTACTCTGTCTTCTTCCACTCAAGCACCCTTTTATCCATTGTAGCAACTTGCCCTTAATACCACACTGCTCCAATTTGTACAGTAGTCTGCGGTATCAAAAGCTTTCCTAAAATCCAAATACAGTAAGTCCCTGACTTACGTAAGCAGGAGTTATGTAACTTCGGACTTAAGTATTTTTTTTTTTTCACTCAAACCTCTTTTTTTTTAAACATTGTAAAATTTAAAACACAGAAATGAGATAGGGAGTAACAAGTTTAAGAAGCTTAAAAAAATAGGAATGACGAGAAGATTCTGAAAATTAATCAATTTTTTTTATATGACAAGATTTCAGTGAAGTGGACAAACATTTCAACATAATAATGAAATAACCCACAGAATCCCAGCTATCAGTATTATAGCAAATGCAATAAGATCAAGTTTACTACCCGTTCATAATGTGAATTGCACTAACAGAAAAACCCAATAAACTGGAAAGTGCAAAATGTTTTTATCGTTCTATGGTAGTGACCTCCAGAAATGTGCTTTAGTAAAATGTGAGCTCTTGTGAGGTGGTAATGGTGTTTTCGCCTTAACCCCGTGAAGTTCTTCATAGAAAAGTTTCATTTTGATCATTATCATGGTGCCGACTAAGAGAATAGGTGACAGCAGTACTAATAAATCTACCAAGAAAAGGAAGGCAATCCATTTGGATCAGAAATTAAAATAATAAGGATGTAGAAAATGGTCAAACATTAACAAGTATCGAGCGGAATTTAGATTTGTCGGTGTCAAGCATGAATACAATAATAAAGGACAAAGAATACAAGGAGTGGTGAAGGGATTGGCACCAATGAAGTCAACTATAATAACCAAGGCTACGAAATACATATCAGTTTTTACAGTACAATAACATGTGTTTTTCCTTCCTTTTATGTTTTTTTTTTCCTTATGTGCCATGCCTGCTACTTCAGCGCAGTCCCCAGATAAAGTTTTTAATTGACTAATTAAAAATATATAACTATTTTTTTACTTTCTTCTGAGGATATTATGTGGTTTTTGTAATTTTGGCATATCAGGGATATAGTAGCAATAGTTTATTAGCCATTCCTGAGTTACACAAAACTCGACTTACGTAAGAAGTCCTAGAATGTATCTCTTACATGTGTCGGGGGCTTACTGTATATTATATCAAATCCAATTCCTTTGTAACCACATCATAGTATCCAATCGAATTTGTCAGACAATACTTTCCCTTAACAAACCTATGCTGTGTCTGAATTATTACTGCAGTCTTGTCTAGTTGATCCTGCAATGTTTCTTTAACAGTAACTCCATTATTTTCTCCGGAACCAAAGTTAAACTAACAGGTCTGTAATTACTCGTGTCACCCTTTGTGAATTGGCGATACATTTGCACATCTCCAGTCCATGGGAACTTCGCCGAGTCCAAGGATGCTCTCATAATTATGGCTAAGGGTTTGCTTACTTTCTTTGCCACCTCCTTTAATATAACTGGATCCATCCCATCCACCCCAGGTGCCTTTGTAGTAAGCCTCATCTGCACAGAGTCTCTCAATATCAATATTTAAAGCACTGAAGATCTTAGAGGTGTTACTGGGGAACATCCAGTCGATGCATGTTATGCTTCTTGGTGGGAGAAGGTCACTTCTTTTGCTTCTTCCCTTCACCATGCCATGCCATGGTAACCACATCTCAGATGCTTGGAGAAGAGATTTTCCACTTAAGGAGCTATATGAAGATACAAAGCTTCCTGGTAAGAACATGTTTCCATGGGGTAATGGCTAAGTTGGTATGGAAAATAGCATATAAGATGGTATCAGAGCCGTGCTGAGCCATTTTAGTACCTGAAGCAAGAATGAAAAATTGTGCCCACCCCTAAACCATTGGAAAAAAAAAAATTTTTTTTTCTTAATAATAAAAAAAGAGAGACTTATTTAAATGCACATTTTAATAAAAATAAAAGGGTGACAAAAAAATAAAAACTGTTTAAAGTGATTTTTATTCTCATAAGCAGTTTTATTATAAATATATAACATATTTATCTATGCGTCATTCATTTCAAAAACAAGATCTAGGAGATCTTGTTTTTGAAATGTTATTATAATACAATATTATAATAACATTACAATATTATTATAATACTTGAAACAAATGTTTTGTCAGAAATAATCGCAAATTAGAATAATTGTAATTATAAATAAACTATTTCTTTAATAAATTAACAATATATTACAGACAGACCCACAGCTTTTATATGTACAGATTACAATTTTATTTTGCAAGCTTTGAGTAAAGAAAAGTCATCAATACTTTTGTCGAAATTTATTTGATTACATATGGTCCTCTCTCAATTGATAAAATGGCCATATCAGATAATTTTTCTTGGCTTAATATTGACTGTAAATAGCTTTTAATCAATTTCAGCATGTCGAAACTTTTCACATGATGCAACTGTCACTGGAATCGTTAAATATATTCTTAATTCCCCTTCCAGGTAGGGAAATGATTCTAACAGTTCATAATCATCAATAATTTTCAAGATTTTCATCTTGCAAAAGCAAGATGTTAAATGGATTGGAATAATCAAAACATAAAATCGAAAATGCTGGAAATTATTTAATCTTTCTTTTGGGGCCTCTTTCAACTTTTAACCTGAGGCAAGAGCCTCATTCACCTCACCCTCGGCACAGCTCTGGATGGTGTGTGTATGGGGTATGGTTGTTTATTGGCACATTAGCTGCTATGGCTATAGTGCACCTATTTGTCGGATTATCAGAAAATAATTAAGAATGAAGCCAGTTCAATTTCATTTCAATTCTGAAACCTATTCATAAAAGATTATACACTCCAATTTGTTTCAAAAAGCAGAAAAGTTCATTAATATTTGCCTCCTCTCCAATGATATGATGTAATGTCAACGGTTCTCGAAGGTTACCCAGATTTTGAAGTATTGAAGTTCGATGTTGTTGATAGTGTGGACAGTCAATCAAAATATGTTTAACTGTTAGATGTTCTAAGCAGTGTGGACACTGAGGAGGATCATCACCCATGAGTAGATGGAGGCGAGTCAGATGGGTACGTCCTATTCTCATCAGTGTGAGTACCACTTCTTCCGGGTGCACTGTCTGATTGCTCGAGTGCCAGAACTTTGGGTCCTGTTTCAGCTGGAAAAGTTTGTTATTTGTTTGGTTATGCCATTGCTCTGTCCACTGTGCATGGCATGCTGCTTGAATTAAGATATTATAATCAGGTGCTGGAATAGGGACAGAGGTTAGGTCTAAAGTTGATGGATTTTTGGCAAATATATCAGCCAGTTCATTTCCTTTCATGCCTGAATGTGCTGGAATCCAGCAAAACTTCACTGGTTGTTGACGATGATCAATTTGCGATAGCAAACTCCTGATTTTTATTAAATTAAAATGTGATTCTTTTGAGAGGGATTCTGCACTGCTCTAATTGAGCTGAGAGAGTTAGTGTAAACTATATATTTTGCAGATAGGTGTAGAGTCAAATTTTCTAGAGCTAATTGTATTGCATATAGTTCTGCTGAAAAGTTGCTGTACTCGGGTGGAAGAGAAGCTGATATGATAGCAGAGGGGAAACAGTGCTGCTGTTGCTGCTGCTCCAACAGTTGAACGAGATTTGGAACCATCTGTATATATCAGCAAGAAGTCAGCACAGTTTTGATGGCTACATGGAGTTGTTGCACATTCAGTGTCAGTTGATGATTCTTTCCCCATTGAAGAAAATAAATATCACAGGTCAGTTAAGGAAAGGGGGGTCCCATGGTGGATGAGAGTTAATTCTTTATTGTTGCCTATTGTAGAGAGGAACATTTCAGTTCCGTGATATTTAAAGGAGCCGTAGGCCAATTGGTCATATTTTACTTGGTTTATTTCTATAGAGATTGAGTAGTGGTTGATTAAAAAGGCATGGCTGAATAGGATGCAAAGAGCAAGTCTATATTCTGGCTGCATATTTAAGTAATAACATTTTTCTGCAGAGATGCAGAGGGGGCTCATGAGCTTCAATATTTAGACTATGAGTAGTAATGTCCTATATGCACCAATTGCAATCCACAGTGCATTGTGTTGAAGAGGATCCAGCCAGCATAGTACACTCCTTCAGGCAGAATCATAAGCTGGAGCACCATAATCTAAACAGGATCTAATCAGTGCTCTATAAAAGCAGCAAAGTCATATGATCTGCTCCCCAAGACAGGGCAGATAAAGCTCTTAGCATGTTGATCTTTTTAAGACAGGTAGTACGTATTAATTTAACATGCTCAAAGAAGTTTAGCTTATTGTCCAGGATTAATCCCAAGAATCTGATATTGCTGGTAATCGGAATGGTGGAATTTGATATCCGAAGTTCAGGATCTGTATGCAATTTGTGTTGGCTGCAAAAGTGGATCACAACTGTTCTCTGTTGGGAAAGACTATATCCATTGAGCTCAGCCCACTTTTGTACTTTATTGAGGGACATCTACAATTGCTTTTTGTAGATCCCATGTTCTAAGAATTGCAAGAAATAGAGATCACAGCGTAAAGGTACACCTCTACAGTATTTGGGAGTTCTTTTGTAATGGAAGAGTACCGACCCTTGCAGTACTCCTTGCAAGAATGTTGCAGAAAGGGAATTTTGATATTGGACCTGGAAAGATCGGCTCTTGAGGAAGTTCCTAATAAATATAGGCAGGTTTCCTCATAGACCATGATTATGGAGGTCACGGAGAATACCATAACGCCAGGTAGTATCAAATGCTTTCTCTATATCTATGGAGACCATAACTAGGTGTTCGTTTTTCACAAAGGCATTGCGAATTTCAGATTCAGCTTTAATCATCAGATCAAATGAGGACCTGTTTTGGCAAAAGCCATGCTGACTATTACTTAGTAGATGTTTGCTTTCAATGATCCAAGTGAGTCGACTGTGGATCATTTTTTCAAGGATTTTACCAAGGCAACTTGACAGAAATACACTAAACCCCCGCTATTCGCGGTCGCTGATTTAACATAAAATAAAACCTAAAAAAATGTGAATTTTAAAGCGCCGTGAACATTTTCCGCCATAAAAAAACATGGGAGAGGCTAAAATTATCTTTCCCGGTCAAAACAGCACTCAGTGGGTGGAGGCAGAGGGGTGACAAAATCGCAAGCGTGGATGTTTCTCGCTAATCCTTGTTCAGTATGTGTTATACACTTGTCATGGAAGGTTTCGTCGTTTGCTTTTAATTTAAATGCTTATAAATTGAATAAATTTATCAATTTATAAATTTATCAATTTATAAATTTATAAATTGATATGCATAACAATTTATAAATTGATATGCTTACAAAAGTGATAAATCTACTGTTTTGCAGTGTATTTCGAGTGTGTTAACGGAAGAAAGTGACTTTATTTGGACAAGTTCTTTCTAACCGGTACAAAAATATGGCTACGAATAACAAGGGAAATGTGAAAAGATCAAAGGTGATGACATTAGCGAATAAAATTGAGTTATTAGATAAAATTTCTAATGGTGAAAGTGTCTCCTCAGTGGCAAAACATTATAAAATCAATGAGTCAACAGTATGATCAATAAAGAAATCGGAAGAAAAAAAATCGCCGTAGTGTCTGTGAAAACGCGCTAATTGCTTCAAAAATTTGCGCTGTAAATCATGAAGTTAAATTAGAAAAAATGGAAAAAGCTTTAAATCTGTGGATAGAAGACCGAACTCAAAATAAAATTCCGTTAAGTTCACTCATCATTCGTGAAAAGGCAAAACACCTTTATCAACACTTTAGCGAAACTGGTGATAACACTGACGGGATAAGTTTTTTAGCTAGCAAAGACGCTGGTTTGAAAGATTTGTTTGAAATTTCTAATAAATATTGCAATTAATATTACAATTAATATTAAATTGTTTCTTATTTTCATTTCGATGCCATATGCTTGCATTTCTCTATGTACTGTCTATGTACATAGTCATATTAGGAAGGTACATATAATACATACATAGACAAAATTTTAGACTAGTTTTTCTTATATATTTCATACTTTGGAACGGAACCCCTTTATTACCACGGGAGCCATAACTCAGTATTCGCGTTTTCGGTATTCGCGGCATTTCTCAGGAACGTAACCCCCGCGAATAGCAGGGGTTTACTGTATTGGTCTGTAACTATTAGGACTGGAGGGATCTTTTCCAGGTTTCAAAAAGGCCAGAACTGTAGCATGGTGCCAAGAAGTCAGATAAACATTTTACAGGAAGATTTGGTTAAAGAAGATTAGCAACAGGTGTAAGTTTTTCTCATCAAGATGCTGTAACATAACATAATATATCCCATCTGGCCCAGGGGCACTGTTGCGCATTTTTCTGATGGTTTGCAAAAGTTCACGGTATTGGAGAGGCTGGTTATATGGAAGTAACAGTGAGGTTCGAAAGTTCTGTGGTGGTCTTAGTTCTCTGAAACTCCACAGTGTAGGTGGAAGCAGCTGAGACTTGAGCAAGGGTTATGCCCAAGACATTTGCTATATCCAGAAGCAGAGAGTTCTAGCCCATCGCAGGAAAGAATTGGAAAAGGAACATTTGGAAACTTCCCAAAAAGCTACCTAATTTTCTTCCATATCAATCTTGGGTTAGTGTTTCCATTGATAGTTGATGCAAACCGAGTCCAAGGATCTTTCCTGGCTTGTCTTTGAATGAGATGCGCTTTTGCCCTTAGCTTCTTGTAGTTAATAAGATTAACTGTAGTTGGAGTTCTACGAAATAAATTCCACGCTTTATTTTATTTTTTCTTTCTTCGTTTTTGTACATTCCTCGTTCCACCAACAGTTGAAGTGTCGTTGGCTCTGGGGATTTGATAATGGAATTGAGCATTTAGCTGAAAATAAAATGTGTGATGTGATATAATCAACTTCATCTATGGGCTGTAGATGTATAATTTTTTTGTCCAAGAGTGATTTGCTGACTGAAATTTGTCCCAATCAGCTTTAGAGAATTTCCATTTCCTGCAGAGTTGGTCATGTACTCATCAGATTATAAACAATTGGAAAAAGGATTGCTGCCCGTGGGATCATCCAGAGCAGACCATTGCATGACTGAAAACAGTATCGGGGAGCAAATCGATAGGCCAATTGCTGGAGTCTGTCCAGTATATGGGTGTGCGAGCCACTATTGAGGTTTTGTTTTTCCAGTAAAGTTTCAATCAGTCAGCCGTGTCTGTCTAATTTAGATGATCCCCATAATGGGTGGTGGCCATTGAAATCCCCTAGCAGGCAAATAGCGGAGGGTAGCTGTATTAAAAGTTCTTCAAGATCATTATAAGAGTAGGTATGATTTGGTGGGAGTTAGACTGAGACTGGGATCAATCTTACAAAGTGATGGATCATCCCAAGCAGAGATCAATAAGAGAATTACAGATGGCAGAAAGGTTATCGGCATGTTAAACTCTAGTAACGAATGGGCCTGGAGTACTGGGGTCCATAGTTTATAATAACATACATGTAAGTTATAATCCAGTTTAATACAAATATATACTAACGAAATCAGTAGCTTTCGAGACGCGTGTCTCTTCGTCAACTGACAAATTAAATACAAAAATACGAGCTGAGTGAGGCATGTTAACCATGTGTCATTGTTGTTGCACGGACGTGCGCTGCTTTCTACACCACTGATCATCCAGCATTAAAATGGTTGTCTCTAGGATGGGATGTAGCGTATGCCTTTCTGGCGATTTAATGCCTTTGGATTGTTTACTCTGTTGAGTGACTCTAGCCATAGGCGGTGGCGAAAGTGTCGTGAGTGGTCTACTATTTCAAAGTCGCGTTTGGGGTCAAGATCGTGGTTGGTGGCCCAAAAATGTTCCGCAACTGCGGACTGGTCAGTTTCGGCAAGCCGGATTGCTCTGTCGTGTTCCGTGAGGCGATCCTGGAGACGCCTTGATGTTTCTCCTATGTAGCAACTGTTATAGTCTCTACAGGTGATGCGATATACCACATTGCTGCTTAAGACAGGTGTGACAGGGGTCTTCACGCTGGAGACAAGTGAACGTAGGTTCCTGCAGGGTAATTGCACACATTTGATGTTGTAACTTCTAAGGACCTTCGAGATCCGTCCTGACACGCCTGGATAATAGGGAATGTAGGCGGACGATATACCGACTTGGTTCGGTGGTCTTGGGTTGGATGTGAGTTCTGCCTGTAATAGGCATCTGCTTAGTACATGGGATGGATAACCACATTTGGTTAGGTCCGCCTTCACACGGGAGATCTCGTTACGCCTAATTGTGTCGGTGATGGAATGGCTCCAAGCCCTGGAGAACAGGGTGAGGGCAGTGCTATTGAGATGGCTTGGTGCGTGGCCGGATCTGTAGTTAGTGAATTGACCGCACCACATAGGTTTGCGGTATACTGAGGTCTCTAGATGTGGGCCTACGCGATGCACTAGGATGTCCAGGAACGGGAGCGTACCGTTCACCTCTGATTCTATGGTAAACTTGATGAAATGAGATAGGGAGTTGAGGTATTCCAGCAGTGCAGTTTCAGAACCACGTGGTATTACGGTAAAAATATCGTCAACGTATCTACGCCATGTTGTAATCTGTGTAGGTGGGTTCTGGTGTATCTGATCCTCCAGATCTTCCATGGCGATGTTGGCTACTACGGAACTGACAGGGGCACCCATAGCAGTGCCATGTACCTGCTGGTAGAGTGAATCCTCAAAAGTGAAGATGCTGCTTGATGCACAGGTTGAGGGCGGTACAGATGTCATCAGTGGATAGTGATGTCCTGGATTGGAGGACCTTTCAATCCCTGACAACACTGTCATGGCATCATTTGATGTGATTTCTTTATTCACTTCAATTCCCGTCCAACAGGCCATGCACTGCGCCAGAAGGCTCCTTGAGAACGACTTAAGCCTCCAATCCAGGACATCACTATCCACTGATGACATCTGTACCGCCATCAACCTATGCTTATCAAGCAGCATCTTCACTTTTGACGATTCACTCTACCAGCAGGTACATGGCACTGCTATGGGTGCCCCTGTCAGTTCCGTAGTAGCCAACATTGCCATGGAAGATCTGGAGGAGCAGATACACCAGAACCCACCTACACCTATTACAACATGGTGTAGATACGTTGACGATATTTTTACCGTAATACCACGTGGTTCTGAAACTGCACTGCTGGAATACCTCAACTCCCTATCTCATTTCATCAAGTTTACCATAGAATCAGAGGTGTACGGTACGTTCCCGTTCCGGGACATCCTAGTGCATCGCGTAGGCCCACATCTAGAGACCTCAGTATACCGCAAACCTATGTGGTGCGGTCAATTCACTAACTACAGATCCGGCCACGCACCAAGCCATCTCAATAGCACTGCCCGCACCCTATTCTCCAGGGCTTGGAGCCATTCCAGCACTGACACAATTAGGCGTAACGAGATCTCCCGTGTGAAGGCGGACCTAACCAAATGTGGTTATCCATCCCATGTACTAAGCAAATGCCTATTATAGGCAGAAGAACTCACATCCAACCCAAGACCACCGAACCAAGTCGGTATATCGTCCGCCTACATTCCCTATTATCCAGGCGTGTCAGGACGGATCTCGAAGGTCCTTAGAAGTTACAACATCAAATGTGTGCAATTACCCTGCAGGAACCTACGTTCACTTGTCTAAAGCGTGAAGACCCCTGTCACACCTGTCTTACGCAGCAATGTGGTATATCGCATCACCTGTAGAGACTGTAACAGTTGCTATATAGGAGAAACATCAAGGCATCTCCAGGATCACCTCATGGAACACGACAGAGCAATCCGGCTTACCGAAACTGACCAGTCCGCGGTCGCGGAACATTTTTGGGCCACCAACCACGATTTTGACCCCAAACGTGACTTTGAAATAGTAGACCACTCACGACACTTTCGCCACCGCCTATGGCTAGAGTCACTCAACATAGTAAACAATCCAAAGGCATTAAATCGCCAGAAAGGCATACGTCTACATCCCATCCTAGAGACAACCGTTTTAATGCTGGATGATCAGTGGTGTAGAAAGCAGCGAATGTCCGTGCAACAACAATGACGCATGATTAACGTACCTCACTCAGCTCGTTATACTTTTGTATTTAATTTGTCAGTTGACGAAGAGACGCGCGTCTCGAAAGCTATTGATTTCGTTAGTATATATTTGTATTAAACTGGATTATAACTTACATGTATGTTATTATGTTAAACTCTGTTCTGTGGAGCAAAAATATCCTACATAAAACAAAGAAACTTATATTTCAAACGATTGTACAAAGTCTTCTATTGTATGGAGCGGAAACCTGGACATTGAATAGGCGAGCGGAAAACAAATTGCTCTCCACAGAAATGGATTTTTGGAGACGCTCAGCAGGAACTTCTAGAAGAGACAGAAAACAGAATGAAGACATAAGGGAAAAAATGGAAGTGAAAAAGACTATTATTGACACCATATGGACATGTAAAAAGGATGCAAGAAAACAGATATCCAAAGGCTATCCTAGAATGGATACCTCCTGGAAGAAGGAGAAGAGGAAGACCTAGGAGGACATGGATGGATGGAGTGCGGGAGTGCATGACAGCCCGAGGCTTAACCGACAAAGACACCTTGAATCGCACTTTATGGCGGGAAAAAATTCCTAACAAGAAATAACTTGTAGGCTGAGGAAACCCATTGTAAATGGAAACACTCCTCTTGAAGAAGAAGATAGACTGAGACTAGTGTTAAAGCAATATGAGTAATCAGATGCACAGTAACGGCTTTGATTTGGGTTTGGAGAGTGATTTGCCTAGCCGGAATCTTTGAGTTAATTAAAATAGCTACACCACCACGAGCAGGATCTGATGTATTTTGATCTTGTCTATAGATAATTTAAAGAGTTAAATAGGCTTATTGCAGGCAGAAACCAACTGGAGAGCGTCTAATTAAGTACTGAATGTTGTCAATGTTGCCACGAAAGCCTCTGCAATTCCACCACAAAATATAAGGCATTACTAGAATTTAGAAGAAGCTGTACCTGATGTGGCTGTCTTATGGCGCACAGGCTTCAGTTTGTCTATTTTTGGAAAGGTAGGCAACCGGTGTCCATATCTTCTGCAAAAATTTCCAGAATCGGATCTTCCTGTTTGGATGAGTACTCTGCATCCATCAATGTGTGCTGAATAATCTTTTTTGAAGTAGGACTATGATTATTTGAAGTAGTAGCAATCACTGGCAGAGGAGAAGATTTCACTGGTATCGTAAAAGGCTTATTACTTGCTTGGTCTGAGTGCTTAAGGGGATTGGAATGTTTCTGAGAGAGGATTGTGGTTTGTTATTTGGAGCATTAGCAACTAAGGCCATATTGCTCTGGGGATCATTCCCTGACCTTTCCGCATCCTCCGTATTTGGTGGGCACAGGCTCGAACCCCAGTCTAATCAAGAAGCGTGTGCTACGCACTGCTGCTCCTGCCCACCTGGCTACGGAGGCACCTACTGAGAGAGGACAGCCCGAGCCCAGTCAGAGATTGATATGTTTGATGGAATGGTAACATCACTTTGAGTGGCTATTGTTTGAAATTTTTTAGCAGTATTGGCATAGGTAGGTTTAGGTATGGTAGGTACAATTAATTTTCTTGCTTCCTGATAACTAACTTTGCTTTCAACTTTATATTTCATAATATTTTTTAGGCAGGATGGTTGCCTTTGCAGTTGGGACAGATCATTTCTTTTCCGAACAATCACTTTGAATGCGATTGGAGGGTCCACAGTTGGAACAAACTGGATTCCCTCCGAATGTCGTTTGAGAGCGGCCATAATTTTGGCATTTATAACATCTCAGCGGATTGGATATGAAAGGACAAGTGTGGCAAAATAGATGTCTTGCTTTTATTGCTTTGAACTGTTAAAGGTGAGAATGATATTTCTGGTAGGTGTGAGTATATTGTCTCTTTTGATCCTATTCTTTTTACAGCAATTATATATTTTGTTTCTGAAGCTCTTCTTTAATTTCTTTTTCCGTCACATTCATCAGGTCCTAACTAAATATTACACCCTTTGATGTATTTAGGGTTGCATGCGGAGTTACTTTCACTAGAATACCAGCAAAATTTGTCATTTTTAGCAGTTTTTCAGAATGCCTGCAGTTTAGTTTCAACAAGTAAGTACCCTGATTGCAGTCTCTTAACTGTCTTAGGAGACCCTGCAATACTTTCCAGGTGTTTTTGGATTAGAAAGGGGGATAGCTTACTGAGAGGCTGTTCTGATAGAGAGCGCATTATTAAAAATGCAGGTAAGTCGATCGCCGAGAAATTGGTGTTCAACCTCTTTGGTTGTGACGAATCATGGTCATTTTTTTTTGTCTCTGGCCAACAGCTTGTCGGCTCTAAAGATGGAAGCGTATTGTGTTCTGTGTTGGCTCTTTGAGCCCTTTGCAAATGAACTTTTCTGCCAAGGTTACCAGCCCCACCATGGGGAGGCAGGAGAAGTGCCTGGTGTGACCAAGCAAAATTGGTAGGAGTTAGTATATAAAATATGAAAAATAAAGAAAGGTTACTTTCCTTCCTTGCTCTACCAGCACTTTTAATACAAGAGCTGCTATTAAATAAAAGGGTTTATTAAGGAGAGGAATGTAAAAGAGAGCTAGAATTCACCTTTTAGAAAATTGCAGTGAAAGCACAGAGAAATCACCCAGTCACAATTGCTTGGCACCCGGGGGACATATGAGATGGTGTAGGGTCTTCTTTCAATTCTGTTCAACCATTGTTGTGTCCAATATTCTGGTGTTATAACCTTTCTTCGAGTATATTTCAGGCAGAGGACCAAATGGATGATGCATAGTGCACAATAGGCACAAGACAAACTTGGGTTTAGTTTATTCTGCCAACTCCTGTCTAATGTTCCATAATGTGGCATTCATTATGGGCAATCATCCAAGATGAGCCCCAGGTCAAGGTGGTGTTTGATAGATTTAACAGTGGGGCTGATCTGAGGGGATTAAGCTGCTTTAGGCCAATTCCTCCAGTGTAAACATCCAGCCATTTAACATGGCTAGCAACCGTGCAGGATCACCTCATACCCTGGTTTGCAGGAAGAACTTCAAATCATCCACATAACACAGAAAATAGGACGTGGCAAGAAATGGTTCCAAGGTAGCTGCAAAAAGGAAAGCTGAGATAACTCCTTCATGGAACCCCCCTAGTAATACCTAGACCCTGATGCAGATGGTTATGCAAAATAATTAGTTTCCCATAAGATAGTAATGCTCACAGGGACTACAAAATTCCATTAGATATTCCAAAATAAGTTTAGATGATGAGCAGAAGTGCTGTCACATCAAAGAAAATATCAGCTGGGTTTTGCAGTAGATAAGATGGCTTATGAGGGAAGCAGTGATCCACTAGCCTGTGAAGGATGGCCTTTTTGAAAATCTTTATTAGAGAGCAATCAACAGAAATGGGCCTGAAACCTTTGTGATCCTTAGATTGTGACTTTTTCTGGATGCAGTGGCAAAGTATGTGTTCCATCCTGTAGGTACAATGCTTGTCCTAATGATGTTCTTAAAAGCCTTCAATAGGGGCATGATAATGTAGATGCTTCAAACTTTGACAACGAACAAGGAAAAGAAAGCTTTCCAGTCCTGCTGTAACTTTATTAGGGAGCTGGCTGATCACACTGACGAGGCCTTGTTTGCTCAATGTAATAATGCACAGCAGGGTCCAGTGGGGTGCAGAAATTCCATTCAACTGCATTGCGAAGGGTTGTGAGAGAAGTTCAAAGGCAGAATTTATCCATTCTTTACATATCTCCTCATCCATGATAGAATTTCCAGGATGACACATCACAATTCTCTTAGAGAATTGTGATGTGTCATCCTGGAAATTCTTAAGAGATCCTTAACTGCCTTAAGATCCACTGATGGTATACTTTCTTTTTTATATCAATACATCCTCCTGCAGATGTTTTTCTGCCAATGTCTGTAGGCTCATTGCTTCTGTTGAAACGGCTGTTTTACTTCATTGTTAAACCATGGGTTACTTCTTGGGGTAATAACAACCCCCTTCGAGGCACCTTCATTAGCCATCATCTCCAACTGTTCCGCAATGAAGTTTAGCCTCACTAGCTGACGTGTTGCAGGCATTGCTCCAATATACTGCCGCAAGTTGATGGAGAATTAAATCCAGCTTCAGGAATTTTAAGGAGTAGGCTCTCTTCTTTATCCCTTCATTAGGTGGGTTGGAGGTCACACCTCTCCCTACAGCAATCCAAGATAATGGGTTTGTGATCTGAATCAAATTTAAATGTGTGGTGCTCGTCAGTTTTCAGGTTTTCCAGATTGTGAAATAGGAGGTCAAGGGCCTGTTTACCTCTAGTTGAACCCAAATTCTCCGCATATAAGCCATAGCTCCTCAATGTTTTCCAGAGTTCGACCTTGGCGTTGCCACACCGAAGGCTGGCATGTCGAAATCATCTGTCACCAGCACTGGCAGGAGGGAGTTTAAGTTAGCCACAAACCAAGCAAGTAATTCATCTTTTGTTTTATTTGAAGGATCTGGAGGCAGGTATACAGTGCACATCTGTAAAGGGAGACCTGCTTAGGAGAACATGGCAGACAGTGCTTCAAAGTGGTTGGTAGAACTATTCCGCACATCTTTCAGCGTCAGGTTGTTCCTATGCGTTATGGCTACACCTCCTCCTTTTCTGGTCATTCTTCCATTACCGATACAACCGAAGGCAAATTCTCTGTTACGACATTAAGCTAACTATTATGCATAGGCAGCAGGACAAAAGCATGGTTAGCTTATTGGTGATGCTTCTCACATTCTGTAAAGCATCTAAAGAGTGCATTATAGCCCCATCATTCCCAGGTGCGGGTAATTGCTAAGGGTGCATTATAGCCCTCTTCATTCTGAAATATGGGTAATTGCTATGTACCAATTCTCTCTCCTGTATGGCTCGGCTTATTTTGAGATCCTTCTGTCATTGAAGATTCTGACCAAAGTACATTTATACTGCAATGGTACTGTATTGGACATGTTAAAAGAACATATTCATCACAGTACTGTGTATTTCTATGTCACTTAAGTAACTTATTGTCTTGCTTATTTTCACAATAGGTAATGTTCTGTGTCCCCCATCATTTGACCCTGGAACACAAACATCTTTAATATCTAGTGAAATTTTGTCCATAATGTTTATATTAAGGAAATTTCTTCTAAGTTGTTAGTCCCAGTTAAAGGCAAAATACTTGGGGATAGATTACTAAGCAACATGTCATATAAATTTGTTTACCTGACAACAACATCAAGTTACCATTCCAGATATGTGTGGTATAAGAACCATTTGATATAAATACTTACTTGATCTTGGGAGAGGATTTTCTCTTAAAAACTATATTGTAACTTAATTTCAGAAAGAAAGTAATTAAAAATATTTTCATTTGCATCCCCTATGATAAATTTAAAGAGTTAAGTCTTAATACAACTAATATCACTTGTACTTTACAAACCCTTGAAAGAAAGCTAATCCCAGATGAGGATGAACACTTTAAAAAGCTTGTACATAATACTTTATACAAATTAAGTCCAAAGTTGAAAAAAGGTGAGGTATTAGTATTACTCATACAGTACAAGGAAGCCACAGGCTTTTGCTGCACCAACCAAACGACTTAGCCACACTCGTACAGCCTCTTTTCAGCATGAAGGGATTTTCATCAGTAAAGATCGATGCAAATTACCTATTCAATTTGTCAATTGGGTTATCTAAGACTTTCCCACACCCAGTACACATGGGTCCGATCTGACGTTTTCTTCTTTGTATTCACATATACAAAAGACTCCTTGTCCCTGTTCTTTGCTCTCTTAGCCAGTGCTTTCTCATACTCAGTCCTAACCTTATCTACAGTACTACTACTACAGATCATCTGTAGCATTGTAGGCTTCATTACATTTCACCGCTCTGTAACTTTCCCATGCTATCTTTTTCTGCCCCATTCGACTGGCCAGCTCTGTATTTATCCATCTCAGCATCCTCCTTAAGCTATATTTTCTTAATGGTATAGATGCATTCAGGGCTTCTGTGATTATTGCTTTAAAGATATTCCATGAGGCTAAGGTATTTGTCCTCCCTCCTGCAATCTGCCCAATTAACAGATACCATGTAGTGCTTTAAATGCCATAGTCCCCTTTTCTGAAATTAAAACCCATTAAAACAATTAAAATGTTAAACTACTGCAATGTCTTTCTTCAATCTTCCAACTAAAAACTGCACAATCACTACTTGTCAATGGTTCCTATACTTTAAGCCCTGTGATGTTATCTGATTTGTGATTAATGATGAGGTCAAGAATATTCTTACCCCTAGTATTTTCTTTAACATGCTGGTACAAATAATAATCATCTAGTTTATTTAAAAATTTTGTTCCCCATGGTGAATTTCCTTCCCGCTAATTCCAATTAATTAGGGTCAGAAGTCACCCATAATTTGCACTTACTTGCTCATTCCATCTGCATGTAAAGACACTCATACTCTTCACATCCTTCTGGGTTGTAGATTATTCCCACTCTCATTATACCCTTTCTTCCAACTCACACCACACAGATTCTATGCCAGCAGGCATAACTTCTGACATCAAAAGCTCTTTTTGTGCTCAGTCTGCATGAAAGAGCTTTTGGTAAGAAGCATGACTGCAACAACACTTCTATCCTCCCTATCTTTCCTAAATACATTATACATAACATAATGGAACTAATCATACCCAATTTCAGGTGGCACCATGTTTCCATTAGCACTATTATGTCAGCATTAGTTGCCCTAACCAGGAGCTTGAATTAACCCATTTTATTGACAACACCCCTGGCATTACTGTAGACACATTTAAGACTAAGTATTTTTCTATAGTTTACTACCCTGACGCACACCTAGAAGTTATTTAAGCTTGTTTCCATAGCATTATCTTCCCACTCATTTTATACATTGTCATTCTCAGAACATCTTGCCAACATCGGCTGTTGCTGCAACAAACAAGAATCCTTGAAATGTGTGCAAGAATAACTTTGACCCATATCAGATAAACACAGGTCTACATTACTCTTCTCTCTTTCTTTCTTTCTTTCTCTCTCTCTCCTCCCCCCAAACTAGCAGTTTCCCTGAATACTTAAGGTATTTTCAATGATAATTGGCAAAAATTCTTTTACCACCTATGTTCAAATGAATACTGTCTATACAAAACAGATCGCTTCTACGTACAAGTGCAAGCCACACTTATAAAAAAATTCCATAATCATAGAGCCTTGCAGACTCGCTCAAGTCTTGAGTTAATCCACAAGGCATTCAGCATATAATCCCTCCTACCATGTCTGGGCAGAACTACAGATACAAACACATTCTAACCTAACACACAGCATTTTTTCAGCATGGTCCTATATTTATCCAACAAATAATCTGATCACATTCATTTAATATTGTTAGTCCCCACTTGAATAATAATGTTCTCTTTACACACCTTGAAATCTGACACTCTGTTGGTAACATCAACTGTTGTTCCCAGCAAACACATCATGGTTCTGGTCCACCTATTTTTATTATGAAAAATAGTTACCCGTTTCCCCGACAATAGAAACTCCCAATAAAACAAAATCTCCTTCAAACAGTATGTACTTCATTACTCTGTTCTGGGACCTGAATCAGGGATGCATCACTTGGCAGGTCACGAGATCCCTGACAGGCTCCAATTTACATTTGTTTCTTTTCAAAAAACAAATGTAAATGTACATTTCTTTGGATCATCAACCTCTTTCAATTTTTGAAACAAATGACACATTCTAAAAAAAGGACAAAAATAGAGGATATATCTCAAGTAGGCACTTCATATTCGAGTAAAGTACTCCTGTAAAACAGAACAAAATAGCAAATTACTACTCTTGGAAATGATTTCTGATGCCAGAGGTGCTACATCTCAAGACACAGTGAGATACAAAGTCAACATGTTGGAAGAGAAATTTTTGAAGTTAAACGTAAGAAAAGCACCTGGGGTGGATGGGATCTATCCAGTTATATTAAAGGAGGCGGCAAAGCAACTAAGCAAACCCTTAACCATAATTATGAGAGCATCCTTGGACTCAGGGGAGGTTCCCACGGACTGGAGATGTGCAAATGTATAACCAATTCACAAAGGGGGATCGAAGGGTGACACGAGTAATTACAGACCAGTTAGTTTAACTTCTGTTCCGGGTAAAATAATGGAGTTGCTGCATATGGTTAAACATGTATTGCAGGATCATCTAGACAGGACTGCAGCAATAATTCAGACACAGCATGGGTTTGTTAAGGGAAAGTCTTGTCAGACAAATTTGATAGGACATTATGATGTGGTTACAAAGGAACTGGATGCAAAAAATAATTTTGATATCATATACTTGGATTTCAGGAAAGCTTTTGACACTGTTGCGCATGGAAGACTATTGTACAAATTGGAGCAGAATGGTATTAAGGGTAAGTTGCTACAATGGATAAAAGGATGGTTAAGTGCGAGAAGACAGAGGGTGGTAATCAATGGGTGCTGCTCTTCTTGGACTAATGTTATTAGTGGAGTTCCACAGGGTTCGGTGTTAGGTCCACTGTTGTTTTGTATATTTATCAATGATATTGATGAAGGTATATCAGGCTTAATGTCGAAGTTTGCAGATGATACAAAGGTTGGCAGGGTTGTTAATGACAGTAATGGCAGTGTGCTACTGCAACAGGATCTAGATAATTTGGGCAGATGGGCTAAGAAGTGGCAACTGAAGTTTAACCTTCACAAATGCAAAGTACTGCATATGGGTAGAAGTAACCCCAGAGAAATGTACCAACTGTGTGGTACTACACTTAAGGTGGTAGAAAATGAAAAAGACCTGGGAGTAACTGTGCAGGCAGATATGAAGTTTTCTGAGCAATGCAGACAGGCTGCCAGGGCAGATCATGGGGTTTTGTCAATGATATATAGGAATTTTGCTAGCAGGGAAAAGGAGGTGATTATCCCTCTGTATAAGGCAATGGTCAGGCCACGCCTTGAGTACTGCATACAAGTCTGGAGGCCTCATTTTAGGAAGGATGTAGATTTACTTGAGCGTGTACAGAGAAGGGCAACAAGGTTGGTGAGGGGAATGAAGGGGTCCTTTTATCAAGAGAGGCTTAAGTTCTGCAAATTGCAGTGGCTGGAGACTAGGCACCTGCACGGTGATCTGATTGAGGTGTATAAGGCCTTGAATGGGTTCAGTACGCTGAATTCTGATGGGATACTTCCACTTGTTCAGATTACGAACCTAAGGGGGCATAAATTCAAATTACGAAAGGACAGATGTAGAATAGATGTGCGGAAATTTGCCTTTAGCCAGCGGGTGGTTAATTGCTGGAACAAACTTCCATCTGTCGTTGTGGAAGTTGATAGGTTGAATAAATTTAAGGAGGAACTCGACAGGCATTTGGAGGGAATGGTGTGATTTTTTTTTTTTTTTTTGGCTGATGCTGCATAAGCTCATACATTTGCTTTCTTGCATCATATGCCACTACTACTACTATTCATGAATTAAATAACATTTATTCATAGATAAGTGATAGGAAAACATTTTTAGAAAGCATGATCAAAAGCAAAGCAAATTTGAAAAATGCAATAAAAATTTTTAAAAAGGCTATCAGAAAAAATGGAAAGAAATATTTTACAGTGGCTTGAGACTGTAAAATTTGACAGAAGAAAATGAGAAAAAAATTTTAGCCTTAAAATAAATTGCCAAGTTCGGAAAAATATAACATTTTCAACCTACTTTTCTTATGCTTGTTTCTTATGCTGGGTTTAAAACTCCAGACACCCAAACAAAATATTTTCTAGAATCTAGAAAATGTTTCTGGAGAAAGGATAAACCCTAAAAATGTATACTCAGTTGTTCTATAAGAAGTTAATATTGCAGTATCATTTCTGTTGAATAAGTTAAGAGTTTAACCTGAATGATACTTACAAATTTTGGAAAAAAAAGTGGAATGATTTTCTTGAGGTTGTGTTCTCTCATCTGTTTCATGAATAGCCAAATCAGTCAGTCACCTTGGCTAGCTTCTGTAAGATGAAGGTAATCGGTTTTACATCAGCCCCACTAAGCATTTTCAACATGAAATTCACAAATGCTTTCGGGTAGCCAGAAGTGTTGAAGAAAGCAAATAAGCATATCAGCACAATGAAACTGTGGATTAAATTCTGACCTCCCTGAACCAGTCATCTGGTTAGCCAATGGTTTCCTATGTTATGTTTTTAATATTCAGCATTAAAAAAAAAATTGCATTTTTTAAATTCCTAAACATAGGATTTCAAAATTAAACTGACTGCCCAATAACAATATGTATGTATATATATTTGGAACTCAGATCATTAATAAAACACATTTCGTTATGTACCTAAGCAGCCACCTTGGTAAGAGAAATTTGCAACCTCATTGCTTTTGTAGCAACTCAGTAAACAATAAACAGTTAGCAACAGGATCCAAATATGTAAAGTGCATACCAGTGATAAGCAATATATAGAGAGGATCTATTCTTGGTTATTACAGTAACATTCTAAAACAAAAGTCTTGTTAGCTGACAAACATCAAGCTGGGATAAAATAAAATCTTAGAAGTATGCATGACCAAAGTCACCCACCCTCACTCATGTGCCAACACAAACAGGATATTAATAACAAAATGGAGTTTCACTTATAAATACTGAATTTTTTATATTTTATAATAATAAGAAGATAATAATAATAATAATTATTATTATTATAATAAGAGCAGATAGTGCAATTAAAAACCAATTGATAATGGGGGAAAAAATAAATAAACTAGTTGAAATGCTAATTACATAATACATACCTTAACATACTGATTTTCAACAATATTCCTTCCTTTTACTCGTAATACACAGGCCTGTGTATCAAAATCAATGCTTTCTACGGCAATAGTTAGTGTTGTTCTAATGCGGTTACTCCCAACACTACCAGTGGAAGATTCGGTGGTAACCTTTCTGAAAGAAAGCATAAATATATATTTATACATTATGGTATTAACAGTGGCAAATGATGAAAGGAAGCTTGTTATGTTTGTTTGTTATTTTGGTTTTTAGGAGCATTAGCAGCTAAGGCCATATTGCTCCAGGAAATGCGGTGGTCATTCCCTGTCCTTTCCGCATCCTCCGTATTTGGTGGTGACGGGCTCGAACCCCGGTCTAATCAAGAAGCGTGTGCTACGCACTGCTGCTCCTTCCCACCTGGCTATGGAGGTGCCGATGAAAGGAAGTAGGCTTATAAACATCCTTCCTCAATTTAAATTTATGCCCTGTCATGTAAGTTGTCTAAGCAAGAGAAAGAATGGAATAAGCATTTACTTACTCAATCTACTTAAAACCTTAAACACCTTGTTCAGATCTCCTCACAGGAGCATTGTTTGAATAAATTCAAGGAAATACTATATCAATTTTTGGAAGGGATGGACAGGTAAGATGATTAGGTTTTTTTTAAGCTGAAGCTCTATAAGCTTACTTTCTTGCATCATTTGCCACTACTAATACTAATAATATCTTGAAGGATTAGGCATATAGGCTGAGAAGTGGCAATTAAAGTTTAAATTTGACAAATGCACATGAGCTGTCCTGGCAGCCTGTGTGCATTGTTCAAAGAATTGCATATCTGATTGCACAATTAATCCCAGTTTTTTATCATTTCCCACTAGGCTGAGTGTAGTACCACACAGTTGATAAGTTACTCAGAGATTATTGCTACTCATGTTTAGTACCTGGCATTTATCAATGTTACTACTACAACAGCCATTTCTCACACCATTGATGCAATTCTCCTAGATCTTGTTGCAGTAGCTCATACTGATTACTGTCATTAACCACCCTGCCTATGTTGGTACCATCAACAAACTCAGACATTAAGACTGATATACCTTCTATGGCAACAGTTAGTGTTGTTCATCAGGGGGCTTAGAGGGGAGCAGGCATTTTGTGTTATCAGGCACTCAGTCTAAAACACTGATGGATCCAATATCTTTCTATTTTAGAAGATTAAGGAGAAGTTTGGTTGGCCTCCCTAAAATTCATGAACACCTACTCAATGGTAAGCCCTGTTACGTTACTTTGTTGGCAATGACCATGTAGAGTGGTTCTCTTCAAGAAACCTAGTCAGCGTGAAGAGGAAAAGACCAAACCCTCCAGCACATGACAACATGACGAAATAAATGGCTCTCTGTCCCCCCTTACAGAAACTAGAGGATCAGAGTTGAAGCAGAAGTGCTAAGAATCTCCTTGAACTTGGCCTGTTACAATTAAGATCGCTCATCGGTGAAGATACAATATTACAGCTGTAAAAGGAATTAGAAAATGTGAATTGGAATATTATCAGCTTGGTTGAAACAAGAAGAAATGAATCACTTATAAGTTTATCGGGTGTAAATCTGCTATACACCAATGGAAACAATGAGAACAGTGAAGGTGGAGTTGGCTTTCTGGTCCATAAACATACATAAAAAACATTTTGAAATTCAAAAGTACATCACTGGTGTCAAGACTACTACTCAGGATTTTGAAGAGGTACGAATTAAAGGTTATAATGATATATGTATCAACATCAAACCATGATGATGAAGAGATTGAAGAAAGAAAGGTACAGTGAAATTGAGAGACTTCTATATGAACAGATAACTCACTACATCACCATTATGGGAGACCAATGCTAAGGTTGGAAAAAAGACAAAACATCAAAGAAATGGAAACTAGGAAATTTTTGAATTGGTCAAAGAAATGAAAGAGGTGAAAAACTTGTGGAATTTGCAGAATCTAGAGGAATGTCAGTAATGAACACTTTTTTCAAGAAAATGGTTAAGAGAAAGTGGACGTGGAAGAACCCAAATGGATTAAGAACTAATGAAATTGACTTCATCTCACTAACAGAAATTATATCGTGAACGATGTTATCATACTGAACAAGGTAAATGTTGGAAGTGATCACAGAATGGTAAGATGCACACTTGATATAGATGTAAAAAAGAAAGGAAAAAACTGACTTGAATAAATAATATAAAGGTTTTTGAGATAACAGAAGAGGAGAAGCAGTATGTACTGGAACTTAAGAACAAGTTTGAGCTTCTGAAGACCTTTCAGGACCAAGGTATCGACAAGGAATACAATTTTCTTAAAGTGATAAGGCCTGAAAAACCTATAGGTAAAAAGAATTCCAAAGAAGAAAAAATTAGTCAAGAAACACTTTTCATGATGAACTGAAGTCGACAAATGAAGAGCAAGATAAACACTGACAAGGACAAAATTGAGTATACAAGGACAAAATTGAGTATACAATTGAGTATATTATGCAAAGCCATTAGAAAGAGACTCAGAGAGGACATAAGAAGATCTAACACATGAAAAGTTAGTTATTTGGTTTTTAGGAGCATTAGCAACTAAGGTCATATTGCTCGAGGATATGCGGTGGTCATTCCCCGACCTTTCCGCATCCTCCGTATTTGGTGGTGACGGGCTCGAACCCCGGTCTAATCAAGAAGAGTGTGTTACGCATTGCTGCTGCTCCTTCCCACCTGGCTACGGAGGCGCCCACAAGAAAAGTAGAACAAGCATTAAGGGAAAATAAAGGACTAAAATCAGCAGTCGTGAGCAGAAAGACAAAAGATACAGAAACTGAAGAATAGTGATGGTGTACTTATAACTAGCAGAAGGCATAATTCAAATAGAAGAAAACTAATATCAAGAATTATATAAGGAGCAAGGAAATTATGCAAGCAGTGGGGAACATGGATCATAAATTACAAAAAACATACGACTTACTTGACATCCTTCCTGATGAGAACATGCACTGAAGAAAATGAAGAATCAAAAGATCCAGGTGAAGATTAAGTTACTGTAGAGTTGTTAAAATTGGGAGGAAGAAACATGACACAGAAACTGGCAAGACTTCACAAAATACATTAGGAAAGTTATGACCCCTAAGGAGTGGAATAATACAAGCATAATTTTGCTGCATAAGAAAAGAGATAAAGCAAAAATTGGAAATTATAGACCAATTAACTTGTTGTACCAAATCTACAAGTTGTTCACAAGGGTCATTACTAACAAATTAGAAAGAATACTTGGTGATTTGTTATGTTATTTGTTTGTTATTTGGTTTTTAGGAGCATTAGCAACTAAGGCCATATTGCTCCGGGACATGCGGTGGTCATTCCCTGACCTTTCCGCATCCTCCGTATTTGGTGGTGACGGGCTCGAACCCCGGTCTAATCAAGAAGCGTGTGCTACGCACTGCAGCTCCTTCCCACCTGGCTATGGAGGCGCCAATACTTGGTGAGAATCAACCAAAAGAGCAAGTTGGCTTTAGGACAGGATTCTCAACTATGGACCACCATCATGTATTATCACAGCTAATAGAGAAAGAAAATGAATATAAAACACCATTATACCTGGCATTTGTGGATTATGAAAAGGCATTTGACTCCACACAGCATAAGGCATTGTTTCGGGCAATGGAAAGAGAAGGCATAGACATCTGATACATTATGATTTTGAAGAAAATATATGAGAATGGTACCTCCTTTATTAGACTAGACAAAGACAGTAGTAAATTTAAAATTGAGAAAGGAGCTCAACAAGGAGACACAATATCTCCGAAGTTGTTTACTGCTGTCCTTCAAGTTTTCAGAAGATTGGACTGGTTGCAGAAAGGAGTCAATGTGAATGGAGAGTACATAAACCATTTCCGATTTGCAGACGACATTGTGATCATAAGCCACAATTCCAAAGAATTAGAGGAAAATCTTAATCAGTTATGCAGAGTTAATAAGGATTTTGGACTAAAGATGAATATGGCTAAAACAAAAGTAATGATGAACAAGTATGCCACAGAAAGGGATATAATCATTGAGGGAGCAGTAATTGAAAAAGTGGATTCATATACTTATTTGGGACAAGTCATTAGCTGTAATAATGATAAATGGCTGGAAGTCAAAAGAAGAATAAATTTCAGATGGATAGCATTCAAGAAATATAGTCACATACTGAAGAGCAATATCCCAATTTATCTGAAACGTAAAATAATGAACCAATGTATACTCCCCACCATGACTAATGGAAGTGAAACTTGGGCACTCACCAAAAGAATGGAAGAGAAGCTGAGAACTACATAGTGAAGAATGGAATGAATTATATTGGGAATCAGACTGTTAGATAAGAAGAGAAACACATGGATTAGGCAGCAAACTCAAGTAAAGGACATTGTTATCTAAACTAAAGAACTAAAATGGTCTTGGACAGGACACATAGCTCAAAGACATGATGACAGATGGACTAAGAAAATAATAGAATGGTACCCAAGAGGAGCTAGAAGAAAACCTGGAATAAAACAACGGAGAAGGCTAAAATTCATGAGTTTGTGGGTAGTAAATGGATGGCCATTGCAAAAAACAGAAGAAACTGGAAAGCTGCTGGACAGACCTTCATCTTGCAGTGGATTGAAAATGGCTGATGATGATGATGTTAGGAAATATGAATGTTTTTAAGGGAAAATAAAGGGTTTTAAAGAAGGCAATTTTTCAGCATTCGTAAAAGTATACATTAAAAAATTCATTGAAAAAATATATATTACAACACATGAACACAATTTTTTTAAATACTATACATTTACATATAATGTAAAAGAAATATTGTTTATGGATTTGAGACTAAGTTAACATTTTTCTATGACTAGTTTCATATAATAAGATTAATACAGTCAGACCTCTATATAATTAAATCAATCATTCGCTTGAAAAAATTGTAAACAGAAATTTTGTTATACAAAAATATGACCTTTTCAACAATGATAAATACTGCAATTCAACATTCAAAAATATAGTAAAAGATGGAAAATAAATCAGTAATCAATAACTTTTCTAACATTTTAAACCAAATTTATTAATACATCTATATTAAGAAATGACTACTTACATGATGTGCACAATATATTAGTACTCTTAAGAATTATTTCTTAAAATATTTGGTTATTTTTTGTTGTACACTGGATTTTACTGTACATCATTCATAAATTTGTTTAAACACTCAAATATATTTTCTGGCGCATTTAAAAAATGTGCCAGTAAAGTTTTAAATGCTACCCATTTAAAACAGCATTTTCTTGTTGGTAGCATTTGAAAGTTTAAATTAGTTTAATATTGCCCTCATTTTCATCCAACTCATTGTCGATATTGTCTCTAGTTCTTTGAATACTCTCCAAAATGTTGGAGTCACTTGGATATTCAGCTACTATGACATCATTATCAACTCCTAAAAATTCGTCAAGAACAATTTATCCACTGATCAAACCTCTCACTTGGAATTCTTCCCAAGATTGCTCCATACCTCATAGTAGTTCATCCCACTCATCGCAATTAATTGGCGTTTTAGCAAAACCTGCTTTTGTGAATCAATTCTTAATCGTTTTTTCCATCACATCTTGACTCCACACTTTTGATAATGCCTTGGTCCACTGGCTGCAGTTTAGACGAGGTATTTGGAAGGAAGAAAACAAGCTTCACTGTTGTAGGTTTTGAAATTACCAAGTGAAGGTGGGCAGGGCAGTTGTCAGCAATAACCGCAATTTTTCTGTTTTCTTTCATCATCCTCTTTCTATACTTATTTACTTACTCCACGGCACTACGGTCCTTGTAGAACCTTGGCCTCCTCAACGATTTTCCTCCAGCTGTCTCTTTCCCTGGCCATTGTTCTCCATCGTCTCACCCTAAGCTGTCGTAGGTCGTTCTCTATGTCGTCCACCAACCTCCTTCTCAGTCTTCCTCTCATTCTTCTTCCTGATTGCCCTTCCATTGCTTTCCTTGGCCATCTGTTTTCCTCCACTCGTATCACATGGCCTGCCCCCATCTGAGGCTTGAGCTCTTTATCACTCCCACTATATCCGGTTCTCCATACAGTTCCTTCAGCTCTTGGTTTGTCTTTATTTTCCACTCGTCCCCAGACTTTTGCAGGGCCAAAGATTTTCCTTAATATCTTCCTTTCCCACACATTTAAAGGTTTTTTTGTCCTTTTTACTATGCACCCATGTTTCACTAACATAAGTCATGATAGGTCATACCACTGTTTTATATAACATTAATTTCGTTCTTCTAGAGAGCAGCTTTGATCGAAAATGTTTCTACAGGGAAAAGTAGCATCTATTACCAGCATTAAGATGAGCCTGAATTTCTGGGGTGTTACTACTGTCATGTTGAATCATAGCTCCCAGATATTTGAAGGATTCTGTTCTATTGAAACTATGCTTCGCTGTTTGCCAAATCTGTTGGATACTTTGTCCCTCCTTCCTACTTGTAATCATAAACTTCATTTTATTTTCATTTACTTTGAACCCAACCCTTTCTGCTTCTTTCTCAAACTCTTCAAAAGCTGTCCTCAGAATATGTGGGTTTCTGGAAGTCATCACTACATCATCTGCATAAGCTAAGTGCTGATAGAGTGTTATATATGATCCCATTGGAGGTGGCCGATTCCTCATAACCCTCTCCAACACCAAGTTAAAAAGGACAGATGACAAAGGGTCCCCCTGTTTCAGTATCAGCCCTCTCCTCACTTACTCAGAGAGATTCCCTTGCACCTTAACCTTGCTTCCTTCCAGCATGATCTTCGTCAACCTTACAAGCTTTTTTGGTATGCCTAGGCTTCCCATTGTTTCCAACAGCTCCAATCTATCCACACTATCGTATGCTGGGCTGAAATCAATAAAGAGATGGTGCAGATCTACATTATATTTGTAGCACTTCTCCAAGATCTGTCTGAAGATGGAAATATGGTCAATGGTCTATGGTCATATTTATATGGAAATATGGTCTACCTCCCTGCATGGAATCCACTTTGATATTCACCAACTATTCCTTCTGATAGACTTGCTATTCTTCTAGTCAGGATGAAGGATAAAATCTTATATGTTATACTAAGTGGGGCAACCCCCTCTGTAGTTTCCACACATTAGTTTATCTCCCTTCTTGTGGATTGGGATGATTACCGTCGTCTTCCAGTCATTTGGCAATTCTTCTCTTTCCCATATGTCCGATATAAGCTAATGTAATTTTTGGATCAGTTTTTCGCCACCTGCCTTTATGAGTTCTGCTGGGATGTTATCTTCTCTTGGTGCTTTATTATTTTAGTCTTTTGGACTGCATCCTGTACCTCTTCTATTGTTGGGCCCAAGATACCTTCAACATTATCTGTTTCTTCTTTCTCTTATACAATTTCTTCTGGGCATGCCTGTTGTTTATTAAGTAAGGAATTAAAATGCTCCTTCCAAACTTCTGTGACCTCCACTACTCCCCCCACCATTTCTCCTTTCTTATTCTTACACAGGTTAAGACGGGGCTGGAAACCTTTATTTACATTTCCTACTTCTTTATAGAATTTCTTGATCTGCCCTCTGTCGTATTCTTCTTGCATTTTTTCTATTCTTTTCTTTTCCCATTCTCTTTTTTTCTGTCTACATACTGACTTTTCTTCGGCTCTTTTGACCCTGTAATGGGTCATTGTGGTAAGTTTTATGTAGCAACCATATATTGTCAACCTTCAACTGATATAGAACCATATGTGGAATACCTAGAGAGGCTGTGCAGAGTCTTGTGGCTTGGTGGTGGCCACAGATTCAAATGCCAACTCTCCCTTATGGGGACGGAGATTTTATCGATGAAAGAGGTATTATTCTTGAGGAGTTCTTCACTGTTTCAGGGGTAGAAGTGGTAAATACTTTGGGACATAAGCCGACATATTCTTCTGTGCATGGGCAGTCTTTTAGTGATATAACAATTGCAACAGCATCAATAACAGGGAAGATTAAAGAACGGATGTACGTGAGAATTACACTACGAGTGATCATAACAGCATCTCCTTTATAATAGATGGAAGTGATGAAGTTAGAATATATTATGATGTGGATAGATATAATGTTAAAAGTGCTGAGTGGTCTAGATTTGACACTGAATATGGTGACAGTGTGGAGCAGGTTGTTTGGTCTGACTTGACATCTAGTCAATATGTGAATAAATTGACTGAGATATTACAAAGTTTGTGCCAGAAACATATGAAGCTAAGGAGAGGCGCCAATCGTCCTGCTTTTTGGTGGTCCAATGAACTGTATCAGATGAAGGAAGGCTTCAAGAAAATACATCAATTTCAAAGATTAAGAAGAAGTGGTAAACTGGAACTTTGTGAAATAGTAAAAGTACAATATCAAAAATTGAGGAGTCCCTATGTTTGTGCTGTCAGCAATGCTAAGATTGTAAAATGGAGGAAGTTTGTGGGGGAGCAGGGATCCGTGGAATTTGATTTTTAATGTTTTAAACAATAAAAGGAGCCTCTCGGATATTTCATATACAATAGGACAGGGTGATGAAGAAACCCTGACATGGAGAGATTCTGTGGATAGGGTCTTGGAAGGTCTCTTTCCGGAGGTTGAGGAAGAATTAAGTATGTTGCAAAGGCAAATGAAGGAAGGAAATGCTGGTGAAATAGAAGAGAAATTTACTTTAATTGAGGTAATGGAAGCAGTGGGCTGGGCGAAGAGTGGTAAATCACCGGGCCTAGATAAAATTGATGTGGAATTTGTAAAAAGAACTTTTAGGATGTATCCTAATATTTATATGGATATGTATAATAAATGTCTAGAAGAAGGTGCCTTCCCACCTAGCCGGAAAATTGCACAAATAAAATTACTGGTGAAAAATTCAGATTGTATGTTAAATGAGACGGGCCTGCTGTCCCATTGCCTTTCTATCTGTACTAGCAAAAATATATGAACAATTAGTAATAAATTGTTCATATATTTATTAATGATTATTTATGAAAGAAAAGGTTTTGCATCGAACAGTCAATATGGATTTAAAAAAGATTGTTCTTCTGAGGATGCTGCCTATAAACTGGTTCAGGAGATGGAGGGTAGTGGGAAGAGGTATGTCTTAGGAATATTTATTGACTTTAAAGGTGAATTTGACTGGCTTTGGTGGGACAGCATATTATTTAGAATAAGGCAAACAGAATGTTCATGTAAGTTATATGAAGTGTTCAAGAATTATTTTGCTGAAAGACAAGTTGTAATTGCGACCAAATTTATACAATTAAATAAAAAAAGTTTCAAGAGGATGTCCACAAGGCTCGGTGATTGGCCCATTTGCCTGGAACATTGTTTTTGATGAGTTTCTAAATACGGATGTTCCTGGAGTGATAAAAATAGTGTATGCAGATGATTTGGCTTTGTTAATTCAAGGAAATGCAAGATAACAAATTGAGAACAAAGCAAGTGAGGTTCTTTGTGATTTGGCAACTTGGTTAGTTATTTGGTTATTTGATTTTTAGGAGCATTAGCAACTAAGGCCATATTGCTCCGGGATATGCGGTGGTCATTCCCTGACCTTTCCGCATCCTTCGTATTTAGTGGTGACGGGCTCGAACCCCGGTCTAATCAAGAAGCATGTGCTACGCACTGCTGCTCCTTCCCACCTGGCTACGGAGGCGCCTTTGGCAACTTGGATTAAGAAATATAAACTTGAGATTTCGTAAGGAAAAAACCATACAAATGCTGTAAAAAGGGAAGTTAAGTCTAAATCAAGCCCCTGTTGTGAGGCTTTTGGGTGATGCAGTTCGATACATGAAGGTGACAAAATATTTAGGCCTAAAAATTGAAGAACATTTATTTTTCACTGAACATGTGCATTATTTAAAATAGAAAATAAGGACACTCTATGCGAAGCTTCAAAGGGTTGTAACAGTGGA
This sequence comes from Mastigoproctus giganteus, assembly GCF_048544385.1. Taxonomy (NCBI): domain Eukaryota; kingdom Metazoa; phylum Arthropoda; class Arachnida; order Uropygi; family Thelyphonidae; genus Mastigoproctus; species Mastigoproctus giganteus. The sequence continues at coordinate 179,567,510 of NC_143579.1, read as the reverse complement.
TTGGGGAGTAAAAGGTCGATCTATAAATTTGTTATATGAATGCTTGTTTGTCCCCATAGTGACTTATGCATCTGGAGCTTGGTGCATAGGGTGTCCATGGTAATAATACAAAAATATTTAATCCAGGCACAGAAGTTTGCACTATTGGGTATCACCAGAGCGTGTCAAACTGTCTCCTCAGAGGCCTTACATGTAGTCTCTGGTAGAGTCCCTGTCCAGTATGTAGTTTTGCTTTCTGGCTTGTTATATTTTACTAAAAGGAATATAAGAAAAACCTATATGGGGATAATTTCCTGCCCTGATATATATAAAGATTATAGTAAAGTGATGTAAAATTAGAAAAGGTAATAATATTATGAGAAATTATGATAAAGTGGCAGGATAATTGGGATAATACAGATAAAGGCCGAAAAACATATAAATTTCTTCTGAACGTGGAAACAGTGAATAAAAAGAAGGCGTGGTTGCAGTTTGGACTGCATGCCACATTTCTATTGACTGGGCACAGACTTGCCATGAGACTTTACCAATTGGGGCCGAGAGATAGTGACTTGTGTTATTGTGGTTGCCAAGAAACATCAGAGCATATTATGCTTGATGCATAAATTACGTGGACTTAAGGTATGAGCTAAGAATGTCTGCGGGTACACTGGAGAAGGAGACTCTTTGGACCCTATTCACGGACAGGCAGATGTTTTCATATTTTAACAAATATGTAGATTTGGTTTTTAAGAGGAGACTTCGGCTAGATAGTAGAGGCCCAACTCCTAGCGGAAGGGGTGGTAACTCTCCTAATTAAGATCTATGGACCAAAGTATAGATAAGATCTTTCTTGTGAGAGACTAAGTGGGCGTTTAAAAATTTAATGGTTTAACGTGTTGAGTTAAAATTCTTCTCAATTTAAATTGATTTGAATTCTTAAGACTCCGATATAAATTCCCTTCAAGACCAAATCCATGGATAGGCTTTGGAACAACAATGGAACCTAGGGAACGGTGGCCCGAAGGAGACAAATGGGATGAAAGGGAATGGACACTCTCTGCACCTAGCACACACAAAGACATCCTCCTTGGCTAGATCAAGTCCTGTTCCAGAGAGTCCACAAACATTTCACAAGTTGCACATTTTTTTAGGCTGTGATGCATTGGAGAATCACCCCCCCCTTGGTTCTCCCCCAAGCCACAGCATGCCTGCTACTTTGTGCCTGCTGCTTTGCTGCTCCAGTCTGGGGCATGATGTCCAACTGAATACAATTGATTAACAATGAATATTAATAAGATTAATAAATTTAATAAATTAATTAGCAATACTACACTATCTAATAGATTCCTAAATGCAGTGATACGTATTACGCTTTAGAGCTACCTATTTATCACAATTAAAAATTTGAATACCCTATCACTGACTCTATAATATAACAATGGCAGCAAGATTCAAAAGAAACAACAGTTTTACATATTAATATACGTAATTCAAAGCAGTGACCTACAAAATCTCTATCTAAATTAAAAATAAAATAACAAGTATGACTAGGGCTATAAAGCTCCTTATAAAGTACAATATAATATGACAATTAAGTAAATTAAATAGCAAAGCCTTCAAAAACTTATGATTTCTTGTAGCTTGAAATTCACTGCTTACACTTTTAATGACAGTCAACACCCTCTCGTCTTATCAATTGTAAAATTGATGCAATGCATTTGTATTTGAAGCATTATGTCCAACTACATTTGATATATCAGAATCCATTTTGTCTATTAACATATAATTTTCTAAAAATCCTGTCAACAAGAAGCACCAGATAATGTATTTTGATGTTTTATTTGTAGTATTGTTTGATGTGTTTTTTTTTTTTTGATGTGTTGTATTCAAATATACAAGTCTGGTGCGTGTGCGCATGCTTAGTCCATTCCGTTTCATGAACCTGAAGCCCCAATTGTGTCCTCCTTTGAAATCAGTAACTTCTTTTTCATCAGCAATTCTTCTTGCCTCATGCTGAACCATCTTTGTGGACACAAGAATTCCAATTGCCCTTTGCTCCTCAATCCATATCTTCAATTCCCTCTCTAAATCAGGCCATTTTGCTGACTTGCCTCTAATGGCCTTCTTCTGCTGTGGCGTTTTCAGTAGGGTTTCTTCTTCCCGTAGCCAGTCTCGGATTGTTTTCTCAGTTGGAGGAGGACCAAACTTACGTTCAGCAGCACGATTTCCATTCACTTTTAACTTGAATTCAGCACTGTACGAAAATCTTTTCTGAGCCATTTCTGGGCAGAACGTGGCAAAACAACCTAATATACTGGTAACAAATGCGAAACAATTAGCACAAAGACAACAAGTGCGAAAGTAAAAAAAATCTACAACCACTGTATAAGACGCACCCAGTTTTTGACCCCAAATTTTTCGAAAAAAGATGCGTCTCATACGTGGGGAAATACGGTACTTCTCAGCTGCTACCTTCTTCACCAAGGAAATTAGCAGTACATTATCCACCCTTTATTCCATGTAACTTATCTTTCCAGCACGATTACTCCTGCTTTGGATTTACACCAAAGCAGGAGTAATCGTACCTTTTTTTTTTTTTTTTTTTTTTTTTTTTTGGTAGTTGTTGGCGCATAAGCTTCTGTGGCCATAATGCACTTCCCAAGGTTTTTGCAGTACTTTGATCCAAGCCCGAGGCGGGAATCAAACCTGCAACCTTTAGGTTGCCAGGCAGGCACTTTACCCACCCGGCTAGCCCGGTCGGCAGTGTTCTCCTTCTATACTTTGTGCTATCTTCTGTCTTCCCTTCCGATACTCTCCTTTAGGTTCCCACAGCCTACTACTGAAGGATTTATATCTAGTTTTCAGTTGGTCTGCCCTCAGACATTCCAAACTTCTTTTTATTTATTTTGGGCTTGTTTGTTCCTGTTCTTGTTACAGCCAGAGTAGGGCAGCCCAGTGAGTGTGCCTTAGGCCCCTTCCCAATCCCTGGCTCTGCAAGATGTGGGTAGCTCTCTGCAGTGTCCTCTACTGTCCTGGTCTGTGCCAATGGACAGATCCTGGGAGACTTCTTCCTTGGCAATCAAGCCTCCCAGTTTATGTTGTTCATCTGGCCACTTTGTGGCCAGATGAACAACACAAACAACACATAATCCCTGACACACCACACAACTTCACTCGCCTGGCTTTTGCATAGCCTGCATCATCACAGTGATACTAAATGCAGTTTTGTTGGTGACCACTGGTGCCACTAAGGATGCACCGATTAATTGGTACATAATTGGTAAGTGGCTCCTTGCCCGATTAATCATTAATTGGCTTTTTTATCAATTAATCAGTGTTATTAATTGGCCATTTCCTGCTAAATTTAAGCCAATTAATCACTGCCAAGAGATTCATCAGATAGCTTTGATATACTGAAATGGATTACACAAACATTTTCTGACTTTAGCTGCTGTTATAGCCAAGTTGTTTCATTAAATGCAACTCAACAGGTATTTTAATCAAATTTATAACCTTTTTAACACAGTATATAAGAAAAAACAAATTAAAAGTAGTTTTACACAGGGTAATCAAAATTGAATACTCTTAAAATTGTAATGCAAAAACGTAAGAGTTTCCTCATTTTCAGGAAAACCTATTTCTTCTGTTCCTCCATTTTGAACACTATCTGTCTTAGCAGAAGCTAATTCATCAAACAAACTTGAAAGTCATAGTAAAGCCTGGTTATCTTGATCTTCAGTAAAACTGGTTGAAGTATATCCTGTTGAAATATCATCAAGAGAATCCTCTTTTACCTCCATTTGATCTTGCTCCAGAGCTTCTAAAACCCATTCCTTTATTTTGTTTTTAATATCACTTCTTTGAAATTATCTTAAATCTAGGATCTATAAAAGTTGATAAACACAAAGATTTATTTTCCATGTAAGCGGAAAATCTTTTCACAATTCATGATTTAAGCTCCTTTCCTTAACTGTGGTAATTCCACTGAAATTAAAATTTTGGACAGCTTTGGACAAAAATAAATTAAGAGTCAAAATTCTGGGGTTATCATTGAAGTGGTAGATTCTCTTTTACTCGCTTCATATGTGATTTCCTCAAGTGGACCTAGGAGTTGGACAATCTTTTCTACGAGACCCCACTGGTATGAACTTAATGTGAAAATACTGTTATCAACGGCATAGGTTGCAAGAGCTTTTTGCTGTTCTGCGTTTCTTTCCAGCATGTAATACATTGAATTCCAACAAGTGGATACATCTTGAATTAATTTATGATTCTTTAAACTTAACTACTTCTGTATTTTTATTAATTTGTTAACTGCTGAAACAATGACTGAAGCATTTTACAATATTTCTATTGATAGTAATGAGTCCTTACAGCTTGCTGGGCAAATATGAAGTCATTATGAAGTTGTAATGTGTGTATGAAGCATGATTGTCACTGTAAACCACTATTAGTGACACCAGCTACCATATTTGCGGGTGCCTCCGTAGCCAGGTGGGCAGGAGCAGCAGTGTGTAGCACACGCTTCTTGATTAGAAAGGGGTTTGAGTACGTGACCACCAAATACGGAGGATGCGAAAAGGTCAGGGAATGACCACCGCATATCCCAGGGGCAATGTGGCCTTAGTTGCTAATGCTCCTAAAAACCATATTTGCTCCAGAATCGTGCAGTATGAGGGAGACTTCTTTTTGAGAGCTTATACTCTTCTAGCACATTGTTCAACTCTTCACTGCTTTGTATCCTGTAGGAGAGCCTAAAAAAGGAAGAACTCTTAGGACAGCCGTGTTGTTCGAATTCATTTGAAAACCAGTAGCTTTCAAATGAATTTGAACTCAGAAATAGAGAATTATTTGTAGCAGCTATCCAAATATCAGTGGTCAAAGAAACGTTGGTGGCTTTATCGAGGGTTGTTTGAATTTTTGTTTTTACCTTCTGAAATATATCTGGAATGATTTTTATCGGTGAAATATTTTCTACTTGGAATATTGTAATTTGGGCAGTCTTTTTAATAGCCATGGGAATCCAGTGCCAAATGTTACAGAATATGGTTGAAGGTCAACAGCTATCATTTCTCCAATTAAATAATGGATCTCTTTGGCCTTGTGGTCATTCACATCCCAAAGCTGTTTCTTTGTTAATACTGCTATAGTAGTAGTTTGCACTTTAGCAGGAGGTTCAATGGTGCTGCTACTTCCTGCACATTCGGCATATGTCCTTTTCAACTTATCTGATGCTTCTGTTTCTTTTGACATTTTTGCTGGATGGAACTTTTTAAGATGGTTCATCATATTCATGGTTGTAAACATTTTGGCTGTTTTACCACCCCTTGATATGTCATTATCACATAAATTACATATGCAAACAGTTTTTGTCCTTTGAATTTAGCTTAAAATAAATCCTTGACTCCTTGGATAAAGCCTTGAATGGTTTGAGCATGCTCAATACGGATGGGATTCTTCCTCTTGCTCAGAATAATCGCCTGAGAGGTCATAAATTCAAATTGAGGAAAGACAGCTATAGAATAGATGTGTGGAAGTTTGCCTTTAGCCAGCAGGTGGTTGATTGCTGGAACAAACTTCCATCTGTCGTTGTAGAAGTTGATAGCTTAAATAGATTCAAGGCAGAACTAGACAAACATTTGGAGTGAGTGGATGGGTGAAATGAGAATGATGCTATATAGCATTAGCATTAGTAGAGGCATATGATGCAAGAAAGCAAGCTTATTCAGCATCAGCCAAAAAAAAAAAAAAAAAAAAAACACACACCACTCCCATTTCACCCCTCCGTTCGTTCGAAATACCTGTCCAGTTGAGCTTTAAATTTGTTTAGGCTATCAACTTCAACAACAAGTGATGGAAGTCGGTTCCACCAACCAACCACCCGCTGGCCAAAGGCAAATTTCCGCACATCTATCCGACATCCGTCCTTCCTCAATTTGAATTTATGCCCTCTGAGCTGATTATTCTGAGCAAGATGAAGAATCCCATTGGCATTGAGCATGCTCAAACCATTCAAAGCCTTATACACCTCTATCAGATCACCTCTCCGGTGCCTAGTCTCCAGACTCTGTAATTTGCAAAACTTAAGCCTTTCTTCATAAGAGCAACCCTTTGTTCCATTCACTAATCTTGTTGCCCTTCTCTGTACCCGTTCCAGCAGCTCCACATCCTTCCTGAAATGAGGCCTCCAGACCTGTATACAGTACTCAAGATGTGGCCTAACCATTGCCTTATACAAGGGAATAATCACCTCCTTATCCCTGCTAGAAAAATTCCTGTATATCATTGACAAGACACCATGAGCTACTCTTGCAGCTCGTCTGCACTGCTCAGAGAACTTCATATCTGCCTGCACAATTATCCCCAGGTCCTTTTCATTCTCCACCACTGTCAGTGTAGTACTGCAGAGTTGATACGTTGCTCTGGGGTTACTGTTTCCCATATGTAGTACTTTACATTTGTCAATGTTAAACTTCATTTGCCACCTCTCAGCCCATCTGTTCAACCTTTCCAGATCCTGTTGCAGCAGCATAGCGTCAGTAGTGTCCTTAACAACCCTGCCAACCTTTGTATCATCTGCAAACTTGGACATTAAACTTGATATCCCATCATCAATATCATTCATAAACACCGAAAACAACAACGGACCCAACACTGAACCCTGAGGAACTCCACTAATAACATTAGTCCACGTTGAGCAGTGTCCATTGATTACCACTCTCTGTCTTCTGCCACTCAACCATCCCCTTATCCATAGCAGCAATTTGCCTCCAATGCCACACTGCTCCAATTTGTGCAGCAGTCTTCCATGTGCAACAGTATCAAAAGCCTTTCTAAGGTCCAAATATATAATATCAAAGTTATTCCCTGCATCCAGTTCTTTTGTGACTACATCATAGTATCCAATCAAATTGGTCAGGCAAGACCTGCCCTTAACAAAACCATGCTGCGTCTGAGCTATAACTGAATTCTTGTTCAGATGATCCTGCAGTGCTTCTTTAACCAGTGCCTCCATTAATTTACCTGGAACAGAAGTTAAACTAACAGGTCTATAATTACTTGTGTCAGCCTTTAATCCTCCTTTGTGAATTGGGGTTACATTTGCACATCTCCAGTCTATGGGTACCTCCCCTGAGTCCAAAGAAGCTCTCATAATTATGGCTAGGGGCTTGCTTACTTCGTTTGCTGCCTCCTTTAATATAACTGGATAGATCCCATCCACCCCAGGTGCCTTTTTTATGTTTATCCTCAACAATCTCTCCTCCACTTTCCTCTCAGTTATTACAAAATCATCCAGCTCACTGCCAATGTTTACTTTACCTACATCATTCTCCTTCCTGAATAACTCCTCATGCGTGAATGTAGATGCAAAATACTCGTTTAAATTGTTAGCCACCTGAGCAGGATCCTCAACTGTTGAACCATCAATATCCAGTGGACCAATCTGATTCATCCCTTTCCTTCTTGAGTTTAAATATGTAAAGAACTCTTTTCTGTTTTTCTTTGCATCCTTTGCCAAGGATTTTTCGTAGTCTGCCTTTGCCTGCCTAATCTCCTTTGTGACTTGGTTACAGACCAACTTATATCTATCATAGGCTTCCATGTCACCCATTAATTTGTATGTATCCCATGCATTTTTCTTCTCTGCCACATGTCTCATTAGTTCATCTGACAGCTTGCTTGCTTTATACGCTTTATATATAAGCTTGCTTTCTTGCATCATGTGCCTTTACTAATGCTTCATTGCAATACTTGGTGCCATAATGGCCAACCTTGACAATTACTTAAATCTTAATAAAATTTAATCTGAAAAAATAATAAGAGGATTGGAAACACATTATGGGCTAATAAGATACAAACAAACTGAATACAACATGGGGTGAAGGTAAAGAAAGCCAACGCGAGAAACCATGGCAAACTATGGGAAACTTACCTGACAAACTGCTTTTCTGCCCCCACTAAACAGGCAATGTGTGCTATCAGTCTGGAGCAGAAGTCAAGAACAATACATTGATTTGCACGTAAATGTGACAGACAATGTACTGATTGGTGCTTGAATGTAACAGATGATATCATAGCGTTAAGTGATTGATTGACATTATGACATATATTATGACGTATATATATAAAGAACCTTTCTTTTCCTATTTTCCTAACCTTAAAAATGACTTTTATTGATGAAAATCTTTTTTTTTTCCAGAAAAAGCACTGTCGCATTCATTTTATTATCTTTATTATGTTGTTTCGGTAATCCTTTACTTTAACATCGTAAGTCTGACAAAAATAACCATTAATATCTGTTCTTTGAAGAAACAAAATATCACTTCAATTTACCTATAAAACCATTAAAAATAATTCAACTCGTTGGTATCAGCAAAATTCTTGAAGTTCCCAGCACTGCCAAAAGTTTCTCTAAGTCTAGAATGGTAGCAACATAGAAAGACTTGGGTAGAAAAAAAATTTTTCATCTGCAAGTCGCAATTCTTCTTAATGGGTTCAAGTGAAATGGTCAGACTATCGAAGCAGGAGCCACATGACTGGTGTTTAACTGTCTGTGTGTATCAGGGAAGTGCTTTGAGATGCAAATGACGTATCGGTGTTGATGGGATGCAAAAAATGCCCATTGGAAGGTGGTCTAAAAGAACTACTGTATTTCTTTGATTCTAAGACACTTTTTTTCCCCTATAAACGTCTCTAAAAACAGGGTGCATCTTAGAATCTATGGCATCTTACAATCATAGTTTTTTTTTTCAAATTTTCCCACGCTTTGCACAGCACCACACAATTTTGTTTTACGTGGTAACCCCGCCTCCAAGTTTGACCATTATTGCATTCTCCAATTCCATTGGAGAATAAAGTGGCGTGGGTGATTTCATGTGCTTTCGAAATGTGAAGCCATTGTTATTTCATTATAGTGGAACTCACTCAGCGAAAACTAGGAAGTTTTGTTTATCTTCGAAAGTACGTAAGAAGTGGAGTTACTGTATTTCGTTAATTTTGATCCCTTATTGCACATTAAAATGTCAACAAGATTGCACTATGAAGCCACATTGAAACAAAAAGTTATTGTGCATGCAAAAGAATACTGAAACAGAGCTGCGGGTAGACATTTTGACATTAGTGGAGTAAATGTTCGTCGCTGAAGAAATGATCGCAATTCCAAATTTTCGTGCAAAGCAACAACCAAGTGCTTTACAGTGCCTAAGAAAGGAAGATTTCCACAAGTTGATGAAGCTGTGATACGTTGTAACAGAGACACGTGCAAAAGGATTACCCATCACTTGACAAGCCATGCAATTGAAAGCCGGAGAAACTACCAAGTCCCTCAGAATAGAAAAAATAATTTTTAAAGATAGTCGCAGCTGGTGCAACAGACTCATGCATCGCAGAGGATTATTGTTAAGGTGCCAAACATCTATCTGTCAAAAAATTCCTGCAGACTTTCAACAAGCTGATTAACTTTCAGTGACAGGTGATGAAATTAAGGAAAAAAAAGAAAGAAGAAAATCAGTAAAGATACAATAATGTGCCCGCCACAGCCAGGAGGCCAGGGGCTTGACAATGATATAGAAATATAAAAATATGTACAGTATAAAAATTTGTGCAGTATAAAATATTACATAACAATTAAAAACGTAGCATTAGCCATTCAATAGATATGAGTATGTACATAGTTGTGAGGCAGACAGTACACCAAGGTATGTACACGTTCATATGTACAAAGCACATATTTAAGCATATTCACACAAGTCAGAAAATTTCACAGTGCCACATTATTGTTCGGTATTGCATTTTCTTGTGAAGACAGTTCGTCGATTTGCCTGCGACGTGCCGTTATGCACCTCATAGGAGATAGCAGATTGAGATATCAGTATTAGTCGACATCAGGGGCCAAACAAAAGGGGAACAAGTTCGGCCAACGAGCGCCTGTAATTGCGATCAGAAGCGAATTTCTGCAGGTCAACTCCGATCATTAGCAGGGCTTGTACTGTAGGAAGTACTTGTCCAGGTAGGAATCTGTCACTGATCTTCAGCCTGTTCCGTTGTAGCTGAAGTAGAGGGGTGGCTCGTAAGAAAGGAAGTGGAACATGCCACTGGCATATATCCCAGAAGTCAGGGGAGTTGATTTTGCCAACCAGCATTTTGACTGTGGTCACAGTTCTCCTCATGCTGATTATTTGAGGCAGCCGTGGGATTTGGAGTTGGTCGGCCATGCTGGTGGTCCTCTGCTGAGGGGGGAGTCGATGTTTGTGGGTTGCCCACTTCAATATCCAGTATTCACTGGCGAAGATGGGCTTCATGAGAGAAGGTACTGCGGATGCCCATATTTCAGAGGCATACAGAAAGGTAGGATACACAATGGTTTCCAGATATCTGATTGTGGTTCTTGCGTCTGTGTTATGAAGAAGATGTTGACGGGCAATCCAGCGCATTCGGTTGATCTTGCGTAGAACACATTCGATGTGACAGTTGAACCTAAGGTTTGGGTCGAAGGTTACACCGAGATCTTTGTGTTTAGTAACACTTGGAATAATTGCGCCCTCCAGTGAGGGTTGTATGAATGTGGGACACTTCTTCAGAGAAAAAACCATAATAACGGATTTTTGGGGGTTCAGTTTGAGACCGAAATGGTTGAGATGGCTAGAGAAAGCTGTGATCTTATTACAGATTTCCGATGTGATCACTCCCCTGTCGGCTGATGGTGGTATTTCCGTTAGGAACTTTATATCGTCGGCGTAGGTAATGACATCATCTCTGTTACACACAAACGGAATAAGGAGGGCTGTAAAAAGTAACCCCGATAAAACGCCACCTTGCGGCACACCAGCATTGATGGATCGGGTATAGCAGAGGTTACGATGAGTGAGGTACACTGTTCTGTTCCGGAGGAGCGAGTGCAGAAAAGCGAAAACGTCACCTTTGATCCGAAAGAAATTGGTTAGGAGATTCAGAAGGGCTGAGATGTTGAGGCTATCAAAAGCAGCTTCAATATCGGCATAAACAACCGCCATTTCTGATTTGGCCTCAAATGCATTTAAAATTTACGTTTGGACTGCCAGAAGGTTGGAGACAGTTGATCTATTAGGGAGAACATAATGGAGTTGTTTTGATGATTGTGGAAGAAGATGGCGTGTTATATGCGGAAGAAGAACTTTTTCCAGTAGCTTTAGGAGCGTGGATGCAGTGGAGATCGGTCTATAGTGCTTCGGCTGGCTTGGTAGTTGAACTTTAGGTAGTGGGGCAAGACTGTATTTGCTCCAGGATGCCGGAAACACTCTATGGGAGAGGATGGAGTTGAACAAGTAGAGCAGAGGATCAAGGATATATGGACTGAGGCACTTTACGATGAAATGTGGGACATTATCGATGCCAGCGGTGCATGACGGACGCAGCGAGTTGATGGCTTGACGAAGCTGCTGTCGATCGATTTGAATAGAAAACAGCTCATCATCTGGACTTGAAATGGGGTCTGGTTGGTAATCATATGGTTGTGTGATGTCTTGGAATCTGGCTACATAGTTGATCCATTCAACTGGATTGAAATTGGAATCTGGTTCAGAGTTATGGGTATATGGCACTTTGCCTTTGGATAAGGTCTTGTCAGTGTATTCTTTAATGGCTTGCGATTTCAGTCTATTAAACAGTGCTCTAGCTTTGGAGTACTGAGTTCGGTCATATGCTGTACCAGACTGTTTCCATTGTTTATGGAGGGACTGTTTGCACTTGAAACTGTGATTTAGCTCCGAAGACCACCAAGCATTAGTTCTAGCGGAGATACTGACCTGTTTAGCTGCTGAGAACATAGTAACAGTGTGCAACCATCTAGTTAATATGTCTAGAGCCAGTTCCAGATCTCCTGATTCGAGAACTTCCCAGGGAATTAATCTTGTTGCATAAAGGCATCTGTTCGGTTGTAGGAAGGTGGGAGAGATGATGATCTTCCTTTTGACGTAGTGGGAGACATTAAAGTTGGGCGTTGGGAGCTGCAATAGGACTACGATGGGTTCATGATCGGATTCAAAGTGAGTTTCGGGTTTAATGTCGACGCTACAGGAACCAGACGATAATATGAGATCCAGGCGATGAAGACCTCTAGTTGGGCCTTCGTTTATGATCCTGAGGCCACTAGGTGCAATCTTAGCCATAAGTGACTCATGAAGATGTTGGAGATTTGGTGGTAAGTTAAAATCCCCACAGATGAGGTGGATAGCAGATGTGTGAAGCGTATTTATTAGCCAGGATGCAATATCATTGATTGTCTGAGCATCGGGGGTTGGGGGTGTATATATTGCACCGAGATCTAATAAGCAAGAGTTGATCTTGACCGTTACTATCAATGCTTCGAATAGATTGGATTTGCTGGAGACTACATGTACGAACTCAAGTCTACTGGCATTTATGAAAACAGCAACGCCCCCACCACAGGTATGAGAGCGGGAGGTGAAGAAAGATTTGTAACCAGCAGCTTGGGCGGAGGCAATTGATTCTTGTTGTGGTTCCAGCCAGGTTTCAGACATGCAGATGACGTCAGCCATTTGGGACAGAAGCATCTGCTCAAGTGTCTCGAGCTTATTCCGAATACTACGAACATTTTGATAAAAAATCTTGAGTGTAAGGTGACACGAGACCTTCACGAGTGCTGATTCGAGGACATTATTTATTTTCTTTGTTGGCTTTTTAGCACGGTTAGTTACAATAGTTGGTATGAGCTGAGGGTGGATTTCATTGTAGCTGTGGTATTGCAGAGATTGATGAGAGGTTTTGTCATCGGGGTATGTATAGGGCTCATCATCGTGTGACCCTGATTCCTGGTTTTGGGGCTTCTGAGAATAGGAATGCCTATCAAACCGTCACGCTTGGGAGCAGTTGTTGTTGTTGTTGTTGTTTGGTTTTTAGGAGCATTAGCAACTAAGGCCATATTGCTCCAGGATATGCGGTGGTCATTCCTTAACCTTTCCGCATCCTCCGTATTTGGTGGTGACGGGCTCAAACCCCGGTCTAATCAAGAAGCGTGTGCTACGCACTGCTGCTCCTTCCCACCTGGCTACGGAGGCGCCTTGGGAGCAGTCTTGGTGGGATAGCGCATTAGCCATGGCTAGGCGTGGGGTGATATTGGATTTAGGTTCATAGTATGGCCTGAGTAATGATCCAGACGGCCAGAGAGCAGTCGCTGATATGGAGCTGAAATTCTGTGCATCGCACTCAACTTTGAACGATGTATGCAGGGGTGTTTTCTTAAGAAGTGTGACGGACACAGTAAAGTGCAGCTCATGCATTATGTATGACGCGATATCATCTGGAGTTGTATTTGGGGCCAGTCGGGAAACGAATAGACTTCGTCGAAGACGGACAGTTGGTGGATTCATCGCCTGCAGCCTGGAGGTGGCCGAGGTGCCCATTTTAAACGATCGCCTTCTCTTTAGTACATTTGGGGTTCCCGTTTTACCTTCTTCAGGATGGCGAGGCTTACTGCAGTAACTCTGGGCCACAAGTGTAGGAGGAGGTGCAGCTACAACTTCCGCCCGGGATGGTTGTAATGTTTGCAGTGGGGGGCCGCAATTGTGGATTTCAGGTTTCTTCGGCATTGTAGGTTGATACACTCGGCTTGAGTACGAGTAAGGCTCGACGATAGTTTCAGGATTGGGTTTCCATTGCAATGTAGTAGATGGCTTCTGTGATTTGTGGAGTGGGACACTAAGTGGTTTATCTGGATTAGCTGATTCTTCCGTAGGATTGGCAGGGTTTCTGGTCTGGTTTTCCTGGCAAGGAAGTTCTTTGGCTATCTGGATCTCGGGGCAATTTAGTGTTTGGCCAGAATTCAGTGCATTAGTGCTGTAGGATAAGTTATTGTGATCCTGATTAATAGCGCAGGTCTGAGTCGTAGCGCATTTAATAGCTGGACCACCATCATTACATGTACACAAACTTGGATCTTGAGAAAAGTTATCAGCTATGGCGGATACGTAGTTATTAGTAGTGCAGAGCATACGGTGTTTGATATCTTCAAGTATTGATGTTATAATAATTTCAAGTGATTTACGGTTCTTGAAGAGGCACGTGGAGTGGCTAGAAAACAAAGATTCAGCAAGCGAAAAGTCAGTTTGTGTAGACACATTAGTAAACATGATAGAGGGTGGGGAGTTCCTTCTTTGGGGATCTGCATGCATTGTTGGCTGTGCATGCGGGATATTGGCGAAGTCTTCTGTTTGAGTTGCTACAGTGGCGACACTGCGATGGTGGGACTTATCCTTTGCGTCTGTTAAGTTAGAGAAGCTAGAGTCTTCATCATCAGGGTCAACCGAACAGGTTGCGGCGTTAGTGATATCACAATGGGAAATAAGCCGTTCCACGGATCCGGCCCTTATATCTGGGAAGCAGTTCGTTGGATGAAATGTATCAGCAGCTGAGGTGCTGGAAGTGGGTGATGTATCATTATCATCTGCTAATGGAACTGCGATCGCTTCACCAACTTGATTATCTGTGCAACTGGTAAACTGCTCGCAGGACCTAAATTTTTTCGGCTGGTTGTTCTTGCAAGGAACGCACGTGAAATTCTTGCGACGCGGGGCATTTAATTTATGTAGGGATTTTAGGCCCGAACATGATTCGCAAAGCAGGGCGAAACATAATTTACACGAGACCACTTCACTGACTTCTTTGTTGCAGCAGCTGCAAACGACAGTAGTCGTCTTTAGTTGATTTTTGGTGTTCCTGGTCGGCATTGCAGTATGACGGAAAGCGACAGTAATGATTTTAGTAGTTACCCTACCAGGGCGGAAAAACAAAGGCGAAGCAGAACACTTTTGACAATTGCTCTAAAGGGATTAGGCGGTGTTTGTGGTAGCACAACTCCCTAGTTTATTTCAGGCGAAGTCTTTAAAACAGCCGGAGGCAATGACCTAGATACCAAGAGGTGGGAGCACTCACAGTCGTCGAACACTGGTTGTCAATAGCCAACTGCTTTTGTTCTACAGTTGGACAATGGAAGTACTGTATCGTATTGATACAATCAGTCAAGAAATAATATATTAAAAAAACATTACCTGAGGAAGATGTAAGCGATTTGGCATCATTACCGGACAGATCATCACCAGAGGAATTCTTTAGAACATCTTTCTCGAAAATCAAAACAGTATAACCGCACAAATTAGTAACTTTAATCGGAGCTGATTCGCATGCTGCCACACACTATACGCGCACGCGCTGAAGTGAACGCAGAAGAAACCGAGTTTAGTCAAATTGGAAATGTTGATGAAACCCCAGTCTTCTTCGATATGACTCGAAATTACACAGCCAATGCTAAAGGTGCTAAAGAAATCAAGATAAGCAAGGGCTACGAAAAGCAGCGTATCACTGTGATGCTATGCATCACCACTGATGGTCGAAAGTTGCTACCATATTTAATTTTAAATAGAAAATCCATACCGAAGAATGAAATTTTCCCAAAAGATGTTGTGCGTGCACAAAAAATGGACGGATGTTGGCAGAGCTTATGGAAGACTGGCTAAATTTTGTGTGGAATAGACATCCTGGAAGTCTTCGTAAACCACCTAGCATGCTAGTACTTGATGCATTTCATGGACATTTGTCCAAACGTGTCAAAAATAAAATTGTGCAAAAACATGGTGACTTGGTTGTGATTCCTGGTGGCATGACTAGCCAACTGCAGCCACTCGACGTTTCAGTCAACAAACCATTTAAGGATTATTTGAGAAAGGAATATGAATCCTGGCTGTTGACTGACAACCTTCTGCTAACACCTTCCGGAAAAATTAAGAAAGTGCCAGCATCAAAATTGGCAGAATGGGTATCAACAGCTTGGAAGATGATCCCAGAAAGAATAGTAAAGCACCCATTTAAAAAAAAATGTTGCATCACCAATGCTCTTGATAGCTCAGATGATGATATATTATGGAATAATGAAGATAACGACGTCTCAGAAGAATTTGACCCTGAATGTGAAGTAGACTCTGATATTGATTCAGATGCGGATATTGATGGCTCAGAAGGAACTGATGAATAACATACCTACTGATAAATACCGGTACTATTGTTGCTAGTATATTGAATTCTATTATAATAAAAATATTTGTTAGATTTATTTTAGTGTTTGATTTTATTTTATTATTATTTTTTTTAGAATCAAAGCTTTTTTTTCTGAAATTAAGGTGCATCTTACAATCGAAGAAATACAGTAGTTACAGATACTTAAAAAACTAGTTACAGATATGTAAATAATTCTGTAACTGAATACTTAGACAAGAATCATTGCACTATTCCTTACATTAGTATTATTAAGTTGATATTTGACTGTATATATTTATTGTAATTAAGCAACAGGCAATATTTTCGGTGGACTGCTAACTATTAAGGTGGGAAAGCATTGTAATGGCTAATCGGCTGATTAATCAGTAAACGGCATTTAACAGAAGCCTATTAATTGGTAATCAGGCAATTTCATATCGGTGCAACTCTTGCCACACTTAAGAATATAAATAAAATAAAGAAATATCCAACTCCAAACTCACAGAATTAGCTTCTCTACCTCATTATTCCTTCTACTTCTGCCCTCTGAAAACAACCATCCTTCCTACATACTGTAGTTTTTAGTGTTTTGCACCAACCTTGCATAGAAATAAAAATAAAAACACCAAGGAAACTGAACTTTTGATAACTGTGTTTATAATAAATTACAATAACCTGTATTTACAATAAATTTAACTTTACAATAAACTATACATATGAATTATTAAAATCTGCTACATTACAATCAATAAAATGCATTAAAATATACTAGATTAAAAGCGATAAAAATCGTAGCTTTCAAAGGCTCCAGCCTTCTTCTTCAGCGGTGTTTTCTTGTTCTGCAGTACATCTTTAAATATCAGTAGGTTAATGGTACTCCTCACGTGTTTTCATTCACACGTGTTCCGTTCTCTTGCGTTGTGGAACCGGAAGTGGCTCGAGCGGAAGTCATACGGAACCGTTCATCCCTTCTGAGGATAGTGGTCTCAAAGATGGGATGAATCCGCGTACCTCTATCTCTATTAATGTTAATTGTAGAACAAATCCGCAAACTCTCGAGCCACTTACGGTCCCAGAACTTATGCGCCCGATCGGTGATGATAGCATCGTCCGGGGAGATCTGGTGTTGCTTCTCCCAAAAATGCTCGGCCACGGCGGACTTGCCATATTCCGCATTTCTTATTGCCTTAGTGTGTTCCCCCAGACGATCTTTAAGGCGGCGTTTTGTTTCCCCTACATAACATTCCCCACAATCCGGGCATCTAATGCTATATACGACCCCACTTGTGTTCTCTTTTTGAATGGGGTCTTTAACCTGAGACACGATTGTGTGCAGCCTCCGCCCTGGAAGCTGCACACAACGTGTCTGGTACTTTCTTAGTATTCTAGCTATATGATCAGTCAAACCCGGATAGTAGGGAATGTATGCAGTGGCTATTGGTGTAAAAGGCTCGCCTCTCCTCTGATTTCCTTTAACATATTTCTCTATAATCCTCTGGGGGTAACCACATTTTGCAAGATCCGTCGTGACCCGTTCATACTCTAACTTTCTATCATCGGAGGTACTGCAATGTGATTTTGCTCTATCAACTAAAGTTCTTATCACACTGTTCCTATGATGGTTGGTCTGAGCTGAGCTGTAATGCGAATACTGCCCTTTACACATGGACTTCCTATATACCCTAGTCTTTAGCTGTCGATCTTCCCTACAGACCAACACATCTAGGAACGGCAAAACCCCTCCTTCTTCCACCTCCGATGTAAATTGTATGAATGGGGAGAAGTCATTTAAGATGTTCAACACCTGATCTTCACTCCCCTTCCGAATAATTGAAAACGTATCATCCACATACCTTTTCCAGGGGCGCATAGGGAGAATACTAGCATTAAATATTCTGGCCTCGAGCTCCTCCATAGCTAAATTAGCTATAATTGCGCTAATGGGGGAGCCCATGGCTGTACCATTAACCTGCTTATACATAGTATTGTCAAACACCATAGTGGTGCTTGAGAGGCATAACTATTCCTTTCTCAATATCCTCCAGCTTTAGCTGCGTTCTAGTATTTAGGGTGGTGTCCCTCTGTAACATCATGTGTGCACACCACACCCCATGCTCAATCGGAATACATGTAAATAGCGATTTCACGTCGAAAGAGATCATGATTTCATTCTCTTCTATGGGTTGGCTTCTAAAAGCCAACCCATAGAAGAGAGACTGCACAAATTCTTTACTATCTTTAATACTGTATTCTGAAAGTCCCACTAGTGGGGATAATAATTTGGCTAAGAAACCAGAAAGTGCATAGGTTGGACTGCCTATAAATGAGACTATGGGTCTAAGTGGCACATCTACTTTGTGAATTTTAGGCAAGCCATAAAATCTTGGCATTTGGCTACCTGTAGCGTGCAACATCCAATATTATTCCTTAGAAATTTTGTTAGACTTAAGCCAACCCTGCACCATTCTGTTCACTTGCCGTTCCAAACTAAGAAGTGGACTTTTCTGAATAACTTTATAAGTCATCTGATCTTCCAATAAACCCAACGCTTTAATTCTATATGCTTCCTTATCAAGAACCACAGTTGCTCTGCCCTTGTCCGCGGGTAGGACTACGATGCTATCATCTTGTTTAAGGCTTCTTAGCGCTAATTTTTGCTTCACATTAAGATTGGAGGGGGCATCTTTAGCTTGACTTAGGATCGCTGCTACTTTTACTCGAACTTCATTAGCTGTAGCTTCGGGAAGTTTGTTTATAGCCCTTTCCACGCCCATTGCTACTTCTGCAACGGGTAATCTGGGCGGTACCATGGCATATTTCGGTCCTAAATTTAGAACCTCCAATTGCTCTTTAGTTAATTGTTTATTGCTCATATTCACCACAAAATCCTTGGTGGTGCTATCACTATTGCCCCTAAGCTTGGTTTGTTCTCTAAGCTTGTCAAACTTCCCCATTTGTCTCCGTCTATAACTGTCCGAAATTTGTTTTGCTTTAGCTGCTACCACACTAACCACTCCTGCTAAGTGTATCGGAGTCAACTTGTCATTTATCTTATCCAAGCACTGCCTTTTACCTCTCCTAATGTGGTATAAATTGTTATGTAATTTTTCGATCCATATATTAAGGATCTTCTTTTGATACCACTTGGTAATGTTAAATACTCGTTCATCTTCAAAGGGTAGCTTTGTTTGAAAGCCTCGTGGAATGAGATTATGCGTCTTGCATCGATGGGCAAACCTCAAATGTTGTTCATGTTTCGCCTCCCTAACACTATGTCTCTGAAATTCTCTGACGTACTGCACAATTGGACGGCCATAACATCGAAATAATTCTTCAAACAGGCCTCTGAGGTTGGGTATATTCATACTGTAGTTTTTAGTGTTTCCAAAACACCAAAACACTACTGATGTTTTGGAAACACTAAAAACTACAGTATGAATATACCCAACCTCAGAGGCCTGTTTGAAGAATTATTTCGATGTTATGGCCGTCCAATTGTGCAGTACGTCAGAGAATTTCAGAGACATAGTGTTAGGGAGGCGAAACATGAACAACATTTGAGGTTTGCCCATCGATGCAAGACGCATAATCTCATTCCACGAGGCTTTCAAACAAAGCTACCCTTTGAAGATGAACGAGTATTTAACATTACCAAGTGGTATCAAAAGAAGATCCTTAATATATGGATCGAAAAATTACATAACAATTTATACCACATTAGGAGAGGTAAAAGGCAGTGCTTGGATAAGATAAATGACAAGTTGACTCCGATACACTTAGCAGGAGTGGTTAGTGTGGTAGCAGCTAAAGCAAAACAAATTTCGGACAGTTATAGACGGAGACAAATGGGGAAGTTTGACAAGCTTAGAGAACAAACCAAGCTTAGGGGCAATAGTGATAGCACCACCAAGGATTTTGTGGTGAATATGAGCAATAAACAATTAACTAAAGAGCAATTGGAGGTTCTAAATTTAGGACCGAAATATGCCATGGTACCGCCCAGATTACCCGTTGCAGAAGTAGCAATGGGCGTGGAAAGGGCTATAAACAAACTTCCCGAAGCTACAGCTAATGAAGTTCGAGTAAAAGTAGCAGCGATCCTAAGTCAAGCTAAAGATGCCCCCTCCAATCTTAATGTGAAGCAAAAATTAGCGCTAAGAAGCCTTAAACAAGATGATAGCATCGTAGTCCTACCCGCGGACAAGGGCAGAGCAACTGTGGTTCTTGATAAGGAAGCATATAGAATTAAAGCGTTGGGTTTATTGGAAGATCAGATGACTTATAAAGTTATTCAGAAAAGTCCACTTCTTAGTTTGGAACGGCAAGTGAACAGAATGGTGCAGGGTTGGCTTAAGTCTAACAAAATTTCTAAGGAACAATATTGGATGTTGCACGCTACAGGTAGCCAAATGCCAAGATTTTATGGCTTGCCTAAAATTCACAAAGTAGATGTGCCACTTAGACCCATAGTCTCATTTATAGGCAGTCCAACCTATACACTTTCTGGTTTCTTAGCCAAATTATTATCCCCACTAGTGGGACTTTCAGAATACAGTATTAAAGATAGTAAAGAATTTGTGCAGTTTATTAGAAGCCAACCCATAGAAGAGAATGAAATCATGATCTCTTTCGACGTGAAATCGCTATTTACATGTATTCCGATTGAGCATGGGGTGTGGTGTGCACACATGATATTACAGAGGGACACCACCCTAAATACTAGAACGCAGCTAAAGCTGGAGGATATTGAGAAAGGAATAGAGTTATGCCTCTCAAGCACCACTATGGTGTTTGACAATACTATGTATAAGCAGGTTAATGGTACAGCCATGGGCTCCCCCATTAGCGCAATTATAGCTAATTTAGCTATGGAGGAGCTCGAGGCCAGAATATTTAATGCTAGTATTCTCCCTATGCGCCCCTGGAAAAGGTATGTGGATGATACGTTTTCAATTATTCGGAAGGGGAGTGAAGATCAGGTGTTGAACATCTTAAATGACTTCTCCCCATTCATACAATTTACATCAGAGGTGGAAGAAGGAGGGGTTTTGCCGTTCCTAGATGTGTTGGTCTGTAGGGAAGATCGATAGCTAAAGACTAGGGTATATAGGAAGTCCATGTGTAAAGGGCAGTATTCGCATTACAGCTCAGCTCAGACCAACCATCATAGGAACAGTGTGATAAGAACTTTAGTTGATAGAGCAAAATCACATTGCAGTACCTCCGATGATAGAAAGTTAGAGTATGAACGGGTCACGACGGATCTTGCAAAATGTAGTTACCCCCAGAGGATTATAGAGAAATATGTTAAAGGAAATCAGAGGAGAGGCGAGCCTTTTACACCAATAGCCACTGCATACATTCCCTACTATCCGGGTTTGACTGATCATATAGCTAGAATACTAAGAAAGTACCAGACACGTTGTGTGCAGCTTCCAGGGCGGAGGCTGCACACAATCGTGTCTCAGGTTAAAGACCCCATTCAAAAAGAGAACACAAGTGGGGTCGTATATAGCATTAGATGCCCGGATTGTGGGGAATGTTATGTAGGGGAAACAAAACGCCGTCTTAAAGATCGTCTGGGGGAACACACTAAGGCAATAAGAAATGCGGAATATGGCAAGTCCGCCGTGGCCGAGCATTTTTGGGAGAAGCAACACCAGATCTCCCCGGACGATGCTATCATCACCGATCGGGCGCATAAGTTCTGGGACCGTAAGTGGCTCGAGAGTTTGCGGATTTGTTCTACAATTAACATTAATAGAGATAGAGGTACGCGGATTCATCCCATCTTTGAGACCACTATCCTCAGAAGGGATGAACGGTTCCGTATGACTTCCGCTCGAGCCACTTCCGGTTCCACAACGCAAGAGAACGGAACACGTGTGAATGAAAACACGTGAGGAGTACCATTAACCTACTGATATTTAAAGATGTACTGCAGAACAAGAAAACACCGCTGAAGAAGAAGGCTGGAGCCTTTGAAAGCTACGATTTTTATCGCTTTTAATCTAGTATATTTTAATGCATTTTATTGATTGTAATGTAGCAGATTTTAATAATTCATATGTGTAGTTTATTGTAAAGTTAAATTTATTGTAAATACAGGTTATTGTAATTTATTATAAACACAGTTATCAAAAGTTCAGTTTCCTTGGTGTTTTTATTTTTATTTCTACGCAAGGTTGGTGCAAAACACTAAAAACTACAGTATGAATATACCCAACCTCAGAGGCCTGTTTGAAGAATCCTTCCTACATATTTCCACAAATTAGTGTGTAAAAATTCAAGTCTAATGCCAACAAATATTTTCAATCTTCTAACATTAAACATTTATATCTAGCTAATTTAACCTATACATGATATTAAATTTTCTAATATATCTTTCATGTTTCAAAAAAAAAAAAAAAAAAAACTTGAGTTTAGAAATTCATAATTACTAGAATATTGTTTCCAATTCAGTAAAAAAATGCTAAAAATTATTTCATTATAATTAAAACAAAAGACAACATGGCAGCATATTTCTTCCATAACGGGCTTCAGCAATAGAGGGTTAAAGAGAAGATATGCAAGTATGAAAATATATACACAACCTTGATCAAACTGAAAATAAAACTGTACAAGCACAGTTAAGTCAAACATGCAAAATAAAACTGTACAAGCACAGTTAAGTCAAACATGCAAAATAAAACTGTACAAGCACAGTTAAGTCAAACATGCAAAATAAAACTGTACAAGCACAGTTAAGTCAAACATGCAAAATAAAACAAGTAGTCAATAACCAAGGTATATACAATACGTTTTTCTTCTGTAGAACTTCATACTGTCTCTGAAACGTACAGTCATAGTTTGATCAGATGATATTTTATGCACAGAATATGCTTTTATGTCATTAGGATGCCACCAACATCCTATGGTGTTAATAAAACTATAGGCTCATTAGTGGAATTTCTGAAAAGATAAATAAGACTTTATACACAACGTTCTTGAAAAAAGGAAACAAAACAGGGTGTATTAGCTTTTTGCAAGAAAGCAACTGAGGTCATAAACTGAGGTGATTGACTGAAAGTAGAGAGAGACAATTGAAACTAGTCAGAACAGTAAAATTTTATAATACTTCAGATTACATAATCACACATCAGGGTAGGACTGCTGGTGATAGGAAATTTTTGTTGATATTTTAAGTCAAAAAATATTTGTTGATATTTTAAGTCAAAAAATGTTTGTTGCTATTTTAAGTCAAAATAAAACCAACTATTTCTGTATTTGACTCACCTGAACTGTGGCATCTTCTACTTGGCCACTGCTGTCCCACTGCTGGGCAAAGACCTCTCCCAAAATCTTCCATCTTTTTCTACCACACACCGTGGTTGGTCAGTTTCCTCCTGCAAACTCCAACTCATTGCATCATCTCCTTTTTGTCAACCTCTGTTTCTGTGACCTTCCAGCAGTATCCATTCAGTTGCAGCTTTACTCCATCTATTATGTTCTTTTCTCACAATACAACCTGCCCATTTCCACTTTAGATGTTTTGCTTCAACTATAACATCCTTTATACCAGTTCTTTTATGTAATTTCTAATTCTATCTTTGCATAATAGACCCAACATACTTCATTCCATTGCTCTTTGTCCTACTTGTAATTTTTTTTTTTCCTTGCATTTTAGTAAGAGACCAGATTTGTGCTCCCTAGGTATATACAGGATTTATGCATGTATTTAAGAGCTTTCTTTTTGGACAAACCAGCAATTCTTCTTACATATAGCCCCCAAGCATCCAGTATTTTTTCCAGCCTTCCTTCAGGCTCATATTTGTCTCTTATATCTGGCGATTGTGAAAAGATAGAATTTGACCCAGATACATAAACTGATTAAAAAAATTCAAGAGGTTATGTCATTGAGATTTATAATGGGATACTGTTGGCAATTTGTCGTAATTTTTGTCTTTTTGAGATTGATGTCTAAGCCAGCAGTTGCACTTTCCTTCCTTGATTCATCTACCATTTCTTGCAATTCCTGTGCACCTTCTGAGAACAAAACAATATTGTCAGCAAATGTTAGATGGCTTAATTTTTTCTAAAGATATTAATTCCTTTGCTTTCCCAGTTTAGGTTTCTGAAAATATACTCTAGTGTAGCTGTAAATAGTTTCGGTGAGATTGGGTCACCTTGTTTACCCCTCTCTTAATCTGGAATTTCTCTAAAAAGAGAGAGAGAAGAAGAAGGAGAGAACTGTGGCATACAGTGGGTAAATGTTTGCAGATCTAAAAAGCTGATTATATCTGTTTCTTCTTTTGGAACCAAGACTGAAAAAAAGGCAGAAGGTAGCACCTATGTCTAGCAACTGAAGCTTAAGCCAAAAAAATTCACCAACTTGCAGATTGCAGTCTGCAACCAGACTACCAACAATTTCTCACAGGTGGAAAATGATCTGAATCTAGGTCAACATTTTGTACCGAAAATAATTATTTTAGTTTTGCATTTTTGCAAGTTCCCTTTGATACTTATGGGTGATTTTAATACAAAAGTAGGCAAGACAGTTTCTTCTAGTCCGGAATGTAGTAGGTTTGGTGTTGGCACTAGAAATGAACTCTACACATGAAAATCTCCTGATCATAAAACAAGGAATCAGATTGATTACATCCTTATGCAGCAAAGGTGGCATTCCAGTGTAATCACAGCAAAAACACTTCCTGGAGTAGATTGCGACAGTGATCATCAGCTACTCTATATCAAGCTGAAGCTGAAAAAGATCATGAATAAAGTTTCCCCTAGATGATTGGATGTAGAAAATATTCCAAATGATTATATACTTGAAACAGGCAATCGTTTTCAAGCTCTATTAGAATCGTTTTCAAGCTCTACTAGATGACGATATGTTGCCTGAGGAAATGTGGGAAAATACAAAAAAAAAAGCATTAAGGATTCAGCAAATAGATACATTAGAGAAAGGTCAAATATTAGGAAGCCATGGATTACAGAAGCCACTTTTAAACTTATTGAACAGAGAAGAACTGCAAAAGCCCAGGGTGTACAAGGAAATTAAGAATATCAGGAACTAAGCAAAGTCATCAAGCACTGTTTAAGCCAGGACAAACAAGATTATATCAATCGAAAGTGTAAAGAAATCGAATACCATAACAAACGAAACAACACTAAGAAGATGTATGATGTAATTAAGTCCTTAAGACAAAAGTTCAGCCCAAAACAATGTAATTAAGGACTCCAAAGAGGAAATTTTAACAGAGGAGAACACAATTAAAGGAAGGCGGAAAGAATACTGTGAGCAGCTCTTCCAAGCACCTGCTGACACTAATGATCTGCCACCCCATTTTCAAGAGTGTGATCATGAACCTGTTCCACTGAAGGAAGTCGAAAAAGCTATCAGAGAACTGACGCGTGACAAGTCACCTAGAACTGATGAAATCCCAGTGGAATTGATTAAAGCCACAGGTGTGAAGGACGCCAAGTTTTTCATAAAATGATTGTAAAAATTTGGGATATGGGACGGTTGCCATCAGATTGTAAGAAATAAATTTTCATTCCCTTACCAAAAAAAAAGAGATCTGAAAATTTGCTCAAATTATAAAACCATTAGCCTAATTTCTCACGCTAGCAAGATTCTTCTTAAAATCATATTAAACAGAATCTCAAGAAAACTTGAAGAAATGTCAGAAGAGCAAGTAGGCTTCAGAACGGGCAGAGGAACCAAAGATCAAATCTTAAGTCTACGACTGATTATTGAAAAATGCAAAGAATTCAATGTTCCAGTTGTTTTGTGTTTTATAGATTATGCAAAAGCATTTGATTGGGTTCAACATGAGAAACCATGACTAATATGGGTTTCCCAATCCACATAATTCAGCTGATTAAGCTACTGTACCAGGAACAGGAAGGAACTGTGAGAACCAACACTATATAATTATACGTTAGAGGTAACTAGGTAGCGCTAACGTATAATTATATAGCGTAATACGCTTCACTGTTTCTATTAGATAGCGTAGTATTGACATTTAATTAATTTAATTTATTGATCTTATTAATTTAAAATATCATGCCCCAAACTAGAGCAGCAAAGCAACAGGCACAAAGTGGCAGGAGCGCTATGACTCGGGAGAGAACTGAGGGGGGCATGGGAAACACAGACTTTTTCACAATAGGTAACGGTGTCAGGCAGGGCTGTATTTTGTCACCTCACCTTTTTAATCTTTATGCGTGAAGCTTTGGAAGATTTAGAGACTGGCATCAAAACTGGAAGACTGAAGATAAACAACCTTCGTTGTGCAGATGATACTGTGCTAATCTGCAATTCTAAGGATCATCTTAAAGAAACTCTGAGGAGAGTATGTGAAGCAAGTAAGAAATAAGGATTGTTTCTGAATGTGGGTAAAACTAAAATTATGGTAATAAAATTGGTGATAATCTCAGTTTTTAGATGACTCATCAACCGGTGCAATACCACCACTTTGCTTATTGGAGGCTTGAAGTGGTGAAACCCATGTTTAGTCTCTAGAGCAAAAGTTTC
Organism: Mastigoproctus giganteus; assembly: GCF_048544385.1. Classification (NCBI taxonomy): domain Eukaryota; kingdom Metazoa; phylum Arthropoda; class Arachnida; order Uropygi; family Thelyphonidae; genus Mastigoproctus; species Mastigoproctus giganteus. The sequence continues at coordinate 179,540,980 of NC_143579.1, read as the reverse complement.
TGGCATCCCCTTCCCCCCCATACTTCTCCTTCAACCCATGCATGGTACTAAGTACTATAGGTTTTGATACCTTTCGTGTTTGGGGGTTTAATAAAAAAAAAAAAAAGTTCCAGTAAAGTGAAGGTTAATGGGCAAGATATTGAAGAAGTTGATGAATCTGATTACTTAAGGTCAAGAATAAATAAAAATAGTGACTACTCAAAAGATGTAAAGAGACGACAGGCTGCTAAAATGTTGGTCACTGATCTGATAAAACTATGGAGAGATCAAGATCTGCTCCTAAAGACAAAACTGAGAATCATTGATTTGTTAATTTTTTCAGTTGCCACTTATGGATGTGAAGGATGGAATCTGAAAATAGTTGGCAGGAAGAAAATTGAGGCATTTGAAATGTGGTGCTACAGGAGAATACTGCATATTTCTTACTTGGATCAAAGAACAAATGAGTGGGTATTGAAAAAATTGGCAGGCCTAAAATTCTTCTTCATAGCATCAATAAAAGAAAAGTTTTTTGGTCATATAGTAAGAAGGGAAAACTTTCTGTTGAAGAATATAATGGAAAGATTTGGTTTGGTTTTTTTTTAGAAGCATTAGCAACTAAGGCCATATTGCTCCGAGATATGCGGTGGTCATTCCCTGACCTTTCCGCATCCTCCGTATTTGGTGTATTTGGTGGTGACGGGCTCAAACCCCGGTCTAATCAAGATGCGTGTGCTACGCACTGCTGCTCCTTCCCACCTGGCTACGGAGGCGCATAATGGAAAGAAAAATCAAGGGGAAGAGGTGCAGAGGAAGACATGCAACTAGGTGAAAGGATGGGATCAGTGAACTTCTGGGCATGACACTTTGCGATGCCACTCATAGAGCACATGATCGATGCAGTTGGAGGAATTTGTTGGTGGCCACAACAGCTCCTCAGGGAACTATGAGTGAAAGAAAGAAGTTCCCCTAGTTTGATGTACATTTCCTTATATTCAGTAATAAAAAGAAATAAAGCTATGTTAATATTTACTTGAAGTTTTATTAATATCTAATTAATAATATAATTAATATTAATTATACCAAAGAGGGTTCTGGACAAAAATTAGTTATTTTCTAAGAATTGACCACTCATTTTTATAAAGCACCAATCATATGAAAATTCAAAGACCTTCATTAGAATATGGATGACATTAACCACCCTGTAAGCCCTATTTTTATAGCTGTGTCAATAAATTCTTCTATCATAACTCTTGTAAAAACATTCCTAAACTTTACTGATATATTTTTGTAAAACACATGAAAGAAAATTAAAAGCAAACCTAATAGTGGAAGCCCTAAGGCTATCTCCTTCAGATATTAGATTGTAAGCATGCCATATGTCTTCTGGCTCTTCCGGCAGGAGAGTAATATGGCTAAAAAATAAAAAGAAAAATCTTTAATTATTTTTTATTTAATAAAACCATTTCATCATTCCCTAATAAGTTAAACTAAAAAGGAAGAGACACTTATGCAAAACTAATCATTATTATATCAAAGATCAATCCATGAGTAACGCCTCCTGGGCAACACTTTTTTATAATTAAGTTACATCGCAAAGTTTTATACATTGCTATTTAGATATTAGATATAACTGTGCTAAAATTAAAGTTTCTGTCCATTACAGATCTGAAGTTATGAACAATCACACTGCTATCCAATTCTGTCAATAGTCAGTGATAGAGTTCCTTTTCAACTTGGGTGAAAACTCAGTTAGCTGGATTCATGTAAAATTGAGGAAAGTATACCTACAAGATACTATCGATCAATGTTCACAGATGGCTTGTATGTTTTAATGGAGTCACTGACATTTGTGAACAGTCAAGAAGTGAAAAACAAAACTTTGTGCACATTAAACAAATCACTAAGATTGTGGATGAAATAACTGAAAGAGATGGCAAAAAGCCACACATGTGATGATGTGAATACTAGGGTGTTCAAAGAGACGTGCATTAACCATTTTAGACATATTAGATTACAGGAAAATATGTTGCAAATAAATACTCAAGTTGTTAACAACAGAAATTAAGTTCTCCAGGCAAGAGATCTGCCAAGATCTGAATCTTTCATTATGACCCTCATTCCAAATGCCAGCCTATGGAATGGGCATATCTGTAATCTCCAGTGAAAAAAAAAAGAAAAAAAAAAGCACCTCGAATTGCCAGATCACAAAAAATTATGGCCACAGTAATTGGGACAGAGAATGCCCAATTTTGGTTGATTTTTTTTTTTTTTTGGAGAAAGATAAGACTATATAAATAAGTAAAAATACTGTCTTGATAAGCTTAATAGGGCCATAAAACAAAAAAGGCCAAGGCACAAAATCACACTACACCATGATAATGCCATGCCACCAAAATGCACATATGGAAACTGCAGACCTAGGGAGGCGAGTTTTGTGATTTTGCAATGAGAAGCTGCACAAGACAGTGATAGCCACCTTCTATAGCAGGGTCCCTCCTTTTACCAAAATGCATATGTGAGCTGGAAAGGGTGCCAAAAGTGCATCATTAAATATGATTGATACACAGAATAATGAATACATCTTCCCAATGTTTGTTTAATAAATGATATAAATTTAAATTGTTTGTCTTTACACTTTTGTGGCCCAAGAGGCATTACTCATGGATAAACCCTTGTAATTATTACAATGCAATCAGATAACAAATATGAACTACAGAAACTACAGCCATTGTGTAATTAAACTTTTAGCAACAAACTATACTTCTTTGTGGGAAATAAACATAGTGTTTGAAATCACCCATTTCTTGGGAACCTAAAAAACTATATTACATTAACAGGAATATTAAATTATATTACACTGAAGTAGGCATAACCTTAATTTGTGGAGTCCCTTCTCATGATTTGCCTTGGTATACTACTCTAAATAAAAAGCACTGCTCTACCATCAATATCTGGACACCTACATAACTATAAATAACCTTTATTTACAGGAAAACTAATAATGTGTGCCAACACCTTTAGCTTTGACAGCTTCTAGTTTGAGTGAAACACTCTCTACCAGTTTTTTTTTTATAAACATCGACCGACATTTTCTGCTATTTGGCCTTCAAAAAGTGGTGACCAGTAGTTCAGCTGTTTTTTGGACAGCCTTCCCCATCCTTTATGTCCCCTAAGGGGGCATAAATTCAAATTAAGAAAAGACAGATGTAGAACAGATGTGCGGAAATTTGCCTTTAGCCAGCGGGTGGTTAATTGCTGGAACAAACTTCCATCTGTCATTGTGGAAGTTGATCATCATCATCATCATCAGCCATTTTCAATCCACTGCAGGATGAAGGCCTCTCCAGCAACTTTCCAGTTCCTTCTGTTTTGAGCACTGGCCATCCATTTACTACTCAAAAACTCATGAATTTCATCTATCCATCTCCGCCTTTGTCTTCCAGGTTTTCTTCTAGCCCCTGTTGGGTACCATTCTGTTATTTTCTTAGTCCATCTGTCATCATGTCTTCGAGCTATGTGTCCTGCCCAAGACCATTTTAGTTCTTTAGTTTTGATAAGAATGTCCTTTACTTGAGTTTGCTGCCTAATCCATGTGTTTCTCTTCTTATCTAACAGTCTGATTCCCAATATAATTCGTTCCATTCTTCGCTGTGTAGTTCTTAGCTTCTCTTCCATTCTTTTGGTGAGTGCCCAAGTTTCACTTCCATAAGTCATGGTGGGGAGTATACATTGATTCATTATTTTACGTTTCAGACAAACTGGGATATTGCTCTTCAGTATGTGGCTATATTTCCTGAATGCTATCCATCCAAAATTTATTCTTCTCTTGACTTCCAGCCATTTATCATTATTACAGCTAACAACTTGTCCCAGATAAGTATATGACTCCACCTTTTCAATTACTGCTCCTTCAATCATTATTTCCCTTTCCGTGGCATACTTGTTCATCATTACTTTTGTTTTAGCCATATTCATCTTTAGTCCAAAATCCTTACTAACTGTGCATAACTGATTAAGATTTTCCTCTAATTCTTTGGGATCGTGGCTTATGACCACAATGTCATCTGCAAATCGTAAATGGTTTAGGTACTCTCCGTTCACATTGACTCCTTTCTGCGACCAGTCTAATCTCCTGAAAGCTTCCTCAAGGGCAGCAGTAAACAGCTTCGGAGATATTGTGTCTCCTTGTCGAACTCCTTTCTCGATTTTAAATTTGCTACTGTCTTTGTCTAGTCTAATAAAGGAGGTAGCACTCTCATATATTTTCTTCAAAATCATAATATATGGAGTATCTATGCCTTGTCTTTCCAGTGCCCGAAACATTGCCTTATGCTGTATGGAGTCAAATGCCTTTTCATAATCCACAAATGCCAGGCATAATGGTGTTTTATATTCATTTGCTTTCTCCATTAGCTGTGATATTACGTGAAGGTGATCCATAGTTGAGAATCCTGTCCTAAAGCCAGCTTGCTCTTTCGGTTGATTCTCATCAAGTATTCTTTCTAATCTGTTAGTAATGACCCTTGTGAACAACTTGTAGATATGGGATAACAAGCTAATTGGTCTATAATTTCCAGTTGGAAGTTGATAGATTGAATAAATTTAAGGAGGAACTGGACAGGCATTTGGAGGGAATGGTGTGATTTTTTTTTTTTTTTTTTTTTGGCTGATGCTGCATAAGCTCATACACTTGCTTTCTTGCATCACATGCCACTACTACTACCCCCCTCTCCTCCCTCTCTCTCTCTCTCTCTCTCTCTCTCGTGCACGCACACGACAATATTTCAGGACTAGAAACTCTGGGAAGGTGTTCTTGCAGAGATGGCAGCAAATGTTTTTCTCTAAAGAAGTAGCAATTTGTGACTGAATTGCAACCGCACATTCATTACGTTCTAAGATAGTGAAGAATGTGATACGTATTTGGCTTTCATTTTCTGGATGGGTCCCAAACAGCCTCGGTCAACTAGGTAATAGAGGATGTAAATTGGATCTACAATTCATCTGATATCAGAGCCGAAAGGAATGATCCACAGATCATTCGTCATGTCAGAGCCAAAAGGATCCACAATTCCTTTCGGCTCTGACATCAGATGAATTGTGATTTGGCATGTGTACATTTAAAAGCCATTATACTATATGTGATGGGATATCATCAGAATGATTTTCTGATGATATCCGTGATTTTCAATGGTATTCTCTTCCAAGCCATTCTCTCTCTTTTTTTAAAAAAGTTGATTAATACACTTGATGCAATACTGTCTCAAGCAATAATAAGCATTCAAAACATTCCAAGTGGCTGCAAATTGTTTCCTTCTTCATTGCAGATCAAGTACCTATCAGGCAGGCTCTATATGCTCTCTTAAGGTTAAAAAATAATGCCTTGATCCAGTGGCTGCATAAAAATTGTGGTAATAGGAAGTAAAAATTACAGCTGTATATTTGTCAACTTAAGTGGCCCAGCAGAATGTGCTGTACAACAGTCAAAATGTTCTTTTTTTACTGAAGCCATTCTTCTATCCATTTAATAACCACAGCTGAAAATTTTAACCAAAATCCAAGCACTTTGATTGGCCTCAGTCACATAGAAACTGGTTAACTCACAAAACAGTTTGACTTAGAAAATTTCCCAAACAGAAGTGAGTGCAGCTTTTTACTGACATCTGCACTCCAGCATAACAGAATAGTGATCCTTCATTTACTAAATCCTCCACCATTACAAGACTTTCCGCAAAGAGTAAGGTGTTTTGTCCATCAGAAAAATATGTCAAGATTATTATATATATATCCTTTAGCTTATATTTTTTTAAGAATGAACTGTACAGAACACAACCAGTTTGTTGCAGTGGTATGTTATACCTTCCTGGGGCCCAAGGCAAAATGGAATTTGCGGGCCCCATCTAAAGAAAAAATAATAATAAAGAACATTTTCAATTTCATTTTATTCTGACAACAAAACAAACAAATTATATGACATAAGAAAAATATCTAACCCAGAAAAATAATTCATAAATAATACATACACTTAATCTAATAAATATTTTTACACTACTTTAGCATTAGCAAAGGCACATGATGCAAGAAAGCAAGCTTATATAGCATCGGCCAAAAAGAAAAAAAAACAAAAACACACACACCCTTCTAATTTCACATATCCACTCGCTCCAAATGTTTGTCTAGTTCTGCCTTGAATCTATTTAAGCTATCAATTTCTACAACAACCTGATGGCTAAAGGCAAACTTCCGCACATCTATCCTACAACTGTCTTTCCTCAATTTGAATTTATATCCTCTCAGGCGATTATTCTGAACAAGAGGAAGAATCCCATCAGCATTCAGCATGCTCAAACTATTCAAAGCTTTATACACCTCAATTAGATCACCTCGCGGGTGTAGTCTCCAGACACTATAATTTGCAAAACTTAAAATTTTCTTCGTAAGAGAAACCCTTTGTGCCATTCACTAATCTTGTTGCCCTTCTCTGTACTTGTTCTAACAGCTCTATATCCTTCTTAAAATGAAGCCTCCAGACCAGTACACAGTACTCAAGGTGTGGCCTGACCATTGCTTTATACAAGGGGATATTCACCTCCTTATCCCTGCTAAAAAAAATTCCTGTACATCATTGACAAGACACCATGAGCTACTCTTGCAGACCATCTGCACTGCTCAGAAAACTTCATATCTGCCTGCACAATTACCCCCCCAGGGTCCTTTTCACTCTCTACCACTCTCTATCACTAGTTATATCACTAGTTATATCAACCACACAGTTGATATGTTACTCTGCGGTTAGTGCTTCCCACATGCAGTACTTTATACATTTGTCAATGATAAACTTCAGTTGCCACCTCTCAGCCCACCTGCTCAACTTTTCTAGATCCTGTTGCAGCAGCATACTGTCATCAGTGTCATTAACAACCCTGCCGACCTTCGTATTGTCTGCAAATTTGGACATTAAGCCTGATATAATATCAATAATATTATTAATAAATACAGAAAACAACAATGGACCCAACACTGAACCCTGGGGGACTCCACTAATAACATTAGTCCACGAAGAGCAGTGTCCATTGATTACAACTCTGTCTTATCCCATTCAACATTCCCTTGATCCATAGCATCAATTTGCCTCCAATGCCACACTGCTCCAATTTGTGCAGTAGTCTTCCATGTGCAACAGTATCAAAAGCCTTTCTAAGATCCAAATATATAATATCAAAATTATTCTTTGCATCCAGTTCCTTTGTGACTACATCATAGTATCCAATCAAACTGGTCAGACAAGACTTCCCCTTAACAAACCCATGCTGTGTCCATACTATACTGTATATGAAGTCTTGTCTAGATGATCCTGCAATGCTTCTTTAACCAGTGCCTCCATTAATTTCCCTGAACTGAAGTTAAACTAACAGGTCTGTAATTACCTGTGTCTTCCTTTGATCATCCTTTGTGGATTGGGATAATATTTGCACATTTCCAATCCATGGGTACCTCCCCTGAGTCCAAGGAAGCTTCATAATTATGCTAAGGATTTGCTTAGTTCCTTTGCTGGCTCCTTTTCGTGTACATCTCTATGTCATCAACCTTTGCCCCCTTGCAGATATACCCTGGTCCTATTCCACCTATCCTTTTTTACACAATATATTTTCCATCTCACTGACAATAGTGTGACTGACAATAACTGCCCCTATGGGACCAATGCATTCTGCCCTAAAGGTTGCCTGATGCACAAGAGTAAGATCTGGCATTGAGTTGGGCAGCTGAGTTTGATGGGCCCACTTCAATTCTTCAAGCGCATCTACCCTACTCTTGAAACTCTCATAGATGCCCATCAGAACACTGAGTTGGTACCTAATTTCTTGACACACAATGCACCTAGTACACACAAAGACCTCCTCCTTGGCTAGATCATGTCCTGTTCCAGATAGTTCGCAAACATTGACAAGTTGCACATTTTTTTAGGCTGTGATGATTGGAGAATCGCCCCTTCAGTTCTCCCCCGAGTCACAGCACTCCTGCTACTTTTTGTGCACATTGCTTTGCTGCTCTAGTCTGGGACATGATTTCCATTTAAATACAATGTAATATTAATTAACAAAGAAAATTAATAAGGTTAATAAATTTAATTGATTAATTTACTATACTACACTTGACTATACAATACTATACTAAGCTAATGCAGTAATATGTATTCCGCTATACCTTAGCTATCAAGTTCAAGATATACACTATCAAGATACACTATACCATAATGATCACAATGTTAAATTAGTTGTATCATTAGCTAAATACAAAACATGCAAGCCTAAAAAGTGATTAAAACCTTAAAAATACTTATTTATTACAATTAAAACCATACTATTGTTCTGCACTACTGGTTATGGTATGATATGCCTGCCAAAACACTGATATGATAGTATGAGTAGCGAATTGTAACTTACTAAATCACTACCTAAATTTTAAAAATAAGCTAATGAATGCTACTAAGCCTATTTAATCTTTTGTAAAACACAAATTAATACATTAATTAATCAAAAATACAATAAAATTTCAAAGAAAACTTGTTTGCAGCAGCTCCAGAAGTCCATGTCTTCACCAAAGTTGAGCAGATGGTTGAGCAGAAGAATCCCATCAGCACTGAGCAAGCTCAATGGGATTCTTCTTCTTTCTCAGATTAATCATCTGAGGGGACATAAATTCAAATTGAGGAAAGACATTTGTAGAATAGATGCACAGAAATTTGCCTTTAGCCAGCGAGTGGTTGATGGTTGGAACAAACTTCATCTGTTGCAGTAGAGGTCGACAACTTAAATAAATTCAAGGCAGAACAAGACAAACATTTGGAGTGAATGGATGGGTGAAATGGGAAGGTTTTTTTTTTTTTTTTTTTTTGGGTACCTCTTTTTTTTTTTGGCTGATACTATATAAGCTTGCTTTCTTGCATCATATGCCTCTACTAATGCTCATGTTAATTGTACTTCTTACGTTTGTGGCCATAAAACCAATGAATTTGTCGCACGTAGTATTTGAAAAGTAATTTACATGTCCTTTACCACATTTGCTATGTTTCTAAATGAGTTTTTAAAAAGATATCAAATTCTGCTAAGTACTCTAAGCAACTCAAAGTTTCCTGTACTTGACCTATCATGCCCTTGAAATCCAATCCTAATGTAGCTAAAAGTTTCACAGTAGTAACAACACTTTTTAAAACCTCACGCCAATAGTTTGTTTTTTATATGCTTTTTTCATCTCAAAATCAATTCTTCCTGCACTTTACGCATGCACGAACACGCACACACATTCCTTATGTTTTTTAAACTCATGCCTTCTTAAAATATCACTAATATTTTTCTAATCACTACATCCAGTAACTAATGCATTCAATTTGGTTGAAAACAACTTGCAAATAAAACAGTAAATTGAAAATATTAGGCAGGTAGAAAGTGCTGATAAAAATCACTTAAAAAATACTAGTTAAAAACAGCAATGAGTTTTTGAAACAGTGATTTTGGTGTCCCCTCTGATCAGGGCCCTAGGCAGATGTATTTTTTGCCTATAGGATAATGTGCCACTGGTCTGTTGCCTTTTCTCTATCAACTGATCAAGACTTGCCACTAACAGTAAGTCTCCTTGAGTTACCTCCCAGTAATTTTGAAGGAAGCTGCCAGGGAGTGTATTGAACCATTGAAAATAAATATTGGGAAAATGGATGTTGAATATATGAATTTCAGTTTATACTCTGGCAACCACACAGATAAAAGGAGTTTACAATTAATCAATGTTATCATTAACCATATTTATTCATCATCATCATCATGAATAAATATGGTTAATGATAACATTGATTAATTGTAAACTCCTTTTTTATTACATAAAACCATATTTATTAGTCACCATCAACTCCAACACATGCACTTCTGCATCAGGCCTGTACAGGGAAAGATGCATTCTCATCAGATTCTGAGAGTGGGGGGGCATTAGCATTAGTAGAGGCATATGATGCAATAAAGCTTATGCAACATCAGCCAAAAAAAAAAAAAAAAAAAAACTTCCACTTTACCCCTCCGTTCGTTCGAAATACCTGTCCAGCTGAGCCTTAAATTTATTTAGGCTATCAACTTCCACAACAAGGGATGGAAGTCTGTTCCACCAACCAACTACCCGATGGCTAAAGGCAAATTTCCGCACATCTGTCCTACATCTGTCTTTCCTCAATTTGAATTTATGCCCTCTCAGGTGATTATTCTGAACAAGAGGCAGAATCCCATCAGCATTGAGCAAGCTCAAACCATTCAAGGCTTTATACACTATCAAATCACCTCACCGATGCCTAGTCTCCAGACACTGTAATTTGCAAAACTTAAGCCTTTCTTCTTAAGAGCAACCCTTTGTTCCATTCACTAATCTTGTTGCCCTTCTCTGTACTCGTTCCAGCAGATCTACATCCTTCTTGAAATGAGGCCTCCAGACCTGTATACAGTACTCAAGGTTTGTCCTGACCACTGCCTTATACAAGGGAATAATCACCTCTTTATCCCTGCTAGAAAAATTCCTGTATATCATTGATAAGACACCATGAGCTACTCTTGCAGCCCATCTGCACTGATAAGAGAACTTCATATCTGCCTCCACAATTATCCCAGGTCCTTTTCATTCTCTACCACTGTCTGTGTAGTACCACAGAGTTGATACATTGCTCTGTGGTTGCTGTTTCCCATATGTAGTACTTGACATTTGTCAACTTCATTTGCCACCTCTCAGCCCATTTGCTCAACCTTTCCAGATCCTGTTGCAGCAGCATAGCATCAGTAGGGTCCTTAACAACCCTGCCAACCTTTGTATCATCTGCACACTTGGACATTAAGCTTGATATATTAATCCCAGGGGCTCACATCTGGTGAGTATGGGCTTGGCACACCCAGGGTTTTGAGCTGGATATCATCATTCTTCTCTTCCTTGGTGATTCCCTTCTACTTTCTCTCTCTCTCTCTCTCTCTCTCTCTCTCTCTCTCTCTCTCTCTCTCTCTGACTAAGCTAAATTTTTTTTTTTGCTGGTGCAGCAAAAGCCTCAGGCTTCCTTGTACCATATGGCTAATGATAATAATAATAATACCATCATCAATATTATTTATAAATACAAAAAACAATAATGAACCCAACACTGAACCCCGAGGGACTCCACTAATAACATTAGTCCACGATGAGCAGTGTTCCATTTATTACCACTCTCTATCTTCTCCCCCTCAACCACCCCTTTATCCATAGCAGCAATTTGCCTCCAAAGCCACACTGCTCCAAATTGTGCAGCAGTCTTCCATGTGCAACAGTATCAAAAGCCTTTCTAAGGTCCAAGTATAAAATATCAAAGTCATTCCCTGCATCCAGTTCTTTTGTGACTGCATCATAGTATCCAATCAAATTGGTCAGGCAAGACTTCCCCTTAACAAAACCATGCTGTGTCCAAATATAACTGAAGTCTTGTCTAGATGATCCTGCAGTGCTTCTTTAACCAGTGCCTCCATTAATTTTCCTGGAATAGAAGTTAAACTCACAGGTCTATAATTACTTGTGTCAGCCTTTGATCCTCCTTTGTGAATTGAGGTCACATTTGCACATCTCCAGTCTATGGGTACCTCCCCTGAGTCCAAGGAAGCTCTCATAATTATGGCTAAGGGTTTGCTTACTTCCTTTGCTGCCTCCTTTAATATAACTGGATATATCCCATCCACCCCAGGTGCCTTTCTTGTGTTTATCTTCAACAATTTCACCTCCACTTTACTCTCAGTTATTACAAGATTATCTAGCTTACTGCCAGAGTCGAGTACACCTCTGGCATTCCGTTTGCTGAATAACTCCTCATGTGTGAATGTCGATGCAAAATATTCATTTACTTTGTTAGCTACCTGAGCAGGATCATCAACAGTTGAACCATCGCTATCAAGTGGACCAATCTGATTCATCCCCTTCCTTCTAGAGTTTACATAAGTAAAGAACTCCTTGCTGTTTTTCTTTGCATCCCTTGCCAAATATTTCTCGTAATCTGCCTTCGCCTACCCTTTGTAACTTGGTTACAGATCAACATATCTATCGTAGGCTTCTGTGTCATGTGTTAATTTATATGTATCCCATGCATTTTTCTTCTCTGCCGTATGTCTCATTAGTTCATCTGACATCCATTTAGGCCTAAACCTTGAACAATATTTCTTAATTGGTGTGTAAAGCCTAGTGGCTTCCAAGATAAGCTCTTTGAATGCTTCCCATTTTGAATTTGATGTTGGTAACATCATCAGTTGGTCCCACTGTATAGAATTTAAATACCGTCTCAGACCATTGTAGTCGCCTTTACGAAAGCAATAACCCTTCCCTTTACCCCTGATGGTAGTTACCTCTTTGAGTAAATCCCACTTCAGCACAATGTGATCACTGCCACCTAGTGGTTCATTTACCTGCAGATTCTTAATGCATGAAGAATCACTACTGATAATCAAATCAAGAGTATTACTCCCTCTAGTTGCCTCCCGAACATGCTGATGTAGAAAACAATCATCCAATAAATCCACAAAAGCCTTGCTAGTGTGTGAGTGACCAACCCACAAATTCCAGTCAACATCTGGGAAATTAAAATCCCCCATTATAAGACTCTCTGATTTACTGGCCCACTATTTCCCTGTACAGTTTCTTATTATACTCATCAGGGTCATTAGACCTATAGCACACTCCTACTCTTAATTTTGATCTCCCAATGCTTATATCACACCAAACTGACTCAACACTGCACTGTCCAGCGATGTTGACTGGCTTCACTTCCTTGGAATTTATGTGGTTCTTAACTAATAGCATAACCCCTCCTCCTTTCCTATCCTGTCTATCCTTTTTGTAGACGTTGTACTCCCCAAATTCCAGTTCTGCATTCCTTATATCTGTGTGACACCACGTTTCTGATATCCCAACAATATCTGCCTTTGATGTTTTGAGCAATACCTCAAATTCATGAGAGAGAGAGAGAGAGAGAGAGAGAGAGAGAGAGAGAGAGAGAGAGAGATTAATATTGAATTAATTTTTATTACAAAATATTACCTTTATCATCGTATATCTTATTCATTTTTATGTAATGGCTCATGTGATTATGTTTTAATATTGGTTATTCTGTAAATACTGATTATATTCTTTATGAATCCCATTTAATTTATGTGAAAAAATAAAGAAATTTCTATTTATTCTTTTAAAGTGCAAATGAAGTAACAATATAATTAGGTCAGTCACATATAATCACAAGCTTGGCTTCTGATGCAATTCATACATTTTTCATATAACTTTCTTAGCTTTTCACTATACTTCTGACCTAATGCCATCCCCCCCCTCCAGTCTGAGGACTGTGCTGCACCATATTTGGTTATGCACTGAATAAAAGGACTCCAATATGTATACAGCAAAAAAAACTACACCCTGTCAACTGCACTCCCCCTTCTCATGTGACCCCCCCACACCAATTGAATTCTATTCATGCTCAGCAGTTACTGTAGGGTTTTAGGCATATCAGCGATTAAGACCATAGTGTACTGTATATGTTCTCGTGGGTGGCACAGTTGATAAAAATCACCATCCTCCCCTCACCAAGTGAAAAATACCAGAGTTCAATCTCATCAACGATACAAGGAATTTTTAGAGACTTGTTCACAATACAGCTGAGTTAGTAGCATAATTTTGGGTAAAACTTCAGATCTTGGGTACTAGTCCATATTCCGGCAAAAGCACAGGAACAAAGCACTGAATGGCAGGTGCCAATCACTGCTTTCCCTGCCAATTGTTCTCCTAGGTTGATATGCCTAGGGCATTTTCCCTCCACTTGCCACGGTTTTTAAATTGGAAACTCTTTTTCCGATTTAAAAACAGCGGGATAGGGGGGATAAAAGCCCCACCTAAGCTAAGCACCCCCCACCTCGACGACACAAAATAATCAGAAAGAAAACGCCTTAAGAACAATCACCCAATCACAGAACTTGACCCTACAATCACTCTGTTCTACGACCACAGCCACTGCACGGAGACAAATAGTATCCAAATAATGGAGATTAGCCCATAATGTTTTCTAAAACATTAAATCGACCATAGAACACATGCAATTTACAGACATTTTACATATGCCACATTATGGCTTAAGTTACTTATGCATCTAAAAAATTACAAACAATAACAGAGCAGTATATATGTCTGTAAACTGTGTGTTATGTGGTCGAATTTTTGTTTGGTTTTTGTTTGATTTTTTGCTGAACAAAAAACTGTTTCTGCAGGGTAAAAAAAAAAAAAAAAAAAACATGCTACCCCCACCTGAGACTACCTCAGCCGCATTGCGAAAAAGCCACATAAAATTCCTCACGTCATTTGAAGGGACTCGAACTCAGGTTTTTACCACCCGGTGTGGGAGGACACCAAGTGATTTTTTTTTTTTTTGATTTGGTAGTTGTTGGCGCATCGGCTTCTGTGGCCATATTGCACCTCCAAAGGTTTTTGCAGTACAGTGATCCAAGCCCGAGGCGGGAATCGAACCCGCGACCTTTGGGTTGCCGGGCAGGTACTTTACCCACTCGGCTAGCCCGGTCGGCGACACCAAGTGAATGTCACCATTTAGGTCAGAGGCCAAACTATACATTCTGGGCCGTCACCACGAGATTTCTGAATGTTCCTTCAAGATAAATTCTGCACCCACAGCAAACTAACTAGCCAGTTCTCTAACTCTTCAAGGCCTGCCTAGGTGACAGGATGAAATTTTACCAATGGGTTAAGTTCCTAAGCTATAAGGCACTTTTCTGATAAATAAACACTCCAAAACAATATAATATATATATTTCCATTCAGTTTATCCATTAATCAATAATTTGCTACATCATTTTATTTTTATTTTTTTATTATAATTTATATGTTTATTTATAGGGCACAACAATGAAGTCCAACTCGGGTTACCTAAATACTTGGCCCTATGGCCTTATAGGTATATTTTAATAAGAATATACCTTATACGTATATTCTTATTAAATTTCATCAGTTGTATAATTCCCTTGGTATTCAGTTTAATAAATAATGTAATATATATATAGACAAATATATTATCAGTGTATTAGGTGGAGGTGCTGAACTGTCAGGTGTAATTACAAAGGAAAAATTGAGAATACCTGCATGGTAAAAACAGAATACCCAGCTTATTGCGGTGCCTCCTACGATTTTCGCTGCCAACCCCATTGGCGATGTAGTTAAAGTCCTAGGACGCAGAGCTTTAGGTACTATAATTTATTTTTATGTTAAACTTTATTTTCATTTTATTTCAGGTATACTGTTTTTACCATGCATGTGTTCTCAATTTTTTCATGGTAATGACACCTGACAGTTCAGCACCTCCACCTAATAATATACACTGATAATACATTCATCTATATTTCATTATATAGACGAATATATTATTATCAATGTATTAGGTGGAGGTGCTGAACTGTCAGGTGTAATTACCATGGAAAAACTGAGAACACATGCATCGTAAAAACAGAATACCCAGCTTATTGCGGTGGCTCCTACTTTTGCAAAACTTGAGCCTTTCTTACAAAGAAAGGCTTAAGTTATGCAAATTACAGTGTCTGGAGACTAGGCACCTGCGAGGTGATCTGATTGAGGTGTATAAAGCCTTGAATGGTTTGAGCATGCTCAATGCTGATGGGATTCTTCCTCTTTCTCAGAATAATTGCCTGAGAGGGCATAAATTCAAATTGAGGAAAGATAGTTGTAGGATAGGTGTGGAAGTAGTAGTAGTAGTAGTAGTAATAGTAGTGGCACATGATGCAAGAAAGCAAGTGTAGGAGCTTATGCAGCATCAGCCAAAAAAAAAAAAAAAATCACACCATTCCCTCCAAATACCTGTCCAGTTCCTCCTTAAATTTATTTAACCTATCAACTTCCACAACGACAGATGGAAGTTTGTTCCAGCAATTAACCACCCGCTGGCTAAAGGCAAATTTCCGCACATCTATTCTACATCTGTCCTTTCTTAATTTGAACTTATGTCCCCGTAGGTTCGTAATCTGAACAAGTGGAAGGATCCCATCAGAATTCAGCGTGCTCAACCCATTCAAGGCCTTATAGACCTCAATCAGATCACCGCGCAGGTGCCTAGTCTCCAGCCACTGCAATTTGCAGAACTTAAGCCTCTCTTGGTAAGAGAATCCCTTCATTCCCCTCACCAATCGTGTTGCTCTTCTCTGTACACGCTCAAGCAAATCTACATCCTTCCTAAAATGAGGCTTCCAGACCTGTACGCAGTACTCAAGGCGTGGCCTGACCATTGCCTTATACAGAGGGACAATCACCTCCTTTTCCCTGCTAGCAAAATTCCTATATATCATTGACAAAACCCCATGACCCACCCTAGCAGCCTGTCTGCACTGCTCAGAAAACTTCATATCTGACTGCACAATTACTCCCAGGTCTTTTTCATTTTCTACCACCTTAAGTGTAGTACCACACAGTTGGTACGTTTCTCTGGGGTTACTTCTACCCATATGCAGTACTTTGCATTTGTCAAGGTTGAACTTCAGTTGCCACTTCTTAGCCCATCTGCCCAAATTATCTAGATCCTGTTGCAGTAGCACACGGCCATTACTGTCATTAACAACCCTGCCAACCTTTGTGTCATCTGCAAACTTCGACATTAAGCCTGATATACCTTCATCAATATCATTGATAAATACACAAAACAACAGTGGACCCAACACTGAACCCTGTGGGACTCCACTAATAACATTAGTCCAAGAAGAGCAGCACCCATTGATTACCACCCTCTGTCTTCTCCCACTTAACCATCCTTTTATCCATTGTAGCAACTTACCCTTAATACCATTCTGCTCCAATTTGTACAGTAGTCTTCCATGCGCAACAGTGTCAAAAGCTTTCCTGAAATCCAAGTATATGATATCAAAATTATTTTTTGCATCCAGTTCCTTTGTGACCACATCATAATAACCAATCAAATTTGTCACACAAGACTTTCCCTTAACAAACCCATGCTGTGTTTGAATTATTGCTGCAGTCTTGTCTAGATGATCCTGCAATGCATCTTTAACCAGTGACTCCATTATTTTACCCGGAACAGAAGTTAAACTAACTGGTCTGTAATTACTCGTGTCACCCTTCGATCCACCTTTGTGAATTGGGGACACATTTGCACATCTCCAGTCCGTGGGAACCTCCCCCGAGTCCAAGGATGCTCTCATAATTATGGCTAAGGGTTTGCTTAGTTGCTTTGCCGCCTCCTTTAAAATAACTGGATAGATCCCATCCACCCCAGGTGCCTTTCTTATGTTTAACCTCAACAATTTCTCCTCCACTTTGCTCTCAGTTATTACAAAATCATTAAGCACACTGCTACAATTTGATAATCTTCTTCCATTTTCAAACTGTAATAATTCCTCACGTGTGAATGTAGATGCAAAATACTCATTCAGTTTGTTTGCTATCTGAGCAGGATCATCAACAGTCGAACCATCGATGTCAAGTGGACCAATCATATTAATCCCCTTCCTTTTAGAGTTTATATAAGTAAAGAAATCCTTGCTGTTTTTCTTAGCATCTTTTGCCAAAGATTTCTCGTAATCCGCCTTCGCCTGCTGAACCTCCTTTGTGACCTGATTACAGACTAGCTTATATCTGCCACAGGCTTCTGCGTCACCTGATAATTTATATGCATCCCATGCATTTTTCTTCTCTGTCACGAGTCTCATTAGTTCATTTGATAACCATTTAGGCCTAAACCTTGAACGATATTTCTTAATCGGTATATAAAGTCTAGTAGCTTCCACGATTAATTCCTTGAATGCTTCCCACTTAGAAGTTTGCCTTAAGCCAGCGGGTGGTTGATTGCTGGAACAAATTTCCATTTGTCGTTGTAGAAGTTCATAGCTTAAACAGATTCAAGGCAGAACGAAACAAACATTTGGGGCAGATGGATGAGTGAAATGAGAAGGGGGTGTTTTTTTTTTTTTTTTTTGGCTGATGCTGTATAAGCTTGCTTTCTTGCGTCATGCGCCCTCGCTAATGCTAATTATGGTTGCCGGTTTTTTGTGCTATTACTAGTAGTTTAAAACACAGTTTAATATTTTCAATTTTAATACATTTTCTTGTTTGCTAACACTTCCAGTAACTTCATTACAACTATATATATATATATATATATATATATATATATATATATATACAGTATTGATTATTTTGTATTCTCTATACATATTAATACATACCCACTCTCGTCTTTCTCCAAGTATTTTGATAAAAGCTTCATTTTGATATATTTGAGTTCAGATAAATATTATAAAAATATTAACATGAAATAAAATTCATATACGAGATTACTGCAAAAATTATCATAATTTCCCTCGCTTCGAACTTAGCACTACCAGCAACTACATTGCTGAGAATACCACCATAGAAAGTATATTACTACTCTGTGGCACGACCTTCCCTCTCTCGGAGAACTGTCTGAAATGCAAAAATAGACGGCACCCTGCAAAAATCAGATCCGGTATTAGCCATATGGTACAAGGAAGCCTGAGGCTTATGCTGTACCAGCAAAAAAAAAAAAAAAAAATTCCGAGTTAGCCTGAGAGAGAAGTGGAAAGGATTCACCAAGAAAGAGAAGAATGATGATATCCAGCTCAAGACCCTGGGTGTGCCAAGCCCATACTCACCAGATGTGAGCCCCTGGGGCTAAATAATTTATTTTATTTTGGGGCACCCCTACTCAATTTTCTGCCTGTTAGATCCGATTCTCTCTCTCTGTATATATATATATATATATATATATATATATATATATATATATATATATATATATATATATATATATATATACAGAGAGAGAGACATAATCAAGACATAATCAAGCTATATATAAAGAGTGGCCACTTTATTAGACAATACAAGTTTTTCATGAAATGGAGCGCTCTTAAAGTAACAACATAACGAGGTAGTACAATTCTATATAAAACAGGTAAGTAGACAACTAGAAATGAATAAAAATAAAAAAATAAAGCCTGTCAAATTAGAGTTACCCGACAGAACAAATTTATCCCACATCTGTATTATGTCCGTAAATTATGTGTTCATTAGTCGATTTGCCTGTTTTGCGTGACGAAAAATCCAAGTTACCATGTGGAAAGATTGTTTTCCTGCCTGCTGAGACCGACGTAACTCAGTCACAGTAGAGAAAAAATGATTCATTATGGAAAACAAGATTTATATATTACGATAAGATTCATCTGATTCACCATAAGATTCACCTGAGACCGACGTAACTCAGCCACAGTAGAGAAAAAAGGATTCATTAAGGAAAACAAGATTTATATATTACGATAAGATTCATTATTGAAGTTTGCTATACGAAACCTTTCCATTAGGAGTTTGGCAAAGAAATTTAATAGATGTCCATTGATGAGGTAATACTGTTCGACGAGATTCGGAAGAGAGTTTATTAAGACCGCATCAAAAGCTGATATCAGTGTAAATTATGTCGATTTGATTTTTAGAGTTAAGGGACGTTAGAATTATTAGGTTAGCTGTGAGTGGTTAGTCGACGTCGACCTGCCAATAGTTCCGTAGTGCGTCTGATTATAATGCATTGGGAAAATTTATTTCCTAATTGTTGGAAGTATAAATCTTTCCAGCACTTTTAGAACAGAAGATGAAATGGATACTGGCCTAATTAGAATTATCATTAGCTTTAATAGAGGCATATGATGCAAGAAAGTAAGTTTATACAGCATCGACCAAAAAAAACCGTTTCACCCATCCATTCGTCAGAAAAAAAAAGATATTATATTAGGTTTACCCGTAAATAATTACATTAACCCGTATTCGTGTCTGTAAATTGCGTGTGTTCTCTGGTCGATTTGCCTGTTTTGCTGGACGAAAAAACCCCAGTTTCTGAGGTAAAAAACCTTGCTACCTACGCCTGAGACCGACTAACTCAGCCACGGAGTGAAAAAAGCCCACTAAAGTTCCTCGCGTCATCGACGGGATTTGAACCCGGGCCTTTTCCACCCGGTGTGGGGAGGACGGTGACGATATCACTGTGCTACCCATGCAGACACATTCGCCATAAAGTTTTAGTTCAGCCTTGAAGTTATTTAAGCTTTCAACTTCCACAACGACATAATGGAAGTTTGTTTCAGCAACCAACCTCCCGCTGGCTAAAGGCAAATTTCCGGACAACTATTGTACAACCATCTTTCGTCAATTTGAATTTAAGTCCCCTAAGGCGATTAATCTGGGTAGGAGAAAGAATCCCATTGGCACTGAGCTTGCTCAAACCACACAAGGCTTTAGCGTCAGCATTAGCATTAGTAGAGGCACACGATGCAAGAAAGCAAGCATATGCAGCATCAGCCAAAAAAAAAAAAAAAAAACTGCGATTTGACCCCTCCATTCGTTCCAAATACCTGTCCAGCTCAGCCTTAAATTTATTTAGGCTATCAACTTCCACAACAAAAGAAGGAAGTCTGTTCCACCAATCCACCTCAATCAGATGCCCTCGTAGGTGCCTAGTCTCCAAACACTGCAATTTGGAGATATTAAGCCTTTCTTTGTTAAAGCAACCCTTTGATTCCCTCATTTATCTCCCTGACCTTTACTGTACCCGTTCCAGCAGCTCAACATCCTTCCTAAAACGAGGCCTCTAGACCTGTATACAGTACTTAAGGTGTGGCCTGACCATTGTCTTATAAAAAGGGATAATCAACTCCTTATCCCTGCTAGAAATATTGGTGTATATCACTGACAAGACATCATAAGCTGCTCTTAAAGCCTGTCTGCACTGCTCAGAAAATTACATATCTGTCTGCACAATTACCCACAGGTCTTTTTCATTCTCCACTGCCCTGAGTGTAGTACCACACAGTTGCTATGTCCCTCTCGGGTTACTGCTACCCATATGCAGTACTTTACAAATCTCAATGTTAAAATTCATTTGCCACCTCTCTGCCCATCTGCTCAATTTTTCTAGATCCTGTTGCAGGAGCATACTTTCATTAGTGTCATTAACAACCCTAGCAACCATCGTATCGTCTGCAAACTTGGACATTAAACCTGATATACTTTCGTCAATATCATTTATAAATACAGAAAACAACAATATGCCCAACACTGAACCCTGGGGGACTCCACTGATAACATTAGTACAAGAAGAGCAATGTCCATTGATTACCACTCTCTGTCATCTCCCACTCAACCATCCCTTTATCTATAGCAGCAATTTTCCATTAATGCCATACTGCTCCAACTTGTAAGTACTCTTTCATGTGCGACAGTACCAAAAGCTTTCCTAAAATACAAGTACAGTAGTCTTTCAGAATAACGGATTGAAGGTGCCGTTATTTCGATTTTTCCGTTATCTAGAAAGTTTTATTTTTAATATATTTAATGCAGAAATAATGAGACTAAATAGCAAATAGAGAGAGTAAGAATGCAATTCTATTAACAATGTTATATTCTGCTATTAATACACCCCTGCTTACGCCCCGTTCTATTTTCTTTATTATATCAAGTTGTCTGCACAGTGGTATTCAGCTACGAAGTTTTCACTTCGTAGCTGAATTAGTCGTTCTCAGCAAAGTTTCCCCCTAGAAACAAGGGTTTTCCGTCCAGCAAAACAGGCCAGTTGACCAGAGAATACATGCCATTTACAGGCACGCTGCACATGGGTATATGAATTAACTTTCCGTGTGACTAATGTAACAGTTTCGATTATATCAAGTTTGTCATTAAGCTTTAATGTTTTCTTCTCTGTATGAGGTTTATTAACTTTAGGAGCCATAGTGAGTGGTTTTTAATTTAAAAAAATTCTGAAGCAACTGTATAATCCGTTATGTCAATACAGAATTCAGTTCCAAAATGCCGAACATAACAAATACAGAATTCACATAACTTGCCGTTTTTATTTTATTGTCACTGCAAGACATCGCCACTGTATATAAACATCCAATCTCAATGTATTATTAGCTCGAATGTTCCGATATTTGGGTTGCCGTAATTTCAACAGTATATGATATCAAAATTGTCCTGATTGCTATTAATATTTTTGGATTTCAGTATTAACATTGGAATTAGCATTAGTAAAGACATGATGCAAGAAAGCAAGCTTATATAGTATCAGCCAAAAAAAAAAAAAAAAAAAAAAGCTTCTCATTTCATCCATTTATTCGCTCCAAATGTTTGTCAAGTTCTACCTTGAATCTATTAAAGCTCTCAAGTTCTACAACGACAGATGGAAGTTTGTTTCAGCAATCAACCACCTGCTGGCTAAAGGCAACTTCCGCACATTTATTCTACAACTGTCTTTCCTCAATTTAAATTTATACCATCTCAGGCGATTATTCTGAACAAGAGGAAGAATCCCATCAGCATTGAGCATGCACAAACCATTCAAAGATTTATACACCTCAAGCAGATCACCTCGCAGGTGCCTAGTCTCCAGACACTGTAATTTGCAAAACTTAAACCTTTCTTCGTAAGAGAAACCCTTTGTGCCATTCAATAATCTTGTTGCCCATCTCTGTACTTGTTCCAGCAACTCTACATCCTTCTTAAAATGAGAAGTTGGTCAATGGTCAGACCACATCATCACTCAAGGCATGGCCTGACCATTGCCTTATACAAGGAGATAATCATCTCCTTATCGCTGTTAGAAAAATTCCTGTATATCATTGACAAGACACAATGAGTTACTCTTGCAGTCCGTCTGCTCTGCTCAGAAAATTTCATATCTTCCTGCACAATTACCCCCAGGTCCTTTCATTCTCTACCACTGTCAGTGTAGTACCACACAGTTGATACGTTACTCTGGGGTTACTGCTTCCCATATGCAGTACTTTACATTTTTGTCGATGTTAAACTTCAGTTGCCATCTCTCAGTTCATCTGCTCAAATTTTCTAGATCCTGTTGCAGCAGCATACTCTCATTAGTGTCATTAACAACCCTGCCGACCTACGTAACGTATGCAAACTTGGACATTAAGCCTGATATACCAACATCAATATCATCGCCAGTCAAACACCTGAACTAAAGCTCAGTAAAACACCTGATCGAAGAGGAACTAGGAATGGGCAGCTCCTTGAAGAGTTCCTGGCAAACTCAACGATGGTTGTCTTGAACAAGCCATACTAATTACCTACATACTGTGTAACACTCTGTGGGAAGCCACCATTGATATCACGATGGCAATTGGAAACATCGCTGGCTATCTCACGGACTGGACAGTTTGAGATTCGTGGACGACATCCGACCACAGAGAATTTACTTATGAAATCCGACGATCCCTTACCAGGAGAAGAGTATTCAAAAAGACGCTTAACCGGTTTGCGGTTAATAAAGCAAACTGGGAGCTCTTTGTTGAGTTGCTCGCACCGGCTGCGGCCCAAATCTAGGATAATCAGTGAGGCGACTATCAAACGCAAGACTCCAGCCCCGGGTGCAGACTTTGAGAAGCGAAGTGATTAAAAGAAGCGCGCCTCCGTAGCCAGGTGGGAAGGAGCAGCAGTGCGTAGCACACGCTTCTTGATTAGACCGGGGTTCGAGCCCGTCACCACCGCATATCCCGGAGCAATATGGCCTTAGTTGCTAATGCTCCTAAAAACCAAATAACAAACAAACAAAAAAACGATTAAAAGAAGGAAGCAGTTTCAGAGGGCGCGGCGATCTTGGCCGGCTGCTGAAGTTGCGGCAATGAGAGAAAACTATAGGAATGCAAGAAATAGATACACAGATCTGATAACGAAGAGCAAACGTAAAGCTTGGGAGCACTTGGTCAGTACTACAGGAAATATTGATCCCTGGGGAGTGGCGTACAGAGTCACCACAAACAAGCTCCCCAGAAGAGAGGTTATTACTACTACACAGACGCTGCAAAGAATCCTAACTACTACATGAGAACGATCAATTCATAACATATTAGATGCAATCTTCCAAGCATCGGCCACCCTTACTCTATCTAGAACATCTCTAAATCTGCACTGATAATAACACATATATGACAGAACAACAAGAACCACATTTTACCTTGGAGTAACCACCCTTTACTACAACAGGCCACCAACTTAATTAGAAACAGGAAATGCCCTGGCCTAGATCTACTGGAGCCGGAAATTATCAAAAAAGTACTAGACGCTACACAGAATCTCCTCCTCATCTTATTTAATACCTATCTCAAAACTGGGACCTTTCCAACTGAATGGAAGACAGCAAACATAAAACTTAACCTGCAAAATCCCACCAAGTCCCCCCTCCGACTTACCGGATTCATATCGCCCAATAGCTTTGTTACCAGTTGTCAGTAAGCTCTTTGAAAGACTACTGCATAAAAGGAATAGCCACCACTACGAAGTAGCAAATCTAACTGTGTCAACTCGATTTGGGTTCAAACCTAGATGTTCCACCATCTAAGCTCTGAGAAATCTCCTGGATTCTGCATCCACTTGCGACAAGAAGGTATTTCCTTATCATAATTATTGATTTCGCTGGGGCATTTGACACCATCTGGTGGTCGAGCGTCCTGGCTCGCCTAAGTTGTGCCCACACCCCAGTTAACCTTTACCTAACAATCAAGTCCTACCTCTAGCAGAGAAAAATAAATGTCGTCGGACCATACAAAAAGCTGACCAGACTGTTTCGCAGGGGCTGCCCCCAGGGGTTTGTTCTGGGGCCGCTCCTGTGGAACATGATTTTAAATTCGTTCCAGGAACTTTTTGCTGATGCACGACATTAATTTCCATCCGCAAAGACCACTAGCATGGACCTTAATGACGAATGCCATGGAATTGACTATATGACTAAACTGAACAGAAATGGACAAACTACCTAGACAAACAGACCTGACATAAATGACCGACAAATAAATACTTCTAATGAAAGGCAACTGAAAAATGATATCACCCGACTTGACAATCCTGGACTTGAAACTGTTAGCTCACTGACACTGACATGGACCTTTTAAATGCATGCCAGGGAACATACTATATGGCTATACTCTAAACTGACCAGAAATTGACAAACCATTTGGACGAACTGACAAAATAATGATGCTTATGATGAGAGACACAGGGAATTGAAACCACCTAACTTGAAAACCCTGAACTTAAAATTGCATCCTGAGAATAATAACACCTACCGGATGGATCAATACCCTAAGGACCCACTGAGTATTGACATATACTACTACCAATTACTGACTTGAAACAATGAGAGTGAACTCAAACTGTTCGCTGACGACCTATCTTTGTTGACCAGACCAGGAGCGATCTTTCAAGACCGAATGTGTTGTACTTTGATCGGGAGCCAGCACAGTCACTGGAGATGCACCATGGTTGACTTTGAGAAATGGAAACTTAGACCATCAACACGTAACTGTGACTTGGTCCTATTAAAGGCTATTAAACTGGACCTGACCTCTCCAGACAATGGCCATTGATAAGGCGAGGAAGACCCAAGAAACACCCAGAGGTGAAAAAATAACACCAAAGCTCAAGAAACACCCGGAGGAATCAAAATAACACCAAATGCCAGCCTCCTGAAAGTACTTCTTGTCTGGGATAATGGATCCTTTACCTGACAGTGATTGTTGACATTGGCGACTTCAACGGGGCCCAGTTCACTTTTTATCCCCATCCCTTGGGCAGTGGAGAGGGAATGGTTTTCCGTTTCCGTCCTGTCCCCTTCCTGCTCCCCTCTTTTCTTCTGGTGGGACAGAAGGAACTCAGGCTTTCTCCCCTGAATCCAAGGAAGTGCTCATAATTATGGCTAAGGGTTTGCTTACTTCCTTTGCTATCTGCAACAGCTACAAAGTGTGAATTCTGACTATTATGGATTCAATCGAGCTCAATGGCAATCTTCAGCTCGTTTTCATCAATGGCGGTCGGCGGCACTCCACTGCAATATCAAGTGACTCATCACCTGGTTTCAGTTTCTTGAACCATTTTTGGACTGTGAATTTTTCATTGTATTCTCTAAATCGGCGAATTTAGAGAATCCGCCGATTTAAGGAATTCTTTGAATCTAAATCGGAGGATTTAGATTAAAAGTATTCAAAATACTTTGAAGACTGCAAAACCACCTGATGCAAGTTTGGCAGGAGCGCTGGGCCAATTCAACTAAGGGAAATATCACCAGGAAATTCATTCCGAGCATCGACAGGATGTACCCCAGTCTCCCAACTTGGTTTCAACCTGGCTTATACACCATCTATTTACTGACTGGTCACGGGGCCTTTAAAGCGAAGCTGACAGCGCTAGGAATTGAGGAGGATCCGAGCTGCGCCTGTGCGGAGCTTGAGTGCTGGGGGCACATTATGTACGATTGCACCCATTATGATGACCTCAGGTGCAGACCAATCACCGCAATACACTACATCCCCAAGAACCTGGAATCACATCTATTGGACTCACTACAGGAATATAGGGAGCTAAAGGAATATGCCCAAAAACTATTTTCTAGGCGTAAAACACTGATAGCCATCTACAGAAGAAGCAGATAAAAAAAAAGAGACACAGAACACACGTGGAGAGGACCGAAGGAGAACCTGCTCAAAACTAATCATCTAAAACCAGGGAACGCAAGAATAACCCCATGGAGATGCGGATCTTCCCATGATGAAGAGACCCACAGCCATTAATAACAGACTAACAACGAATCTGACCAGTGTTCATAGCTGAGGACAAATCTGGATACTAAAGACTACCGATGACAGAGAAGACCGACGAAGATAGAGAAACTCCAAGTTGCTGCCTTGACGGAGCCATATTGGCTCAAGGCTCTGCACTCTCTTGTGCAGTGCAATTCTTTTACTTCCACACCCGGCAGGGGGGGGGGGGCAGGTGACGGCTTGCTGTCTCCTCTCTTCCCTGCCACACCATTCCTTCCCTCTGGTGGGGCATGGGCCTGCCTCACTGTATAATTGGGGGTCACCTACCCTATTCACCCTCTTCTTCCTATTTCACCCCCCAGCCTTCACTCTCCCCTCCAGCACTTTCTCTTGCACAGTGTATAGCCCTACACGTCCAAATTTAAAATAAACCAAAAAATTTCGCCCAACCTTTTAGGCACTTGAGAAACAGGCCTTCAGCGTCAAACCCCATATTATTGCTTTAATGTAAGTGAACTAAAATCAACCGCGGTCGTCGTTCCAATTTTATTTTAGGTTCTAGCCACTAAAATCTCAGGAAAGTAAGTGGTAGGACCTGCCAGCGTGCAATTGACTCACTGGTAACACCCGGCTAGCGTCAGCGTGGCGAGGTATGGGCAACATCGGGTCCCATTAGGGGCCTGGCGGCCAATAAGCTGGATAAACAATGGGCACAACACATAACACTACTCATGAGCCACACACTTCGAAATCTCTGGCTTTGACAGGGTACTGTCACCGATACATAGAACATTCGCGGAGATGGGAGACATCCCAGCAGCCGCTAGACCCTCAATATACCTCATACCTCGTACTTTGTATTCTCTGAATGACATAGATGTCTTACGGTTCGATTTTGTAACGTGTGTATGCCCATTTCATAATCATAAATTAAATATCCTTTAATAACTATCTTAATTATATGGATTTTAATGAAATAATAATTAGTTCATTAAAAATCCATATAAATGAAGGCTTAAAACCCAGATACATCAAGGCCTAACTATACACAAGGGAATCAGTTACAGATTTTAAAATAATCTTTCAAAATGTGGTTAAGTGGCACAATCATGAAGGTGCATGATAGCAGATAATTCACTATACCTTTTATGTCTTTTTTTAAAAGCGCTGTTGGGCTGCGCTTAAAAAAACGATGTACATATTCTAATACTTGATGAGCATCCTTCAACAAAACTTCTTGCTCAAAAAAAGCAGATCATCTTCATCGCTTCAAATTTCAGGATCCATCGAGTCTGCAATGTGGTCCTTTTCCTTCGCGTACATCCTGAAACATGCAATATCCGCATCCACATCAAAGTTAACTTCACTATTATTGCACTTCTTCGCGATTAATAGACGAAGAGGAATACAAAGCTTGATCCGTTGCATCATTCAAAACGATACATCCAGTATGTTTGAAGCAGAGGGAGATCACTTTTTCTACACTTTCATCCCACCTGAAATACATGAATACATTGTCTGCATCACGTTGGATTTATCAACATTGGATTTTGCTTTTCAGACAGCCAAATTTTGTTAAAAAGCACTCTTCGATAATTTTTCTTCGAAGTACTGGACATCAAGTGATTGAAAAAATGTTGTCATATTAGTTGGCAGGTAGTATTCAACAGTTATTGCACGTAGGCATTCACTTTAAAAGGTGGGCTGCAGTTACCTACAAACAGCAAAAACTTTCTGTTCTGTCTGATCATTATGCGATCTAAGTTTCTAATCCATTTTTCGTAGACTTTTGATTAGTTTCGTACACAGTCGGTAACGCCTATAGACCTTTAAAGCATTGGGCTTCGCCTATAAACCTTTAAAGCATTGGGGTTTTTAATGATTGGAAAAATTCTATGCGCCAGTCATGTTTGCCGCTAGGGGAATAATAATCCGTTATTTCGTCTTTTTATTATTATTTTTTTTAATGCCACTAGATTTCTCACCTGGAAATGTGAGCATAATATTCGGTAGCAACTTAAAAAGATAGTCCACTGTAAAAGAAAAAAAAATAGTTAGCATTAAAGGTGTCGTTCGGTCGTGCGTCAATAAACATTTTTTATAAGATTCTCCTTCCCTTGCTTTGCATTTTTGGTATCGATGACTGCACTTTTGCAGTACACCTTTCTGAAGACAGCCCATGACTACTAATCATAAATTTCTGAAAACATTCATCGGAAGACTGGAAATCTTCAATATTAATCCGAAGCGCAACGATCTGTTCTTGGTTTTTAAAGTTTTCCATCGACGAGAAAATATTTTTCTCATCGTCATTAGCCATTCCAAGACTACCTTTTCAAGATACAGACACTTCACATTTCGTGCTCTGATACTACCCGGCGCGTCAGAGTTCTCTAAGAATTTAATCATTTTTTTTTTTATTTTATTTTTTTTTTATTTTATATCTTTTAGACTCTCGACTTGTTTAGCGATGTAGGTCGTACATTATAAACAGTCTGCGCGTGTAGCACAGAGGTATCGTCACCGTCCTCCCCACACCGGGTGGAAAAGGCCTGGGTCCGAATCCCGTCGATAACGCAATGAACTTTAATGGGCTTTTTTCACTCCGTGGCTGAGTTAGTTGGTCTCAGGCGTAGATAGCAAGGTTTTTCTCCCCAGTAACTGGGGTTTTTTCGTCCAGCAAAACAGGCAAATCAACCATAGAACATACGCAATTTACAGACACAAATACGGGTTAATGTATTTAATTACGGGCAACCTTAAAATAATAATTTGATTTTTATATTATAAACAGCTTGTAAAAATCTTAATTTGTCTGCGATAGGATAAACATACGTATCAATAGACATCAGTTTATACAGTATGTACAGTCTGCGCTGTAGCACAGTGGTATCGTATCCGTCCTCCCCACACCGGGTGGAAAAGGCCCAGGTTCGAATCCTGTCGATGACGCGAGGAACTTTAATGGGCTTTTTTTCACTCCGTGGCTGAGTTAGTCGGTCTCAGCCGTAGATAGCAAGGATTTTCTCCTTGAAACTGGGATTATTCGTCCAGCAAAACAAACAAATCGACCATAGACAAACAGACAAAAACATACAGCAGGGCAGATGAATTTAATTATTCGAGTAGCTTAAATATAATAGTTTAGTTTATACAGTATGTACATTATTATTATTTCAGGGTTGCCCGTATTTGAATACATTAACCCGTATTTGTGCCTGTAAATTGCGTGTGTTCTCTGGTCAATTTGCCTGTTTTGCTGGACGAAAAAAACCTTGCTATCTACGCCTGAGAACGACGAACTCAGCCACGGAATGAAAAAAAAGACATTCAAGTTCCTTGCGTCATTGACAGGATTCGAACCCGGGCCTTTTCCACCCGGTGTGGGGAGGACGGATACGATACCACTGTGCTACCCGCGCAGCCTTTATATACTGTATAGACTGATGTCTCTTGATATGTATGTTTATTCTATCGCAGACAAATTAAGATTTTTACAAGCTGTTTATAAGGTAAGACCTACATCGCTAAACAAGTCAAGAGTCTAAAAGATATACAAAAAAAAAAAAAAAAAATGATTGAAATCTTAGATAAATCTGAACCGCCCGGTAGGATCAGAGCACGAAATGTGAAGTGTCTGGATCTTGAAAAGGTAGTCTCGGAATAGCTAATAATGATGAGCAAAAAAATTTTTCGCCGACGGAAAACTTTTAAAAACAAAGGACAGATCGTTGCATGAGGTACGCGCGTGCACGTCGTTGTGAAGGCTGCCTTATCTTGTGCTCCTCAAGTTTACAGTTTATTATTTCTTCATGATCTTTGAAGAAAAAATTATGATTTTTTAATGATCTGTTTCTTACCTATATTCATATTTGCCGTATTTGCTTGTTTCGAGGCCCGAATTTTACTTTCCTATTTGTTGGTCTTCACTGCTCGCCAACCCCCACCCTCCGGGCTATATCACAAGGTCAAGCGGATCCACCACGTTGTGAGTTTGTCCTCAGTTAATCACTTCAAATGTGCAAATTTCACAATTCGGACCTATTTTTCGCACAAGTCTGGCTTACGAGACTGGCCTGTGCATCGTGCTGCTAACCTGACTAATTGCTTCAAGACTGTTTCTCTCAGCCTCTTCTCTTCCAGGATACTGTCTTTCTCGACTTAAAAAAAGAGGAAAATTCGTGTGTGTCATTAATTTTTTTTTTTTTTTTTTCTCAGAAAATAAGCAGTCGATATTCAGGAAAATTTGTGGAGTTTTTAGACAAAGTACAGCCGAGGACTAGACTTATAGAATTATTATCGATTCAGTTGGATTTATATTGACTGTGCAAATAATGATGTCTAATGACAGCTCCTCTTCATCCTGTGAGGATGAATCAGATAATTTTCCCCTTCTTCCGCCTAAGACGCCACGGAAGACTCCCCATCCTTCGCGATAGAAGAAAAAGAATAAGAGCAAGAAGCAACTTAAGATCCTTTTGTCCCGCTATGAGATTGCTGCTTCTGCAGATGACCAAGTTAAGCTAAAGTTTTTAGAGGCAGTGAAAAGCCCTTCTGGACGCCCTGTTGCTGACTCCCCTGGTAACAACCTTGTTGCTTCCAAGTATCTCCCTCCAGCTACTCCTGTTGCAGCATCTGTTTTGGACCGCGCATTTGCTTCTGGCCTCAGTTCTTCCTCCATGCTGGGAATTCCCTCCGATTCTAGGAATGCAGAAAATAAGTCTTGAGGATGCTCCCTACCGTCACCAGATCATCTCTAAGCTGCATAAAGAACTGATATCTTTTATTGAACAGATTTGCATAAATATCAGCGAACTACAACCATGATTTGTGGTCAAATCTGGAGATAATTGCCACGGAGCTGCTAATCGACAACGAGAAGCTGCGCGCCGTCAACGATGAGCTACGATCCAGAGCGATCACCCTCGAAAAAGTCTTAGACACTTTCACTTTAAACCCACCTACATCTTCACATATCCCAGATCCCACTCCATCATTTGCAGAAGCTCTGAGGAAGGGCATCTCCCCATCTTCTTCTAGTACCAACAAACCTTCCACAGCCTCGGCCTCAAATGGCCTTCAACTTGGCCCCTAAACCCCACCATCACAGAATGTCCTTTCCTGAGAGCCAATGACACCAGCCAACTGAAAACTAGTCATGAGGTGAAGGAGTTTGTTTCCAAAACGCTCAAAAAGATGGTTAAAGTAAAATCTCTCAGAGCGATAAGAAATCGCGGAGTCATCGTGGAAACCGCGTCCATGCAATGTCTCAATACTATCTCCTCCTCTGCGTCACTCTCTGCCGCTGGTGTCGCCACTTCTGCTCCAAAAAGATCAGATCCTGTAATTATATTCTACGTTGTTCCCAAAGACTAGGCAAATAAGGACTTCTTAGAGGACCTTTACTTTAAGAATCCCATTCATTTAGGATTCTCATAAGAGAAAATAAAGATGGGCACTGCGTTTCGGTTCAACATCAAGTCAAAATCATCCTAGACTAATCATATGGCTGTTAGTTTTACACCAAAGATCTATAAAGAAGTACTGTCCCGAGAACGGGTGTTCCTTGGCTGTGGCTCCCGCAAGTTCAGAGCATTTATGATAGCAACGAAATGTTTTCTTTGCCTAGGCTACGGGCACACCACACAACGTTGCAATCACAGCTCTTCGACCTGTAGTCAAAGTGCCCGTAGTGGGCACATCATTGCAGAGTGCCTACACAAAGAGGAGCAGCTTGTCTGCATTAACTGCAAGAGGCACAAGAGAGCTTCAAAGCACTCGGTGAGAGATACAACCTGCCCTGAATACCAACGTGCTCTTGAAATGATACCGCTCAGAACTGCTGATGGGGAATAACCTGAACAACTCTGCATTTCTGGTGAAACAGAATAAAACGTCTTCTGATGTTTTTCCCTCTCATTTTTTCTCTTGCACTCCACAAAATCTTAAACTTAAATTTCTCCAAATCAATAGACATAGGTTGCGAATCGTAGCGGATGAGATTCGGCTGGCTACAGAGCAAAACCCTGTGAACGTGATCTCTATCCAGGAGCCCTGCTTCTCGAAGGGTCAGTTTGGGTATATCTCCAAAATTATGATCTATTCCATTTATGCTTGAGTGGTACAACCTGTGCCCCAAGATCCTAAAACATGCATCATCATTTTAGATGTTGTTGTCCATGGTCTCTGCAAAAAAATCTAGCGACTGGTATGCATATTAACTTCTCATCTCTCTCCTTCTATCTTCTTTCAATCTACTTTCCCCCTTCTGCAGACTTCAACGACTCATTAAACTTCTTGGAGTTCGTGTTTAACTTTCTTGGCCCTAGGAATATCCTCATTACCTCGAATGTCAATGCAAAGTCCAGTGCTGTTTCTGACGCTCGAGGTCTTCTTCTTGAGGACTTTATTTTTTGTCACAATCTTTCAGTCCAGAATCGACCAGGCCAACTCTCCACCTATTGCAGCTCAACTAGTGAGTCGAACATTGACGTTACACTGACTACCAGTGACTTAAATTCACGCATCAGCGACTGGGTTACAATCCAGATTGGACACTCAGTGATCACAGAAACATTGTGTTCCACATCTCTGTCGATGCACCTACCAACTGCAACTCACCTAGAACACCAGACGTCGTCCGGTTCTGCACAAAAACTGTTGACTGGGACTCTTTTGATGCCTCTGTCACTAAGGACTTTCCATCAAACCCTCACCAGACAGCTTCAGCTTAACTTCTGCAGAAAATCTAGCCGAACTTATTCAACAGTCTCTTATTAAAGCCTCCTATAAATCAGCAAAGAAGATGACCATCCGCTCCTGGTAGTCCCAGGACCTTACTTCTCTTCGCAAATCAGTTCACCGCGCTCGATGGTTATATCAACGATACCGTAACTGACCTGCCTGCTGACGACGTTATGCGATTATATAATGACTACATTGCCAAAAAGAATGCCTTTAGTAAAGCACTTGCAACGAGAAAAAGAGAAACCTGGACCGTATTTGAAAAAGAATTCAACAGCAAAAACCCTTGGGGCCTCATATGCAAGAAAGCTCAGGAGAGAACATTTACCTCTGATGTTCTCAGCACTATTACCACTGAGACTAATAAAACCTCTGACTGGACAGACTCTATCAACCAAATTCTTGACAACTTATTTCCTATGGATAACCCTTATGAAGGTTCTAGAGAGCATATGGCAATTCGGGAGGCAAATAACAAGTACACCACTGAAGAACATACCGAGCCATTTACTTTAGCAGAACTTACCTTGGTGGTCAATCAATGTGAAGAAGTGTCCAGGAATGGATATGATTGAATATGTGTTCATTCTACGGCTGTTAAAATTAGACCTCTCTACTTGCTCTTGCTCTTCAATGAATGCCTCATGGAAGGAATCTTTACCTCTGTTTGGAAGGTTTCTTTGCTCTGTCTTATCAAAAAGCCCGATAAGCCTGCCTCAAATCTACGTGCCTACAGACCAATTGCACTGCTTGCTAATCTTGGGAAGATCTTGGAACGGGTTATGGCTCTTCGACTAACAGCTCTGTTTCAACAACAAAATCTCTAATGGTCGACTTCGAGGGCGCCTTCGACACTGTCTGGTGGGGCAGCGCCCTTGAACGTCTCCGGTCTGCCAGATGCTCCTTTCATATGTACAAATTATTTCAAAGCTATTTCTCTGACCGCTCAATAATTGTCAACTCAAAATTTCTCCAAGTCTCTTGGAAGGCCTTTCGAGGGTGCCCTCAAGGTTCAGTCCTGGGGCCCCTTATCTGGAACATTGTGCTTCAAGACTGGCTGAGCCGTTCTCTCCAAAATTGTAAAATTTTTGCTTTCTCCGATGACTTGACAATTGTGGTCTCAGGCAGTTCTCGTGCGGTGTTGGAGGTGAATGCAAACTGGATTTTAACTGACCTTTCCACCTAGTCATTGGCTAACAAATTTAAAATTAATCCAGCGAAAACAAAAATGATGCTTTTTAAATCCAAGATGGATCTCAGGCGGCCTCCCCAAGTTAAAATATTTAGCAAGCAGCTCTCTATATTCACTGAGGCAAAACTCCTTGAGGTCATTATTGACCATAAGCTTTCCTTCTATCCTCCATGTCTGTGCGTGGTATCGTCACCGTCCTCCCCACACCGGGTGGAAAAGGCCTGGGTTCGAATCCCGTCGATGACGCGAGGAACTTTAATGGGCATTTTTCACTCCGTGGCTGAGTTAGTTGGTCTCAGGCGTAGATAGCAAGGTTTTTCTCCCCAGTAACTGGGGTTTTTTTCGTCCAGCAAAACAGGCAAATCCACCATATAACATACGCAATTTACAGACACAAATACGGGTTAACGTATTTAATTACGGGCAACCCTAAAATAATAATAATAATTTTTTTCCCTTCTATCCTCATCTGATTCACATAAGTACTAAATTCAAAAAATGCACAAAGTCAATTAATAGAATTTCCAGAGGGTAGTGGAGTCTCTCCAGGAAGTCAGACTTTCTCCACTATAATACGGTTTTCCTGCCTTTAGTTACCTATGCGGCAGAAGCTTGGTTTCATCGGGTCACCAATTCCAAAATGAGGTTAAAACTGAATTCCATCCAGCGGAACATGCTGCTATCTATTCTCAGAGACTGTAGAACAGTTTCCACCGCTGTAGTGCAAGTTATTGCGGGGTCCTTTCCGTTGGATCTATTTGTGATCTATCGTGGCCTCTGCTTTCGACACAAAAAACAAATACTTTCAGAATTACTTGGTATCCAGCTAAATTTAAATGAAGACCCTAAAAAAGAGAAATCCAGATGCTTTAACCAACTAATTAGCATCTGGCAGACCAGATGGGACCCTACTCCAGTTGGAGCGGCCACAAGTAAATTCTTGCCTAATGTGACCTTCTTACTCTCTAAATCGGTTAAAACCTGGTGCTCCTTAACTATGAAAACTTCTTTCTGGTAACTGGACATGGTTCTATCAATCAAAAACTCTTTCAGATTCGCTTGCATCACACCGATCTCTGCAGCTGCGGGAATACAGAAGATTGAGCAAGAGTTACCTACTCTTTAACTGTGCAATCTACGACGATCTTAGGGTGAAGCTCCGAAATGACGTTCCAGGTCTCTCTCCAGGGCGGGAGGAGTAGCTTCTGCAGAATAAGAACCATCTCTCAGCTCCTGACAACTTTGCCTTCGAGGTGTTTGATCGGAGAAAAAGAATCAACGCCAGAGGAGCGGGACAAAACAATCCACCTAATACACCTGTGTAAACGGGACAATAATTTACTTCTCTGCTATCCTGGGTGGGTAACAAAACATGTACAGTATATGATATCAAAGTTATATTTTGCATCCAGTTCCTTTGTGACTACATCATAGTATCCAATCAAATTAGTCAGACAAGACTTCCCCTTAACAAACCCATGCTGTGTCCGAGCTATAACTGAAGTCTTGTCTAGATGATCCTGCAATGCTTCTTTAACAAGTGCCTCCATTAATTTCCCTGGAACAGAAGTTAAACTAACTAAACAGGTCTGTAATTACTGAGTCTCCCTTTGCGGAATGGGGTCACATTTGCGCATCTCCAGTCCATGGGTACCTTCCCTGAGTCCAGGGAAGCTCTCATAATTATGACAAAGTGTTTGCTTACCTACTTTGCCGCCTCCTTTAACATAACTGGATAGATTCCTTCCACCCCAGGTGCCTTTCTTGTGTTTATCTTCAACAATTTTTCCTCAACTTTACTCTCAGTTGTTACAATATTATCTAGCTTACTGCCAGAGTTGAATACACCTTTGGTTCCCCTCCCTGAATAACTCCTCACGTGTGAATGTCGATGCAAGCTACCTGAGCAGGATCATCTACAGTTGAACCATCGATATCAAGTGGACCAATCTGATTCATCCCCTTCCTTCTAGAGTTTACATAAGTAAAGAACTCTTTGCTGTTTCTCTTAGCATCCTTTGCCAAAGATTTCTCGTAATCTGCATTCGCCTGCCTAACCTCCTTTGTAACTTGGTTACAGATCAACTTATATCTATCATAGGCTTCTGTGCCAAATGCTAATTTATATGTATCCCAGGCATTTTTCTTCTCTGTTACATGTCTAATTAGTTCATCTGACATCCATTTAGGTCTAAATCTTGAACAATATTTTTGGTATAAAAAGCCTAGTAGCTTCCAAGATTACTTTGAATGCTTCCCATTTTGAATTTGCTGTTGGTAACATCATCAGTTGGTTCCACCGTATAGAATTTAAATACTCTCTCAGACCACCGTAGTCACCTTTACGAAAGCAAAAACCCTTCCCTTAGCCCTTGATGGTAGTTACCTGTTTGAGTAAATCCCACTTCAGCACACTGTGGTCACTGCCACCTAGTGGTTCCTTTATCTGCATATTATTGATGCATGAAGAATCACTACTGATAATCAGATAGAGAGGATTACTCCCTCTAGTTGCCTCCCGAACATGCTGCTGTAGAAAACAATCATCCAATAAATCCACAAAAGCCTTGCTAGTGTGTGAGTGACTAACCCACAAATTCCAGTCAATATCTGGGAAATTAAAATTCCCCCATTATAAGACACTCTGATTTGCTGGCTTCCTGTATTTCTCTGTACAGTTGTTTATTAATCTCATCAGAGTCATTAGGCCTAGAACACACTTCTACTCTCACTTTTCCTTTCCCGGTGCTGATGTCACACCAAACAGACTCAACATTCCATTGTCCACCCATATTAATTGGATGTACTTCCTTAGATTTTATGTGTTTCTTAACTAACAGCATAACCCCTCCTCCCTCCCTTCCTGTCCTGTCTATCCTTTCTGTACATATTGTACTCCCCGTATTCCATTTCTGCAATGCTTATGTCTGTGTAACACCATGTCTCTGATATCCCAACAATATCTGCCTTTGATGTCTTGACTAGCACTTCAAGCTCATTGAATTTATTAACTATACACCTGGCATTGGTGTACATGGAGGTATACATGCACCGGTTTCTACTCTTAGTTACCCTAACACAGCCCATATATTTACTCTTTCCACTATGATTCCCAGCAGTCCTGGAAATTCCCATTGCCTTGCTTTCCAGGCTACTGCTCAATCGCATTTTAATAGAAGTATAAGGTATGTTCGTGTCGGACGCCACCTGGGATTTCTCCCATCTCCGCTTTTTAATTTTAATAGAAGTATTGCGAGAACCACTTTTACCTCTGCCAGCGGCTACTGTTAATCTATTAGTCCGTGTATCCCCACAAGCTAGCAGTTTTCCGACCCGCCTAACTCTGCCTCGATAGCATCAGCAAATATTCTTACACCCTTTCTATTTAAGTGTATCCTATCCTTGTAGAAGCAGTCTCTGCTGTTAACAAGCACAGACCAGGCTGAGAAAAATTCTACCCCTTGAGCCTTGCACCATCTCTCCAGGGCAGAATTAATCGACAAAAGCTCTCATCATATACTTCCTCTTAACGTGTCTTGGCAGAATTGCAGAAAATGTTCATTACTTTTGTATAAATCAACCATCACGTTTACCAGATTAATTCAGATCTGATCGTAAACCGAACAGTGAAATAACACATGGTCGTCCCAAATCTCTAAAGCTTGACAAACGCAATACGAGGCAGACTCTATCCCTAGCTCGCACAACTTTTTATTATTATTATTATTATTATTATTATTATTATTATTATTATTATTATTATTATTATTAACTATATGGTGCAAGGAAGCCTGAGGCTTATTCTGCACCAGCCAAAAAAAAAAAAAAAAAAATTCCCGAGTTACCCTGAGAGAGAGAGAGAGAGAGAGAGACAGAGAGAGAAAAGTAGAAAGGAATAACCAAGAAAGAGAAGAATGATGATATCCAGCTGAGGACCCGAGATGTGCCAATCCCATACTCATCAGATGTGAGCCCCTGGTTGCTTTCAAAGATGCATGACCAGTTAATAAGTAAGAAGTCTGTATTCTCAAATTAGACCACTTGTTCTTCTTATAATCTATATTAAAAGTTACATCAGGAATAAACTTCCTGGTTACAGCTCCGGTCACACTGGAATTCCATCTTTCTGCCAAATTTCTATTAGTTTTGACATATTATTCCTATTAGATATCTTTTGTTCAACCCGAATATTATTAGTAATACCAATAATAGTAACTGACCTACACTATCTAGTAAAATAACAAAATGCCCTGAAAATTATATACAAATCCAAAGGAACAGCACCCGCAATAGCCTGAACAGAGTTCGTAGATACCGTTTTACACACCCGCAATATAGTTAATGACATAGATCTTTATAATGAATTTAACTTATTCCTAAATTTAACAGTACTCACTCGCAAAAACCAAACAGACGAAGCATATGACACAATAGGCAAAAATATAGCTTTGTATTACAAGGAAAGAACTCGTCTATTCAATCCGGAGTCTTTTCTTGTAATTATGACAATAGAGGCTGTTAAAATTTTAACCTTACTAGCTAAGTATTTTAAATGAGCAGTAAATGTATATCTATCATCCAAAACAACTCCAAGACATTTAACCTGAGGAACAAGAGGTATCTGTTTATTATCAATAACTACCTTCGGTGGACGATTGTAATCAAGCTTATTTTTCATAAGTATCATCACCTTTTAGAAGGAGAAATCTTGAGTTTGTTATTCGTGAGCAATCTTGCCCAATGAGCAAGATTGTTCACCACTGTCCCAAAATTTGTTCAATTTGTTGTCTAGATTTACCCTCTACCAACAAAACCAAATCGTCAGCAAAGGCTATCTTATGACACTCAGACTTATCAAAGGCTAACCACCAGTTTAAAAT
This sequence comes from Mastigoproctus giganteus, assembly GCF_048544385.1. Taxonomy (NCBI): domain Eukaryota; kingdom Metazoa; phylum Arthropoda; class Arachnida; order Uropygi; family Thelyphonidae; genus Mastigoproctus; species Mastigoproctus giganteus. Next base: position 179,501,516 of record NC_143579.1, on the reverse strand, counting down.
CATGTTCGAAAAAACCAGGCCGAACACGGATCCCTGAGAACATCCGTGGTTTATAACCCTCTCATACTTCACATGCTGGGACCAGCTCACATGCTCGTCTTCGTTTTTTCCCCAGAGATGACTAACATGTGGTTGTTTGCCCAATTTTGGAGGACCGTTAAGGCAGGGGTGGCAATTTGCTCAAGCTGAGTTCTAGAATCAGCTTTGATTAGGAGGATGAGGTCATCTGCATAGGCCATGCAGTCCACAGGACCTAGATCCATAAGAATAAATTCATCTAGTATTAAATTCCAGAAGTAGGGCCCAAGAACTGAGCCCTGTGGACACCCTCTTACAACTGGTCGGGAGGTTTTCTGAAAATTTGTTTGAACAGTTACTGAACGGTTGAAGAGGTAGTTCTGGAGACAGCGGTAGAGGTTGAGTGGAATATTGAGTTGATGTAATCTCCTGACAATGCTGGGCCACCAGATGGAATCGAAGGCACAAGCAAAGTCAATGGAGATAGCCAGTAGATATTTTTCTGTGGTTGAGTTTGCTGTGTTGAGGAGATTGTTCATAGCGTCTTCAGTTGAGCATCCTGGTTTAAAGCCATACTGCTTTGGAGAGGCTATATTGGCTGTCTGGTAGTGGGTGGATAATCTGGATTGAAGGAGCCATTACCTTTCCCAAGACCGGGAGAAGAGCAATGGGGCGGTAAGATTTGGGTAGAGTAGGATCTTTATCTGGACCTTTTAGGATGAGTCGAACACCGCCTGTTTCCAAGAATCAGGGAAAATTCCTTTCGCAAGGCATTTGTTGAACAGTGCTAATAGGTGGTTCAGGAGATGTGTTGCTGCTTTCTTGATGACCTCAGCCTCAATATTATCATGACCAGGGCATTTATTTATTTTTGTTCTGTCAATTGCTTTGTTCATTTCCTCAGAGGTGAAAGGATGTTCTATTTTATTGTTGGAGAAGGCCTGGTTGTCTTGTTTAATTTGCTTTTGTTCATCATTGACGGGACTCTCATCAGTCTGAAGTAGGGCATTCAGAATATTATTCATGGATTCAGCCCATGTATGTGTTGGATTGCCATCGGGAGTCAGGGTTGCATTTAAGATCTCTCCCCTGGGCAGCTTGTTCATAACAATGCGATAAACGACCCCCCCCCAAAAAAAACAGTTATATCTCATACCAGTAGTTGTCACAAGGTTCTGCCAAGACACTTTCTTTTTCTGCCGAATGAGGCTTGTGCAGCCGTTACGATATCTTCTATATACTTCCCGTAGAGCCGGGACCTCAGCAGGAGGCCAGGAGTGCCTCGCTCTCTGGAAGGATTTTCGGGCAGTGTGGACTTGGCGCCTTAGGTTTTCTAGTTCCTTGCACCACCAAAGGACTGCTTTTAGATGCATCTGACGTTTTTTCATAGTTCTCTCACATACTTGTTGGATTGTGGTTGTTAAGAGGGAGAGGTGCTCCTGTGGATCAAGATGGTTTAGATGATCCATCGAACTTTTGCAAGTAGAGATAGGGACGTGATAATCCCATTATATAAGGTTTTTGTTAGACCACACTTGGAATACTGTGTTCAAGTATGAGACCGCAACTAAAGAAAGACATCGAGCTTCTTGAAAGGGTGCAAAGACGGGTAACTCGACTGGTGAGATCGGCAAAAGGGTGTCCTTATGAAGAAAGACTTCGAATATGTGGGTGGCAGAGTTTGGAAACTAGACACCTTAGAGGAGATTTGATTGAGGTGTTTAAGGCTCTGAGAAGCATCAGTAAAATGAATGAGGACGAAATTTTCAAGATTATAAATGATGCTAGAACTAGGGGACATAAATTCAAGTTATGGGGGGGAGATTTTTAGATTGGACTGCAAGAAGTTTTATTTTAGCCAGCGAGTTATAAATTACTGGAATAAGTTGCCTACACGGGTAGTAGAGGCTGACAAGTTTGGGGAAATTCAAAGGTCATGTGGATAGTACCTTCGGGTGAGGGAAACGCATAGGATGATAGGTTTAATTTTCTTTTCTTTTATTAATTATTAGTTTTTTTATCATTGTTTTAATTCGGTTTTTTTTTTTTTTGGCTGGTGCAGCATAAGCATTAGGCTTTCTTGCATCATGCGGCCATTACTAATACTAATTCTAACAATGCCAGATAATATACATATATTATCATATTTTTTAACAAATTTAAATTATACAAAATAATTCAGAAATAACAAAATTGCAATTTTATTATTTTTTTTTAACAGAATCTTAAACTGTAATTCATCACTTTATCTTATCATATTATTATTATTGCTCTTATTATTTCTCCCTGATTGGGGATTCCACCTCGTGACCAGTATTGCTACCAAGTACACAGGTTCGTTGTTGTTATGTCTGGTGTTACTATTGGTCGAGGAACTCTCTGATTATCCTACAGGTGTTCAGGATTGCGATTTCTGGAGTTCCTTGTAGGTGTTCGCTGGGAGATCTATTGCTGCTAGGGTCTTTGGCACCATACCTGTGGTTGACACGGTGGTCGTTACTTGTTGTTCTTCTTCTTATTATTATTATTGTTATTAGCCATATGGTGCAAGGAAGCCTGAGGCTTATGCTGCACCAGCCAAAAAAAAAAAAAAAAAAAAAAATCCTGAGTTAACCTGAGAGAGAGAGAGAGAGAGAGAGAGAGAAGTAGAAGGGCATTACCAAGGAAGAGAAGAATGATGATACCAGCTCAGAACCCTGGGTGTTCCAAGCTCATACTCTCCAGATGTGAGCCCCCCCCCCCTAAGAAAGAGAAGAATGATGATTGATATCATCATTCTTCTCTTCTCTCTCTCTCTCTCTCTCTCTCTCAGGGTAACACAGAAATGTTTTTTTGGCTGGTGCAGCAAAAGCCCCAGTCTTCCTTGCACCATTTGGCTAATGATAATTATAATAATTGTACTAATAAATTAATCTTTTATTATGAGATAACTAATGACAGATTTCTCTCTACTCAGAGTGAAGTGCTTTAACTTCCTTGAACTGATGGCCACTTCGAATATCAATACTAATACAAAAATTTATGAAAACAACACAGGGACTGACCCATCAAGACCGAAAGAAAAAGTCTTGGTGTACCACTGAAACATTCTAAACAACAGACAGTCTCGCAGTCAGGGTCGAATAACTTCATACGTTTTAACTTGCTAAAGTTACTGTCTTATTAAAGTTACCTTGCTTGTTTGCGATTGCTTGTGTCGCAGATTGTTTTCCTTTTGTGTATTCCCTGGTTTCTTTGACGCAGCAACAGCAATTTGTTTTTCTGAAACTTTCGTTGCAGTGGGAGCTGGATGTAATATGTTACAGTCATATTTCGTTTTGTTACAAAAGAACAAGGGCTTGTAATGGACCGAAGGGCATGAACGACGCTCCGTTCCAGTGCTGTTCACTACCCACATCTGTAATGCCATTTACATATTTTACTTCATTATTAAAAACGAGATATTTCATCAACAAGCATTCCGTTCCGTAAAATTTTCCATTTCGACCCCTGAAGGAAACTCTTTCGAACTGTCCACTTTCAAACTGAATTGACCATGGGTTACAATTGGATAATTTAAACCATACAGCGAAAATCCAATTTAAAGGCAAGGATTACGTATAAGTATAGTGCGAAAGCATCAATAATACATAGCCAAATCTGAATGAACAGAATATTAGCAAAGTGGCATCGTTTTAAGTTATATCTCATATTGTGAATACCTTCACAACGACTTGCCATGATAATGCACTACTTCGAATAAGTAACGCTTCACCTGAGGAGAAGACTAATGTTACTTATTCTCAGATGGATACCACCACCACCACCCTTGGCTATGTATTATTGATGCTTTCGCACTATACTTATACATAGTCTAGACTTTTCCATAGCTTGAGGCTTACGCCCTAAACGCTTTATAGGCAAGGATTACTTATTTTGAAAATATTTCATTACTACGGGAAGCTATCAAAAGGACGGCAAGAGAAGAATTTAATTAAAAAAAAAACTTACATAGGCAGGAAACAAACAAACTGTATTATATTTTGTTCTTACTCTCCTTTAGTTGACAACGAGATAAAAATAATCAGTGCGCTATGGGTTCCATGGTAAACAGTTTCATATGAAGATACACTAGAACTGAGGGCTGTAATGTATCTGCACCTCTGTTGCCATAGGGTGATAAGACACTGGTTCAATTGCAATTTAAAATGACAATTAACAAAATACTATTTTGAAGTTTTCTGAATTGTTTCTTCATTATAATTCACTCGTGTTTATAGGACCCTCGAGGAAACTATTCCCACTACTTAAAATGCCCTTTTCCTGTGTGTGTGTGCGCGTATGCTGAGATCATTTTGCATCAATAGAAATTATTTATTACACTCAATGAATAATTCATTTAAGATAAAGCTCTCAACAAAAAGATCGGAACCTAAAACCTCTTGGTTCGATAGTAATCTTGAAACACATAAGCCAAGCATTGAAAAAGGTACACTTTCCTCTGTGCAATTTAAATTTTAGCCAGTTTTGGTGTCCATACCCCTTTTTTATGAATCTCATCTATTAATACCTAAGCAGATGGGAGGTAAGTTCCGATATTTTAGGTTTCCGATCTTTTTATTGCCATTTCACCTCGGAACTGAAGGGTTATCCTTAATATTAATATAGACAAAACTTTCATTAATTTCGTAGCAACAATTTTAGGAATTAAGAAATTGCTGAATTTTACCACCATATGCCGCTTCCGGTAATGCAATTATGTTTTTATCGCTTAATTTGTCATAGAACGTTTAAGAAAATGAACGCTGACGTTCGAGTTTATGTTATTCTGGTAATTTATTTTTATAAAATTTCATTATTCTTCTTCTTCTTTTCCCAACCAGTTAATTTCTTACATAAATCAAGTGATTCAAAATGGTCCGTAATTTATTTCAGTGCCTTAATAGTCTTTATTTTCCATTAGTGTTTAGCCAGATGCCAAGCCAGCTTTGAAGGCGTTTTAAAAGGTATTTTTTTTTATTTAATAAGCAATATAGTTTAAAAAATTTTGTGATAATATTAGATATGAGTTCATATTACAAAGTTTTAATCGCAAAAAATGTTTGTTATATTTTTAATAATATAATAACTTACTGCATTGTATATATAGTGGATTTAATTTTAAAATGACATGTCGCCAGTGTGGCCATATTTTGAAAATTGGTAAGCGGGACAACTTGAAACGAAATTGTAGTACAGTATAACATTTTTTTCCTTCAAAAAGTAAAAGAGAAATATAAAATTACAATTAAAATACATTTTTTATCAATGACTCAATCATAGTATTTTTTTGTTAAACGACTGTTGATAATATGTATTTGTCCTGTACAGGGGCGGGCTGTAGTAGTAGTAGTAGTAGTAGTAGTGGTGGCATGTGATACAAGAAAGCATGTGTATGAGCTTATGCAGCACCAGCCAAAAAAAAAAAAAAAAAAAATCACACCATTCCCTCCAAATGCCTGTCCAGTTCCTCCTTAAATTTATTCAACCTATCAACTTCCACAACGACAGATGGAAGTTTGTTCCAGCAGTTAACCACCCGCTGGCTAAAGGCAAATTTCCGTACGTCTATTCTACATCTGTCCTTTTTTTTAATTTGAATTTGCTGACAAACGCAGTTGCAGCAGCCCGCCCCTGTCGCCAGGGTGGCCATATTTTGAAAATTGGTAAGCGGGACAACTTGAAACGAAATTGCAGTACAGTATAACATTTTTTTCCTTCAAAAAGTAAAAGAGAAATATAAAATTACAATTAAAATACATTTTTTATTAATGACTCAATCACAGTATTTGTTTGTTAAACGACTGTTGTTAATATGTATTTGTCCTATACAGGGGGCGGGCTGTCCAGTGGGTGAAAAGGGTGCCATGCACCCGGGCGTAAACGTTTAAGGGCCTTTTGAAAACCTGAAACTTATATACATAGACGATTTTAAAAAGTTTTTAAATTCTGAACATGACATGTAATTTTTCTTTCTCCGTGGCTGAGTTAGTCGGTCTCAGGCGTAGATAGCAAGGTTTTTACAGCAGAAACTGGGGTTTTTCGTCCAGCAAACAAGACAAATCGACCATAGAACACACGCAATTAACAGACATAAGACACGCATCACGGCAGATGAATTTAATTATTCGGGTGGCCTAAACCAAACTAAATATAATAGTTTGGTTTAGTTTGTACTTTTCCTTCACATAAGTTCGGATTCTAAATTTTCTAATAAAAGATGGTTTCTCTCTTTCCTCCAAGCAGTTTTCATTTGCTGAAAACTCTTTCTGATGAAGCATTTAAATATGGAGCTTACAATTTGAGACAAATTATTTTCCTCCGGAATTTTGAGGAAAATTGCATTCATTTTTATCAATTGCATCCATTTTTATCAATTTTAACGATTCAGTTCAACTTTAACAATTCAAAAAAAGGAAAATTCATTTGAGAATTATTACTAAAATAATGTATTGCATAGATAAATTAATAGGTTTTACATATAATTTAGAACAACAAAGAGAAAAAAGATTTCTCAATTCTCATTTTTCTCTTGTTATTAGAATTAATTTTTAACACATCTATTAGATTCCAATAAGAATTAATTAAAAATGCGTAACATCAATAAATTTACAGTTTTTTCCTCTCTTATTGGGACAAATGATGGTATTATAGGTAAGCAGGACTTGGAATTCTAAATCTGGACAATCCCCGCCATATCAGGATGGTTGGCCACAGTGGCGGATTCAAGTCAGAGCACCAGGGCACGTCCCTCCCCCCGTCGTTTTTCGGAAAATATACACCAATTGTTTAAATTCCCTTTAGCTACAAAAAATTTTTTTTTTAATTGTTAACATAGGATTTTATCTATTTTTGTGTTGTGTTTCAGCTACTTTCAACTGACTACAGTTGGCAACACTGATGCTAAAGTGATCGCCATTCTAGTACACAAAATGGTGCCTTTCCTGTCACAAATGGTATGAGGTATGAGGTATATTGAGGGTCTAGCGGCTCCTGGGATTTCTCCCATCTCCGCGAATGTTCTATGTATCGGTGACAGTACCCTGTCAAAGCCAGAGATTTAGAAGTGTGTGGGTCATGAGTAGTGTTATATGTTGTGCCCATTGTTTATCCGGCTTATTGGCCTTGCGGCCAATAAGCCGGATAAACAATGGGCACAACATATAACACTAATGGGACCCGACGTTGCCCATACCTCGACGTTGCCTAAACCCCTAATGGGACCCGACGTTGCCCATACCTCGCCACGCTGACGCTAGCCGGGTGTTACCAGTGAGTCAATTGCACTCTGGCAGGTCCTGCAACTTACTTTCCTGGGATTTTAGTGGCTAGGACCTAAAATAAAATTGGAACGACCGCGGTTGATTTTAGTTCACTTACATTAAAGCGCTAGTATGACGCTGAAGGCCTGTTTCTGAAGTGCCTAAAAGATTGGGCGAAATTTTTTTGGTGTATTTTAAATTTGGACGTGTAGGGCTATACACTGTGCAAGAGAAAGTGCTGGGAGGGGAGAGTGAAGGCTGGGGGGTGAAATAGGAAGAAGAGGGTCGATAGGGTAGGTGACCCCCAATTATTCAGTGAGGCATGCCCATGCCCCACCAGAGGGAAGGAATGGTGTGGCAGGGAAGAGAGGAGACAGCAAGCCGTCTCCTCCCTCCCCTGCCAGGTGTGGGAGTAAAAGAATTGCACTGCACAAGAGAGTGCAGAGCCTTGAGCCAATATGGCTCCGTCAAGGCAACAACTTGGAGTTTCTCTATCTTCGTCGGTCATCTCTGTCATTGGTAGCCTTTGGTATCCAGATTTGTCCTCAGCTATGAACACTGGTCAGGTCCGTTGTTAGTCTGTTATCAATGGCTGTGGTTCTCTTCATCATGGGAAGATCCGCATCTCCATGGGGTTATTCTTGCGATCGCTGGTTTTAGATGATTAGTAGTGAGCAGGTTCCTGAGGGAGGTTCTCCTTGAGTCCTCTCCACGCGAGTTCTGTGTCTCTTTTTATTTATTTATTTATTTTATTTTATTATTTTTTATTTTTATCTTCTTCTGTAGATGGCTATCAGTGTTTTACGCCTACCAAATAGTTTTTGGGCATATTCCTTTAGCTCCCTGTATTCCTCTAGTGAGTCCAATAGATGTGATTCCAAGTTCTTGGGGAGGTAGTGTATTGCAGTGATCAGTCTGCACCTGAGGCCCTCATAATGGGTGCAATCGTACATAATGTGCTCCCAGCACTCAAGCTCCCCACAGGCACAGCTCGGATCCACCTCAATCTCCAGCGCTGTCAGCTTGGCTTTAAAGGCCCCGTGACCAGTCAGTAAATAGGTGGTGTATAAGCCAGATTGAAACCAAGTTGGGGGATTGGGGTACATCCTGTCGATGTTCGGAATGAATTTCCTGGTGATATTTCCCTTATTTGAGTTGGCCCAGCGCTCCTGCCAAACTTGCATCAGGTGTTTTTGCAGTCACAAATGGTGCCCCTCCTGTCGTTTTTTTCTGGATCCACCACTGGTTGGCCACCCTGCATGTCGCAAGAGTTAAACACTGTATGAAACAAAATCGCGACCTAGCCGGGAAGCGTGGGGGGCAGTGACAGCAATTAATAAAATTATTGGTAAACTTCAGAATAGGGTGCTTTTGTTTACTCGGCTATAAGAGAAGCGCATGCATCTTCAAAATCTGAAGAGGAGGATGAACTGTGGCAATTCATTTCGCTTCAGCTTTCCTCAAAGAGAATGACACATATACAACGTTACAGGTTGCCAGACGTACCCCTTTTGGAAGTATAATAAAATTTCCAAGATACCCCTTTTTTAACATTTGAAAAAAGCAGAAATCATAAAACACCCTGTTGAGATGATTATTTAGGAAGAAAGAATTAACTGACGATAAAGTTGTTGTTGAAATGTATCCTTAAAGACTCGAAAAACAACATTCTATCCTATTTACAAAGGGGGTTACAGAGTATTTATATTATGCTTACCTTTCTTTATAACCTTTTACATTTCTACTTGACTTCTTTTTTATCGTTTTAATGGTTTAAGGCACAGGCAACAAACTTTTTTTATTTAAAATTCCCAATATCAATATCGATTTGCTGTATAAAGAATATGTTCTGTTGAAATCATTCCGTAGAAATATTGAGACAAAAGACCTCAAAAATACCACAGATGTTTGGATAAAAATTTTAAATGCGTACGAAGTACGTAATACAGAAAAAAAATTATTAATTTTGTTTTTGCTTTGCCTCACTCAAATGCAATGAGTGAGCGAGTATTTAGCTCAATGTTTAACACGTGGAAAAATTATAGAAATAAGAATGTTGAAGGAGAACTGTTGCAGAAAACCAATCGCAATGTGATGCAAAGAATTTTACGCATATGCGCTAAAGAATGAAAAACTGTTAAAGAAAATTCACTCAAATGAAAAGTATTGCTAGGTAAATATTTTCTTTTTGATAAAATAAATCAGGTTTATTGAATATGTATTGTAAACAATTATGTAAAACATTTGATGTTAATATTTATAAAAGGTTTCCTTTAGTGTTTTATAACTCTTGTAAGAAAAATTTCCGAATTAAACGAATTAAAGCACGGGTTTAATACGGTTAATTTTATTAAAATTTGACCAATTTTGCATTCCACGAACTTGTAAAAATCAACAAAATATAGAAATAAAATGATTGTTATTAAAATTGTTCGGGTTTTCTTTTAAGATATAATGCAAGTACCCCTAAACAAGGAATGAATACCCCAAAACATAAGCATGAGTACCTCGAGATCAAATTTTTAATTTGACCATCCTACGTTACAGTGACGTTTCTTCTCCGACCGACTTTGCAGTTTACATTAAACAGGGACCACAGAGTACTACTCTGTGACAGGGACATGACGAGATTCATATGACGGGATAATAGTGTGTTTCTACCTTTACTGGTGAATGTCACGTGACATCACAATATGTTCGATCTGAAATGATGAAAAATAAACAGCAAAACGGCAATTTTTTTTAAGCAACTAACAAAAATTAACACCACATATAACCACTGATTCTTCTTGCCTGGTACAGTACTCGATGATTTCATGTGCGTTAACAATGAGAGTTGCTCATGCACGTCAACAAAAATGACTTTTTTATTACCCCTACTACTCCAAGACATCGTTATATGATTTGTTCGTTATGTGTATCTTGCATTTCTGAGCTTTTATGATAGCAGCCATTTTATAGCATTGAAATCAAACAATAAACATCGAATGGTCTATACAATACGTCTTCTTATAATGTATGTATGCATTATGGTTTATCGTATATGATATGTAACGTAAAATAAAATAAGAAAAGAATAAAAAAAACAAGATGTCGTACTTGTTAATTTTTTTTAAAACCAGAGTTACAAAATACAAATAAAGAAAATGAGTACTAACATAATATAAGTACTGTACATACATATGTATTCAACTTTTACTCGTTAATATCTTCATCAGATTTCAACATTCTACGCGGCGTGGCATGTAAACCAACGTTTTTTTACTAGCTAGATTAGCTTTATTAACCAAGAACAGTTCAGTATAATTATCATATAATAATTTTCTGATAATTATTGTAATAAATACATTTTTAAAAGTTTATTTATTTAAATCTTACAATTATGTTCACTATACATTTGGCATTTCATTTTATAAGAAACTATCTATTGGCAACTTTAAGAAATTTTGAATAAATTGTGATGTTCATTATAGCGAATGTTCGTAAACCGAGAGTTGCTTGTACTATAAAAAAAAAAAAAAAAAAAAAAAAACCTGCTACTAGAAAGAAAAAAAATCAAATCACAAAGAAACAACTTGAAAAGAAAAAAACTCACCTTATTACTGAAAACACTTGTATTCCAAAGCTGTGAAATTCACGCTCATATACCATTTAATTGCATTCTTACATCCAGTGGCGGATTTCCGCACAGGCGCACGAGGCGCGCGCCTGGGCCTCTTAAATAGAGGGGGCCTCAAATCTCAGGTCTCAAAAAAAATTGTCTCATTTTTAATTTTTACACTCATCATTATTACCGTTACTGAATAAAACTATAATTTAATATGAGAAGTTAGTAAACTCTTATGCGAATATCCCTACATATTATATGAAATATCTATGCGAACTAAGTGAATCTGAAGTATAATATGTATTATCATTAATGCTTACTTGTGCCATTTTTTCATTTAAACATTAGTTAAAATATGTATGAAAGAATTGCACAACCAAAATGATTAAAACCGCAACACCAAATCTAGAGCGCGTGCTATAGTAAAAACGTGTTACCGAAAATATTTAGAGGGGGGACCTCAAAACTGAATTGCGCCTGGGGCCTCTCAAGTGCTAAATCGGCCACTGTTTTTACCTCCATCCTTTTGCAAACCATGAACATGGAATAACAATAACGCACAATAACTGAGCGCAGCACAATGATGACTAAACAACAGCACGACAATTTCCCATTTCCCGCTAAAATCAGAAGCGAATTTGCATCCAATCAGGGTTACCACTCACAAATTTTAAAAAATCTTAGATTGCAACTTAAATAAACCCAAAAAAACGACGTAGTTTTTATTATATAGTATAGCAACACAAATAAGATAAAACTTACCATGCATAAATCTTTTATTTCATTGTAATCAGAATTTGCATCCCATTCAGTTCCCTCCACATTTATTTTTTAAGTTCTTTCATTTTTTTCAAACATTCTTCATATCTTTTATGACAAGTTCCTTGTATGACTTCTTTTGCCAATTCTGATTTAGGTTTCCATGTATAGCAATTTTGATTAGATCTGTTTATCGCCTGTTTTGCCATTAGTCGATCTTTCACAGTTTCTGGTTTAAGGGAGTATATACTGGCTTTTGTTTTTATATGGTTTACTTGGGAGAAGATTCTTTCTACGCTTGCCGAAGAGTGAGGTAAAATAGTTAGACTGGTCATAAAGTTAGATAAAATCTCATATTTAGAATTATTAAAGCCATCTTTTACATTACGCAACAGATACCAAAACTCAGGGATGGTTTTGTAAGAGACCTAATTCTTGATTTAAACGAAATGATCTCCATTCATCATCTAGAAGATCTATTTTGTCTTCAGAAACAAGGTGAGGGAACTGCATTGCTAAATGGAAAATTGAGGATGGCGATTTGGCACGATCATGTATCACCGCTGGGTCAAGAACATTGAGACTGGCGATAATTCCATCATCATTTAGAGGAAATCATTTTCTGATTTCCATACAAAGTTCAACAAGAAGTTTTAAACAATCATTTTTAAACTTGCTTTCACTGTCACCAAGTGGTGTTGAATTTAATAAGGCCATACAACGGCTTCCCAAATATATTTTATTCAGAGGCTTATTATTTATTGCATTACTTGGAACAATTTCAACCAGCTTGCACGAAGTAATGACTTCTTCCTTTATGAAAAAACTAAGAATATTTTTATACTCAATTGAAACCATTGAATGAAGTAAGTGCAATCTGAAATGCTCAGATTGAAATTCAATATTCAGGCAGTTTATTTTCTCCAGTACATATCCTAAAAACAACAAAATATGCTTAGTTCCTTTGGTGATCATAGTATTGTTAATATTCCCTCCACCATCGATTTTGTCAATTTTTGATTGAGACTGAAAATAAAGAACTAACGCATCCTACTGCTCAATAATAATTTTTATTACATTGCCACGGGATAACCAACGTGTTTCTGCTAATTTGGGGATTTTATGCTTAGCAGTATCTACAACATCTTGAATCATTTTGAACTCGTTTAATCTTTTACTACTACGGGAAAAATAACAAGAGATATCTTTTATAAATATTTCTAGATATGATGGTAGTACCTTGACTGAATGATTAGCACATAATGCAAAAGAATGGCAAACACATCGCATTATAAATACTAATAGTACATCCTTTTTTAGCAATGATTGGAACCCACTCTTAGTACCCATCATAGTAGTACAATTATCACTTCCAAAGCCAACGAGGTTACTTATTTGAATGTTTTTTTCTATGAAAAGATCTTTTACAGCTTGATAAAGCCCTTCTGAAGTACCATTTTCGACACAAACAGTGTCAAGTAACACATCTACAACATCAAGTTTTTGAATATCAAAATATCTAACAACAACAGCTAGAACTTGCGATAAAGATAAATCTGTACTTTCATCTATTATCATTGAAAACTTGTTGTTTCTGCATATGTTAGAAATGTATATGTTTTCATGATAGGCTATGCCATCTTGTATAAGATAAGCGACTTTAGTCGCCTTCATCTGAACTTGTTTTGCAATATTGCTATCATGAAATGCTTTCTTACATGCTTCTATAAGGTGATCACATTGTGAAAATGGAATATTATGCTCAGAAATGAGTAAATGAGTACAGCAATTGTTAACTCTGCCTTTGCTAATTCTTCATTCTCCGTAGGTTTACTTTTTGTGAAGAACGTGTCTAACGTTGAACTTTTCTTAGCAATATTTGCGCTTTTTTTTATGTTTAACTGTATTTTTATGCCCTAGTAACATCGATTTATTGGCATTCTTTAATTTCATTTCACAACAAATACAGTAAGCCGCACCTTTTTCATTACAGTCTTCTTTCAACCAATACATTAATTCCGGATCTTCTAACCATCCATTTCTAAAATTTTAAAGCTTAAATTTTAAATTTTAAAATTTCTAAATCCAGAAAAAAGTAAGAAGTATAGAAATAAAACCTGATTAACAATGATGTGTTAAAAAAAATCAGTACTGGAAGGGAAAAGTTCACTTAATGCAAATTAGGAATCATAAAATGCGTCTGTTTCAGAAGTATGTACACCTAGTATGGATCAGGAGTTGGCTCAGACTCCTAGTAGGTGCCACCATTATGGTCATCTCTAATCAGTGCTGTTTGTGTGATTTGCAGTACTACTAACTTGAATCAACAAAGTGTAGTGCCTATTATTAAACAGAATATAAGTTCAGTGCTTCAACCCTTAGCATCTGAAGATTTGTGTAGTGCACCGACAATTTCTACTGTCATGGAACTTCAATCGTGAAGGTGTCTTACAAACTATCCTCAGGACCATTCTTCTCTGTAGAAGGAAGAAGACTATCAGTGGAACTGGACGGTAGATGGCCTACGGTTGTGATTGCAATTTGCCTCTAATTGATTGGAGTAAATGGGAAGGAAACTCGACAGGGGGAACAAAATTTTTAAATCAACTAGATGACTGTTATTTGTATCAACATGTCAGGGAAAGTACTAGAGAAAAGAATATCCTAGACCTCATCATCACACATGAATCAGATGACATAACAGGGCTGACAGTAGAGGAACCAGTAGCAGGAAGTGATCACGGAGTTTACGGTGGATGATGATGAGAGAGGTAGTAGCAGTAAAAGGCAAAGAAATGGGTTTTAATTTCAGAAAAGGAAATTACGATGCCTTAAGGTACCACCTGCCCTCTATTAACTGGGTAGATTATCGCGCAGAGAATGAATACATTTGAACTGTGGTATGCTTTTAAAACATTAATCACAGATGCCTTGAATGCGTATATACCATTAAAAAATACTCCACGAGGAGGGTTCCAAGTTGGATGAATAGTGAAGTTGCCACATTACATGAGCAGAAAAAGGTGGCATGGAAAGGTTACAGAGCAATAAAAAGTACTGAAGCCTGTAACAGCTACAAGATGATCTGTAATAGATCCACAGAAAAGGTTCGACAGGCAAAGGCAGTTTATGAGAAATCACTAGCAAACAGAGCAAAGAAGGGGGATAAGGAATTCTTCACATATATAAATGCCAAGAAGAGCGGGACAAACCAGATCGGACCTTTACGTAAGGGAAAGGGGATAGTATTAAATACACCAGCTGCCGTTGCAGATGAACTCAACAGTTATTTTGCATCGATATTTACAAATGAAAAGCCTTTTGTGGCAATGGGAAATTGTGGGAGCGGAGTTGAAAAATATGTAATTAATGATATTGAAATTTCGCAAGATTATTTAATGAAAAACCTTTCGAGCCTAAGGCCAGTAAGGCTCCTGGAGTTGATGGAATATACCCTATAATCTTATGGGAGGCGGCAAGTGAGTGCATTGAACCATTGAGGCTAATTATTCGAACATCACTAGACTCTGGGGAGATTCCTTGGATTGGAAAAGTGCCAATGTATCTCCAGTACATAAGGGTGGCCCTAAGAGTGAAGTAGGAAATTATCGACCTGTCAGTCTGACTTCAGTAGTAGGGAAAATCATGGAGGCAATGATGAAGGGTGGAATTCAGGATCATTTGGATCGAATTGAAATTCTCAAGGATACTCAGCATGGTTTTGTAAAGGGAAAATCATGTTTAACAAATCTGGTTTGCTATTTTGAAAGGGTCACTCACGAGCTGGATTTAGGGAATAATTTGGACATTGTTTATTTAGATTTCAGCAAAGCTTTTGATTCAGTCCCACATGAGCGGTTGCTTTATAAGCTGGAACAGATTGGAATCACTGGGAAAAGCCTTAGATGGACAGCAGGATGGCTTCAGGGCAGGAGGCAGAGGGTTGTGATAAATGGCTATTCCTCAGATTGGGTTGATGTAAGAAGTGGGGTTCCCCAAGGATCGGTATTAGGACCACTGTTGTTTTTAATTTTCATAAACGACATCGATGAAGGGATAGAGGGCGTGATGTCTAAATTTACAGATGATGTTAAAATTGGTAGAGTAGTTAATGATCACTGTCAAGCTGAGCTTCTTCAGAGAGACGTAGACAGACTTCAGGAATGGTCAGAAAAATGGCAACTATGCTTTAATCCAACAAAGTGTAAGGTATTACACCTGGAAAACAGTAATCCCAAAATAACGTATTCACTTGGTGGAGTTCAACTAAACCCAGTACTGGAGGAAAGGGACTTGGGTGTTACAATACGGTCAGACATGAAATTTTCTGAGCATTGTAAACAGGTTGCAAGGAAGGCCCATGGTGTCCTATCGATGATCTTTCGAACTTTTTCAAGTAGAGATAGGGACGTGATAATCCCATTATATAAGGCTTTTGTTAGACCACACTTGGAATACTGGGTTCAAGTATGGAGACCGGACCTAAAGAAAGACATCGAGCTTCTTGAAAGGATGCAAAGACGGGTAACTCGCCTGGTGAGATCGCAAAAGGGCGTCCTTATGAAGAAAGACTTCGAATATGTGG
Organism: Mastigoproctus giganteus; assembly: GCF_048544385.1. Lineage (NCBI taxonomy): Eukaryota > Metazoa > Arthropoda > Arachnida > Uropygi > Thelyphonidae > Mastigoproctus > Mastigoproctus giganteus. The sequence goes on along the minus strand of NC_143579.1, from coordinate 179,485,267 downwards.
GTTGCAGAGTTTGGAAACTAGACACCTTAGAGGAGATTTGATTGAGGTGTTTAAGGCTCTGAGAGGCATCAGTAAAATGAATGAGGACGAAATTTTCCAGATTACAAATGATGCTAGAACTAGGGGACATAAATTCAAGTTACGGGGGGGGGAATGTTTAGATTGGACTGCAGGAAGTTTTATTTTAGCCAGCGAGTTATAAATTACTGGAATAAGTTGCCTACCTGGGTGGTAGAGGCTGACAGTTTGGGGAAATTCAAAGGTCATCTGGATAGTACCTTCGGGTCAGGGAAGCGCATAGGATGATAGATTTAATTTCCTTTTCTTTTATTAATTATTATTATTTTATTATTTATTTATTATTTTTTTTATCATTGTTTTATTCGTTTTTTTTTTATGGTGCAGCATAAGCCATAGGCTTTCTTGCACCATGCGGCCATTACTAATACAAAGGGGGCTTGGAGGGGAACAGGTATCCTGTGTGTTATCAGACACTTAGCCTAAAACACTGATGAATCCAATATCTCTCTATTACAGAAGATTTAGGAGAAGTCCGGTTGGCCTGCCTCCCTAAAATCCACTCATGCACACCTTCTCGATGGTAAGAACTGTTACGTCACTTAGGTGGCAACGAACGTGTAGAGTGGTTCTCTTCAAGACGCCTGGTCAGCGTGAAGAGGAAAAGACCAAACCCTCCATCATATGAGAGCACAACAATACAAATGGCCCTCAGTCCCCAGCAGCTTTCACTCTCCCTCTTACGGCAGCGAGAGGATCAGAGTGGAAGCAGAGGGTGCTAAGAATCTTTGGGTACGACCAGGCTGCCATGCACGGAAACTGAACTTGGCCTGTTATAACGTAAGATCACTCATCGGTGAAGACAGGATATCAGAGCTGGAAAAGGAATTAGAAAATGTGAATTGGAATATCATCGGTTTGGCTCAAACAAGAAGAAGAAATGAATCACTTATAAGTTTATCAAGTGGAAATCTGCTGTACACCAATGGAAACAGTGAAAGGAGTGAAGGTGGAGTTGGATTTCTGGTCCATAAAGATTTTAAAAGCAACATTTTGGAATTCAAAAGTACATCACCAAGGGTGTCAAGACTAATACTCAAGATTTCTAAGAGGTACAAGCTAAAGATTATAATGATTTATGCACCAATATCGAGCCATCATGATGAAGAGGTTGAAGAAATGTACACCGAAATTGAGAGTCTTCTAGATGAGCAGAAAACCCACTACACTATTATTATGGGGGACTTCAATGCTAATGTTGGAAAAAGGCAAAACAGCGCAGAAAGAGGAACTATAAAGAAGAAATTTTGGAACTATAAAGAGGAAATTTTGGAATTGGTGAAAGAAATAAAAGAGGTGAAAGACTTGTGGAATTTGCAGAATCTCAAGGACTGTCAGTAATGAACACTTTTTTCAAGAAAAGGGTGAACAGAAAGTAGACATGGAAGAGTCCAAATGGATTAACAACTAATGAAATCGACTTCATCCTCACTAACAGAAGATATATTGTGAATGATGTTACCGTCCTGAATAAGGTAAATGTTGGAAGTGATCACAGAATGGTAAGATGTACACTTGCTATAGATGTAGGAAAGGAAAGGTAAAAACTGACTCGAGTAAATAATACAAAGGTCTTTGAGATAACAGAGGAGGAGAAAAAGCAGTATGTACTGGAACTTAAGAACAAGTTTGAGCTTCTGCAGACTGCTCAGGACCAAGATATCGACGAGGAACATTACAACTTTCTGAAAGTGATAAAGCCCAAGAAACCTATAGGGAAAAAGAAATCCAAAGAAGAAAAAATTAGTCAAGAAACACTTGTCATGATGAACAGAAGACAACAAATGAAGAGCAAGAAAAACACTGACAGGGAGAAAATTGAGTATACTGAGTTATGCAAAGCCATTATAAAGAGACTCAGAGAGGACATAAGAAGATTTAACACAAGAAATGTAGAACAAGCATTAAGGGAAAACAAAGGATTTAAATCAGCAGCCATGAACAGTAATGCAGAAAGACAAATGATACTGAAACTGAAGAATAGCGATGGTGTACTTATAAACAGCAGAGAAGGCATAATTCAAATAGCAGAAGACTACTATAGAGAATTATACAAGGAGCGAGGGAATGATTCCAGCAGTGGGGAAGATGGATTGCAAAGTAGCAACACATACGCCATATCCGATATTTTTCCTGATGAGGTAGAACATGCATTGAAGAAAATGAAGAATCGGAAATCCCCGGGGGAAGATGAAGCTACTGCAGAGTTGTTAAAATTGGGAGGAAGAGACATAACACAAAAACTGGCAAGGCTCTTCACAAAGTGCATTTGAAAAGGTTTGACGCCTAAGCAGTGGAATAATGCAATCATAGTCTTGCTGCATAAGAAAGGAGATAAATCAGAAATTGGAAATTATAGACCAATTAGCTTGTTATCCCACATCTACAAGTTGTTCACAAGGATCATTACTAACAGATTAGAAAGAATACTTGATGAGAATCAACGAAAGAGCAAGCTGGCTTTAGGACAGGATTCTCAACTATGGATCACCTTCACGTAATATCATAGCTAATGGAGAAAGCAAATGAATATAAAACACCATTATGCTTGGCATTTGTGGATTATGAAAAGGCATTTGACTCCATACAGCATAAGGCAATGTTTCGGGCACTGGAAAGACAAGGCATGGATACCCCATATATTATGATTTTGAAGAAAATATATCAGAGTGCTACCTCCTTTATTAGACTAGACAAAGACAGTAGCAAATTTAAAATCGAGAAAGGAGTTCGACAAGGAGACAATATCTCCGAAGCTGTTTACTGCTGCCCTTGAGGAAGCTTTCAGAAGATTAGACTGGTCGCAGAAAGGAGTCAATGTGAACGGAGAGTACCTAAACCATTTACGATTTGCAGATGACATTATGGTCATAAGCCACGATCCCAAAGAATTAGAGGAAAATCTTAATCAGTTATGCAGAGTTAGTAAGGATTTTGGACTAAAGATGAATATGGCTAAAACAAAAGTAATGATGAAAAAGTATGCCACGGAAATGGAAATAATGATTGAAGGAGCAGTAATTGAAAAGGTGGAGTCATATACTTATCTGGGACAAGTTATTACGTGTAATGATAAATGGCTGGAAGTCAAGAGAAGAATAAATTTTGGATGGATAGCATTCAGGAAATATAGTCACATACTGAAGAGCAAAATCCCAGTTCGTTTGAAACGTAAAATAATGAATCAATGTATACTCCCCACTATGACTTATGGAAGTGAAACTTGGGCACTCACCAAAAGAATGGAAGAGAAGCTGAGAACTACACAGCGAAGAATGGAATGAATTATATTGGGAATCAGACTGTTAGATAAGAAGAGAAACACATGGATTAGGCAGCAAACTCAAGTAAAGGACATTCTTATCAAAACTAAAGAACTAAAATGGTCTTGGGCAGGACACATAGCTCGAAGACATGATGACAGATGGACTAAGAAAATAACAGAGTGGTACCCAAGAGGAGCCAGAAGAAAACCTGGAAGACAAAGGCGGAGATGGATAGATGAAATTCATGAGTTTTTGGGTAGTAAATGGATGGCCAGTGCTCAGAACAGAAGGAACTGGAAAGTTGCTGGAGAGTCCTTCATCCTGCAGTGGATTGAAAATGGCTGATGATGATGATGAAAACTTATGTATACTATTATGACAGAATTGATGTTTTGCCTGAATTAATGTTTTATGTAACTATAATATATTTTTGTTAGCACAGATGTTACTACGGAAATAGAGGGTCTATAGAAATATTTTATCTCTAATTTTGCTATACTAATATTATTATATGATTTTAAGCTCTATTTTTCGAAACTTATGTTTGATTTCTGTATGTTTCAATCAGGTATATATAAATGGCTGAAGTGTAATATGCAGAGTACATTAACTTGTTTATTTATAACGAGTGTCAGTGGAAGTTTGAACTAATCTAATAGCATGGATAGGTTTATTGAAAGGTATTTTAATTGTATTACTTATAAGTTTGATTGTATATCACGTGTCCATGGGGTGAAACCACATACTAATACTTGTGTTACTTGGCTGTATTTCATGAATCATCCTCGGAGGAATCTGGAGGATGATATCAAAGGATCCCAAGGGAAAGTTCTAAATAGACTGGATTAAATATGTGGAAAGTGAAGGAAGTAAACATTGATAAAGGTGAATTGATATGAATTAGTGTGCTCCATCAAGACATCACTCATGAATATAGTGACGTAGTGGTTACCGAATGAAAAGAACATTCCTGAGCATTATAGTGCTACGGGATTTATTTGAAGTATTATGTACCTTGTATCTTAAGTATCTTGTAACCTAAATATTTGTATCCTTTGATATTTTGATAATATGTCACAGTCATAACACATGTACTGATATTAGTATCCCCATGTTCTGTCAGTGTAATGTGAAAACTCGGAGTTAGTCCGACCCATTTGAATGTTTTTTTGTCACAAATGCTTATGTTACAGTAAGACCTTGCGAGAAGAAATACGAATGTACCTAAATGCCTTTTGTAAAGAAAGGAAACGCAGTTAAGATTTATTGAGACACGCTTGATGTCCCACAGACAGAATTATGGACAAGTAATTTTTTTAATTCCCCATCCAGAATTTGGAGGGAAGCTAGGGAAAGTGTTAGCCCTAGAGCTTTTACTTTTCCTGTGATTTCAACCAATCCAAACTAATATTCATTTGTCAATATTGTGACATAGGAACATCGAGCCCGAGTCACGAAACTATTGGGAACCTAGTGCCAGTTGAAAGAATAGAGAGGATATTCCCGAAGTAGTCAGGCGAAGTTTGTATCCCAGGGCGAAGTTTGTATCCTAGTGCCATTTGAAAGAATAGAGAGGATATTCCCGAAGTAGTCAGGCGAAGTTTGTATCCCAGGGAACATCAAAACCTCTTGCTCTAAAGTTAGCACGATTTTCCCCCCATATCTGATGAGAAGTAAGATAAAACTTCCCGAAGACTATCAGAGCACACGGGCCAAAGAACAGTACATTCACAGCATATGTCGAAGATAGGATACGGTGAGCCAAAGAGAATGTTATCTAGGGTTTTATCTAGAATTGCATCAATTAATGTTCAATGAAAGAATGCAGTAAGCCCGTCTCTTTTTACCAACCGCAATACCCAAAAGATTTTATGGCCAGGGTAAAAGAATGGAAGTTGTAGGAGGTTGACAAGAAGGGAAGCCAGTGTGAGAAAAGTAGGTGGGCGTTTTATTAATATCTCCGACACCATGGCGCCCAAAGTCAACCAGAGACAGAAGTGCCCTTTTGGAGGCATGAGTCATCCCTGGACCGTCTTGGACAGGAAACGTGTGACTTCCAATGGCCAATGAGAGAGTTTGCTCTAGAAGACAAAGAAGAGCACAGAATATAAAAAGGGCCCAAAATGAGACCAAAGGACTGTCACCATCGTCGGCTCTACTGGTTTTGGTCACCATCGTCGGCTCTACTGGTTTTGGTCACCATCGTTCCTATGGTCATTGGAAAATCTTCGCCGCCACCATCTTAGTGGCTGTTGGTTCGCTGTCGTCTAGTGGAACCCTGCTGTCGTCAATGCTGGTCGCCGTCATTGCCGAAGTCACCGTCGGCTGCTCACTCAAGCCTCTTCGGTAACTGCCTGTACCATCCAATCTGGCTGAAAAGATAGAATTGTGAAGACCAGAGAAGACCACAACCAATTCCACTATAGAAGGAAGTCTTGTAGCAGGCTCCAGGACTTTCAATCACTCTTATGTGCGAATGAAAATGTGTGAAACAACCAAATTTATATTGAACTAAATGCTTCCTTTCTTATTCTTTTTATATACAGAAATTAGTGTTAATTCAATAAGGAATGGAACCACTATGATTGTCGAAGGTACTGACGATACTTTTTCTTTCCTCCTAGCAAAACCAAACGCAAAAGAGAACAAAATAGTCAAACTTAATTAGATATTAGTCCGTTTCTCTCTGTGTCCACAGTAATTCGATATTAATAATGAATCCAGAGCGCACAGGCCTCTTTAATCAGATATTAGTTCCTTAAGTATAGTAAGAATATTTGAGAAGATGCTATAGGCCACCCAAAAGCATAACCACTCAATACTCCGAGCCTACCTAATAATAAATAAGACATGAAGCTACTTTCGTTATATCATAGTCTATCCATTCTAGAGTTATTTAGAAAGCGACAAAAGTCAAAGAACAGACTTGTCTAGAATAAGGTAGAACGTAGAACTTTGTGAAATCACTAGACAATTGGAACTTATAACTTTAATTATGTCCTGTTGTTAGTATATGGTTGTATTTGGAAATGATGCATGCTTTATTCATTGTATTAATACTGAGTGAAAGTATATTGTATACATGACCTTTTTTTGTTTGTAGTAAATGTTATGTGTTATTCGTATGTTGCATTCTCTCTGTCAGCATCTTGAAATATGCCAGGGTAAATAAACAAAGAAAATGGATTTTTGCAGGGTGGAATGACACTAAGTAATCTTTCCATTACAAAACACAACGCGATCTATATTCTGCAGCAATCAGGGGTCATTAAAACCCTTGATTGCCGAGGGCTCGGATTTTTTTGTCCTAACTGATTGAACATCTGAAGCAGGATAGACATTACATGTGCTGCTTATGTCGTCGAAAACGTAAATAAGACCAATCGTTGTAAATTAGCAATTTACAACGTAAACTTATTGAAATTATGAATAAGTATCTTGAGTATGGCATCATTGAAATTACAAGAAAATTAAGCATTGATATGCTAAACTCTGTCGAAATTACTAGTCAAGAAGCTACTTGGTATTTTTCTTCGTCAACCGATGTTCGAAAGTTCAGTTGTTGTAACTTATATACCTACCGTGTGACCTATCGAACAACAGCTTAACGGAAAATCAAACTAAGAAAGGGAATGAGAAAAACATGGGTGAAAGGGTGATGAGGAACAAGTTCAAGTGGACCAGAATTGGTAATGACATCATTGACCTTCCACCGGTAAATAGCGAGCTTACGCCCTCTACCTACTCTACTGAATCATCTTAAGTGACAGCATTGATGTAATTTATGTCATTTCTATTTCACACTTTCGTCAAAGATGTTTTCATACGAAATATCTTTTGTGCATACAGGGTACACGTGGGCTCTTTTTTGCGATGATATCTAACAAACAACTCGAAACCGCTTATTACACCCGTGCAAAGCCTGCGAGCTTTGCAAGGCAAACTACCTTTCAGGATGCTACAAAAGTTAAAGGTAATGTGATAAAATCATAGCTGTGCTCACAACCTCCCTACACTTGCCACCGATCTGTGAAACACCATTTTAAATTATTACAAATGGTTGTTACTAGTATTGGACACCAGTATCAATATCATCTGGTTGATTTTACTTCAATAGCAAAGTTCAATGATGGAATCAAATACAGTATCTGTTATCTGTGATTGACTGGTTTTCGTGCTATGCATGGGTCATTCCCTTGAAAACTAAAGGATCAAAGGTTGCACAGACGTTACCAAAGGTGTTTCATGCTGGTTCTTTGCCCTACTATTTACAAACTGATGAAGGAAAATAGTTCTAGAATAAAGATGTGCAGGATTTAATGAAAAGGGAAAGTGTTCATTTGTTTTTTCGTATGACAATACAAAATTGTTTCTGGTCGGGAGATTTCACCATACCTATGGGATTGATTGTGGCACTACTTTTCTTAGAAAAATACATATTGTTATATCGATATTCTTCCTGCTCTTATAGAGGAGTATAACAAGACTAAGCACAGAACAATTGGCATGGTGCCTGCTGATGTCAACTTTTCCAATGAATCAGCTGTGGAGACGCCGATATGGTTCTCACTACTTCCTGATTATCCATTGTTTGCCAAAAGTGTTCGCATTTCACGACAAAACTCAACATTTGAAAAGGAGCGACTCACAGTTGGTCAGAAGTGTTTGTGGTGAACGATATTTGTAATACAACTACCAGTTAGTTGAAACATCTGAGAATATTATCTCAGGAAGATTTTATTCAGGCATACTGCAAAAAGTGGACCACCCTGAATTTTATGTCGTTGATCACATATTGAACAGAAGGGTGTGTCATGGTAAGAAGCAAATTTTGTTGAAATTGCATTCGTATGCAGATTCAAGCTCGATAAACATTAGCATTAGCATTAGTAGAGGCATTCGATGCAAGAAAGCAAGCTTATGCAGCATTAGCCAAAAAAAAAAAAAAAAATAAATAAATAAAAAATAACCACTTCCACTTCACCCCTCCGTTCATTCGAAATACCTGTCCAGCTGAGCCTTAAACTTATTCAGGCTATCAATCTCCACGACAAGGGATGGAAGTCTGTTCCACCAACCAACCACCCGCTGGCTAAAGGCAAATTTCCTCACGTCTATCCTACATCTGTCTTTCCTCAATTTGAATTTATGCCCTCTCAGGTGATTATTCTGAGCAAGAGGAAGAATCCCATCAGCATTGAGCATGCTCAAACCATTCAAGGCTTTATACACCTCTATCAGATCACCTCGCTGGTGCCTAGTCTCCAGACACTGTAATTTGAAAAACTTAAGCCTTTCTTCGTAAGAGCACCCCTTTGTTCCATTCACTAATCTTGTCGCCCTTCTCTGTACTCGTTCCAGCAGCTCTACATCCTTCTTGAAATGAGGCCTCCAGACCTGTATAAAGTACTCTAGGTGTGGCCTGACCATTGCCTTATACAAGGGAATAATCACCTCTTTATCCCTGCTAGAAAAATTCCTATATATCACCGACAATACACCATGATCTTGCAGCCCGTCTGCACTCTCAGAAAACTTCATATCTGCCTGCACAACCACCCCCAGGTCCCTTTCATTCTCTACCACTGTCAGTGTAGTACCACAGAGTTGATACGTTGCTCTGGGGTGGCTGTTTCCCATATGTAGTACTTTACATTTGTCAATGTTAAACTTCATTTGCCACCTCTCAGCCCATCTGCTCAACCTTTCCAGATCCTGTTGCAGTAGCATAGTGTCATAGTGTCCTTGACAACCCTACCAACTTTCGTATCGTCTGCAAACTTGGACATTAAGCTTGATATACCATCATCAATATCATTTATAAATACAGAAAACAATAATGGACCCAATACTGAACCCTGAGGGACTCCACTAATAACATTAGTCCACGATGAGCAGTGTCCATTGATTACCACTCTCTGTCTTCTCCCCCTCAACCACCCCTTTATCCATAGCAGCAATTTTCCTCCAATGCCACACTGCTCCAATTTGTGCAGCAGTCTTCCATGTGCAACAGTATCAAAAGCCTTTCTAAGATCCAAGTATATAATATCAAAGTTATTCCCTGCATCCAGTTCTTTTGTGACTGCATAATAGTATCCAATCAAATTGGTCAGGCAAGACTTCCCCTTAACAAAACCATGCTGTGTCTGAGCTATAACTGAAGTCTTGTCTAGATGATCCTGCAGTGCTTCTTTGACCAGTGCCTCCATTAATTTTCCGGGAACAGAAGTTAAACTAACAGGTCTATAATTACTTGTGTCGCACTTTGCACCTCCTTTGTGAATTGGGGTCACATTTTCACATCTCCAGTCCATGGGTACTTCCCCTGAGTCCAAGGAAGCTCTCATAATTATAGCTAAGGGTTTGCTTACTCCCTTTGCTGCTTCCTTTAATATAACTGGATAGGTCCCATCCAAATAAACGAATTGGAATTGCGCCTTTTATTATAATTTGATCTGCATTAGTGTTAAGTACTGCACTTTTGCTGTGTGTTGTATTGTTGCTAGCCTCGCCCTCTATTGACAATATTGGTGTTAATGTAAGGAACTGTGCATTTTCCAAAGAGTGTTCTAATAAGCGTGTTAGTGCATGTGGTTCTGTTGTCGATATTCGTGTTTTCTTCTCATAGTTCTACCTGGATTCTGACGATAAAGGGAATTAACTTGCAAGTAGGTGAGTGGAAGAAATTCCTTTCCTTGCAGCAAGCAGTCAACAAAGCATGTAAAATTTGTGCTCGCTCTTGAAATTTTTTATTCTGCCATCTACTGCAAACTACTACTATGGACATTGGGTTGTAGATGGATTGTGCTTCCAGTGCAGAGTGATCCAACTCCAATCCTTGCTTGGAATACTGCCTGGTGACATTTATCACTCACGACGCAACTCATCTGTAGACTCGAGTGCATTCAACAGAATGAGGGATGAAATTTCCTTCCCTCTACTAGATTTCGGCTTATCTGATGTTTCTCATATGTCAGTGTACTAGAAACAAGACTGTAGAGTGCAGACCATGCAGAATCACTTATTTTGGAAATACTGTACTGGTAGACGTACGTCTATTTTTAACAGCACACAAGCAGACGTATGAGCTGCATTAGGTATTAGGTATTAGGTATGTTCGGGGTCTGACGGCACCTGGGATTTCTCCCATCTCCGCGTATGTTCTCTGTATCGGACAAGCCAGAGATTTAAAAGTGTGTGGGATATGTACTGTGTAGTTTGTTGTGCCCATTGTTCGTCCGGCCTGTTAGCCGCCGGGCCCCTAGTGAGACCCGACGTTACCAATACCTGCCACAGGGAGGCCGGCCAGGTGTTACCAATATTTGTACTTTGGCTGGTCTTGCCACTTACTTTCCTGGGATTTTAGTGGCTAGGACCAAGAAAAAAAAAAAAAAAATCGAGGTTGATATTAGTGATACTTTACAAGTTAGTATTAATAGTGCGCGACGTGGGGCTGTGCGGTGAAAGTGAGTTTTAAAAACCAAATAGGTTCGGGCAAGAATTTTGATGTTCTCTTTTGATTTTGACATGTAGGGCTAAACGCTGTGCAAGACAAAAGTTTGGGGGGAGGATGAAGACTGGGGGGAAGAAATTGGAAATAAGGGGCCGACAGAGTAGATGGCCCCTGCAGGTAGTGAGGCATGCCCGTGCCCCACCAGAGTGAAAAAATTGGGGAGGCAAGGAGAGGCAAGCCTCTCCTCCCCAGGAGTTTGGAAAGAAAGATCCGCCCAAGAGAGTGCGGATTTGGGTCGCCGTGAGCATGACATGACATGACAGTTTTGTTTTGTCCATTGCCTCGTCGAGAGTGGATTTGCTAGTTCTTTTGGTGTGTGTGTGTGTGGGGGGGGTTTATAATGGTGTATATATATTTTTATATTTATATTATTTTAATTTATTCCCCTATTTAAACAACTCCCCTTTATAATATCTCCCCACTTGCGCATCTGACTTTACTTCTCAAAAAATTCTAAGTTCATAGGGGAGAAACTCTTATATATGTTTAATTCCCATTGGTTAGGCTTGTGTCCAGTACAACAAATAACTACACAAATGTTATACAAAAAAAACAAGTTTATTATGCATAATTTCATGATCATAAATAGAATAAAAATATAACAATTGAATATAAACCTAAGACCACCTGATTTTGTCTCATCTTATTATACACATCTATTTTAATCTAGCATTGGTTGAAACCATCAATTACAATACCAAGTTTCATTCCCTCCAGTATACATTCAATCCTACATCTTTTAAAACATCAATAACAATATCGATCTCTTTCTATAATTTTTTCTTGCGTTAGTTATTGATCAATGCATCAATTTAAATCGTAATTAGCAAAATTACAATCCTCTTTCTATTAACTCTTACATAATTCAATACTACATGCAATCCTGCATCCTTGAAGAAACCTTCAATAACAAAATCGATCCCTTTCTATACTTTTCTTAGGATATTGATTATGCATCAATTAAAACCGTTAATTAACAAAATAACAATCCTCTTTCTATTAACTCTTACATAAGTCAATACTACATTCAATCCTGCATCCTTAAAGAACCTTCAATAACAAATTCGATCCCTTTCTATAATTCGCTTCAGGTATGGGCGCCTCCGTAGCCAGGTGGGAAGGAGCAGCAGTGCGTAACACACGCTTCTTGATTAGACCGGGGTTCGAGCCCGTCACCACCAAATACGGAGGATGCGGAAAGGTCATTCAGGGAATAACCACCGCATATCCCGGAGCAATATGGCCTTAGTTGCTAATGCTCCTAAAAACCAAATAACAAACAAGCTTCAGGTATTTATCATGCATCAATTAAAACCGTTAATTAACAAAATAACAATCCTCTTTCTATTAACTCTTACATAATTCATTACTACATTCAATTTATCTATCATAAAGATTATTAAAAGGTATCACTGTCTTCTATTCCCATCCAAAATTTCTAAATTTATCTATTAGCTTGTCCTGGCTAATGTTTTTTCAGCACATTTCCTAATTTTAACTTATCCTTGCTACTGAGTAATTCTCATGCACAGTATCTTTCTAAGGTCCTACTATTTAATTTCGGGGTCCCTACAGTTCGTAGTGTGTATGAGAACAATTATGTGACTAACCACTTACTTTGTTATCTCGGGGTTCTGCGGCATGTCCTTTGTCCTTCTCGCGGTGACCATCAGATCATCTTCATCTAGAACTCATCTTTCAATCTTTGGAGAGTTCGGCTGGGGTTTCCGGGTTTGCTACTTGGGTTTCGAGTGCCCTTGCTCCTAAAGAATGATTCACTCATCTGATCAGCACGTTTGTTCTCCTTTCTGTTCGGCTCCGGATTCTATCTGCTTCAGCTCCATTACCTCCGGGCATCAGGCATTTTGTTTATCCTACAATAAGCTAACTTAATGGCGTTTAGCTTTCTCCATTTTTATGGTTGCCTACGGCGCTTTAGTGAACTCAAAAAAACTCTGAAAACTCTGAACTCTCCTTACTGAAACAAAACTGTGTCGGCTACTGGCTGACGGATTGACTAACTGCTACATCTTAACTTGCTCCCCTCTCTTCTTTCCAACACTCATCTTACTGCCCAACTCACTGACACTGACCCACTCTTCTCTCTTCAACTCCTCCGCACTTCTTCCAAAACTCTCTCCGACCAAAAAACAATCTCTTTTCTTTTTTTCTCCTCTCCTTGTGTCGGTATCCATCCACAACTTTCTCCCGTATTTTTTCCACGCCTCCCCACAGTGTTTTCTTCCAATCACTCTCTCTTTTCCAATTTTTTCCTTTTCATTTGTTGAAAAGCCTCGGTCAGCCTGCCCCGTAGCACGTGAACAATACTCCCTATTTTCAACATGTTGGATCTGTGGCCATCCGGTGTGTTCCTTTGAAGTAGCCGGTTTTCCAAAACAACACATTACCCTACACATATAACGCCTCGTCTCTAAGGCATTTTAAAACCACAAAGAAACGACATTCGTGACTATAGCATCTGTTTTTGGGAACTTGTGCGTGTGTTTACGAACCGATTTCCTGTCTGCGGTAATTTGGCTGTACTAAAGTGTCTCGGAATAACCCTCACTTGTTTGTCGAGTAAGCCACCCGCTGTGCTTTCCGTAGTGTTCCTTGTTTTAGCGAAAGTAAGGCTAATTGTTCTGTTTTCGTTTCATTACCCTTTCCCAGGACACCTAATTTGGTTCTGCCAGTGTTATGTAGGAAATTTTACAATAGGAAAATTTTTTAATAATTTCAGCCCCTACCAGAATAAATTTGATTTCAAAACTGCAGATTTTATTCCTATATCTCATTAATGGCAAGAATCTAAACAAAAAGAACTAATTTTTCAAATAATAAAAAAAATCAGATTTTTTTATTATGTAAGATTTTTTTAATCTTACAGGTGTGTAAGAGCCGCACACTGTTTTAAGGGTAAAGATAGTTTTTCGCTACAATTTTTAGAATTAGTTGACAGACTGGAAACGTATAGTGATTAGAAAGAGCGATAATTCCGAGCTATTTAAGTTATGGAGTGTCCCATTCTAACTAGTTCAGCCAGCATGGACATTTATCTAGATAATACACAATCTCAGTAGTAGTAGTAGTAGTAGTAGTAGTGGCATGTGATACAAGAAAGCAAATGTATGAGCGTATGCAGCATCAGCCAAAAAAAAAAAAAAAAAAAAAAAAACACACCATTCCCTCGAAATGCCTGTCCAGTTCCTCCTTAAATTTATTCAACCTATCAACTTCCACAACGACAGATGGAAGTTTGTTCCAGCAATTAACCACCCGCTGGCTAAAGGCAAATTTCCGCACATCTATTCTACATCTGTCTTTTCTTAATTTGAATTTATGCCCCCTTAGGTTCGTAATCTGAACAAGTGGAAGGATCCCATCGGAATTCAGCGTGCTCAATCCATTCAAGGCCTTATATACCTCAATCAGATCACCGCGCAGGTGCCTAGTCTCCAGCCACTGCAATTTGCAGAACTTAAGCCTCTTTTGGTAAGAGGATCCTTTCATTCCCCTCACCAATCTTGTTGCCCTTCTCTGTACCCGCTCAAGTAAATCTACATCCTTCCTAAAATGAGGTCTCCAGACCTGTACGCAGTACTCAAGGCGTGGCCTGCCCATTGCCTTATACAGAGGGATAATCACCTCCTTTTCCCTGCTAGCAAAATTCCTATATATCATTGACAAAACCCCATGACCTGCCTTGGCAGCCTGTCTGCATTGCTCAGAGAACTTCATATCTGACTGCACAATTACTCCCAGGTCTTTTTCATTTTCTACCACCTTAAGTGTAGTACCACACAGTTGGTACGTTTCTCTGGGGTTATTTCTACCCATATGCAGTACTTTGCATTTGTCAAGGTTAAACTTCAGTTGCCACTTGTTAGCCCATCTGCCCAAATTATCTAGATCCTGTTGCAGTAGCAGACTGCCATTACTGTCATTAACAACCCTGCCAACCTTTGTATCATCTGCAAACTTCGACATTAAGCCTGATATACCTTCATCAATATCATTGATAAAAATACAAAACAACAGTGGACCTAACACCGAACCCTGTGGGACTCCACTAATAACATTAGTCCAAGAAGAGCAGCACCCATTGATTACCACCCTCTGTCTTCTCGCACGTAACCATCCTTTTATCCATTGTAGCAACTTACCCTTAATACCATTCTGCTCCAATTTGTACAATAGTCTTCCATGCGCAACAGTGTCAAAAGCTTTCCTGAAATCCAAATATATGATATCAAAATTGTTTTTTGCATCCAGTTCCTTTGTAACCACATCATAATATCCTATCAAATTTGTCAGACAAGGCTTTCCCTTAACAAACCCATGCTGTGTCTGAATTATTGCTGCAGTCTTGTCTAGATGATCCTGCAATGCATCTTTAACCAGTGACTCCATTATTTTACCCGGAACAGAAGTTAAACTAACTGGTCTGTAATTACTCGTGTCACCCTTCGATCCCCCTTTGTGAATTGGGGATACATTTGCACATCTCCAGTCCGTGGGAACCTCCCCTGAGTCCAGGGATGCTCTCATAATTATGGCTAAGGGTTTGCTTAGTTGCTTTGCCGTCTCCTTTAATATAACTCAATAGATCCCATCCACCCCAGGTGCTTTTCTTACGTTTAACTTCAACAATTTCTCTTCCACTTTGCTCTCAGTTATTACAAGATCATTAAGCACCCTGCTACAATTTGATAACCTTCTGCCATTTTCAAACCTTAATAATTCCTCACGTGTGAATGTAGATGCAAAATACTCATTCAGTTTGTTTGCTATCTGAGCAGGATGATCAACAGTCGAACCATCGATATCAATTGGACCAATCAGATTCATCCCCTTCCTTTTAGAGTTTATATAAGTAAAGAAATCCTTGCTGTTTTTCTTAGCATCTTTTGCCAAAGATTTCTCGTAATCCGCCTTCGCCTGCCGAACCTCCTTTGTGACCTGATTACAGACTAGCTTATATCTGCCACAGGCTTCTGCGTCACCTGATAATTTATATGCATCCCATGCATTTTTTTTCTCTGTTACGAGTCTCCTTAGTTCATTTGACAACCATTTAGGCCTAAACCTTGAACAATATTTCTTAATAGGTATGAAACTTTTAGTAGCATCCACGATTAATTCCTTGAATGCTTCCCACTTAGAATTTACTGTTGGTAACATCGTCAGTTGATCCCACTGTACAGAATTTAAAAACTGTCGGAGACCACTGTACTCGCCTTTACGGAAGCAAAAACCCTTTCCTTTACCCCTGATGGTAATTAAATCTTTAAGTAAATCCCACATCAGTACACTGTGATCACTGCCACCTAGTGGTTCTTTTATCTGCAAATTCCTAATACATGAATGATCACTGCTGATAACCAGATCAAGAGTATTACTTTCTCTGGTTGCCTGTCGAACATGCTGCTGCAGAAAACAATCATCCAATAAATCCACAAAAGTCTGACTAGTGTGTGAGTGACCAACCCACAAGTTCCAGTCAATATCTGGGATTAAAATCCCCCATTATAAGACATTCCGATTTACTAGCCTACTCTATTTCTCTGTACAATTGTTCATTGTACTCATTCGAGTCATTAGGCCTATAACACACTCCTACTCTAATTTTTGCTTTCGCAGTGCTTATGTCACACCAAACTGACTCAACAGTGCACTGTTCATCTATATCAACTGGATGCACTTCTTTTGATTTTATGTTTTTCTTTATTAACAGCATAACACCTCCTCCCTTCCTATCCTGTCTATCCTTTCTGTACACATTGTACTCCCCAAATTCCAGTTCGGCTTTCCTTATATCTGGGTGACACCACGTCTCTGATATCCCAACAATATCCGCCTTTGATGTCTTGACCAACACTTCAAATTCATCAAATTTATTTACTATACTTCTAGCATTGGTATACATGCAAGTATACATGCACCTATTCCTATTCCCAGCCACTCTAACACATCCCATATACCCACCTGTTTCACGATGACTGACATCCGTCCCTGAAACCCCCAACACCCGTCGCTCCAGGTCGCTACTTATTCTAATAGAAGTTGTGCAAGAATCACCTTCACCTCTGCCTACGGCTACTGTTAAACTATTAGTCCTTGTATCCCCCAAGCTATCAGTTTTCCGACCCACCTAACACTGCCTCGATAGCATCAGCAAATATTCTTGCACCCTTTCTATTTAAGTGTATCCCGTCCCTGTAGAAGCGATCTCTCCTGTTAACAAGTACAGTCCAGGCTGAAAAAAAATCTACCCCTTGAGCCTTGCACAGTCTTTCCAGGGCCGAATTGATCGACAAGGCTCTCATCATATACTCCCTCCTATCGTGTCTGGGCAGAATTGCAGACACTTTCAAATTCAACCCTACTTCACGGCTTTTTTTCAACAGTGACCTGTACTTACTCTTAATATCATTAGTGTCAACGTATACAACTATATCACCTTTTGTGCCCTTAAAAGATGATATCTGCTCTACAACGTCATCAACCTTTGCCCCTGGCAGACATACCCTGGTCCTGTTCCACCTATCCTTTTTACACAATACTGTGAAACTTTCCTAATGGATATATGTTGTATGCGGTTGATTTAACTGTTAGTGGAGATCCAGATACACGTCAATTCAAACAAAGTGGCAACCTTTGCTTAACATTAAATATTTCTGAAAACCGCCCACTCAATGCGACGGTGATTTTGTTATCCGAATTTGAGTGTTATGGAGCTTTCACATCAAAGAGAAATCCTGTTAGATTATTCATCATGAACAGTGAAGAAATAAGAGAGGTACTTGAGCGTGATCTCCCCATGGCAGACATACCAGTATTCACCTGCAATGAATTGCCGCCCAGATTATTCCTCCCTTTGTATTGATTTTTAATATTTCCCCTCATTACGAAGAAGGTCTTCACTGGGTAGTCATGATTGTTGACAATAATTGACAAGGTATATATTTTTGTTCATATGCGACCAAGCCGTTTCTTCCATTTATTGGGTTTTTCAAGAAAAATCGTTTGACATGTGGTAAAACAATAGACAAGTGCAAGCCATCAATGCAATCTCCTGTGGACTGCATGAAATATATTTCCTTTGAAATTCACCTGCAATGAATTGCCGCTCAGATTATTCCTCCCTTTGCATTGATTTTTAATATTTCCCCTCATTATGAAGACGGTCTTCACTGAGTAGTCGTGATTGTTGACAATAATCGACAAGCCATTACTTCTATTTATTGGGTTTTTCAAGAAAAATTGTCTTGATATGTATTAAAACAATAAAGTGGAAGCCATCAACGCAATCTCCTGTGGACTGCATGCATGCAATATATTTTCTTTGAAAGTATAGAAGACGGGCTATCGTGGACACTACAATTAATAAATTGTATTCAAATACTGTTACTAATGAATATATTTGTACTGTTTTTTCCTCGATTAGAATGAATAAAAAATCTTTTAATAAAAAGTCTTTATATATATAAAAAAATAAATACACATGTAACTGGTGAAGTTTGTATATATGAAATGCGCAATTTTTTCTTGTCAGAAATTTTGAAATTTTCTTGTCAGAAATCATGTCAAAAGTTTTGAAATATGATAAGAAATCAATTGGACAACCATGCATTATTCTTAATTATTCCTTTTAGTGCTGAGGCAACCAGTAGTTTGATGTTGTTATAATCCAATGGCAAAAGTTCTCTTTTTTTTTGCTTTTTTCCTAAGAACAACTGACAAGAATTCGGTTATACTGGTATTTGGTAATATATTATCGTACAGAGAAGTAGAGGAATCACCAAGAAAGTGAAGAATGATGATATCCAGCTCAGGACCCTTTTTCTTAAGAAAAGCCAGCAGTGGTTTTGCACTAGGATGGAGACTGTGGGAATGTTAATAGAATAGTGTCTTTGTTTGTAACTGATGGAATCGGTATAAAAAGAACCGGGGTAGATACATTTTGTTTATTGACCAGCTAGTTCTGCAATGTCTCTAGGTAAAGCTTAGCTTTTTCACTCTCCGACAAGCCTTTATTGTTTAAAATTTTCAAGATTTATCTATCAAACCCACTCATCTTTTCTTGTAGCACTGTTCTTTTAAACATAGAGCTCATATCGCAAGCAATGGTCCTAATAGTGGAGCAGCAAGTGAGAGGAGTGCTATTATTAGGCCTCCCATACTCTGAGATATCAGTATTTTTCATTTTGATGCCGTTGATTCTTTTTTTTTTTTTTATCAGATTGGGCTTCTTATCTGAGTTCTGCATGATGTGATCTTTTTTTTTTTGTACTGGAATGGTGTTATGGGAATGCATCCATGTTAGCATTAGCATATGATGCAAGAAAGCAAGCTTATGCAGCATCAGCCAAAAAAAAAAAAAAAAAAACCACTTCCATTTCACCCCTCTGTTCATTCGAAATACCTGTCCAGCTGAGCCTTAAATTTATTTAGGCTATCAACTTCCACAACAAGGGATGGAATCCTCTTCCACCAACCAATTACCCGCTGGCTAAAGGAAAATTTCTGCACATCTATCCTACGTCTGTCTTTCCTCAATCTGAATTTATGCCCTCTCAGGTGATTATTTTGAGCAAGAGGATGAATCCCATCCGCATTGAGCATGCTCAAACCATTCAAGGCATTATGCACTTCTGTCAGATCACCTCGACGGTGCCTAGTCTCCAGACACTAATTTGCAAAAGTTAAGCCTTTCTTCGTAAGAGAAACCCTTTGTTCCATTCACTAATCTTGTTGCCCTTCTCTGAACTCGTTCCAGCAGCTCTACATCCTTCTTGAAATGAGACCTCCAGATCTGTATACAGTACTCAAGGTGTGGCCTGAACATTGCTTATACAAGGGAATAATCACCTCCTTATCCCTCTAGAAAAATTCCTGTATATCATTGACAAGACACCATGAGCTACTCTTGCAGCCCATCTTCACTGCTCAGAGAACTTCATAACTGCCTGTACAATTACCCCCAGGTCCTTTTCATTCTCTACCACTGTCAGTGTAGTACCACAGAGTTAATACGTTGCTCTGTGGTTGCTGTTTCCTATATGTAGTACTTTACATTTGTCAATGTTAAACTTCATTTGCCACCTCTCAGCCCATCTGCTCAAACTTTCCAGATCCTTTTGCAGCAGCATAGCATCAGTAGTGTCCTTAACAACCCTGCCAAACTTTGTATCGTCTGCAAACATGGACATTAAGCTTGATATATCATCAATATCATTTATAAATACAGAAAACAACAATGAACCTAACACTGAACCCCGAGGGACTCCACTAATAACATTAGTCCACGATGAGCTGTGTCCATTAATTACCACTCTGTCTTCTGCCACTCAACCATCCCTTTATCCACAGCAACAATTTGCCACCAATGCCACACTGCTCCAATTTGTGCAGCAGTCTTCCATGTGCAACAGTATCAAAATCCTTTCTAAGATCCAAATATATAATATCAAAGTTATTCCCTGCATCCAGTTCTTTTGTGACTGCATCATAATATCCAGTCAAATTGGTCAGGCAAGGCTTTCCCTTAACAAAACCATGTTGCAGATTTAAGCACAGAGCGAAGAGATCTCATTTTTGCTAGCACCTGTCAATAAAGTTAGTTAGTGTCTCGGAGAATTGTAGACACTCAGATGTTCGATAATCCTTTCTGATCTGCTTTCATACCGAACTGAATGCACTTTCGTGAGTGCTTAGGTTCGTAAACTACCGAATCAGTTTCACACGAACAGTTCACAATCTCTCGTTGTCGCTGGGGCTCTAAGTCAATAAAGAGGTAGTCCTCACTGTATCTGTGTATGATTCAATCAAAATGCTCGGTTTCTCGGGATAGTTTGTCTTGCTAAGAACCAGATTTGGGACATGTTTTGAGGATTTTTCAGCAAAATCTATAGTGACAATTTAGACTAATTGTTTGAGTTTGCTTCTTTCCATTTTGTAAACAAATTTTATGATTTTCCAAATATAACAGAAACAGATAAATTGCGATGGCGAGATTCACTTGTGAACACATCCAAAATTTGTTATGATATTGTAGCTTTGTTGACAAGATCGTCAATCATAAGTAAACTTTTAGTATTGGCACTAAATTAGATCTCCTGATCGCCTCTAATCCTTTGTAAAATTCAATGTTGGGGATATCTCTTTTCAAATCCGGTGACAGCTCTTGAGGTTTGGCAAGCAGGTACACTATTCTAGTAACCTCTGGGGTGATGAGTTTATCTCTGTTATGAAGAATTCATGACACTAGGGTTGTTTTGTTACTCTGAGTTGAACCACTGATAGTTGCTGTGAAGGGATCTATCAATGTTCCTTCCAGACAAATGGATACTTCACGTAAGAACTTGGAATGACTTCTCTTTTATTGTAAGAATCACAAAAATTTTTTTCGGTGTCTTTAAGATTTTATTTCTCCAAATCTGGCCGTTAAAGGGAATGTGCACTGTCGCTTGTTCATCCAGTACTTGTTTTATGACATAAAAAGGTAAGTGTTCATTTGCAGGTCCAACTAATGATATTCATTTACATTTAATAATAGTTGAGTCTTCCAATACCCAGAGATAATAATTCTTTGGACTGGTGGCAACAAAATTTGTGATTTTTGCAGACGGTAGCTCTCTAATAGGTTGTCCCAACTGATTGCCAATTTCTGGGTTGTAGGCATCATTTTTCATCACAGTGAACAGTATTGAGTCAGTATCGAAATACGATATACACATTTCCCCAGCTTTGTTAATTCTTCCGTCAATGTCAACCATCCATAAGCAGTTACAGAAGCCGCAATGACAGTGCTACCAGTTTTATTTGTAGGGACACGCATTCTAATGTTTTGTTACCAATTAAAAGTGCACCCTTGTTAACAAATCATATTATCCCGGTTTCTCGGGATAGTTTGTCTTGCTAAGAACCAGATTTGGGACATGTTTTGAGGATTTTTCAGCAAAATCTATAGTGACAATTTAGACTAATTGTTTGAGTTTGCTTCTTTCCATTTTGTAAACAAATTTTATGATTTTCCAAATATAACAGAAACAGATAAATTGCGATGGCGAGATTCACTTGTGAACACATCCAAAATTTGTTATGATATTGTAGCTTTGTTGACAAGATCGTCAATCATAAGTAAATTTTTAGTATTGGCACTAAATTAGATCTCCTGATCGCCTCTAATCCTTTGTAAAATTCAATGTTGGGGATATCTCTTTTCAAATCCGGTGACAGCTCTTGAGGTTTGGCAAGCAGGTACACTATTCTAGTAACCTCTGGGGTGATGAGTTTATCTCTGTTATGAAGAATTCATGACACTAGGGTTGTTTTGTTACTCTGAGTTGAACCACTGATAGTTGCTGTGAAGGGATCTATCAATGTTCCTTCCAGACAAATGGATACTTCACGTAAGAACTTGGAATGACTTCTCTTTTATTGTAAGAATCACAAAAATTTTTTTCGGTGTCTTTAAGATTTTATTTCTCCAAATCTGGCCGTTAAAGGGAATGTGCACTGTCGCTTGTTCATCCAGTACTTGTTTTATGACATAAAAAGGTAAGTGTTCATTTGCAGGTCCAACTAATGATATTCATTTACATTTAATAATAGTTGAGTCTTCCAATACCCAGAGATAATAATTCTTTGGACTGGTGGCAACAAAATTTGTGATTTTTGCAGACGGTAGCTCTCTAATAGGTTGTCCCAACTGATTGCCAATTTCTGGGTTGTAGGCATCATTTTTCATCACAGTGAACAGTATTGAGTCAGTATCGAAATACGATATACACATTTCCCCAGCTTTGTTAATTCTTCCGTCAATGTCAACCATCCATAAGCAGTTACAGAGGCCGCAATGACAGTGCTACCAGTTTTATTTGTAGGGACATGCATTCTAATGTTTTGTTACCAATTAAAAGTGCACCCTTGTTAACAAATCATATTTTGGTAACAGAAGGTGTTGGGTCTGTTATGATCTGAAGCAGCTTTTCGTAGGAATCTACATATTCACTTTTGGTTTCGCCAAAGTCCTGGCAAAATTTCCCCCATAACGGATTCGAGAGTAACTTTGCAATTTCTCTCAGCCCAGGATTTTTATGGATGTCTGATATTTTTAATTGTATCCCCTCACGATGATAAAATTCGTTGAGATGCTTCTGTTTTTGAGAATTGGTTTTAACATCATCAGGAAACCCTGAATTTGCATGTTTAAGGCTTAAAGACATAGTGTAATCTCCAAAAAGTTTTCTTTGTTTAAACCTGGATGGATAATACCAGACTTCAAATATTCTGAACAAACGATAATTTTGGCGAACTGCTCTGTAAAGTTTGCATGTCACCCAGGTACTGATAATGCTTGTGTCTTCACTATCATGAATGCAACTTTCTTAACGTTGAATTTCCATACAGATATATAAATAAGAGAAGATGAGTCTTCCATCAAACTTGACTGGAAGAACGAAATGAAATAAGTTTCAGGGAGGCAAAATGCACGTTGGTTATCCCAAAATAGTAATCTGGCTGATAATTAAAGTTATTGGTGATGACAGTGGGGTGGCATTTGGGATACTCTTTGCTCTTGTTAACCCAGGGATAGAGTGAGCAAAAATCTGCATAATCTATGCTAGTTTCATTGTCAGCCTCACAGTAAAGACAACGCTCATAAACTCCGCCGCCATACAAGTACTCTACTTGTAATAGGAGAGATGATATCTTTTTCCTCTTCCAAAAGATTTCGAATTGATTGGTCTTCTCTAACTGGAGTATACAGTTTGAATTCCCAAAAATTCAATGAATGTGAAATCGGGTAATAACTGCTGAATATGATTTGACCGATTTAATGTTTTTTCATGTACTTGGCTGTTCGTTAAAGGTTTGTATAGTGTGTGAAGAGCAGTGCCAGGAAAACAAGCTGGCTGAGAGTGAAGCATACATCCATAAACTTCCATTATGATTTTTTTTTTGCCATGCTGATAATGATTTTTTTTTTTTTTTTTTTTTTTGCCATGTTTATAAGCCGATCTTATAAACCCCCAATCCTGAGTTTGCCTCTGCTGTTGTCACATGCCTGAAGAATGTAGCTAAATGACTGCCTTTCACCAAACCTATAATCTCCAGAAGGCACAATAGAGACAGTGTGAGGTTTTAAAAAATATGATTTAAACACTTCTAATGTGAAACTAGGCAATGTGAATCACTTTTCAAATGGGTCGGCATTTGCCATCTGGAGCAGAAAGTTTTGAAAAGTCTCATAACTTTTACGAAGAATGGTGACATTTGTCTAACGTTCATAATTTTCTGACCCAAATTAAAGACTTGTTATCTGTCATTTTTGTACCATTGAAGAAATTCTGCATGTTCCTCTGCTTTCATATTACTTGGACAAAAATATTTATCAGGAAGGGACCCTATGTAATTTAGGGTGTTTTCTTTCACAAACTAATATGGGAAGAAACATTTTTGAAAACTGTTGCCTAATGCAAAGGTGGTAGGGAGGATCCTTAGAGCTATACTAGATGGGCATGCCTTTGAATGCCTGGTTTTACAGGAAGCAGAGAAAAGGCATGCAAACTTAACGGGCACTTCCAATGCCGTCTGACAACGTTAGCTGGGGTTCAATGCCTGCTGATGTCGGTGGAGTCATTGAAAGCGGAGGCATTCTCCCCTTGCATAGGGTCATTGGCCTTCATCCTTCATTTTTTTTGTTATTGTTTAGAGATGATGTTTGACACAGAGAAATTTATTTGTGAGGTGGAAAGAAGGCTTGCCTTGTGCAACATGTCATTAAAAGACTACTCCAACGAAGAAATAAAGGCAAAGACTACTCCAACGAAGAAATAAAGGCAAAGTGTGAAATTGGAAATATTTCCGAATTGGGATGAACTATGTAATGATGAGAAGAATCAGAAAGCTGAGTTCTGAACCTTACATTTATTGTAAATATCACTTCTATTTTCATACTCTTTCATTAGTTAATGAAATACAAGTTTGTTCACTAATCGATAATTTATTTTTAGACTCCTCTGGTTATCTGTGTATGGAATCACGAATGTATATAATTTGAGTTAATAAAGAACCTTATTATTATTAAATAAGATCAAAACAGTAATTGGAAAACTGCTGAAGAATATCCACTGCAACAGTAGAACTAAGGAGTAGAATATTAACAAAAAAGAATATCACATGTAGTCTCTTCTTCCAAAACAAATTTTTAACTTTTCGTTTCAAACATGATTTCGGTGTCTTTATGTATCTGAAATAATTTTATAATACATCTCTCTCATTTTTTTTTTTTTTTTTTTTTTTAAAGTATAGTGAAAGCAATGAAAGGAAGCAGTAAGCCATAGTCTACAGTGTAGTTGTGAGCATGATGCAGGCGGAGAAATATTCACGCAACTATTTCTTGCCATAAGAAACTTAACCGAAAGAATTGCAACGAATTGTTTTTGAAAAACGAAAAGATCGTACTTCCTTTCTTCAATGTGCATTGCGTCTGCTAACACAAAATCAAGGAAATTCATCTATCAGAAGCCACACTGTAAACGGGTTTGGATGGCTCAAGGGCAAAATAATAATAAAATAATAATAATAAAATAATAAAGTAATAAAATAATAATAAAGTAGGAAATGGAAAAAAACTGGTGTAAAACTGATAACACTGCAATGCCCATTTGATAAAAGAAAAGTTGGTTTTATTGTAATTGTTTTTAGGGAACAATATTGGTACAGCATGTTTTCTGGATGTATATTTGATCTAACAAAATTTCAAGAAAATATTTCTATTGATGTTATACACTTCGAAAAGTTGTGTTGAAGGAACTTCGCATGAACATTCGTAAAATTAAACAGTAGCAATCCTTTATTGCACGGAAAGTAATCCATTATAGTGTGGGTAGTGGAGAATGTTTTCTGCTTCAAGTGAATGAAAAGCACTTGTCAATGAATGTCAACTGGTGTGAAAACAGTAACAATAGGTGTTTTATTCTGAGAAGTCCCTTGCGGTAAAATCAAATAGGAAGTTACGCTTTATATTACCAAAAGTAATCTGTAAGACACAAAGTCTTACAAATACCTTAACCGTATTTTTATATCCTCTTAATCGCTGAATAAGAATAGCGGGTGGAAATAAAGTAATTTTACAAACAACGAAAACAGCATTTCAAAAACTGGAAATGCAGACTTTTTTAACATATGGCACCGGATGGTGAATTTTTTTTGGCTTGTGTACTCAAAAAGAATTTCTCTCTTGAAACTTTTTGATAACATCAAATGCACACCAAGGAAATATTGAAATGTTTTGTAACAATACAAATAATAACATTTTGTGAACAATCCCTTAGTCATAGCGTTCTTTGTATTATTAGAAAATATTGCAGTTTTTGTAAAAATACACATTTCAAAATTAATTATTAGTTGAAACTTAACCAGGTAAAAATTATCCCAAAGGACTAACCAAGGGTTTTAATTAAAATTTATTATACAGGGGCCCCTGGTATCCCAGACCCCGAAGTTACGAGGATTTGAAAATTAAGGAATTAAAGTTTTTTTTTTCCCTTGAGAAAATTGACCAAGCACTTGAATATTTTTCTAAGAACGATCTTCTTCATGATCGTGCAACAAAAGTTAAGTGTATTTAGACATAACTAAATGCTGTGACACAATTTTATCTGAAAAAATATGCCAAAAAAAAACAAAAAAAAACGAACAACTCTGGATTCATTCTTTATTCTACAACTGGAAAATAGTGTAACTTTAATAAACTTTACTTAACCTTACATTGTGCAACATATCTTAATAAAAAATGTCTAATAAAATAATTTTCTCATTTTTCTGCTCCTTCATCCATTTTTTACTATGTACAAGTGCATAATATATATTACTATATAATATCTGTATAGACACACCATAGACAACTCAAAGAAAAACTATGGTAGTAGTGTGAAAGGTATCATTTGATCTGTATCTCATATTGTGCTCATCCTTCACAACGAGCTACCCGTGTATTGCACTACCTCGAATAAGTAAATCTTCACTAATAGAGAAGACTATTGTTACTTATTCTCGGTGGGCACCAACACCCAGACAGCACCATTTCAAAGCTAGTTGGCTTTTCCTCGGTTAGTGGGCAGGCGCCCTGGTATTGCAAGTGAAGCGTTACTTATTTGAAGTGCAATATATGGGCAACTTGTTGTGAAGGATGAGCACAATATGAGCTACAAATGAAATGATGCCTTTCACACTACTACCGTAGTTTTTCTTTAAGAGTTGTCTATGGTGTATCTACACCGATATTATATGTATATAGAATCTTAAAATATTATGCCTACTTGCATTTAGTTTTATTTAAATAACAAACATTATGAAAATGTGGTCCCCATTTTAAGTGGATTCGTTTAAAGTGGAATTTTCTGGAACCAATTATTCTTGGATAATGAGGATCCCCTGTATGTGAGGGAAAGTATTAAATAATTTTAAAAAATTTTTGATTGCCACATACATTTAATTTAAATTCGTTGTACATAGTTTCTTATTTTTCAGAATTTAATTTTCTACTAAATACTAATACATATTTATTTTAAAATATAGGATAAATTTTATTTTATTGTAATTATATTCTAGTATTTTGCAATGAAAGGGTGCTGATATCATTGAAATATGTAGAAAAAGAATCCCTTGTTGACATGCCTGAAGACAAAAACATATCCATCCCTTCTTCTCATAAAATTATGTGATATGCAACAATTTTTTATTAACAATAAAAATTGTTATTAGCAGAATGCATATTCTGCTAATAACAATTGATAGCAGAATGGGGATTCAGTAATATGCTAGAGTGAAAAATGCGCAACTTATTTCTCAGTATTCCAAATGTGCATTCTACAAGTTGCTTTGTTTGAGTTAATCTATAATAGAAAATCCTTTGCTCACTGCTCAAATTTTTTGATGGGTATGGTAATATTAAATTTTCAGTCAGGTCAAATGCTTCATCCCTTACAAAAACAAATGGCATTGCTGGCTCATTTGAACCAGGAAGAGCTCTATTTAATGGCAAATTAAGTATTTTGTATTGATTTCCACATCACAATATAAAATTTTGCGATTTGTTTTACTAATTAACATTAGAAGTTCATCAAAACTCTGTATGGACATTCTGTAAAATAAAAAAAAAACTTCTTGGGAAACTTCTTATGTGTTTAAAATATAATATAAAATGCCCTGTTTTTAATTTATTTGAATTTGCTGGATGAATCCACCATCTCCATTTTCTCTTTCTACTCACGATCAACTGTATACATAAATGTGCAATACATCCAACTTAAACAACATCCATCTTGCAACTGAGAATAGAAAAAGTGAGTCACTGGTGGTATCCAATGAAATGTTAGAAATGCTACGTGTAGTTTGCTGTTTTGGAGGCTTTTACAAAGCCAGCTGATGCCGGTGCTTTATGCACCCATCTGGTATAGCCCTTAATTTAGAAGATATGAAATTAAAGCTGTCTATAAATTTTATCTTTTGCCCAATAATTCCATTTTGAGAATTTTGCATCCCCTAAAAATTATGCACTGGGAATATTTCTCTCTAGCTCAGAAAGCAGAAATTACATGTCAAAGCAGCTTCGATTATTTGCCAAGCAGGTGGTACTTTCGAACACAAATACCAGTTTCAGAATCAGCTTCCAACAGCCAGACCATAAAATCTACTATGAATCATCTGCCAAAGAAAATTTTCTCCAAGAACTTGCCATCTGGTCTCTCCTGATAATGGGCAATGCAAAGAATTGGGAAATGTTCATCGGATATCTCCATTTCAGTATCATAATATAACCTCCTTTGTGGCTTACTAATATTTCGATTTTCTGCAGAAGATTTTTTTTTTTTTTTTTGTTAGTTGTTGGTGCATTGGCTTCTGTGGCCATAATGTGCCTCCCAAAGTTTTTGCATTTTCTACTCTGATCCAAGCCCAAGGCGGGATTCGAACCCGTGACCTTTGGGTTGCCAGGCAGGCACTTTACCCACCCGGCTAGCCTGGTCGGCCTGCAGGAGGTAGCATGAAGCAGGACAACATGGGTACTCTGTTGCAAAACAAGCAGTGCTTCTACATACATGTTGTTTTTCTGTCTCAAATGTCACTGAATATTTTTGGCTTCACAAAAACATTTCACAAACACTGGCTCTGTTTCTGAAAACAGAACCAAAAAAGTAAAGACGCCAGTCATTACATTTCGGTAGTGTGTCGGATTTGTCGCATTCCACTGTATGGCACCTTTTACATACATTTGAACAACAGTGAAATGGCATAGCTTTTTAAAACATTTTTAAACATTTCAGACAATAATGATCTTTATTGAAACACCCTGCCACACTAATAGTGGAGTCAAAATGATTATTTCTATGTAATAAATTAATCTGCTTATCCAAATACTGAGGACCTTTAAATATCACATCAAAATTATTGTTTGATGAATACAAAATAATCTGATACCTGTCTTGAAGGAATCTTTGAAAAGCAGCCATGGCTTCAATAGAGCCATCAGATTCATTCACTACCTTCCTGCATAATTTTTTAGCCTTACATATCTTAATAATGGACAATTACAAATAACTAATTTTAAGTGCTTTTCATCAAAATTGAGACGTCTCTGATGTGATTGCTTTCTATCAGCATAACTCATCCCTATAACAAGAGTTTGTGGCAGACGCATCTCCTCTTTTCCTCCATGCACATTGCTTTATGAAATTTTTTTTTTTTCAAATATGGTTCAATAGATATTTCCCTTTTCTTAGAATAATCTGGCATGTGCTTTGGCCCAAACCCAGTTGGTAGCAGAAGAGTAATTATCTCCAACTGCAAATGGTTTAATAATTCAGCCTTCAATTGGGCGACCTTCTTGAAAGCAGCCAGGATTCTGCTATCAGTCAAGCTGTCATTAGACATAAGTGGGAGATTGATTACATTGCTCAAGCTGAATTTGTTACTGTGAAGAATCTAATTCTGTTGAAGGAGAAAGTTTGTCTCTAACTTGTTACAGTAGATGCTCAAATAATGAAGCCAATTTAGCATTCACTTGCCATGGACCTTTGGCTTGCAAGTTTTCAAGCTTCACTACATAACTTGAAAAGTTTGTTTTATATTTTCATGAATATTTTTGCCTGACGATGTGTTCATTTTTCACTGTATGATGAAAAAAGCTGTAATGTATTGGAGGCTACAACAAACAAACAAATAAATATTCAATGTAACTCACCAGTATGAACCTCTGTTTCTTTTTCTGACATTGCACCTTTTTTAAAAAAAACATTCACAATAAATGAAGCAAAGAAAACAAGATTACAAACGTAATGCAGCTGAATGCAGCAAAGTTCTTTCAAACATGCTAACTAAATTGAAGATGATGAGTAAAACTGATATCAGAAGACACATTGGATTTGTGGAACTGAAGATTGGACACCTCGTCATTACATTCAAAAGGCTAACTTTTAATACACTCACGAAAACTTTCATTGAAGAGCAATACACTTACTAAAGTGAACAACAGTTTTTAGCACTCTGATACGGAATATTGAGGTCTCTCACCAATATATATATATATATACACATATCAACCCTGATTTTTTTTTTGTTGCAGATGCAGGCAGACAGTTACTCAAATCAAAAGTTGACAGACTTAATTATCACTCAACAGAAATTGCATGATGGCTTTGTTTTTGGTAAACAACATTGAAAATAAAATGATGCATTGGAATGCAACTGATAACAACTGTTCTTTTTATGATTGTCAATCTAAAATAGAAAGGCAACACCTGGCCTTGTCTGCCAGAGGGTATCTGCTTCCCATCATCAAACAAGCTGGCAAACAGTATCATTTCCAATCACAAACAGCATTTCAACCCACACTCATCCTCTAATTTCAGTTTTAGCCACAAGATTGCATCACCTGTCAGAAGGAATCTAAGTCTCTGATGAATGTCTGTTGCTTGTCAATATGAATCTGTTAATGCAGAAAATTAAAAAGACACACCCAGACAAACTGAAGGGCACACTTTAGATAATGACAAAAAGAAACTGGGCATTTTTTCCCTTGCATCTTATAACCAAACAAAAACATTGATCAAAGAAAATACAGCTGTGCTTATCTAAAAATAATTGCCTTTCAATAACATGCATCTCATTAACTGTGAAAATAAAGGCTCCGTCCCAGATACAGTAGACTGTTGAAATAATGGCACCCCAAATAACAGAACATTTGAGCTAATGGCACATTGAGATCGGATGTTTATATACAGCGCAAATGTCTTGCAGTGCTAAATTCACCATTTTGGAAATGAATTCTGTATTAATATCACAGATTCCACCTATGAGCCAAAACTATGACCAGCAAGTCGTTATGCAAATTGAAGCAACTGCAGGTGAACTACGGCATGTGAGCAGGTCGAGACAGTATAATAAAGCACCTGATACTGAGCTGTCAGTGTTAGTGTGGGTTATGTTGGATGTGTTGTTCATCTGGCCTCATAGCCCAGGGCTTGTGTTTTCACACAGCAACTTCTAGTTTACCGTCCAGCTCTACAAGGGGGTGAGCAGTAGGGATTATGAAGCTGTTTGTTATTTGGTTTTTAGGAGAATTAGCAACTAAGGCCATATTGCTCTGGGGATATGCGGTGGTCATTCCCTGACCTTACAGCATCCTCCGTATTTGGTGGTCACGGGCTCAAACCCCGGTCTAATCAAGAAGCGTGTGCTACGCACTGCTGCTCCTGCCCACCTGGCTATGGAGGTGCCGAGTATGAAGCACTGGCTGGGCAAACCCTCAGGTAGCCAAGGCTACAGACGGAGAGCCCAATAAAAATAAAAAAAAGTGAAAATTAGAAGGAATAGTGGGGAGACAGGAAGGGGGGTAATGTGGTAGAAGAATAGAGGGGGACAGTATTGGAGGCACCCACCTGGTTGAAAGGGGGATAGCAAGGGGATCCCAGATCAGGATGCCCATCCTGGTTTGGGGGTGGGAGTTGAAAGTTGACAGAGGGTTGACCCACAAGGTGAAGGGGAAGGGTGCCACCCAGGGTGGGGAAGTGAGAGAACAACCACCTCCAGATGGTAGGAGTGAAAGATCAAAGGGAAAGAGTTTCCTATGTTGGAGCACCTGTAGGTGCTCTGTCCCACAATGGCCAAGGGGTCTACCCTGCTGACCAGTGTTCGTATCCCACTCCATGCCGGCTAAGTAGCCACAGCATGGTATCTGCAAGGATGGGCACAGGGTCATAATGGTCCACATGCCCATCAGTCTATCCGGGGGGGGGCAATAGGAGAGACGCGATTTGTTGCACTTATACAACTCATTAACTTTGCTTTCATTATAATTTTATTTATAATTTTTTCTTACATTTTGTTTGAAAAAAAATTTATATGATATTTCTTTTTTTTTTTTTTCACATATCCATCTGCTTTCACACACTGGGGGTGGGGGATGCAATGGTGTATAGTGCAACTTAGTGTAATAATATTCATAAAATGGATTAAGATTAATAATTGATTAAAGATTAGACATGTAAATCTTACTATCAACATGGATACGTGTTCTTTCACACTCTCATCCATACTTCCACTCATTCATTTCAGCATTCATTTTACTTGTTCAATTCCTTTCTCTCTGACTGCACTCCCAACGCCCTCAACTTACTATTAATTTTCAGTTGTGGTGCAGTCCCGGCTGCATGCCTTACATGCCAGGGAGGTATGCAGTGGGTGTGTTTGTGGTGTTAGTAGCAGAGTTCAATTAGGGTTAGTACTCATTACTAGAGTATATATAGACTAAAATGAGTGTATAATAACTATGTTTTCATCACCCAATTGCATTTATTCCTTCACTCACGCCCATTTACCATAACAATCAGTCACTCTCTTTTGCTTCCATACTGGGTCACTTTCATTCACCATAATCCAAATCCGTTCTCTTTTATTATAATTACTATTACATCCTATCATATTTATGCAGTACCCAGTTCATTCACACAATTCTTCTGCTCTCATTCATTCATTCATTCATTCTGTTCATCCTATTATTCCTTTCTGCATTGCACTCCTAGCCACTTAAGCTTACTAATGGTTTTTAGCTGTAGTGTATCCTCTGGCTACCTATACATCTCCCTCCCCTTTTTAATGTTGTTTAGTTGGTGTAGGCACTCCCAGGCTCTTCACCAAGACAGGGTGACCTGGGGGGAAGGCCCAGTCAATCTGTTAATTGTCAAATCCAGGTACCTGTTCAGTGTGCTGGGTACAGCTACCTCAACAGATTAAAATGTCATCCTCTGGGCATGGTGGGAGACCTGGGCACTTTTGGTTATTGACTTGGCTGTAGGGATTGTCTTTGTATATTCCATCTGTTTTCAAATACTTTTTGAGCAAAGTTTGTGAGGGCTTTATGTATTTTTTTTCATAATGAATTGATTTTCTTGTCCCCTTAGGAGAGGGCCAATTTTTGCTATTATCTGTGTTCTTTTTATATGATATATTGTACATTCGTATAGAATGTGTGCCCAGTCCTCACTCTCACCTCAGGTACAGTATGGATCATCCATTCTTGTCCACAGAAATTCCAGAAGGGATCTAGAAACTTCTGCAAAATTCTCTCCAGACTATCTGACTGAGTCACAGTTTCAGTGAAAAAAACAAATATGATGGTCATTAAGGAAGACTAAATTATGCTACCCCTCCAGTGATAAAATATCAAGGAAATTCGCTTCCTTTAGTATCCACACACAAACACCTTGGTGTTCTCCTAGATGACCGTCTAGCCTTCTCTTCACACTTACAGCAGCTCTCTAAAAAGATTAAGAACTTTACATCAATGTTCTTCAGAATTTCTAGGAAAGAATGGGGACTGAAAACAATACTCTCTGTATCATACTGTCTTTATCCCAATTCTATCATATGCCTCCTGTATTTAGTTTCAAAGGGGCAGCCAGCCTTCTTACTGTAAAATCCCAACTGGAAACTATACAAAGGTCTGTTTTCTTGGCATTGCTACGTACATGCTGTACAGTCTCCACACTGGCACTACAAGTTATCGCAGGCATTTTACCTGCTGACCTTAAGTGTTATTCATAAAGGTCTCTGCTATTATATTAGGAAAGGGATACCTATTTTCTTCCTAAATATTACTGTCGATCCAACTGCTGACCAAAAGAAAGAAAAAGAGAAATGCTGGATATTCTTGCCATCTGTTGGCAATGCAGGTGATCCTTGTCTACTAAAGGTATAGTTACCAAGTTATTTATATACCCCCAGGGGTTCACATCTGGTGAGTATGGGCTTGGCACACCCAGGGTCCTGAGCTGGATATCATCATTCTTCTATTTTTTTGGTGATTCCCTCCCTCCTACTTCTCTATCTCTCTCTTAGGGTACGCAAATTTTTTTTGGCTGGTGCAGCATAAGCCTCAGACTTCCTTGCACCATATGGCTAATAATAATAATAATATCTGACATTTCATTTACCCGTTCCAGCATTATACAGAAATGGTTCTTCCCCAATCTCTGCACATCATACTTAATAACAGGTCACAGATCATTGAATGCAAAGCTCCTACAGTTTAATCTCACCTCTACAGATTCTTGCTTATGCGGTGGCATCGAGGACTGGCAACACATGATTTATTCTTTCCCAATTTACCAAGACTTTCAGCAACAAATCTCAACTACATCTTGTCATTTTTCTCTGGAAATGAACATGATTTGATTGCAAATAAGGAAACTTTCGAATCTTCTAAGAATTTGCAAAAGAAATCTTCAACAGACTCAAGATCACTGTTGTCCAAAAATGTTTTCTGGAATATTCATGGAATAATCTTTAGACATTGTGTTCCCAGAAACATTATTATGACAGAAAACTAATATGAAGAGATTCTGAAGAAAAGTTTCTTCTAGCATTTTGGAAGAAATGTTAGCATGGACTGAATGGTCTTCATTTCCTTTGAGACTGCCTCATCATTTTGTTAAATTGCAAAATTTTTTTACAGAAAACAGAATTGATATTATCCCACATCCTCTCCATATTCATACACCCTTGTCTTTAGTGACCTGTGGTTATTTTCAACAATAAAGGATGCTCTTTGTGGCAGAACTTTTCTTAGTTGACAAGCAGCTGTTTTGGCCATTTGCCAGTTATCTAAACACACCTCCAAACTTTTCCAGTGGTTTCTTTATTTTGGTTAGTTATGGATAGTATTAGCTTGAAATAAAATGGTACCCTCAGTTAACGTCTGTAAGCTTGTTTTCAGCAATCTATAGTAATGCTTTTTTTTTTTTTTTTTCAGCCCACTTGGCACCTTAGGCAATTTTCTGGTCAACCAGTACCTTGAGCTGGTTCTGGTTGTGGGTCTGTGTACAGTGTTAAAAGGCATAAATTTCATACCATATAAATTACACATAGTTCAGCAACTTCATGGAGAGGATGATGCCAAAAAGTTGAAATTTACAAGTGGATATCATCAATGCAAATATAAAAAAAAACAGCTGTTCTTTGGACATTTACTTCATTGATGGAACTGTTAATTTAAGAATTCCCATTGATCAGAAGATGCCCATTCTTGATAAGTTTCAGGGAATAAAGTTGGAAGCTATTCACAGAGGAACAATTATAAGTTCATATTTTTTATTTGATTGTTATTAGGGACTCGTGTATGACTCATTAGAGACTCATATATGATAAACATTTTGTAAGGCTTGCTGGGAAATTACATTGATGAAATATTTTTAACAGTTAGACCAGTACTTTTCAGCCTTTTTTCTTTTTTGTACAATAGAACACTGGAATGGGTAAGAAATTGGCAGAACACCAAACTTACATAAACATTAAGGCTAAATCCATTATTTGGGTACCACTTGCCTCTGCACAGTGGGTGTGGTCGTAGAATGGAGTGATTGTATGGTCGAGTTCTGTGATTGGGCGATTATTGTGAAAGCATTTTCTTTATGATTGTTTTGTGTCGTTTAATTTCATTCATTGACTTTCAATACAAAAAGAAAAAAAAATTGTCTTCATTATTCATTTACAAACAAAATAATTCAGTATTGTAGGGTTGCAGGGGTATTTCATTATGGTAGTTGAAATCAAATCAAAATTCATATGCATTATCTGCATTCATTTGCAATAATGGACACACTTTCTGCTTTTGTTGAAGACCAGGCACTGAGTAATCAGTGCTAAAACTTGGGCTTATGTTCAACTTAGAAACAAATACTAATATCCACAGTTCTGCTTAAGTCGCTAATATCATTTTAAATTGTATAACATCACCAGAATAGGTGAATCTACTATCCATTTAAAAACTGAGACACCGCCATGACAGCTGTTCCAAAGCTTGTTGGCTTCTCATTAGTTATAAGTAGTCTCAATTAGCGAATGTGTGCCAAACTGTGTATTAACAGTTTGGCATACATTAGACAAAATACATTATTATGTATTTTGTCTAAGTTGAACAGTCAAGTGGTGCATAGAAGGAAAACTATCATTTAAAAATATATAACTTATGTTTGACCCTTAACCCCCTAGAATTGGGCCTGGTATCCCTGCAGTCCTATAGTAACGTAGGACTGCAATGATATCTCAATGCAATAATTTGAAAGCAAATCAAAATTAATACACTTCATAAATGTTCAGATTTATGAAGTATAGTGGATTCAGATATATTATATGAAGTATAATGGAGTAAAATTTATGAAGTATAATGGAGTAAAATTTATGAAGTATAGTGGATTCATCTATTCAGGTAATGCCATACAATTTAAAAAGATATAAACTTGAGCAGAACCATAGATAACAGTATTTGTCTCTAAG